>NC_044311.2:108977950-109587950 GCF_007474595.2 Lynx canadensis | reverse complement strand
GGCTAGAATATAATGGAACAGTACTTTCAAATTTTTGAGGAAAAATGATTCCTAACCTAGAATTCTACACTCAGATTCATAAGTAAATATGAGAATAAAATTTAAAAAATTCAGATACTCAAGGTCTGAAAAAAATTTTGTCTCCCATGAGCTCTTTCACATAGATCTCCTACTGAATATGATCCATTAAAATGAGGGAGTAAACTAAGAAGGAGAAAGGAACAGGAGATAAAGAACAGGGGATTTGATAAAAGAGAGTGTAAATTCTTTGGAATGAAAGAAGGGAGATCCTAAGATAATAGACAGGCACTGGATGTAGACAACAGCTAGGCATTAATGTCCAGAATTAAGTAAGTAAGTAGGCTACAGAAAAGATTTTTCTCAAGAAGAGGAACTTAATAGACTGACACTGTGTTCACAATATACTGATGGGAGTTTCACACATCTGGCAGAGAGCTTGGAATCGAATTGTGATAAGTATATAGGAAATTGAGCATATGAGTAAATAAGGAAAAAAGCAGGGGTTATTAATTGTTCTCCAATCTCCTCTCCCACCTCCCATAAAAGAAAAAAACCTTGTACAGGAAAGGAATCAAGTAGACTACAAGTCTCAACTGTGAATGGCATTTACATATTCACAATAATGTAAACAGTGTTGATGTAATCAAAATTTCAATACAACTCTGTTGAATGAAATAGATGGTGAATGAATGAATGATTGGGGATGGTGGTGGTTATGGGAAATGAGTGTTAAGGAAAGCTAAGCTTCATCTTCCCTGGTAGAAAATCAATAGATAATGACAAAAACTGAAGACTCAAGGAGATAACAATATATGCATGTTACTTAGTGATCTAGTGATAAAATCCTCTGAAGGAGAGGAATGATGTTGCCTCTGGGAGGGGGATGCTAGTTTTTAAATTAGGTCTTGTAAAGTAAGTACATGTCTCTTCAAACTATGTGAAAGTGTATCTTTGATAGAAATAACAACTTAGAATAAATTTTATTCTGATTCTACCACTGACGCCTCTCTAACTTTCTTAAGGTTTATTTTATTTATTCATATAAATGAGCACGAAAAATTTTTTTTAATGTTTTTATTTTATTTTTGAGAGAGAGAGAGAGAGTGAGCATGAGCAGGGGAGGGGCAGAGAGAGAGGGAGACACAGAATCTGAAGCAGGCTCCAGGCTCCGAGCTGTCAGCACAGAGGCCGACGTGGGGCTTGAACCCACCAACCGTGAGATCGTGATCTGAGCCAAAGCCAGATGCTTAACTGACTGAACCACCCAGGTGCCCCTAAAAATGAGCATTTTAATCCATAATTTAAATATGTCCAATTTTTGCCAGTTGTTCTGGTCTCTATTCCCAGCAAATTATTTGTAGGTATCCCAAGGATCTCATTTGTCAGTGACCTGTTTCTCCTGCACATGCATGGGTTCTGGGAAGCAGTGAAGAGGACGAGAGAGGGAAGAGGAAAAAAGAATTTTCAGATGTTACCGCAAATAGATGATTTGTCTATGAATAAGGAGAATCCTTGGCCCTGGATAATTCAGAATGAACACACTTTCCCCTCGCTCAGAGCTGAAGCCACAAGTTTATTCTGTGTGACTTATGCAGTGACTAGTGTGGAGAAGGAATCTTGTACTATAATGAAAGAACCAAGGTCCTGTAATTGACACAGATGTTCAGGTGTGAGTCATTGGCAAATGATCATTCTTACTGTGAAATGGTCCTTCAAAGAAGGAAAACCCAACATGGTGCAATATGTGTTACAGGTAAGACAGCGGGTGTAATTTTGGACACGAAGTTGCTCTGGCTTAAGTTCCTTTGGACTTAAGTCCCACCTCTTGCTTAGAACTCTTCTGTTGGTTGTCCCTATTACTAGAACATGGCCTCTCAGACTTCAGTGAGCCTCCAAATAAGCTGGAGGGCTTCTTAAAACACATAATCCCCGAGTCCCCCCTTCAGAAATGCTAATTTAGTAGGTCTGGCAGGGGCTCAGAATTTTCATTTTTAACAACTTCCTATGTGCTGTTGCTGCTGCTGAGTGTGGGGGCCACACGTGGTGAAGCACCAGGTGGTGAATTTTGAGAGGTGCAGATGAACAAAGAGTTTTAATGGGAAAGAATGAGTGTGTCAGCTCGTAGGAATTGCTTTTGTTTTTAAAATTGAATATATCGTATGAACAGAAGAGTGTACAGGATATATTTAAACAAATATGTATTTGTTAAGTTTAAAGGATAATCTTTTAAAAAACCCAGTGTATCAGGACGTGGAACATTCTAGAACATTAGAGTACCCTTGTGGTGACTTGGTTAAGCTAATATTTTGTTTGTTTTTAATATCTGTGTTCATGATTGAGTCTGGCTTGTAAGTTTCCTCTTTTGTACTGCTCTTGTCAGTTTTTGGAGTCAAGGTTATGGAAAGCTTATAAACAGAGAGTTGAGTAGTTTTTTTTCTATACTGTGGAATAGTTTGTGTTAAATGGAAATCAGTTATATTAAAATTTTTTTTAATGTTTATTTTTGAGAGAGAGAGAGAGAGAGAGAGTGCACGCATGAGTGGGGAAGGGGCCAAGAGAGAGGGAGACACAGAATCTGAAGCAGACTCCGGGCTCTGAGCTGTCAGCACAGAGCCCGACGCGGGGCTCGAACTCACTGACTGTGCGATCATGACCTGAGCCAAAGTCAGTTGCTCAACCGACTGAGCCACCCAGGCACCCAGAAATCAATTATATTCAAAAGTCAATTTATATGTATCCAATAGCCAAATATTCTCGTGCCATATGAAGGAAGATATGTCCTAGAAGCCAACATAACTGACTACATTTGCAATTCAGTATCTTTAATGCTTGTAAAACCTTTTTAAGTTTCCTGCTTCTTGAGTCAGGTTTTGTAAGTGATAAATTTCTAATATTTTTCTATTTCACCAAATTTTTCAAATATGTTTTTACTTTTAAAATTTCTTTTTAAAAATTGAGATATGATTGACATATAGCACTGGGTACGTTTAAGGTATATAATATGTTGACTTGATACATTTATATATTGCAATATGATTATCACTATAGCTTTAGCTAACACCTCTATCATTTCACATAATTACCATTTCTTGTGGTGAGAATATTTCAGATCTAGTCTTGTAGCCGTTTTGAAGTGTATAATTGTTGGCTACAATTCCTATGTTGTGCATTAAATCTCCAGAGCTTATTCAGTTTCTGGTTGCAAGTTTTAACCTTTAATAACCTTACTCTGCTTCCCTTCCGCCTCTGGTAACCACCTTCTACTCTTTGTTTCTACATGTTCAACTTTTTAGATTCCACATATAAATGATATCATACAACATTTTTCTTTCCCTGTCTGACTTACCTCACATATAATGCCCTCAAGTTCCATTCTTGTTGCAAATGGCAGGATTTTCTTCCTTTTTTTTTTGGCTGAATAATATTCTGGTGTGTGTGTGTGTGTGTGTGTGTGTGTGTGTGTATGTATGTGTATCTTATAACTTCTTTATCTTTTCATCCATTGACAGACACTTAGACTGTTTCCATATTTTGGCTATTATGAATAATGCCGCAATAAACATGGACGCACAGAAATATCTTTGATGTCCTGTTTTCATTTCCTTTGGATAAATATCCATAAGTAGGATTGCTGGATCATATGGTAGTTATACTTTTAATTTTTTGAGGAACTACCATGCTGTTTTCCACAGTGGCTGTTTCATTTTACATTCCTACCAACAGTGCATGAGGGATTCCTTTTCTCTACATCCTTGGCAACACTTGTTATTTCTTATCTTCTTGATCATCGACATTCTAACAGATTGTGGGAGGAGGTCATAGAGAGGACATGACCTCTGGTTGGCCAGAGAGCTGGATGCGGGCAATTGGAGGCTCCTCACCCCTCCCCTGCTCTTGGAATGTATGTTTTGCCCTCCATCCCCACAGTAAGCTCCTTTCAAGGGTGCAGCCTTGGGAGAGCAAAGTGTTGCTGACACTGTCTGCTCTGTGTCAGTGACTAAACCCAGTTAAGGTCTCTAGGTAAACTTAAGATTCTGGCAGGCGGGTGCGGAGATCCACTTGCCTTGTGGCGACCAGAGACAAGTCTCTGAGTAAATTCCCTTGCATATTAAACCCGCCACCTGCCAATCTGCAGTGGCCTGCCTCTTTCTTTGGTCTCTCCTTGCCTTCTGTGTACAGGGGCCAGTTGCTGCACATCCTCGCCAACGCTTGTTATTTCTAGTCTTTTTGATAATAGTCATTCTCACAGGTGTGAGGTGAT
This sequence comes from Lynx canadensis, assembly GCF_007474595.2. NCBI lineage: Eukaryota > Metazoa > Chordata > Mammalia > Carnivora > Felidae > Lynx > Lynx canadensis. Next base: position 109,583,668 of record NC_044311.2, on the reverse strand, counting down.
ATCTCATTGTGCTTTTGATGTGCATTTCCCTGATGATGAATGATGTTGAGCATCTTTTCATGTTCCCATTGGCCATTTGGATGTCTTCTTTGGAAAAATGTCTATTCAGTTCCTCTGACCATTTCCTTTAAAAATTTCTGGTATTATTTGTGCTTTTATTTTCTTGAACCATCTTACTAGAGGTTGGTAAATTGTATTAGTTTTTAATTCAGCAATTTTTGGCTTTGTTATTGTCTCTTATCTATTGATTAACTTGTCAACTTATTTTTATTTACTTTTTTTCTATGTATGTTTTTTGGCTAATATAAGGTTTTAGGACTACCAATTTCCTGTAATTTCTGCTTTAGCTGGATTTACCCAATTTTGTTTGTGGCATTTTTATTCAGTTCCAAATTTTTTCTATTTTCCAATTTAATTTCTTCTTTGACCCATGAGCTATTTAGTTTATTTATTTGCAAACGTATGGGATTTTCTAGTTATCTTTCTGTTAGTGGTGTCAAATTTAATAGCCTTGTGTGGTAAGAGACTGTGCTTTGAATTAAAACAATATTTTTGGTATTTTTTGAAACTTACTTTGAGGATCAGGGTGGGTCAATCGTTGTGTTTCAAGTGTGCTTAAAAAGAAAGCAAATTCTGCTGTTTGGAGTTCACTGTTCTCTCTCTCTCTCTATATATATATCTGTATATGTATATCTATCTCTATCTTTTAAAAATATATTTATCTTAAATCTTAATTATGATTTTTATATGTAATTAAAATAAATTTATGTAAATTTTGCTGAGTTTTTGTATTCTTGATCTATCAAATACAGAGGGATTTATTAAACTATCCCTATATGATACTGCATTTATCTATTTCTTCTCCTAACTCTTGCTTTAAATATTTTGAGGTGTCAAAAGTTGCATAAAAATTTAAAATAACTTCTTTCATATGAAATGTCCCTTTGGTTATTAAGAAGTGATACTCGGGCGCCTGGGTGGCGCAGTCGGTTAAGCGTCTGACATCAGCCAGGTCACGATCTCGCGGTCCGTGAGTTCGAGCCCCGCGTCGGGCTCTGGGCTGATGGCTCGGAGCCTGGAGCCTGTTTCCGATTCTGTCTCCCTCTCTCTCTGCCCCTCCCCCGTTCATGCTCTGTCTCTCTCTGTCCCAAAAATAAATAAAAAACGTTGAAAAAAAAATTTTTTAAAAAAAGAAGTGATACTCTTTAAAGCTAGTGTGCCTTTGAGATTATTTCATTTGTTATTAATGTAGCTGCATAATTATATAATTAGTGGTGATGTTTTGCTGATCCTTCCCTGTCCTTGTACACTGCTCACGTCCTCCCTTCCCTGTTTTGTTCCCCATTCCCACTGGAAGTGACATTAAACAGTTGGAAGATGGCTTTGGGGACTAATAGTAATAGTCCTGACTCTTCCTCCCCACTACATACCCAGAAGAATTAGAATACATATGTATCAGAATACATATATGGGGGTAAAATTGCCCCCCTGCAGTTGTATAGTGATAACTGGTCAGCTTTGGTAATGTACTGGTTCTTTATTTCCGTGCTGGCCTGGAAGGAATCATGGTAACCCCATGGTGTTGAGAATGGTGTGATCTGGCGTCACATCTGAAGCACCATTAGTCAAAGGGGCCATATACCCTTAGGGAGGTCTTGAAGAATAGAAATTAAGAAGCCCTATTCCAAGTAGCAAAGCTACAAGGAAATTAGATTTTTCATATTCCTGGATGTGCTCCTGTGAGAAGATTACTCATGTAAGGACTGTCTTCTGATTTCATCTCACATGTACCTAATGAGGTCTTTCCCTATTCCCCATTTCCCCCGTGCTCCTGAATAACACAATCTACAATCCTATCGAGGGTGCATCTTATGTGGAAGGTAACTGGGACAGTTTAATGACATGGCTGCAATTTTGGGGACACTCCTCCCTTCAGGAGGTGGGGGTCTATGTCTCTTCCACCTTCATATGGGTGGGTTTGTGATTGCTCTGATGAATAGAGCACATTAGAAGTGATGCTAGGTGACTCCGAGGCTGGGTCACAAAAGGCCGTGCAGCTTCTTCCTTGTTCCCTGGAGTGATTGTCCTCTGAGCCCTGCACTATCATGTAGGAGTTGTGACTACCCCAAGACTGTCAAGCTAGGGAGGCCACACGGAGGCACTGTGGTTGACAGCTCCAGCCGAGCTTGTCCTTTACCCATCCCAGGCCAAGTATTAGACGTGTAATTAAAGAAACCATACTAAAAGTGGATTCTCCTGTCCCTGCTGTTTCAGCCATACCTTTGGAGTCACCTTATAGCCTTTGGAGTCATCATAGCTGAGGCTCCAGAAGACGCTGAGCAGAGAGAAGTCATCTCTGTGTGTTCTGTTAAAATTCCTGACCACCAGAATGGACAAACATAATAGCATTTGTGTTGTGAGTGTTATGCCACTCACTGTATTTTGAGGTGGTTTGTTATGCAGATAGATTAGCTGAAACAATAGTGCCCACAAACAGGCAGTTGAGAGCTCACTTTCTCCAGTCTGTCACCATTTCTCTATTTATTTACAGCCACTTACCTGCTAAGATCAAGAAATCAGGATTATTTGGTTGTATATAGAAATGTGTACACAGTAACCACTGCTTTCACCTTGACTTGAGCTTGGCTTCAGACCTTTGTAAACGAGCTGCCAGGCTGAGCAGGATCAACCATTGTTAAGGCATGGAATGTGTCCAGGTTTTCACTTGGAAGATGATTGCTCCCCAGGATGGGCTCATCCATCACAACTAGGTTTCCTGTTTGTGTGGCTAAATGTATCAGATGATAACTGGGGGAAACTTGGTATCTTTAGAATAATCCTGCTCTATTCATTTGCTTCTGAAAAGCAAACAAAATAGCACTTCAAGGCTTCTTCCCCCTTGACATGGGATATTTGTTTCAAAATGTATCTGTGGGGCAGTCTGCATTTTCTTTTGAGGAGATCCTAGGAGAAAGGCAGCCTTATAGGCTGGTTAAATATTACACTTGCCAGATTTCAGGTTGTGCCAAAAGTTTAGCCTTTTCTTTTTCCATTGAAGTACTGGAAAGCATTGTAGTACTTTATTGAGAATGATGAATAGTATCTATTTAATCCTTATTGCTTTATAAAACAGAGCTTCATTTTTCTTACCTTTTCTGGATATGTTTCCTCTTATTTATTACCATAACACCCAGGTACTCAAATCCTTGACTAAACTCATTGGCAATATTTGTTCTACTTTTATTTATTTTTTATTTTCATTTTTTAAGTAAATCAAAAAATTATTTGATGTGAAGAGAAACCAGAGTATTATTCTACTTTTTTTTATAGGCAAATAAAACAGGGTACTCTGATGTAGCTCTCTAAACTTGGATCACTTACAGAGTCCTGAAGTGTTGTAAACATCCATAGGGAAAGTCCTAGAGAGTTAACCAAGAGTTGGTTGGTAAGAAAGAAACTTGCCAGTAAAATGGTTGACAGCATCTTTAATTTTATCTCTGACATGTCTCTTGGGTTTCCTTTAGCTTTGCCACTTAAAAAAACAATTTTTTTTTAACATTTTTTTTTAGTTTTGAGAGCTTGAGTGGGGGAGGGACAGAGAGAGAGGGAGACAGAGACTCTGAAGCAGGATCCAGGTTCTGAGCTGTCAGCACAGCGTCTGATGCAGGGCTGTGAGATGGTGACCTGAGCTGAAGTTGGATGCTTAACTGACTGAGCCACTCAGGTGCCGCTAGCTTCACCACTTTCTTAGACTATTACAAAAGGTGGCTACTGCCCTTTGTATTCAGACTTGGCTCCCTACCAGCTCCCTTCCTCGTCGGTCTGTAGGGCCACAGGCTCTGTCTTTTGTGGTTGTGTCTCCATTGCCTAGCACAGTGCCTGGTGCATAGCTGGTGTACAAATATATAATGAGAATATGAAGGGAAGGTTTTCTTTCCTGTGAATGGTAAAAACATTCACATTTAAAAAAAATAGAGTACTTCCAACTTTTCTGAAGGCCTTTCAAGCTTAAGAAGGTGAATTTTCAAAGGTAATGTTTTCTCCAGGTATTTGAGAACTATTGTATACACATTCAGGGCTTCAGAGGTCAATTTACTGTCCATATTAAGGACACATTACCTTATTAGAAACATTAATTTTTTTTTCAAGGAACTAACAGTGAATTTTAGATTTCAAGCCATTATGTTTCTTGATAAAGCTGCCAGAATCTCTGTATATAAACAAAAGTGAAGAGATGTAATCTTGTATATTAGTAAAAGAGCAATATTCAGTGAATCCAAGTGGCTTCTAGGGCCCTGAAGGAACCTGTGCACCAGGGAACCTTGCTCTCAAGCCAGGATCAAAACAGATTTCATGGTAGGGATTCAGACTTTGAGAGGGGGAGGAAAGGATTGCATGAACGTTGCATAGTTTGGTAATAAAACACTTAATTGGAAATATTTTCTCATTTGTTCTCTGAAGAAAAGTCAAATACAGATCTTCTTGGGCTTATGATGGCATTACATCCTGATAAACCTATAGTAAGTTGAAAATGTTGGAAGTCAAAATGCATTAATACACCCAGCCTACTGAACATCCTAGCTTAGCCTAGTCTACTTCAAATGTGTTCAGAACACATTAGCCTACAGGTGGACACATCATATAAGCCTATTTTATGATAGAGTGTTGAATATCTCATGGAATTTATTGAATACTCTACTGAATGTGAGAAACAGAATGGTTATATGGGTAGAGAATGGTTGTAAGTGTATCAGTTGTTCACACTCGTGATCATGTGGCTGACTGGGAGCTCGGCTGGCTGTCCAGCATCGTGAGAGAGTATCTTACTGCATATTGCTAGCCCAGGGAGAAGATCTACAACCACAATTCAGCATGCCGTTTCTATTGAATGCCTATTGCTTTCCCATCATTGGGAAGTTGAAAAATTTCAAGTTGAACCATCTTAAGTCACGGACCATCTGGATTGGAAGACACTAATTTGTGACACTAAGCAGTGATAGGAGATAGGAGGAGCCTCCCTTGTCTCCTGTCCTCCACCCTCCATATGTCCTTCCCCTACTGTTCTCCACATAATAGCTGGAGAAATCCTTCTAAAAACACCTCAGTCAGATCATATGACCTCAACACTCAAAATGATCCATGGCTCAGGGCTTTGCATAACAAACATGAATAAAAGCCAAAGCCCTTCTGGATTCTGGCCAACTCACAGACTCAAACCACTCTTTTCTATGAGCTTTCAGTTTCATTCATACTGGAAGTTTCCTTGTTGTTTCTGGAAAACTCCAATCCCATTCTCTACATTTGCTGCTTCCTTTGTCTTTAACACTGTTCCTCTAGATATCTATGGCTTGTCTTCTTGCTTACTTAAGTCTTTGCTCAGTGTCATTTTTTTTAAAGTGTTTTATTTATTTTTGAGAGGGAGAGACAGAGACAGAGTATGAGCTGGGCAGGGGCAGAGAGAGAGGGAGACAGAATCCACAAAGCAGACTCCAGGCTCTGAGCTATCAGCACAGAGCCCAATGTGGGGCTTGAACCCGTGAACCACAAGATCATAACCCGAGCTGAAGTCAGACGCCCAACTGACTGAGCCACCCAGGTGCCTCACTCAGTGTCATTTTTTTCAGAGGCCTGTGTGACCATCCTATCCCCCTTTTTTAGCATTCACTCCTGCTTGACATTCTGTTAGGGAACATCAATTTACTGGCTACTCCACTGGAAAATGAATTCCTTGATATCAGATACTTTGCCTGTTGTGAGCACTGATGTATTCCTGGTGCCTCGAATGGTGTCTGGTGTCTAGCTGGTGTATATGAAATATTTGTGAGATGAATGAATAAATGAACAAATAAGAGCAATTAAATACAAAGTAATGTTATGGTGAAAGAAATTCAGGCAAATGGGTTTATAAATATTTCTTGAGAATATTCCCTCAATACTGATTTTCATGATATCACCAATTGATTTATCCAAATTGAACTCGGCAGAAATAAAAAGAGGGAGGGAAGAAAAGAATGGAGAGCAGGGATGGTCTAGAGGTGGGGGATAGAAAGTGGGGTAAAGATTGGGATGAGCAGTGCTGTCATTATTTGTGCACTGTACTCAGGCAGAAGATTCAATCAAGCCTGAAATAGGCAATGTCTTTGGTGGAAATCCGTGGAAAGATCGTATGACTAATTTTAAGTGTTTCCCTGACCAACAATAAAGATGTGAAACAACTTTTCAAGGGGCTTGGTAAGTGAAGGATTTATTGACATGCTCAAGGTAGGAATTGAAAAATGAAACAAAAGCCCTAGAGAAACAGAGGAGAACTGATAAGACCACAAGAAGACACTGAACTTCATGGGGCATTCCAGGAGTTTTCAGGGGTAATTTGAATTACATGAGATTTTCACTCTGTGGACTGACTCACCTAACCATGGAATAAGATGTGACTCCATTGTAAAGAAAGAAGGAAAGATTAGGATTTGATCTGGGTATGCACTGAAATTGTTAAGGTTGATAGTGGAAGATGTGTCACAATGGAAGTGGTTCTGTGTCTCACCCATCTTTCTAGCTGATAAGTATTTAGGAAGGACTTTGATTTTGACCAAAACCAAGCTATCTGGAGTTGTGAAATACAAGTACCTCTTTCTAGTTCATTGTCATCTCTCCATAAGATGGAATAAAAAGTTTGGATGTGGTTGTCAGTTTTTTTCTTTTCACATAACTGGTGATTCATTAGGATTTCCCAGTGAGAATGACATGAATGAAACTTCTTGCTTTCATGCATGTCTAGGCTATTGCAAGCCATCATATGACCTGCAACCTTGGGGTTGCCCTCTGAGAAGGTTTTAATATTTCTGACTCATTGTCTATGCATTCTTCACATAACCTTAACCTGGCAGTTCTAAAGTGGGAATGCCTGTGCACAACTGTGTGGTAGTGACAGTAGGGTGAAGAGAAGTATGGAGGTTGAGATGATGCAAGATCACACTTAAGATTTGGTGTGCTCTGGGATATACAAGAACACTTTTTGGAAATTAGCTAAAAGTGGAGGTAAATGTAAATTTGTTTCTGCATTGCTGAGGTATACTTTCAGTCTCCCTCTCATTTTGTGTCTTACGGATTTCTTTTGGTGTGTAGGAGTTAGACCAATGAAATCTCATGGACTTACTTGGGTGGTTGGTTCACACTGACTCGTATTCTAACCTTGAGAAATCACTGGGGGTTGTTTTTGTTTTTGTTTTTTCTCAAGAGGAGGGCAGGAAATAGGTAAATAGCTGTGACATCACTCATGGTATAGGAAGCTACATTTAGGGTATCCTCATGAATATCGAAATATGTAATTGACCTGTGTCCACTCTTGACTGTAAGACTTCTTAGCTCTGTTTTATTTTTTTTTTTGCATTGAATAACTTTCAAAAGTAACAAGATATATCCTTTTGTTAACTTACAAAAATTCTATAGGACACAATAAAGTAAAAATAATAATACAAGTTTAGGTTATGAGAATAGTCACTGGAAAAATCGTGATCAAATCTCTAATTTCCTCCAGTATTTAGGTTAGTAAGGAAAATAGTTTCCCCACTTGTATCCTCTTTGTTCCAAACTCAGTCTTTTTTTTTTTTTTTTTTTTTTCCAAGTAGGCCCTAGACCCAGGGTGGAGCCCAATCTGGAGCTTGAACTCACGGCCCTGAGACCTGAGCTGAGATCAAGAGTTGGTCGCTTGGGGTGCCCAGGTGGTTCAGTTGGTTAAGCGTCCAAATTTGGCTCAGGTCATGATCTCATGGTTCGTGGTTCCAACCCCGCATCGGGCTCTGTGCTGGCAGCATGGAGCCTGGTTGGGATTCTGTGTCTCCCTCTCTCTCTGCCCCTGTCCTGCTCGTGCTCTGTCTCTCAAAACTAAATGTTAGAAAAATAATAATAATAATAAAAAAAGACTTCGTTGCTCAACTGACTGAGCTACCCAAACTCAGTCTTTGGGGGTGTGGAGAGTTGTAGGTTTTATCACTGTAACACAGAGATTAGCTATTGTGATAATCATCATCTAAATTAAAATGAGTGATACAAAAAGTTGAGATCAAGAAATAAACAGTGTAGTCTAATGATTGAAAAGTCAGTCTTGAAACCACTGGGATGAAATTTCATGTTCTCCGTGGGTGACTCACTGCTTAGCTGTGTCATGAGTTTCATTTTGAAATGAAATACGCTGTGTGGTTTCATTTGAGGCTTCATGTTGATGCAAAAAGGAAATGAGCCCATATTGGGAAGTTAGGTTGAAATACATATAATTAATGATGAAAAAAGTGTCAGGCTGTTGTCTGGCCATCCTTCCCACCTCTGTTCAGGCTGTTCTGTAATCATCTGTCTGTCCCTCTGACTTGTCTGAGAACTCGCAAAGGGCGGGAACTGAGTCATGCAAATAGAAAGTGATCAATGAACAAGTGAATATTAGCTCTATGGGAGTGAAATCCTTAGCTCAAATCCCCCTGGATAATTGTCGATGTAAACACTCTATTCATGTTCCATGCATTTATATACTAGACTTAAGCACAGTCTTGTTTATAGAAGCTCTTTTAGAGTGTTATTTTTACCGTGATATTCACATTCCCAAACTTGGATATTCTCTTGAAGCCAATGGGGAGGCGGGGTGGTGAGTGTAGGAAGAAGGGTAGAAACAAAGTAGATTGAAAAATGAAGTAAGATTATTTTATTTTTTTAGTTGAAGGGAGATTAATGATTTTATTTTATTTATTTTTAAAATTTTTAAAAATTATTTTATTTATTTATTTAATAATTTATTGTCAAGTTAGCTAACATAGAGTGTATACAGTGTGCTCTTTGTTTTGGGGGTAGATTCTGTGATTCATTGCTTATGTACAACACCCAGTGCTCATCCCAACAAGTGCCCTCCTCAATGCCCATCACCCATTTCCCCCACCTCTGCTGCCCCCCATCAACTCTCAGTTTGTTCTCTGCATTCAAAAGTCTCTGATGGTTTGCCTCCCTCTCTGTTTGAAACTATTTTTTCCTCTTCCCTCCCCCCATGGTCCTCTGTTAAGTTTCTCAAGTCCACATATGAATGAAACATGAATCTGTCTTTCTCTGACTGACTTATTTATTCTTGAGAGAGAGCGACTGAGTATGAGTGGGGGAGGCACAGAGAAAGAGGGAGACACAGAATTCGAAGCAGGCTCCATTCTCCAAGCTGTCAGCACAGAGCCTGACGTGGGGCTTGAACTCACCAACAGCGAGATCATGACTTGAGCCAGTCAGACTCTTAAATGACTGAGTCACCCAGGCACCCCTATTTTTATTTTTACTTTTTAACTTAAAAAAATTTTTTTTAACGTTTATTTATTTTTGAGACAGAGAGAGAGCATGAACGGAGGAGGGTCGTAGAGAGAAGGAGACACAGAATCTGAAACAGGCTCCAGGCTCTGAGCTGTCAGCACAGAGCCTGACATGGGGCTCGAACTCAGGGGCCGCAAGATTATGACCTGAGCTGAAGTTGGACGCCTAACCGACTAAGCCACCCAGGAGCCCCCTTTTTTAAAGAATATTAATGTTTATTATTTATTTTTCAGAGGGAGAGAGACACGGTGTGAGTGGGGGAGGGGCAGAGAGAGAGGGAAACACAGAGTCTGAAGCAGGCTTCTGGCTCTGAGCTGTTGGCCCAGAGCCTGATGTGGGGCTTGAACTCATGAACTGCAAGATCATGACCTGAGCTGAAGTCAGACCTTAACCAAATGAGCCGTGCACACACCCCGATTTTATTTATTTTTAACTGTTTATTTACTTTTGAAAGAGAGAGAGAGAGAGAGAGAGAGAGAGAGAGAGTGTGTGTGTGTGTGTGTGTGTGTGTGGGAGGAGGGGCAGAGAGAGAGGGGAACAGAGGATCCAAAGTAGGCTCTGCCCTGATAGCAAAGAGCCCGATGTGAGGCTTGAACTCACCAACCACCAGATCATGACCTGAGCCGAAGTCAGACTGAGCCACCCAGGCACTTGAAGACTAATTATTTTATTTATTTATTTATTTATTTTGAAAAAAAATTTAATGTTTATTTTTGAGACAGAGAGAGACAGAGCATGAATGGGGGAGGGTCAGAGAGAGGGAGACACAGAATCCGAAACAGGCTCCAGGCTCTGAGCTGTCAGCACAGAGCCCGACGCGGGGCTCGAACTCACAGACCGTGAGATCATGACCTGAGCCGAAGTCTGCCGCTTAACCGACTGAGCCACCCAGGCGCCCCTTAAAGTTAATTTAAATTTATTTCAAGTTACTTCCATATTTTTGGAAGATGTCCAGTGTTCCAGACTGTTCCCAGGATACTAGACTTGGTGTCTGATTTCAAGGAATTTAATACTCTTGTGATGAGGAGGGAATAAAAAGGCGAGTTCTTGGTGACAAAGGAATTAGAGAAGAAGAAAACACTGTATGTAACAAATTATGCAACTGAATTGTGAGGTAGTACACTTTAATCTTTAGGTGCATAAGCTTTTAAATCAGTCCAGAACTGAGGTTGGCTCTACCATTACTAGCTCTGAGAGCTTGGAGAAGTTACCTGAGTTAATCCTCAATTACTTATGTGCAAAACAGAAATGATAATGATACCAATACCCTATAAGGATATTATGAGGGTTAAATAATATCATTCATGTATGTCATGCACCCAGCACCAATGGAAAGGGCTAGGAAAATAGCTCTAGTAACTGGGTTTATTTTAAAGTTTCTCTTGCTAATCCATGTAAAATGTAACATTTTCCCAAGAGTTGGCATTTGTTCCTTGTAGACCAATCAAAATCACCATATAATTGATAGTCATTGAAAATAAACGCTGTTGGGGCGCCTGGGTGGCGCAGTCGGTTAAGCGTCCGACTTCAGCCAGGTCACGATCTCGCGGTCCGTGAGTTCGAGCCCCGCGTCAGGCTCCGGGCTGATGGCTCGGAGTCTGGAGCCTGTTTCCGATTCTGTGTCTCCCTCTCACTCTGCCCCTCCCCCGTTCATGCTGTGTCTCTCTCTGTCCCAAAAATAAATAAACATTGAAAAAAAAAATTAAAAAAAAAAAAAAGAAAATAAACGCTGAGATCAGTACTTTGCTTTGCAAACTTCACTCAAGTAAATATCTTGAATCTTGTCCTTAAAAGAACACAGATCAGAGCACAGAGAGTTGCTTCATTTTTGACAACCAAATAAACTGTCTTTATTGTCCAAATTATAACTCCACAGTCTAACAGAGATATAAGAGAGAGTAAGGTTTAGATTCTGGAAAAAATGGAATAAATGCTGTAGAAGAATAGCTGAAGAAATTGTTGAAACTTGGTAACTTTTCAGAATTGAGTTTCCATTTTCTGACCTACATGAACATTTCCCTTTCTTTTAGAATATGAACTCCAAACCTTTGGGGGAGAGCCTTTTTCTCTGCCTTGTTTAAACCATTTATTGAGTTCCATTTGAATTCTCTCAGTATCTCCTGAAGGATACCTCTCTGGTCTCTTTTTCTGTCTCATAAGAAGGCAGCTTATTCTTTTTCTTGCCAAGAACTCTGTTCTAGATTCTGTTACTGCCCACCTCCTCTTGGTTTTGCTCCATTCTCTAGGTCCTAGCTTGCTTCCGCCTTTAATCTTTCCTCCTCTGCCCACATATATGGTCAGGGCCCTTCCTATCCTGAAATAACTCTCCTCTGACCCTGCTACTTGAACAGGCTAGTACTTACCCCTGTTACCACCAAACTTCTCAAAGAGTATGAATTCTGCTTTCACTTCTTGCTCATGCATTTATTTCTTAACTCCTTGTACTATGGCTCCCACTTCTACCTTTCACCCCTCTATGAAACCACCTTCTGGAGGTCACCAGGTAATCTGTGGAAATTTCACTTCTAGGAACTTTCTCCTGCTAAGCCCTCCTTGATATCACTATCTACTTGTTCTTTTATCTTTCTGAGAACTTCTCTTCTTCCTCCCACACTAGCTACTCCCCATAACCCCCTCCTTCTTCTCCATAATGAAGATGTTCTCTTCTCTATATTCTTGGCCTCAGGCAACTAACTTCTTGTCCACTCACATTGCTTTGCACATGAATTGCATTAATTGCTTTGCCCTTCATCTCAAAATCTCTTTTCCTGATTCCCAAACCTAGCAATTTCCAGCTGTTGCCAGGATTTTCTTACTTAGGTAATCAGCCAGAATTTCAAACTCAGCATGTTTAAAACTAAGCTTATAAATTTACACTTAGCAAACTCCAGGCTCTCTAATTGTTTTTATTTTGCTTTTATTAATGACAACACTACTAATGAGTCATCCTTCAAAACTCAACCAAATTTTTATTCTTACTTCTCTTGCTTCGTGCCTAATATGTTAGATTCTATCGGCTTTCTATTTCAGAGGCAGATAAACCTGGCTTGAGATCATGGTTTTGCTACTTGAGAAAATTATTTAAACTCATGGCATCTTAGATGAAGAAAATAACATCCCCCTCCATGGCCAATTGAGAGGACTGGATAAAAGCTGCACATGTTATACTTACTCCTCAGTAAATAGTAATCCCATTCCTTTCCCTGATTTTGGCTACATCTGTCATACCCATTTTTCTTTTTCTTAAAACGGACTAATACTTATCAAGGTACTTCACATAGTTTCTGTCCTGTAAGTGTTATTCACACGATTTTTCTCCTTCCTTTTGTTATTGCCTCCTCAGTCCAGACCTGCACTGCTTCTTGTCTGAACAATTGGTGTGGCTCCCATACAGCCCTGGCTCCTGCCCTGGACCTTGGGATTCACCCTGCACACTGCTAGCTGATTCGCCTTCCTGAGGCAGGCTCTGAGTAGGCCACTTCCCTACTCAGAAATCTTCATTGCTTCATTATTTCCCAGAAAATGAAGTAGCAAATCATATAGTTCAGGTTATCTTTAGAGATTTATGTGTCATGATTTTCCTACACATGGTGTCTATTTTGGCCAAGTAGTATCACTCTTTTAACACGTCCTGATTTTTCTGTTCTGTTGTCTTTCCTCCTGGATCTGGAATGATATCTAAACAGTCTCTGTCTGCCAAATCCATTTCTTTCTTTTCCTTCTTTTTTTTTTTTTTTTAACATTTATTCATTTTTGAGAGACAGAGAGAGACAAAGCATAAGTGGGGATGGGGCCAAGAGAGGGAGACACAGAATACAAAGCAGGCTCCAGGCTCTGAGCTTTCAGCAACAGAGCCCGAGGTGGGGGGTCAAACTCACAAACCGTAAGATCATGACCTGAGCTGAAGTTGGTTGCTCGACTGACTGAGCCACCCAGGGGCCCATGCCAAATCCATTTCTAACATGATGCATGAGACCAGAGCTTTTTGAGACCATGTCTAATTAATATATCTATTGTTTGAAGTAGCTAGTCTAGTAGACCCTCAATTCTTTTGCTTAAAGTAATAAAACTTTGACATACAGACCCATTTGTGAAAGTGAATGTCTTTTTTTTTTTTTTTTGAGACAGAGGGAGACCATGCGAGTGGGGGAGGGGCAGAGAGAGAGAGACACACACACACACACAGAATCTGAAACAGGCTCCAGGCTCTGAGCTATCAGCACAGAGCCCAATGCAGGGCTTGAACCCATGAACCGTGAGATCATGACCTGAGCCGAAGCCGGATGCTTAACTGACTGAGCCACCCAGGCACCCCAGTGAATGTCTTATAGACAACAGAACCAGTGTTCATGAGAGAAGAAAGAGAGAAGAGGAATAATAAAGAGAAGAAGAAAAAAAAAAGGAAAGGAGTTCATTTAGAGAATGAGGTAATTATTTTTTGGTTGGGTCAGAAAAGTAGGGAATGCAGAGAAGTACAAGTTCCAAGAAAAGTAGCAATAACTAGGATTATGAAGACAGGGTGAGGGGGTTTTGAAAGCAGTGTCTGTTCTAATCTCATTGTAATTCTTGGCACAGAATAATGATTAACATTCCAAGACAGAAGATATGGGGGCAAACTGCCCTGTATTTGAAAAGAGAGGAAACGCCCTGGGAAGAATGAGATGTGGTAAAGACAGGAAGTGACAATGTACTGAAAAGCCAAGCTGTAAGTCATCACAGGAGCACCCCAAATTCCGGCATGTGTCAGGCAGGCTGATGTGAACCTGGTGTTACTCCTATAACTGGGTAAAGTCACTTGTCACTTTGACACAAGCAGAGAGAAAGCAGCCTAAATACATGGAGGGGTCTATGTGCCGAGTACATAATGGTACTCAATAAAAACCAATTATTGACCAGTTATTGGCAGTTTGGGACAGAACATCTCTAGGGTGTGATCCAAAAGTAACGTAAGCACCTCAAAAAATGCCTAGGTGTGCCAGATTGCTCAGTCACATCAGGACATATAGGCTTGCCTTGCCTAAGATATGATAAAAGGCATACCTTTATACCCCAGAAGCTGTTTATTTCATAACCTTAAATCATAGATCTTTGAGCAGCCAAATTGTGTATGACTTAAAAAAGTTAAGATGAAAGTAGCTGTTTATCCCTGACCAGGCCTTTCTTCTAGTTCAGGCAGCTTACACCATGTGGTTGAAAAGTTCCATTTCATCATGAATTTGTGGAAAAAAGAATATTCAAAACATATTAAAAACTTTTTTTAAATGTTTTTATTTATTTTTGAGACAGAGAGAGACAGAGCATGATCAGGGGAGGGGCAGAGAGAGAGAGGGAGACACAGAATCTGAAGCAGGCTCCAGGTTCTGAGCTGTCAGCACAGAGCCTGACGTGGGGCTCGAACTCGTGGACTGTGAGATCGTGACCTGAGCTGAAGTCAGACGCTCAACCGACTGAGCCATCCAGGTGCCCCTATTCAAAACATATTTTAAAGCATAATATGGGAAGTTAATTGTTTCACTGAACACATTTTGAAAATCAGAAGAAATCTTTAAGGAAGTGTGCCTTTGGAGAATTTTGCAGAAATTGCTTGGGCATTCAGGGTTAGTGAGAGCTCAGGCCGTGACTGTCACCCCTCCTACAGATTTATGTGTCTTAGATTTGGACATATGCCAATAACTCAGGAAAAACTGATCTATCATTTACCATCAAACATATCATAAATATAGCAAGCAAAGACCAAGGAAATGGCTAAATTATTAATATTGATGTTTTAATTCAAATGCAAGGCAAAAAAGTCTGATTAACTTCATTCTCCCAGTTTGTGCTTTTTGAGCCATAAAGATGAGTTATTTGACATGTTTTTCACTTGCTTTGCTAGTTCACTCTAGTCTGCTAGTATATAGGCCTCACTTTCTGAGGGGGTTCTAAAATTGCCTTCGAGGAAAACTTGAAGCAATTTCTAATTAGCCTTTTTGGCTATGCTTTTCATTGAATCCTGGTGCTCTTCCTTAAAATCTGCATGATTGGTTTTTAAATAATTCTGCTAGCATCATGGTCTCCAATAAGTATTACTGCAGGATTTCTTGAACAAAGGTCACAAAGCTTTATTAAATATCCAAAATACTAAGGAAATTACTTTAGAGTAGCATGTGAGAACAGCCTGTGATTGTTCTCTGTAGATTTATTATTTGTTTGAGGGGATATTGCAGTCCTGCTTTCCTTTATCAGCTTCATGTGGGAAAACTTGGGAGCTGCTCCATAACTGTCACATCTGTGGACAATTTCAGGTTTTTCTGAATTTCCCTCATTATCATCTGTATTTTCACTGGTTTCAAGTTTACTCATCAAACTTCCTGTTTTTAACCACTGATCCATGCTCCCAGTTGAAAATGCAATTTGAAACTATTCACTTGAGAAAGTTAAATGTAGTGTAACTTTACAACACAAAAAGCCCTCAGAATTTGGGGTTATTTTGTGTTATGGGAGAATTCACTGTGTTTAGAGAAAGAACCAAATGTAGATCTGTATTCGTAAAGGGTATTTTCATCTCATAACTGCAGTGATGATTTAAATGATTTATGGGAAGTGTGTGTGTGTGTATGTGTGTGTGTGTGTGTGTGTGTGTGTGTGTGTGTATGCAGATGTTAGAAAATCCCCACTAATTCTTAATGGTACAGACTCATTTAAAAAATATATTAACTTGGGGCGTCTGGGTGACTCAGTTGGTTAAGCGTCAAGCTCTGGCTCAGGTCATGATTTTGTGATCTGTGTATTCGAATCCCACGTGGGGCTCTGCATTGACAGCCTGGAGCCTGCTTCGATTCTGTGTCTCCATCTCTCTCTGTCCCTCCCCTGGTTGCTCTCTGTCTCTCTCTCTCTCTCAAAAATAGATAAACATTTAAAAAAATAAAAATATATATTGACTGTAAAGACTATGAGCTTGCCTAGAGATCAGGTAACCTGATAGACTACTACTATTCTTCCCACCAGGTAATGACACTACCTTAAGCTGTTCTCATCTTAGATATGTTTTCAGCTTTCCTTACTGTAGAAGTCATGTTTGTGCTACGTGATGTTGACCACTTTGATTAGAGAAGAGGTGGTAACTTGACCAGCTTAGACCAGTCAAATACTCTTTTCTATAATTAGGGAAATTGGGACTGAAACTATCTGGTTTAGTCTGGTTCCATTTTGTTGTAGTCAGAATTCTACAGTAATCCCAATCTCCCTTTAGGTCGATATAGTACTAGCCTGCAGCTACTTTGGAAGAGAAGTATTGGCCAATAATATTGATTAATACCCCCTGAGGTATGGAGAACAATCTCATCCTTTGAAAAAAGAACATAGGCCACTCTGTATTTTTGTGTTTATGTATTTACTTTTTATATTTTTCTGACTCTTCTTTCAGGCTTTTAGCTGTCATTTCTTCTTGCACATTTGGTGCCCTTACATGAAGAGAATAATCATGATTCTTCCCAGTTCTGCCCCTTTTGGGTCCACACTTTCTATACTGGCCCTTCTGAACTTTTTGGTTGAAGGCATAGCATCAAGACATCTGATCATTGAGAGCATACTGTTTTCCCAACATATCTTGGCAGAGATGTAAACTTTTTCCTTTAGTTCAGCTGTGATAATGTTGGAATCTTCCAAAAGGAACTTTGGCAAAAACTAAGGGTGGGTTATGGTGGGAGTGGAGGGGTGGGATGGTTAAAGAACATAGAAATCAATTAATTCACATAGTATAGAGTTCTAATCTGTTTCTTATGTCAAGCCAAGATCTGCTGTGGCTAGGACAGCTTTGGAGCAGGTAGTTCCTGGTTCCTGGATTAGTTTTAAAGCAGTCTGTATTGTGTTTATATGTTTAAATGAGTGCAAGTTAAAAAAGAAGACACTAAAAGCACAAGCTACAGAAGAAAACAGATAAATGGGACTTCATCAAAATTAAAAACTCTTGTGCTTCAAATGGCACCATCAAGAGAATAAAAAGATGAGGCACCCGAGTATCTCGGTCAGTTAAGTGGCTGACTCTTGATTTTGGCTCAGGCCATGGTTTCATGATTCGTGAGATGGAGCTCCTCGTTGGGCTCTGCACTGACAGCACAGAGCCTGCTTGGAACTCTCTCTCCCCCTCTCCCCTCTCCCCTCTCCCCTCTAATCACTCATGCACACATGCATGCATGCACACATACTGTCTTTCAAAATAAATAAATGAACGTTAAAGTAAGAAAAGAAAAAGACAACCAGTGGAATAGGAGAACATCTACAAAAGGGATATAAGCTTATGAAAAGATGCTCAGTATCATTAGTCATTAGGGACATGCAAATAAAACCCACAATGAGGTACCACATCTCATCCATTAGGATGGCTAAAACAGAATGAAAAAAAAAACAAACAAAAAATGACAAGTGTGCACATGTGCATATGTGTGTGTGCACGTGTATGTATTTTTCGCTGGACTGTTTTTATTCTACATAAACTGGGGCACATGGAACATTAGTTATATTTGGTTTTGCTGTCATAGCACTTTATAGTTTACTATGACATTTACCATGTATTATCATCTACCTCATTTGATCCTTGCAACTATGTAAGGTTGGCAGAATAATAGTTCATTGTTTTCTCTTTCTTGAAGATGAAGTTCAGGCTCAGAGATGTGAAGGGATTTGTCCAAGTTAACTTATAAATGGTTAAACTAGGATTTAAATTGAGATTCTCTTTATAAGTTACCATGTTCCTTCTTGAATAATTTCATTGCAGTGTTTGAATAACTTTGAAATAGTGCATTCACCAGAGGTGAGAATATATAGCTGCAACATTTGTCATCCTATTGATCGCCAGGTTCATCTGGTAGGCTTGGAGAGTGTCCCTTTCCTTCCTCACTGCTCTATGTATGTCCTTCCTGAAGCTGCATACTTGGTCAAGGACAAGCTTCCCTGGAAGAGGAGGACTGCTCTTTGGTGAAGGGTCTACCAGTAGCTGCCCTCCCCTGCTAGAACCTCCAGACAAGCTGTCAAGGTCCATTTGTGGAACATAGGGTAGCCAAGCTTCCAAGACTCCACACACATCCAAATGAGGTATTGCATATGGCAGTCTTTCTTTCCCTAAAAAAAAAAAATTAATCTCTATTACTTTTTTTTAACTTTATTTTTTATTTTTTAAAATTTACATCCAAATTAGTTAGCATATAGTGAAGCAATGATTTCAGGAATAGATTCCTTAATGCCCCTACCCATTTAGCCCATTCCCCCTCCCACAACCCCTCCAGCAACCCTCAGTTTGTTCTCCATATTTATGAGTCTCTTATGTTTTGTCCTCCTCCCTGTTTTTATATTATTTTTGTTTCCCTTCCCTTATGTTCATCTGTTTTGTCTCTTAAAGTCCTCGTATGAGTGAAGTCATGTGATTTTTGTCTTTCTCTGACTAATTTCACTTAGCATAATACCCTCCAGTTCCATCCATGTAGTTGCAAATGGCAAGCTTTCATTCTTTTTGATCGCCAAGTAATACTCCATTGTATATATATACCACATCTTCTTTATCTATTCAACTATTGATGGACATTTGGGCTCTTTCCATCCTTTGGCTATTGTTGATAGTGCTGCTATAAACATGGGGGTGCATGTGTCCCTTCGAAACAGCACATCTGTATCCCTTGGATAAATGACTAGTAGAGACATTGCTAGGTCGTAGGGTAGTTCTATTTTTAGTTTTTTGAGGAACCTCCATACTATTTTCCAGAGTGGCTGCACCAGCTTGCACTGCCACCAACAATGCAAAAGAGATCCTCTTTCTCCGCATCCTCGCCAACATCTGTTGTTGCCTGAGCTGTTAATGTTAGCCATTCTGGAAAGTATGAGGTGGTATCTCATTGTGGTTTTGATTTGTATTTCCCTGATGATGAACGATGTTGAGCATTTTTTCACGTGTCATTTGGCCATCTGGACTTCTTCTTTGGAGAAGTGTCTATTCATGTCTTTTGCCCATTTCTTCACTGGATTCTTTGTTTTTTGGGTGTTGAGTTTGATAAGTTCTTTATAGATTTTGGATACCAACCCTTTATCTGATATGTCATTTGCAAATATTTTCTCTGATTCTGTCAGTTGCCTTTTAGTTTTGCTGATTGTTTCCTTTGCTGTGCAGAAGCTTTTTATTTTGATGAGGTCCCAGTTGTTCATTTTTGCTTTTGTTTCCCTTGCCTCTGGAGACATGTTGAGTAAGAAGTTTCTCTATTACTTTATTTTAAACTTCATGACCACTCAGTGATATGAATAGGCCAGGTAAAATATAAATAAAGTTGATTTATATTTGTAGAACTTGGCACTCAGAATGATCAGAAGTTTTCTTTTAAGCTCTGCCCCTCACTTACCTTGGGAAAATTATTTAACTTCTGTAAGTTTTGTTATATGTCAATTGAAGGCTCCTGCTAGATGATCTCAGACATCCCTTCTAGGCCTACTATTCTAGGATTCTATCTTTAGTATGTCTCCATTAGCAATTAGCAGTGTATGTGCTTTGAGATGCTTTTCCAGCCATGGTGAATGGGTTTTTTTGGATGATCTGTACTTGCTTACTGAGTTATTTCTCAACCCTCATACAGATTCTTGAGAAGACAGGTCAAGGTCAGAGAGCAGGTTTTAGCTATGGAACAGTGCGTAAGTAGCTGAACAACACGGAAGTTAAATTTATATGTTTCATTGACTTGCGCTCTTAACTATTAAACTATTCACAGACTCCCTAGAATGTAATAATTTCATCTAATTGGACAACAAAATCCTAACACACCACAGTTAACTTTTTATGATGAATACTTTGTCTAACATTCTTATAATGAAGAGTTTCTGCTATACCAGCACTTTGCAACCTGGCCATGAAACAAATACCCTTAATTTCAACCTCAGCAGGAGGAGAGCATCCAAAGAGTTTCTTCTTTTATTCCTCATTTGACTTCTGCACTCTATATTATTTGTTTTCTTGTTTTTTAAAAAATGATAATGGATTTTAAGGGATATGTTAAAAAATTCTTCTCATATTTTCACATTTTCTTGGCACCTGAAAATGAAGTAGGGAGCTAGGTATTGTCAGAGTGCTTCTAGCTCTTTTAAAATGTGAAGGTAAATTTCACCTCTTTCCGGGATATTGGCTTAGGAGACTTGGTGGGTGTACATGTTACCTAACAGTTTTTAAGTTATCTGCATAATCTTTTGATAACAATCAATTAAGTTTCAGATTCTGTCAATATTTCCTTTCCAACCCAAGAACCAGTGATCTTATGGAGTGATTGTAGAACTTAAAAAATATCTCCTCCTCTTTGCTTTTTTTTTTTTTTGTCTCTTCTGTTGAAACAGGCTATGAATACATTGATATTGCTTTCTCTACGTTGACTGTGTGGAAAATTATTATCCTTCCATTTTCCCAAGAATTGAAAATGTATTTCCCTGAAAGAAGAGAGCTGAAAGTAGTGGTGGGCTGAATTAAGCACAGAAAGTCAAAGTATATAGGAAAATCTTAAGAAATGAGAGAGTCAGCTTCAGGATGGCTTATTTTTACCCATTTTCCTTCTTGCTGTCTCTGTAAAGGCCTCCAAGATTCAAGTGTAGTGGTTCTCACACCAACTGATAGTTCAGAGATAAAGCCCATCAGGAGACAAGAGTATGAAGTTTCTTTGAAAAGTACGAAGAACTAGTCACATGTATCATACTAGATTTCCAACCAAGTCTTGTAGAGCCAGGAAACTAACTTTTATTCCTAGAGAGGCTGTTTCTGAGATGTGCTTACAGATCAGCTACACTTAATTCAAGAAAAGAATTAATACCTATTTTATCAAAGCATATTATGAGGTATTTATTCTGGTTAGTCAGACCTCATTAATTTTACTTCATGAAATGTATACATTTCTCTTTCCTGATAATAAGAAATATAACTTAAAAACCTATAATGAAAAGTAAAGTTAAATATGTGAAGAGGTACATAGTTTTTCGAAAATCTTTTCTAGGGATCGTGAGCTGAAAAGTTTGAAACCATGATGCAAGAATATGCTGTAGTAGGATGACTGGGGCTGACCATTGTTTCACAATATCATGGGCTTTAGAATATTTTATAACCTAAGTTTTCAAAAGATGATTTTCTCAGATATAGTCCATAGAACATATTTCACTGAAAGTTGAACACAATTCTTCAAATTTGCAATATCTTCAAATATACTATTACTATTTGGTGTTTACTGCTTACTTGAATGTATGAATATATGAAATATTCTGCTAACACTTTCCACATATAATCCTATGTAATAGCACCATGATCTCCCTTCCATCTTTACTGAGGTATAACTGGAAAAAATTGTGTATGTTTAATATGTATAACTTATTTTGATATACATATGCATTGTGAAATAATTGCCACAATCAAGCTAGTGAACATATTTGTCACCTCATATAGTTACCATTTCCTCCCTCCCTCCCTTTTTTTTTTTTATAAAGATTTTATTTTGGGGCACCTGGATGGCTCAGTCGGTTAAGCATCCGACTTCGGATCAGGTCATTGCGGTCTGTGGGTTTGAGCCCCGCATCGGGCTCTGTGATGACAGCTCAGAGCCTGGAGCCTGTTTCAGATTCTGAGTCTCCCTGTTTCTCTGTCCCTCCCCTGTTCATGCTCTCTCTCTCTCTCTGTCTCAAAAATAAATAAATGTTAAAAAAAAATAAAAAAAAAGATTTTATTTTTAAGTAATCTCTACACCCAACTTGGGGCTTGAACTCACAACCCTGGGATCAAGAGTTATATGCTGTACTGACTGAGCCAGCCAGGCACCCCCTATCTTTTTTTCTTCCTTGTGGTGAGAATACTTAAGATCTACCCTGTTAGCAAGTTTCAAGTATACAGTACAGTATTGTTAACTATATTGACATTGCTGTACATTGGATCTTCAGAACTTGTTCATCTTTTGTAACTGAAATGTTGTACCTTTGGACCAACATCTTCCCATTTCCCCCTCCCCTGAGTCCTTAGAAACCATCACTATATTCTCTAATTTTTGTGACTATTTTAGATTCCACATATATGTGAGATTATGAAGTATTTGTCTTTCTGTGTCTTATTTCACTTAGCATAATGTCCTCTAGGTTCATCTATGTTGTTATAAGTGTAATGATTTCCTTCTTTTTCAAGTTGAACAAGTATTCCACTGAATATACATACACATATCCCTTTTGCTTTATTCATTCATCAATGGAAATTTAGGTTGTTTCTATATCTTGGCTATTGTGAATAATGCTGTAAAAAACGGGATAATAGATATGTCTGAGATATTGATTTCATTTCCGTTGGAGATATACACCTGGAAGTGGGATTGCTAGATGATGAGGCAGTTCTATTTTTCATTTTTTGAGGAACATCCTTACTGTTTTTCATAACAGCTGTATCAATTTACATTCTCACCAGAGTACAAGAGTTCCCTTTTCTCCACATTCTCACCAACATTTGTTACCTCCTGTCTGTTTGATAACAGCCATTCTAGCAGGTATAAAAATTCTCACCTGTTTTCATTATAAACAAACAAACAAACAAACAAACAAACATTGTGGTTTTGATTTGCGTTTCCTTGATGATTAGTGATATTGAGAAGTTTTTCATATACCTCTGGGCCATTTGTATGTTTTCTTGAGAAATGTCTATTAAGTTCCTCTGCCCATTTTTAAATCTTTTTGATTTCCTTATATATTTTGGATTTTAATCCCTAATCAGATATGTGGTTTGTAAATATTTTCTCCCATTCCATAGATTGCATTTCATTTCATTCATGGTTTCCTTCACTGTGCAGAAGCTTTTCAGTTTGATGCATCCCATGTGTCCTTTGTTTTTGTTGCCTGTGCTTTTTGTGCATTTCTAAAATATTGCCTAGAACAATGTCCAGAAGCTTTTCCGCTATATTTTTTTCTAGCAGTTTTAAAGTTTCAGGTCCTATGTTTAATTCTAACGGTGTATTTAAGTTGATTTTTGTAGATAGAGTGAGATAAGGGTCCATTTTCATTCTGCATGTGGATATCAAGTTTTCCCAACATGACTTACTGAAGAGATTATCCTTCCTCCACTGTTTCTTGACACCTTGGTTGAAGATCTGTTGACCATAGATAAGTGGATTTAATTCTGAGCTTTCTATTCTGTCCACTGAGATGTGCATATCTGTTTTCATGTCTGTACCATACTATTTTGTTTACTGTGACTTTGTGATATATTTGGAAATCAGGAAGTGTGATGCCTTGAGCCTGTTCTTCTGGCTCAGAGTGGCTTTAACCATGCAGGGTCTTTTGTAGTTCCACACGAATTTCTGATTGTTTTTCTACTTCTATACAGAATACCATTGTTTTTTTGATAGGGATTGTATTGAATCTGTAGACCACTTTGGATAGTATGGACATATTAACAATTAACGTATTAACATATAAACAATATTATTTCTAATCCATATGCACTAAATGTCTTTCCATTTGTCTGTGTCTTTTTAAATTTCTTCACCAATGTTTTATAATTTTGAATGTATAAGACTTTTGTCCCTTTGGTTAAGTTTACTCCTAAGTAGGTATTTTGTTCTTTTTGTTGCTATGTGAATGGGATTGCTTTCTCAATTTCCTTTTTGGGTTGTTGTCTGTATAGAGAAATGTGACTGATTTTTGTCTGTTGATTTTGTACCCTCTAGCTTTACTGAATTGTTTATTAGTTCTAACCATTTTTTGTTGAGCTTTTAAAAGCTTTTAACTTATATGATCATGTCATCTGCAAATAGAGATACGTTTACTTTTTCCTTTCTGATTTGGATGCCTTATTTCTTTTCCTTGTCTAATTGCTCTGGCTAGGACTTCAGTACTATGCTGAAAACAAATTGTGAGAGTGGGCATCCTTGCTGGTACCAGATCTTTGAGGAAAAGCTTTCAATATTTTCCTAGCAATTATGATGTTAGCTGTGGGCTTTTCATAGATGGCCTTCAGTGTGTTTAGGTAAGTTCCTTTTACAACTATTTTGTTAAGAGTTTTAATCATGAATGGGTGTTGAAATTTGTCCAGTGCTTTTTCTAGGTCTATTGAGATGATCATGTGTGTGAATGTGTTTTTTTCTTTCATTTGGTTAATGTGGTGTATCACATTGATTGATTTGCATATGTCGAGCCATCCTTGTTTTCCAGGATTAAATCCCACTTAGTCATGATTTATGACCCTTTTAATGTGCTGTTGCATTAGTTTGCTAGTATTTTATTGAGGATTTTTCCATCTATGTTCATCAGGGATATTGGCCTTAGTTTTCTTGTGGTATTGTTGTCTGGTTTTGGTATTAGGGTGATGCTCACAAAATGAGTCTGGAAGTGTTTCCCCTTCTCACATTGTTTTGGGAAGAATTTAAGAGGAATTAGTAATAATTCTTTTTTGAATGGTAGAATTTGCCTATGAAATCATCTTGTCCTGGGATTTTAATTGTTGGAAGAATTTTGATTAGTGATCCAGTCTTCTTATTTGTAATTGGTCTGTTTAAGAGTTCTATTTAAAAAAAAAAAAAAGAGTTCTATTTCTTCTTAATTCAGTTTTGGTAGGTTGCATGTGTGTAGGAATTTAATCATTTCTTGTGGGGTATCTCCTTTGTTGGAGTATAATTGTTCATAAGAGTCTTTTATGATCCTTTTAATTTCTGAGGTATCCGTTGTAATGTCTCCTCTTTTATTTTCTGATTTTATTCGAGTCTTCTGTTTTTAGCTTTTTTTGAGGTATAATTGATAAAATTTTAAGGTATTTAGAGTGTACATCATGATGATTTGATAGACGTATACATTGGAAAGGATTCCTCCCATATAACTAATGAACACTTGTATTAAGAACACTTGTACATTTCAAGGAGCAGTCATCTATTCTAGACCTTGTGTACTAGCTTTGGTGGGTAAAGACCATCACCTGTGCATGCTGTCTGGGTGAGGTGCTGTGGCTGGAGATGGGAGGTGCAGCGGTATGGACTCTGGGCAGCTCTGTTAGCCAAGGTCAGTGTCAGCAAAGAGTGTGGAAGTCCTTAGTGGTATAAACTGTGTATCCCTGGGAGCAGTGAGGGTCCTCAGTGGCTAGAGCTTCTGGGGTTCTCCTGTTCTCCTTACTCCCATGGTGGAATTTGGGGTCCTCTTTTTGCCCAAGCATGCCAGGCTGGGGGATAGGATGATATAGGTAAAATGCTTTGTCTGCTTTTCTATGCAGATATAGTCAGTTTTTGTGCTCCACAGGGTTGTTGCAACTTTTTCATTATACTCTGGAGCTCTCCCAGAGCTTTGTTTGTTTGTGGGCAGTTTTAAAATTGCTGTTTTTTTGGGGGGATGAGTGCTAGGTTCTTCCAAGCCTTCCATCTTGCTGACGTCACCCTTGATAACACCAAAGTCTTAATGAGGCTGGAATTATTGCTAATTACATATGAGAAAACTGAAGCCCAGAAAAGTTAATAACTTATCCTAAGAATACATATAGCAGAGGGGAAGGGAAAAAACAAAAGGGGTTAGAGTGGAAGAGAGCCAAAGCATAAGAGACTCTTAAAAACTGAGAACAAACTGAGGGTTGATGGGGGTGGGAGGGAGGGGAGGGTGGGTGATGGGTATTGAGGAGGGCACCTTTTGGGATGAGCACTGGGTGTTGTATGGAAACCAATTTGACAACAAACTTCATATATTGAAAAAAAAATACATATAGCAGAAAAGCAGTATTATGAGAATTTTTTTTCCAGTTTGACTTAAGGGCTTCCATTCTCAACTACTTTTTATACCTCCATGATATTATTCCTGCCTAGCTTCCAACTGATATTTCCGTTTGTATAATATTCTTCTGAATATAGGATTATTATTTTTAGTATCTTGGGTCTTAGGCTTTTTTTTTTTTTTACTTTTGTTAAGTAGCCTTCATGCCTGGTGTGGAGCCCAGTGAGGAGCTTGACCCTGAGATCAAGACCTGAGTTGAGATCAAGAGTCAGACACTTAATTGAATAAGCCACCTAGGTGCCCCTAGGCTAAGAGTTCTTATGGTAGGCCATTCTGACTTTCAGAATAATGGTTATTACACTAATTTGAGCCTATTCAAGCACATTTGAGGGCCTAATATAGGAGAGGCCTGTTGATTTCTTATCCATGTACCCAAACTCATTTACTCATGTAAAATATTTTGTGTAAGTAATAATTCCATACCAAACCCAAACAGTAGCTTTTTTTTTTTTTTGAGGGCACATACTTTTTTTTTTTCAATATATGAAATTTATTGTCAAATTGGTTTCCATACAACACCCAGTGCTCATCCCAAAAGGTGCCCTCCTCAATACCCATCCCCCACCCTCCCCTCCCTCCAACCCCCCATCAACCCTCAGTTTGTTCTCAGTTTTTAAGAGTCTCTTATGCTTTGGCTCTCTCCCACTCTAACCTCTTTTTTTTTTTTTTTTCCCTTCCCCTCCCCCATGGGTTTCTGTCAAGTTTCTCAGGATCCACATAAGAGTGAAACCATATGGTATCTGTCTTTCTCTGTATGGCTTACTTCACTTAGCATCACACTCTCCAGTTCCATCCACGTTGCCACAAAGGGCCATATTTTGTTCTTTCTCATTGCCATGTAGTACTCCATTGTGTATATAAACCACAATTTCTTTATCCATTCATCAGTTGATGGACATTTAGGCTCTTTCCATAATTTGGCTATTGTTGAGAGTGCTGCTATAAACATTGGGGTACAAGTGCCCCTATACATCAGTACTCCTGTATCCCTTGGGTAAATTCCTAGAAATGCTATTGCTGGGTCATAGGGTAGGTCTATTTTTAATTTTCTGAGGAACCTCCACACTGTTTTCCAGAGTGGCTGCACCAGTTTGCATTCCCACCAACAATGCAAGAGGGTTCCCGTTTCTCCACATCCTCTCCAGCATCTATAGTCTCCTGATTTGTTCATTTTGGCCACTCTGACTGGCGTGAAGTGATATCTGAGTGTGGTTTTGATTTGTATTTCCCTGATAAGGAGCGACGTTGAGCATCTTTTCATGTGCCTGTTGGCCATCCAGATGTCTTCTTTAGAGAAGTGTCTATTCATGTTTTCTGCCCATTTCTTTACTGGGTTATTTGTTTTTCGGGTGTGGAGTTTGGTGAGCTGTTTATAGATTTTGGATACTAGCCCTTTGTCCGATATGTCATTTGCAAATATCTTTTCCCATTCTATTGGTTGCCTTTTAGTTTTGTTGGTTGTTTCCTTTGCTGTGCAGAAGCTTTTTATTTTCATAAGGTCCCAGTAGTTCATTTTTGCTTTTAATTCCCTTGCCTTTGGGGATGTGTCGAGTAAGAGATTGCTACAGCTGAGGTCAGAGAGGTCTTTTCCTGCTTTCTCCTCTAGGGTTTTGATGGTTTCCTGTCTCACATTCAGGTCCTTTATCCATTTTGAGTTTATTTTTGTGAATGGTGTGAGAAAGTAGTCTAGTTTCAACCTTCTGCATGTTGCTGTCCAGTTCTCCCAGCACCATTTGTTAAAGAGGCTGTCTTTTTTCCATTGGATGTTCTTTCCTGCTTTGTCAAAGATGAGTTGGCCATACATTTGTGGGTCTAGTTCTGGGGTTTCTATTCTATTCCATTGGTCTATGTGTCTGTTTTTGTGCCAACAGTAGCTTTTTTTTTGAGTGGGGAGTGAGCATTTGTACTTAAGAGTGGTGATAAACTGATAAATATTAATGGGTCATTTATAATATTAAATTTTCATACGACCATTAAAAGGAATTGACTGTATTCCAGGCATAGTTAGGACCTGTATTCTTTTTTTTTTTTTATATATATATGAAATTTATTGACAAATTGGTTTCCATACAACACCCAGTGCTCATCCCAAAAGGTGCCCTCCTCAATACCCATCACCCACCCTCCCCTCCCTCCCACCCCCCATCAACCCTCAGTTTGTTCTCAGTTTTTAACAGTCTCTTATGCTTTGGCTCTCTCCCACTCTAACCTCTTTTCTTTTTTTTTTTTTTTTTCCTTCCCCTCCCCCATGGGTTCCTGTTAAGTTTCTCAGGATCCACATAAGAGTGAAACCATATGGTATCTGTCTTTCTCTGTATGGCTTATTTCACTTAGCATTACTCTCCAGTTCCATCCACGTTGCTACAAAAGGCCATATTTCATTTTTTCTCATTGCCACGTAGTATTCCATTGTGTATATATACCACAATTTCTTTATCCATTCATCAGTTGATGGACATTTAGGCTCTTTCCATAATTTGGCTATTGTTGAGAGTGCTGCTATGAACATTGGGGTACAAGTGCCCCTATGCATCAGTACTCCTGTATCCCTTGGATAAATTCCTAGCAGTGCTATTGCTGGGTCATAGGGTAGGTCTATTTTTAATTTTCTGAGGAACCTTCACACTGCTTTCCAGAGCGGCTGCACCAATTTGCATTCCCACCAACAGTGCAAGAGGGTTCCCGTTTCTCCACATCCTCTCCAGCATCTATAGTCTCCTGATTTGTTCATTTTGGCCACTCTGACTGGCGTGAGGTGATACCTGAGTGTGGTTTTGATTTGTATTTCCCTGATAAGGAGCGACGCTGAACATCTTTTCATGTGCCTGTTGGCCATCCAGATGTCTTCTTTAGAGAAGTGTCTATTCATGTTTTCTGCCCATTTCTTCACTGGGTTATTTGTTTTTTGGGTGTGGAGTTTGGTGAGCTCTTTATAGATTTTAGATACTAGCCCTTTGTCCGATATGTCATTTGCAAATATCTTTTCCCATTCCGTTGGTTGCCTTTTAGTTTTGTTGGTTGTTTCCTTTGCTGTGCAGAAGCTTTTTATCTTCATAAGGTCCCAGTAATTCACTTTTGCTTTTAATTCCCTTGCCTTTGGGGATGTGTCGAGTAAGAGATTGCTACAGCTGAGGTCAGAGAGGTCTTTTCCTGCTTTCTCCTCTAAGGTTCTGATGGTTTCCTGTCTCACATTCAGGTCCTTTATCCATTTTGAGTTTATTTTTGTAAATGGTGTGAGAAAGTGGTCTAGTTTCAACCTTCTGCATGTTGCTGTCCAGTTCTCCCAGCACCATTTGTTAAAGAGGCTGTCTTTTTTCCATTGGATGTTCTTTCCTGCTTTGTCAAAGATGAGTTGGCCATACGTTTGTGGGTCTAGTTCTGGGGTTTCTATTCTATTCCATTGGTCTGTGTGTCTGTTTTTGTGCCAATACCATGCTGTCTTGATGATTACAGCTTTGTAGTAGAGGCTAAAGTCTGGGATTGTGATGCCTCCTGCTTTGGTCTTCTTCTTCAAAATTCCTTTGGCTATTTGGGGCCTTTTGTGGTTCCATATGAATTTTAGGATTGCTTGTTCTAATTTCGAGAAGAATGCTGGTGCAATTTTGATTGGGATTGCATTGAATGTGTAGATAGCTTTGGGTAGTATTGACATTTTGACAATATTTATTTTTCCAATCCATGAGCAGGGAATGTCTTTCCATTTCTTTAAATCTTCTTCAATTACCTTCATAAGCTTTCTATAGTTTTCAGCATACAGATCCTTTACATCTTTGGTTAGATTTATTCCTAGGTATTTTATGCTTCTTGGTGCAATTGTGAATGGGATCAGTTTCTTTATTTGTCTTTCTGTTGCTTCATTGTTAGTGTATAAGAATGCAACTGATTTCTGGACATTGATTTTGTATCCTGCAACTTTGCTGAATTCATGTATCAGTTCTAGCAGACTTTTGGTGGAGTCTATCGGATTTTCCATGTATAATATCATGTCATCTGCAAAAAGCGAAAGCTTGACTTCATCTTTGCCAATTTGGATGCCTTTGATTTCCTTTTGTTGTCTGATTGCTGATGCTAGAACTTCCAGCACTATGTTAAACAACAGCGGTGAGAGTGGGCATCCCTGTCGTGTTCCTGATCTCAGGGAAAAAGTTCTCAGTTTTTCCCCGTTGAGGATGATGTTAGCTGTGGGCTTTTCATAAATGGCTTTTATGATCTTTAAGTATGTTCCTTCTATCCCGACTTTCTCAAGGGTTTTTATTAAGAAAGGGTGCTGGATTTTGTCAAAGGCCTTTTCTGCATCGATTGACAGGATCATATGGTTCTTCTCTTTTTTTTGTTAATGTGATGTATCACGTTGATTGATTTGCGAATGTTGAACCAGCCCTGCATCCCAGGAATGAATCCCACTTGATCATGGTGAATAATTCTTTTTATATGCTGTTGAATTCGATTTGCTAGTATCTTATTGAGAATTTTTGCATCCATATTCATCAGGGATATTGGCCTGTAGTTCTCTTTTTTTACTGGGTCTCTGTCTGGTTTAGGAATCAAAGTAATACTGGCTTCATAGAATGAGTCTGGAAGTTTTTCTTCCCTTTCTATTTCTTGGAATAGCTTGAGAAGGATAGGTATTATCTCTGCTTTAAACGTCTGGTAGAACTCCCCTGGGAAGCCATCTGGTCCTGGACTCTTATTTGTTGGGAGATTTTTGATAACCGATTCAATTTCTTCGCTGGTTATGGGTCTGTTCAAGCTTTCTATTTCCTCCTGATTGAGTTTTGGAAGAGTGTGGGTGTTCAGGAATGTGTCCATTTCTTCCAGGTTGTCCAATTTGTTGGCATATAATTTCTCATAGTATTCCCTGATAATTGTTTGTATCTCTGAGGGATTGGTTGTAATAATTCCATTTTCATTCATGATTTTATCTATTTGGGTCATCTCCCTTTTCTTTTTGAGAAGCCTGGCTAGAGGTTTGTCAATTTTGTAGGACCTGTATTCTTAACTATAATACTGTTTCACCTTATTCCAGTACTAGCAATAATGTCATAAAACTTTGCAGAGTAGTTGTTTCTATCAGTCTCTTTTGGGAAGCAATAGATCCAGAAATTATTTTCTTAATTTCATGTAAGTAAATCATCATGTAGGGTGATACTTGCATTATCACTACATGTTTGGCAGAAGAAATAATAGAAATTATATTTTAGATACCTCATTTTCTCAATAATCTCTTAATATAAAAAATATCCTATGACTTAGTAACTTGACTTTCTTGATTAAATATAAGTGCTGGTTTATTTGTATATATAATCACTTCATTGGCCATATATGTGGATTACTTTGTAGAATAGCTTTGTAGAGGATACTGTGGTTCACCACCCAGATTTCCCACCTCAAGACGGAGGAGCTCATTCCCTCAGTTCCCTGAAGTTTTGGCTGCTGACAGCTTTCACCAAAGTCCCTCTCTGAAAATTGTCCTCAGCCTAAAGGTGCTTCCTTTCCCAAGCCTATCCTTAGTTTGGAAGCAGCCTGTGTCCAATGGCTAGGTGATATGCAAAATGTCCCGGGCTCCCTCACCTCAATTTGGAACAACTCTGAAGGGTTATTCTGTCCCCTGAACTCCCAGTGGCATTTGGCAAAATCTCTGTTGTTTCTGTGTCACAGTTTAGTCCCTCCTTCTGTGCAATCCTTCATTCTTTACCCTGTTACGGATGTTCAATCTGCAATTGGGCAGAGGTGGGGGGAAGAATAAATACAATCTGGATGCAAATCTCCACTACAGTCCTTTCCTTAGGGAACATGACTTAATACAGCTAAGATAGAGTTTTAATTCTAAAGTGATTTCTTCTTCACACCAGTCAGAGTGGCTAAAATTAACAACTCAGACAAAGACAGATGTTGGCAAGGATATGGAGAAAGAGGAACCCTTTTGCACTGCTGGTGGGAATGCAAACTGGTGCAGCCACTCTGGAAAACAGTATAGAGGTTCCTCAAAATATTAAAAATAGAACTACCCTGTGGCTCAGCAATCGCACTACTAGGTATTTACCCAAGGGATACAGGTGTGCTGTTTCGAAGGGGCATATGCACCCCAGTGTTTATAGCAGCACTATCAACATTAGCCAAAGTATGGAAAGAGCCCAAATGTCCATCGATGGATGAATGGATAAAGAAGATGTGGTATATATATATACAATGAAGTATTATTTGGCAATCAAAAAGAATGAATTCTTGCCATTTGCAACTAAGTGGATGGAACTAGAGTGTATTATGCTAAGTGAAATTAGTCAGAGAAAGACAAATATCTTATGACTTCACTCATATGTGTAATTTAAGATACAAAACAGATGAACATAAGGGGAAGCAAAAATAATATAAAAACAAGGGAAGCAAAATAATATAAAAACAAGCAGGGGGACAAAACATAAGAGACTCTTAAATATAGAGAGCAAACAGAGGGTTGCTGGAGGGGTTGTGGGGGGGGATGGGCTAAATGGGCAAGGGGCATTAGGGAAGACATTTGTTGGGATGAGCACTGGGTATTATGTAGTGGATGAATCACTGGATTCTACTCCTGAAATCATTATTGCATTATATGCTTACTAACTTGGATGTAAATTAAGTATATATATATTTATATATATAAATGATCAGAAAATAATTTAGGAAATAAAGCAGATGGTAAAACCAATTTCTGGTAAAAAAAGTTATTTCTTCTTGTCACCCACATTCAGCATTCTTTGCGTATATTTCCCTCCTCCTGACAGTTGTATATTCTAGAAAATAAAGTCTTTTGATAATTAGCGTAAGTATGTTATAAATAGGAAGGCAAGGGCACGAAAAGTAAAATTTAAGAGAAATTTGGATTCTTGCCAAATCTTCCTGTGCATTAGAATGGTTAGAGATCTTTCCACATAATGGTACGTGACAGGAAAATTGAAATTAATTAATATTTGGGGTGCCTACTATACATAAGGCATTGTAAAAAAAAGACATAACTCCTGTCTGCAGGAAAAGAAACGATAAAACAGAGTAAGAAAAGGGCAACCTTAGTGTTTCTAGTAAAGTGCTATGAGTTCTGATTAGGAAGGAATTAACCAGTTTTAGCTGGAGTAATCAGAGCAGTTATCTATCTGAAAAATGTGGTATTTAGAGGGTGTTGGAGAAGGACTTAGTGTAACCAAGGACAAGACATTAGTCAACTCAGCATTTTAAATGAGCTGACTTTTAAAAAACTCCTGACTCCTTGATATTTTGTTAAGTGTTGTTGGTACAGTATGAGTCAGTTTGAGGTTAATTGATTTTGCTAATGAACTAAGGTCAGTTAACATTTATGTGGCTCCACATTGCCATTTCATGTCTTTCATAATCTGCCAGTTCAAGTGAGTTTCTCAGTAATTTAAAATTTCCAAAGTTTCCAAAAGTGTTTTTACTGGTTCCTTGTAACTCTGTGTGGGATAAATCATGAGAAAATTTAATAAGGACTTAAGTGTGCCCGCTTATGTTGATCAATCATCCACTTCTAGACCTGGACTCCCCACTTCTTCCTGCCTTGTTGATTCTAATTGTTTTTACTTTTCTAATTAGTGGTTTTGTCTGAGTTTATGCTGGAAGCAGAAGATTTGGTGAAGGGGGAACAAGTCATGAATAAATAAAATATCTATTGAAGTGAGAATCCAAATAGGTGAATATAGACCTATAACATATATTCCTTTAAATTTGAACTTAAACTTTCAAGATAGTGATTCAGTAATCTCAGTTGGAATCAGTTCTGCATTATTGCTATCTTGAGAGATGTTGTACCAGTCCTGAACAGAGCAGGAGGATTTGACAGCAACCTATCAACCACATAGTAATCTTTGAGATTTTTCCCAAAGTTTGCTTCTGGGTTTCTTACATATTCCTTAGGGTATATCTGTATGCAAAGTAGCCTTAATGAGCCTGACCAAATTGGTGGATTTGCCATTTATTTTGCTTTGTGGCCACAAATCAAACCCTGACTCTATTGGCGGATGCAAGTCAGTTGTGATTTGCCACCTGAAAGAACACATCAAGAATGAACAACCAACTTACCTAATTCACATGTTATTTTAGTTCTTTCTTTTATTTCACCTAAGCTCTTGAGATTGTAGTTTTGGAAACCACGGCAGGAGTAGGGGCAGGGGTAAGGGTTGCAGAGCAGAGAGAAGAGAGGAGAAACTTCTGATTGAAAATAAAGCTTCCCTTCATTGCTGGATCCTTGGCATCCTTGTGGCATTGGCTCCCATTCCTTATGATTTTATTCCAGACAATAGAACCAGTCAGGCCTGCAGTGCTTTATCTCAGACATTACATCCTACTTGGGCAAACATGTCAGCAGATAATAGCCATGTGGCTTCTCTATTCTTTCCTGAAGCAATCTGTCTTTATTATTTGGAGCTTGGAAATGAAAAAAAAAACAACAAAAAAACATTCCAAACAATTAAGGGATGGAATTTGTATGTTTTAAAACATACTTTTATTTTGTTCTACTTGGTAGGGAGAATGTTCTAAGGATTTCTGGATGATCAGCTCTATGGAAAATCCTTTAGACTTTAAACTTCTTTAAAGTTTCTATGAAAGAAATTTACATCAAGTATTTAGACTTTATACTAAATAAATCCAACCATGAAAGGCAAAACTGCAGTATGTTGTTTGTGTTTAGAAGATTCAGTCCCCTCTG
This sequence comes from Lynx canadensis, assembly GCF_007474595.2. Classification (NCBI taxonomy): domain Eukaryota; kingdom Metazoa; phylum Chordata; class Mammalia; order Carnivora; family Felidae; genus Lynx; species Lynx canadensis. The sequence continues at coordinate 109,548,873 of NC_044311.2, read as the reverse complement.
GTAAGCAAGCTTTAGGGAAGGAAATATTTCTGAAATGTTTTTAAGTGTCTGGGGCTATTTTTTAAAAGAGAAAGTTGAGGACATATAATAATAATAAAGGTTAATTTTTATTCAGCTTGTATTACATACTGGATGTAATTACAAGCATTAACTCATCTAATCCTCATTAAACACATTAGTTTGATATTGTCCTTATCTTCTAGCTTAGGAAACTAAGGCACAGAGAAAGTAAGGAGGTTGCCTGAGGACCCACAGCTAGCAGGTTGGAAAGTTAGTACTTATTTCTGGGCAAGCTGCTTCTAGACCCATGCTACACTGCCTCTAGCAAGCTGCCATTTTATAGATCATGAAATTGAGTTCCAAAGAGATGAAATTACTTGCCAAGATCATGTCCTACTAAGCCATAGCGTTGGGGGTTTGATCTCAAGTTCTTGGGTCTCTTTCTAATGCTTTTGTTTTTAAGTTGGCCCATAGGTAAAACCTGAAGAAAATGGAATCATTCAGTCTGAAGAACACTGAGAGGCAGTTTTTTTTTTTTTTTAATTATTCTAGACAAAAAGATGAAACCTGCAAAATACGGGCATTTACTTCCATGTTGCCAAATATACAATATACCATCGTATGCACAGGGCCAGTTTTTTCCCCAGCCAAGCTTTTTGATTTGGGTATCTGTCATGGACTGAATATTTGTCTTCCCTTACCCCCAAATTCATATGCTGCAGTCCTAACTCCCAATATGATGGTATTTGGAGGTGGGGCCATTGGGAGATAATTAGGTTTAGATAAAGTCCGAAAGGTGGGAGCCTTTAGGCTGGCATTAGTGTCTTTTAAGAAGAGGAGGAAAGGGGTGCCTTGGTGGCTCAGTTGGTTAAGTGTCTGACTTTGGCTCAGGTAATGAACACATGGTTTGTGGGTTCGAGCCCTGCATTGGACTCTGTGCTGACAGCTCAGAGCCTGGAGTCTGCTTCAGACTCTCTCCCTTTTTCTCTTTCTTTGTCCCTTCCCCACTTGCACTCTCTCTTTCTCTCAAAAATAAACATTAGTAAAATTTTTTTTAATTAAAAAAAAATTCTCTTTCTCTACCATGTGAGGACACATGGAGAAAGTAGACATCTACAAATGAAGAAGGAGGCTCTCACAAGACACTGAGTCTGGTGGCACTTTGATTTTGGGGTTTTTAGCCTCCAGAACCATAAGAAATGAATGTCTGTTGTTTAAGCCACCTCATCTATGGTATTTTGTTAATAGCAGCCCAAGCTAAGACAGTCTCTGATTCATATATCTTTTTATTTTTGTAAGTATTCTTAACATCCAACATGGGGCTTGAACTCATTACCCCTATATCAAGAGTTGCATGCTCTACCAACTGAGCCAGCCAGGCACCCAACCTATACATCTTTCATAAGTCTTCATTATCACCTCATACCTCTACCATCTGCAAAGATGGCCAGGCCTGACACCTTGACTGCAAAAGTGAACAATTAAATGCACTTAGGGTTCTACTGATGGAGAGCCTCCCTAATTGCTCAGCTGCGTAGTGTTAGTGGAGCAATTCTGAAGATAGTCCGGAGAAGTTCACTGTTGTTGAACTATCTCATGGAACCTCAAGTTGAATCCTGTGGCTGTGGTTGGCAGTGGGTCTATGCTTGAACTACAGAAGTCATCTGGAGGAAAACTGACCCACATCCCCTCAAAATCACATCACACATGGGCTTTCTCAGAATTATGAAGATGACGCAATACTGACAGTAAGTGATCAAAGCAGGACATCCAACTGGAGTCCTGATTATGATGGGAAGTTCTTTTTGAATTTTATGAGTCTTTAAGGGCTGAGTGAATTAGAGCATATTAAACCTTTAGCAATGTTTGGGACATAGTAAGTGCTAAGTACATGTTTCTCTGCTTTGTTGTCCCTTCCCTTCCCTGTGCATTTAAAAATAATGATCATGTAAATTGAAAAATATACCAGTTGATTAATTATTAGACAAATACATATATAGGTACCTATTATGTATCTGGCCTTACTGGGCTTCATGCAAGTCACCAGAGATGTTGCACAGTGGCCAGGTCCTTAAGAAATATATGCTTTTATTGCGATTTTTATTGTAGTAAATTGTCCATAATATAAAAATGACCAATTTAAACTACCATAATGTAAAAATATTTAACCATTTTAAAGTGTACAATTCAGTTGCATAATGTTGTGCAACCATCAGAACCATCCATCTCCAGGCCTTCTTTTTCATTTTCTCAAATTGCATCTCTGTATCCATAACTCCCCATTATTCCCTCTCACAGCTCCTGGCAACCACCATTCTACTTTCTGTCTCTATGAATTTGACTATTCTAGGTACATCATATAAGTGGAATCATGCAGTAGTCATCCTTTTGTGACTGGTTTATTTCACTTAGCATAACATCCTCAAGGTTTATCTATGTGGTAGCACATATCAGAATTTCCTTCCTTTTTACGACTGAACAATATTCTGTTGTGTGTATATATCTCATTTTGTTTATCCTTTCTTCTGTTGATGGATTTATTTGTGTTGTTTTCACCTTCTGACTATTGTGAATTCTGATGTTATGAACATAGGTGTACAAACATCTGAGTTTCTGCTTTCAATTCTTTTGGGTATATACATTGAATGGAATTGTTGGACCATATGGTAATTCTATTTTTAACTTTTTGAGGAACGTCAAACTCTTTTCTACAGTGGCTGCACCATGTCACATTCCCACCAGCAATGCACAAGAGCCCTAGTTGCTACATATCCTTGCCAACACTTGTTAGTTTGCATTAAACAAAAAATAGCCATCCTCATGGGTGTGAAGTGGTGTCTCAGTGTGGTTGTGATTTGTATTTCTCTAATGACTAGTGATGGTGACATCTTTTCATGTGCTTACTGGCCATTTGTATATCTTTGGAGGAATGTCTGTACAAGTCTTTTGCTCATTTTAAAATTGGGTTGTTTGTGTTTTCATTGTTGAGTTGTAGGAGTTCTTTAAATGTTCTGGATATTGATCTCTAATCAGATAAATGACCTGCAAATGTTTTCTTCCATTTTGTGGAATATCTTTTCACTCTCTTGACAGTGTTCTTTGACGCACAAAACTTTTAATTTTTATGAAGTTCATATTATATGTGTTTTCTTTTGTTGTCTATGCTTTTGGTGTCATATACAAGAAATCATTGCAAATCCAATGTCGCGAAGATTTTCTCTTATGAAGAAACGTACTTTTTTTTTTTGGTACAGAAAAGTCTTAAGGGAAATAGAGAATAATTGAGGTCAATGTATAATTATTTCTAATTGAAGAGATTGTGCAAGAGGTATAAAGTTGTTCAGAGAAGAGAGAGAACAATTCAAGTCCCTGAATAAAATCGCAACTTCACATCAATTTACTTTCAGCAAAGAGAGAAACTAGAAACAAAAAAAGATACAGTGTTGCCCAAGCAAAGAGGAGCTCCAGGAGTAAGCTAAATACTTGAACTATTTAAGTGACTATTGGGTAATCATTTCAAATAAATAATTTGGATTTATGTAGTACTTTGTATATATTTATTTATTGCATATATTTTTATCTCCCAAATCCAATTAAACTTTCAGCAAAAGAAGGAAGTTTGCTGTGAGGTGGTATATTGATGGTGGATGGGGGTGAGAGTTTAAGCAGTTTTTGCAAGCAAGGAGATCAGATTCTGCTATCTGGGAGATGCTTCACTTTTCACTGAAAATATCTGTTTGTATAGTCGTGTTTCACTGATGAAAAGAAAATATTTGCTATGTCATACCTGTGTGCTGACGTTTCCAGGGCACTTGCAACTTCAGTTCATTTTGTCCTGTTGTTAAGACTAGAGAGGGGCACCTGGGTGGCTCAGTCAGTTACGTGGCCAACTCTTGGTTTCCACTCAGGTCACAAACTCAGGGTTTGTGAGTTTGAGCCCCGCATCAGGCTCTGCGCTGACTGTGCAGAGCCTGCTTGGTATTGTCTCTCCCTGCCCCTCCTGCGCCTGTCTCTCTCTCTAATTAAATAAACTTAGAAAAAAGAAGACTAGAGATGCTGATTTTTGGTTTATAAAGGAAGGATTTACAACATATCTAGATAATATTTTTACAATGTTATGCTAATCATCTTATCACGTAATTTCAAGTCAGAATATGAATTTGTGATTAAATCCTGAGTAGTTCCTTGGAATGGTCTGGGTCTCTTAAGAACTCCAAACCAAATTTTATTGCTACCCTAATATCTGAAGCCTGACTCTAGCTTTCTGTTTGTTATATATATTTTTGTTGGACTAGTATTCTAACACAATCCCTTTATCTATATCTTTTATTTCTTGGAAGCTTAGTTTTCTTCCTATAACCTATGGATCCTCAGATTTGGGAGAGGCCAGATCATGAAGGGTCTTGTCAAGATGTGTGGATTTTATCTGGCGTCGACTGGAAAGCTGTTGAGAAGACAGGATGGTTTTGGTTTGTTAGAAGGCTCACCCTGGCAGCATTATATAGAAAGGGGACTGGAAGCAGGTGGGATGGGGCTGATGGTTTTACTCTCCCTTTCTCCCTCTCATATTCCAACCTCACTGGTGAAAGGAGCCTTATGTTTGTTATCATAATCCCATGAAGAAATAGGGAGATGGGTTTGCCAAACAAACACACCAACACCCAAACACAAACAAGTTCCTCTGAAGTTCTACTGTTAAAACCTTGGGATTTCTTTTGTAGTAGTTAGGAAGCAGTCAGCCCCTCAAACATTAAACACGCAAGCTCACCATCACTAACGCTTCACTCTTTATTTCTAGAAGTCAGGTTTCTTCACTTTCAGTTTGCTTCTCTTCCCTATAGGGCAGCTGATCAGATGCCAAGCCTGGGGATTGGGACAGGCACTTGATATTCTGAAATGGAGGCTATGTATTTCTTATTTCCCCTTGGAAAATTTCTAATATATGCAACAATAGAGATAAAAGCATTATTAACCCCACACACATTCCTGTTGCCTATATTCAATAACTACGACTATTATGCTATCTTCATTTTATTACTGTCCTTTTGCTGAAGAATCTTAAAGCTAATTCCAGACCTTATGGCCTTTCACCCCTACATAATTCATTAGGTACCTTGTAAAAATATAAACATTTTCTTATGTAGCTCCATTCCATTTTCACATTTAACAATACTGACAAGAATTCCTTGGAATCTATTAATATCCAGTTTATATTCAAATGTCCAAGATTGTCTTAAAAATGTCATTTTACAGTTGGATTATTGTGCTGAGATCCAAATAAAATCAAAGATATTTTATAAACATTTCATTATACTCCAGGCATTAGGCTTGTTCTGACAACGTCCTTATCTCCACCTTTTTCAGCTCGCATTTCAGTGCTTTCATGTAGGTCACAATCTTGGAAGTCATTTATATCCATGTCATTAAATTAGTCACCATGTGTGGTAGGCTCAATAATGGTCCCCAGTGGTAATCAGATCTTAATCTTTGGGACCTGTGAATGTTACCTTCTGTGGCAAAACATACTTTCCAGGGGCGCCTGGCTGGCTCAGTCGGTTAAGCATCCGACTTTGGCTCAGGTCATGATCTCACGATCCGTGAGTTTGAGCCCCGCGTCGGGCTCTGTGCTGGCAGCTCGGAGCCTGGAGCCTGCTTCGGATTCTGTGTCTCCCTCTCTCTCTGACCCTCCCCCATTCATGCTCTGTCTCTCTCTGTCTCAAAAATAAATAAACATTAAAAAAAAATAAAAAAAAACCATACTTTCCAGATGTAATTACGTTAGGGATATCTCAATGAGGCGAGTATCCTGGATTATCAGGATTCAATCTGAAGTGTCCTTGTGAGAAGACAGAAGGAAATTTGACACAGATGAGAAAGCCATGTGATGAAAGCAGAAGGAAACAGAATCACGGAGAGAAGATGCTACGCCCTTGGCTTTGAAGATGGAGGAAGAGACGACAAGCCAAGGAATGCAGGTATCCACTAGAAAGCAGAAAAGGTAAGAGAAAGCATTCTCCTCTAGATTCTTTAGAAGGAGCGTGGCTCTATTGACACCTTGATTCTGTCCTAGTGAAATTGATTTCAGGCTTCTGGCCTCCAGAACTGTAACAGAATAAATTTGCATTGTTTTAAGGCACCAACTTGATAGTCATTTGTCACAGCAGCAATAGAAATCTAATACACTATGGTTCAAAGACATTAAGAAGGAATCCAGTTCTCTGTAGAAGATGAAATAATTGAGAAGCCAGAGTACTGGAGAGGCAGTATGTTCTGCAGGCAAGAGTAATGACCTGGGAACTGGATTCTAGCTCCATCCTGACTTTGGGCCAGGGCACTTGGCTTTTCTAAGATTCAGTTCCTACACACATAAAAACTTAAAGTGTGGATGGGATTAATTGTACTTGAGTGTCCTTTAATCTTCCTGCCCTGTTCCATCAAAGGAAATCAAATAAGATAGACATGGCAATAGAACAGTTAAGGCAGAAGAAAACAACAGGGGACATTCAATTCTTATAATAGGATTTGAAGCTGAAAGAGATGTGGGGAAGGTAGAGAGGAGAGAAACATTACGAGGCAACCAAATCCACCTTATTGCTTCATGTTGGTGTTTGCACTGGTGTGTGGTGTGTTGAAGTGCTGTGGAAGGGGCTGCCTTGGGATTTACTGAGAGCAGGGTACCGGCCATTCTGCCTTTTCTTTCCTTGAGTCATAGCAATGCCACAGAAGCTTGGTCTCCAAATCGAAGGCTTAAGGGGCTCTGAATCTGGACACTGAAGGCAATTTCTGAGTTTCCTTATCTGAGAGAAGTCTCTGAATGCAGAACTTGGGGGCCTCTGGACTTCTTATGCGATAGTTTTCTTAATAAACCTGGGAGGGGCCACTGACTGGAAGTAACAACAGTACTTATTAAGTGTTTAATGGGCTCTTTATTGGGTTAAAAGCTTTGTATATAAAAATCATGCAATCTTCACAAAAATCTCTGTGAAGTAATTATCAACATCTCTGTTGTGTTGGCAAGGAAATTAAGATTTAGAGAGGATATGAGTTTACCTAAGGTGACACACCCGGAAAGTGGCCAAGTCTGAAATTGGACCCAGACCATCTGGAACCAAAGACCATATACCTGAGATGTTTTGCTCCTTGAAAAGTAACTTAAAATCATGTGAATGGGCACGTAAGACTAGTGAGAGGCATCCAGTTGTGTCTCAGACCCCGAGGCTGTTTTCTTTCAACTGTTGCATTTCCAAGTTGCCTTCTTAGATTAGAGAACAGTGGGAAACCTTTGTGCCTGGGTTTAGAAAACTTCCATTAAAAGGGATCTAGCCACTTCTCTCTTGTCACTTTATAAGGGCCTTGGAATTTGAAAAAATCTGAATTGGTACTGCACTAATAGTTTATAACATACCCTTAGTATTTACCTAAATACATGATTTTTTCTCTTGGATATTGTTCTTAATTCTTACTTGGATAATCTGTGCTTTCAGTCCAAGAATTATTTCATTGCTTTTTTTCCCCTAAAGGCTCCTACTTTCCTAGAGCATTGCTGAGCATAAAGTAAGTAAATACCCTTTATATTTAAAACTTCAATGGATCATAGAAAGAAGCATGAAAGAAAACAAATTTTCCCCTTACCTTGAAGTAGAGATAATTGATGCTTACCTTAATGTAGTAATTCTGAGTTAGTATATTTAAAGTCCGGAGCATAGGCATTTTTATTGTTATTGAAATAAAGGGACTTCTTAAATGGATCAGTGTTACTTGGAGTTTAGTGGTTTTAAAAAAAAAAAATTTATGTTTTTATTTTATTTTTGAGAGAGAGAGAGAGCGAGCATGAGCAGGGGAGGGGCAGAGAGAGAGAGGGAGACACAGAACCCAAAGCAGGCTCCAGGCTCTGAGCTGTCAGCACACAGCCTGATGCGGACTTGAACTCATGAACTGTGGGATCATGACCTGAGTCCAAGTTGGTTGCCCAACCCGCTGAACCACCCAGGCACCCCAAGTTTAGTTTAGTGTTTCTTAAATGCAGTCCATGGGTGTATTCTGGCAAAAAATTTTATTTTGATGAAAAATTATTTCACTAATTATAAAGGCTTTAGTTTCTTAAGTCAGTAGTGTCTGAAATTGTAGTCTGTGGACATATCTTCTGTGGTCCATGAGAATTTTTAACTTTAAAAGGGGCCAGTATATTCCCTGAGGTTGAAGCTGATTTAATTTTTACTATTGTTTCCAGGATAACTTAGCCCATACTATAATTGATCAAGGTGGATCTGGGCATACACACACACACACACACACACACACACACACACACACACATATATACTTGTTATTCTTTTTCTGAACCAATTGAGAATTAGTTGCACATATAATGTCTCTTCACCACTAAATGCTTCAGTGTATATTTCCTAAAACAAGAACATTATCTCATGTAAACCCTGTAGAATTATTAAAATCAATGGCTTTTATATATAATCAATACAGTATTATTATAAAAGTAACAGATCTTATTCAAATTTCTCAAATTGTCTTACTAACATCATTTATAGTAAAAGAAGAAAAGATTGTTATTTTCTGGTCTGGGAACCAATTCAGAATAATATGCTGCATTTAGTTATTAACTCTTTTTTGTTTCCTTTAATTTGGAATTGCTTGTCAGATTAGGAAAACTGGTCTTTCATGACCAAGTTGGGTGGCTCAGCGGTTAAGCACCCTACTCTTGATTTGGGCTCAGGTCATGATCCCGTAGTTTGTGGGATTGGCCCCGAGTTGGGATCTATGCTACCAGCCTCTCTCTCTGCCCACCCCTCTTCCCTGCTCATGTTCTCTCTCAAAATAAATAAATAAACTTAAAAAAAAAATAAAAAGAATATCCTTTCCTAACTTCTCCGCAGGGCATATTGGTCACAAATCGTGTTCATTAATGGCCGGGTCTGCTTCTAGACTTGGTATTCGATTCCATTGTTCCATTTGTCCATCCTTGTGCCAATATAACATGGTCTCAATAATTACATACTCAATTCTTTTTTTCTCTGAAATTTTTTTAAAGTTTATTTATATTTGTGAGAGAGAGAGAGAGAGAGAGAGAGAGAGAGAAAAGACCGTGAGCGGGGGAGGGGCAGAGAGGGACACAGGGAATCTGAAGAAGGCTCCAGGCTCTGAGTTGTCAGCACAGAGCCCAACAAGGGGCTCAAACTCACAGTGAGATCGTGACCTGAGCTGAAGTCAGACGCTCAACGGACTGAGCCACCCAGGTGCCCTGCCTATTCAGTTCTTTTAATAATTATAGTATTCTTCAGGGGCGCCTGGGTGGCTCAGTCGGTTAAGCGTCCGACTTCAGCTCAGGTCACGATCTCACGGCCCGTGAGTCCGTGAGTTTGAGTCCTGCGTCAGGCTCTGGGCTGATGGCTCAGAGCCTGGAGCCTGCTTCTGATTCTGTGTCTCCCTCTCTCTCTGCTCCTCCCCCGTTCATGTTCTGTCTCTCTCTGTCTCAAAAATAAATAAACGTTAAAAAATTTTTTTAATAATTATAGTACTCTTCAGATTTTTTAGTTCTTATCAGTTTTGGTGTTCCTAGGAATTTGTATATTTCATATAAATTTAAAAATTTATGAAGTAGTTTATAATGTTGTCTAATGATGTTTTTAGTAGCAATGATCTTCAGTGATGCACTTTTTTCCTTTCCTATTATTATTATTTTTTAGATTCTTTGATGTTTTTGGCTTTATTTATTTATTTATTTATTTATATTTCAGGAGTAGAATTCAGTGATTCATCACTTACGTATAACACCCAGTACTCATCCGAAAAAGTCCCCTCCTTAATGCTCATCACCCATGTAGTCCATCCCCCCTACCCAACACCCCTACAGCAACCCTCAGTTTGTTCTCTTTATTTAAAAGTCTCTTAGGGTTTGCCTCCCTCTCTGTTTTTATCTTAGTTTTCTTTCCTTTCCCCTATGCTTATCTGTTTTGTTTCTTAAATTCCACATATGAGTGAAATCATATGATATTTATCTTTCTCTGACTTATTTTGCTTAGCATAATACACTGTAGTTCCATTCATGCTGTTGCAAATGGCCAGATTTCATTCTTTTTGATCACTGAGTATTATTCCATTTATATATATCCATATGTATATGTCCATATATATATATATGCGTGTGTGTATATGTATATGCATATATATATACACACATGTGTGTCACATATATATATGGAATGGAATAGATATATATATATATCACATCTTCTTTATCCATTCTTCAGTCAGTGGACATCTGGGCTATTTCTGTAATTTGGCTATTGTTGATAGTGCTGCTATAAACATTGTGGTTCATGTGCCCCTTTGAATCAGCAATTTTGTATCCTTTGGATAAATACCTAGTGGTGCAATTGCTGGGTCCTAGGGTAGTTCTATTTTTAATTTTTTGAGGAAACTCCATACTATTTTCCAGTGGCAGCATCAGTTTGCATTCTCACCTGCAGTGCAAAAGTGTTCCCCTTTCTCTGTATCCTCACCAACGTGTGTCATTTCCTGAGTTGTTAGTTTTAACCATTTTGACAGGTGTGAGGTAGTATCTCATTATGGTTTTGATTTGTATTTCCCTGATAATGAATGATGTTGAGCATCTTTTCATGTGTCTGTTAGCCGTCTACCTTTCCTAATTTTGATTATGGGTTGTCTCTTTATTTCTTGAAAAGTCTTTCAAAATTTCACAAACTCATTAATCACTTTATATCACAAATCTTTTTAATTAAAATTTTTTTAATTTTACAATTTATTTGCTCTTATCCTTATTGTTTTTATTATTATTTCCTTTTATTTTCCTTGGCTTTATTTTTCTTCTTTTTACTTTCTCAGGATAGTCACTGATTTTCACATTTTCTTTTTTTCCAGTACACATTTAAGGTGATACATTTTCCTTTAAGTATAGTTTTAAATATATCTGATGTGTCATATTTTCATTATCATCACTTTAAAGTATTTTCTAATTTCTATTATAACTTTTTTCATTGATATATATTTATCTAGAACTATACTTTTAATTTCCAAATGTGTGGGGCTTCCAATTATCTGTTAGGTATTAACTCTAGCTTACTAGAACTGTGGTTGGAGAACATTTTTTTCTCTATAAAGTTAAACTTTGAAATGTGTTAAAATTTATTGGTCACTTCTTACAAATGCCTGTTTATACTTGAAAAGAAGGCATTCTGATGTTCAACTTCCTCGGTGTTAAATTCTTTGTGATGTTTAGATCTTCAATATCTTTATTAATATTCTTATATGTATTTTTTTTGTTACTGAGAAAAGTAGGTTAAAACCTGTCAAGATTGTGGATTTGCCTACTTTTCCTTTTAATTTGGTCAGTGTTTCACCTTAAACTGTATTTTGATGCTGTGTTATTAGTGGTATATGAATTTGTTACATTTCCTGTGAATTGAAATTTTTATCTTTATAGGGTATTCTTCTTTGCCTGTAGTAGTGCTTTTTGCTTTAAAGTTTATTTTAACTGTGTATCATATCCTGTTAATATCCTGCTTATATTTCCTTGGCTGTCATCATTTCTGTGCACACCGATCATTTCCTGTTGCAGTCACCCGTGACTCTCCACCTGAAGGCTTTCTCTGGTGAGCTTGGTGCATGTATGTAGTGACAAATGCAAACTGGAGGATAAATATCTCAGCTTCATTACCTAGAGGGCTGGACAACTCTGAGGGACTTTGTACAATTCTCAGAGGTACTCCGTGGGACTGAGTCCCGGGTGTTCACAATAGTAACCTGATAATGCACCTGGTATTTGTTTCCTTCTTATTTTTCATTACTCTTCATCCTTCCCGATTCTCCTATTGGAGTTTCCTGGGATCACTTCCCAAATAAACTATGTGTTCTCAAATATTTGTCCTAGGTCAGTTTCAGAGGGAACCCAACCAAAGACAGTTTTATGTATTTTAGTGTTTGCATGACATTTTTCTGTTCTTTTTACTTCCAGAGTTTCTGTACCCTTTTATTTTAGGTTTGCCTCTAGTAAGCAGGATATAGTGTTGTTTTTTCTTTATTTAATAATGTAATCACTTGTTTTTAATTGGTTTATTTAGTTCACTCCCATTTAATTATTTGTATATTTGGGTTTAAATGTTAATCTTGCTTTCTATTTCCTCTTTTGTTTCATGCTCAATTTTCCTCTTCTTTCTTCACTTTTTGTTTTAGGTTGGTTTAATGTTTTTCATTATTCCATTTCCCTCTCTATTAGCTTGACTTTGCATACTTTATTATTATTTTGGTGATTAGAGATTACCATGTCAATCTTCAACTTATCACAAATCAACTTTACTAGTTGAAGCTGTGACTCATTGTTCATAGCTGGCATTCACAGTGGTGTGTTTCATTCCTATCAGCAACTCATATCAATTCATTCTTAGCTTTCATTACTCTTTTCTTTTTACTTGGACACAACTGACCAATGATCTAATAAGGACCTTAGAAGCAGGAGGGAGTAATGGCGAGAATGGTGAGGTTGGAGATTAAGGCAGGTATCATCATGGAACCGAAGAAACTTTTTTTGGTTTTGGGGTTTTGGTGACATCACCTCCTCCTTTGCTCCAGTTATATTTCTTTTAGAATTTCTCAGCTTCTGGTTCTTTGCCACTGACCTTCCTATAACCTTCCTAGCACCTGCACCCTTTTCTGCTCTGTCTCCTGCTGTGTCTTTCTCTAACTGTACTAGTTTACTGGGTCTCTTGTTATGAAGTGTACCACAAACTTGATGGTTTAAAATAAATTTGTTGTCTCACAGTTGAAGCCAGAAGTCTAAAGTCAGGGTGTCTGCAAGGCCATGCTTCCTCAAATGCTGTAGGGAAGAATATGTCCTTGCCTCTTCCTGGTGCCTGGTGGGTACCTGCAATCCTTGGCTTGTAGATGTATCACTTCCACCTCTGCCTCCGTGTTTATATGATCCCCCCCTGTGTGTCTTTATGTCTTTATATGACATACTCCTCTCATGTGTCTATGCTCAAACTTCCCTCTTCTTTTGAGGACACCAGTTACTGATTAGGGCCTACCATAATCCAGTATGATCTCATCTTAATTTGATTACATTTGCAAAGATCTATTACCAAATAAGGTCACATTCTCAAGTTCCAGGTGGACATGAGTTTTTGGGGAATACTATCCAAACTCAGTAAAAACACGCCCTGAATAACACAGTAAAGGTAGTACTGGTCCAGAAGTTAGAAGTCACAAATGTTTATTCTACTACAGATTTTATGTGTATAGACTCTGGAGTTCACAAACAAGGGTTCCAATCTCAGCTCTGTCACTTAACCTCACTAAACCTTAGTATCTTCATGTATAAACTGAGAATAATTATACCATCTTTTGGTTTGGGATAAATAAGATAATGCATTTGAAATGGTTGACATAGTGCTTAGTACACTGTAACTGTTTAGCAAATATTGGTGTTCTCCTAGCCATTCCCTCTTAGTTTCGCTACAGGAAAATTAAGTGGGTTTATTTTCAGGATCCTTTAAGCTTTAAAGTTCTGACAGCTTCTTTAACCTATTTCTTCTTCTTCCTCTGACTTACCCAATTCTCTAATTTCTTTCCTCTTTAACGATTTAGCCTCTTCCTTCTAGTGTTTTCTTTTTTCTCACCCATTCTCCTCCCAATGTTTTTCTTCCCATTTTTATTCTTTGTGGATAGGATGACATTCAACCTGTTTGCCTAGGAACATCTCAGTTTATGCCTGTTGTACCAATGTAATTATTATTAATGCCCCCTCTTACTCTCAAAGCATCCTGGTTTGGGTGATGAGTTATACGGTTGCCCTACTTAGAGTGCTCATAGCATTTAAACCCAGCTCTATCATTGCCTGATTCACAATGATGTGGTTTCATTGTTTTGTAGGTCTGTCTCTTTGGCAGAACTGAGGGCGGTAATTGGGAATGATTTTCCCCAAAGCCTTACACATACCTGGCACAAGGGAGGTGCTCAGAAATGTTTGTTGGACATAAGAATGTTCTTGAAATTTTGCTTCTTTCATTCTGTGCATAGCAGGTACTCAATATATAATATTCATTATTTTTAAATGTATTAATGGAAAACTTATTTATTAGGTTTTTATTTTAATTTCAATTAGTTAACATACCATGTTATATTAGTTTCAGGTGTATAATGTAGTGATTCATCAACATATAATCTTTCTTATTTTTTAAACAAATATTCTTTTAAAAAATATTTATTTTTGAGAGAGAGAGACAGACAGAGTGTGAGTGGGGGGGGCAGAAAGAGAGGTAGACAGAATCTGAAACAGGCTCCTTTTTAAAAAAATATTTATTTTTGAGAGGGGGGAAGTGGGGGTGGGGCAGAGAGAGAGGGAGACACAGAATCTGAAGCAGGCTCCAGGCTCTGAGCTGTCAGCACAGAGCCCAGAGCCCGACGCAGGGCTCAAACCCATGAAGTGTGAGATCATGACCTTAGCCCAAGCCAATGCTTAACTGACTCAGCCACCCAGGCGCCCCAATATATAATCTTTAAATGGAAGTAGATTTCTGCCCTTTTATGAAAGTGAGAAATGAACCCAAAAGAACACTGCTCCTCTCTCTGCCTTCCTTTATTTGTGATCATTAGCTCAGAGATCTCATTTTACCTATAGATTTGTGACTCATTTTTTCCTCTTGCCTCACCCCGTCTATTTTAATTCTTTGAAAACTGGAGTTATCCTTTTCAAGACTCCCGTGCGTGCAGTGGTGACCTGCTTTCCAGTTGCTGGCAGCTTTAAGCAAGTGTACCCTCCATGATTAAAATCTCCTCACCGCCCTGAGCTCCTGAGGCTTTCTCTTCTTTGTTGTCTGTTTCAGAAGCACTTTATCTGCCATCTTGTTTCTACCTTGGAGGCCACACCCTCTGCAGATTGCTCCATCCTGTGGGTGTGTCTATACAAGTGAAATTAAGTGGCTAATCAAATCAATGATAGGTTTAATTCAGGCCTCAGAGTCACTTTTGCCTGATTCTTCCTGTTGCTGTCAGTTCACTGCACCCCACCCTGGTTTTTATTTGTGTGTTGGCATCTTCACACAGGAGTATTTTCTAGGTCTTGTCATTTAGTTCAAATGGTGAAAAACATTTCCATTCTTGAGGAATTACGAAATTGAATCCACCTGCATTGAGTAAATGGGTTATTCTTCCTGCTGGTGGCTGAAAACCATCACTTATTCAGCTTACCAAACAGTTATCGAGAACTTACTAAATGTAAGTAATGATACCATTGGTTATCACCTTCAGGAGTTCTATAGAGGTTGTGGGGTGTGCTGCTCAAACTGACTTTCATGAGAACCTGCTGTAAAGGGTAGAGTTGGTGCCGTCTCCAGCTTCAGCACCCGTGGATCAGCCCCTGCTTTCATTCTGCCAAGCCTCACTCTCCCTGGCCTTCTCTGACTAGACAGTAGGGGTATTAGAGACAGGCTGTTCTGCCCAACACGGGATTCCTCTAATGCATTATCTTTGCTTAGGGACTCCCAGCCAGCCTGGCTTAGACTTTTTTTTTTCAAAGCAGCACTGCAGTCTGACCCTCCTATTACCCAGTGCTCTTTCCTTTGTCCTTTTCTTTCCCAAGGGTCAGATCTGCATCACGGTCTGAAGACTCTCCCCACTTAGGCTGGTTGCTTCTTCTTTTAAGTTTTTCATGGGCATTTCTCCTAAGAAATCTCCAGCATGACTAATTTTGTCTTGCATCTGTTTCTTGGAAGAGTCGAGTTGATACAAGTTCCTGGTCTAGTAGTGTGGATGAAACACGCACAAATAACACAGAATACTCTTCATTCCATGCATCTCCAACACTAAGTGGTAGGATTAAAGTACAATAGGGACGTGCAATCTTTTATTTTTTAAAATTTTCATTCCAGTGTCGTTAAGGTACAGAGTTCTATTAGTTTCAGTACAATACAGTGATTCAACAATTCTAAATATTACTCAGTGCTCAGCATGGTAAGTGTGCTCTTAATCCCCATCATCCATCCCCCCCTCTCCCCTCTGGTAACCATCAGTTTGCTCTCTATATTTAAGAGTCTGGTTTTTGGTTTGTCTCTTTTTCCCTTTGTTCATTTGTTTCTTATATTCTACCTATGAGTGAAATCATATGGTGTCTGTCTTTAACTATTTTATAGCATTATCCCCTCTAGATCTATCTATGTTGTTGCAAATGGCAAGATTTCATTCTTTTTTATGGCTAAATAATAGTCCATTGTATGTGTAATATAATCTTAGATTTGTGTATCATTTCCTTGAGGGCAGAGACCATGACCAATATAATTTTTTGTTGAGTTTTAAAAACACCTTTGTCATGGGTGATAAAGAAAAGTACTCATGAGGAGACAATAGTAGTAGAAGAAGTAGTAATAATAACTTGAAGGCCTCCAGATGCCAGGCATTAGGTACTTTCTAGATATGTTTTTCCCATTCTCATAACAGCCTCACAAAGAAGATAATGTTGTTATGCTCATTTTCCAGATGAGGAAAATGAAAGCAGAGAGGTTAAGTAAATTACTCAAGGTCACCCTAGATCTAATGAGTGACTGTGCCAGGGTTTGGATTCAGGGACCTCTGAAGCGCTGGAATTTCCCTTGCTCTCACGGTCAGTCTTAGGGGAGATCTTTAAATTTAGGCCAGTCTGAATCAACCTGGGAAGTTTGAGCATTGTTACTTACTATGGGCTAGAGACAGGCTAGATCAGATTCCTGTCCATGGGTTAGATGTTAAAAGCATTTTACATGGTATCTTTAGGGATTTTGGGGAAAGAAAGATGATGTCTTTAAGATGAGTTTCTCCTTTCTTATTAGATATTGTGGTCTAAAGTTGCAGAGTGAGAAAGTATCAAAGAAGCTAGACACAAAAGGCCTCATTTGTATAGGCCTTATTTGTATGGAATGTCCAGAATAGGCAAATCCCTAGAGAGAAAATAGATTAATGGTTGTCAAGGGCTGAAGGGAGGGGGTTGGAAGTAACTGCTAGTGGGTGTGGGGTTTCTTTCTTGGGTGATAGAAATGTTCTAAAATTAGATAGTAGTAATAGTTGCAAAACATTTGAAATTACTTAAAAAAACATTGAATTGTGTGTATTCTTTATTCTTTAAAAAAAAATTTTTTTTACATTTATTTATTTTTGAGAGACAGAGACAGAGCACAAGTGGGGTACGGGCACAGAGAGAGGGAGACACAGAATCCAAAGCAGGCTCCAGGCTCCAAGCCATCAGCACAGAGCCCGGCGTGGGGCTTGAACCCACGAACTGTGAAATCATGACCTGAACTGAAGTCGGTTGCCTAACCAACTGAGCCACCCAGGTGCCCCAGAATTGTGTGTATACTTTAAAAGGGCAAATTTTTATGGTATGTGAATTATATCAATAATAATTATATGTATATGTAGCACAGAAATGCTTCCAGACTCTTCAAAACTCAAACTATTAAGGTGAAATCTCTCATATTACAATTATTTAATGTTAAACTAAATTATGATTCATATTTCTTACCTTGTCTTCTGAGAAGCTGAATAGATTTCCTAGTCTAAAATGTGTGCATACAATTCACCCTTTCAGACTATTCTTTTTCAAGGTTTCAAAGTTATCTATTAGGATGTGGGTCTCTGAAGCAAATGCCCAAATTCTCAACTCTGGACTTGGTCCTGAATCTAGTTGTCAGACTCAGATGATACCCTAATGATTATAGCACTGGATGACCTAGACAAGACTCCTGTTTTCATAGGTAGAGTTTGAGCAATTTCTGTCCCCAGGTGCCTGGCAGGGACACTGATTAAGACATCCCTGAATATCTATTTGGAACCCAGGAACTGTGGTTGTGCTGACTGCCAACACTACACAATCAGTTGGTTCCCATAGGTGAGGGAACATCCTGTTCTTGGCAAAAGAGAAGATTTGACTCTCCCTGTAATTCCCTTGTGCTACTAGGTGTGAGGTGCCTCTGCAGGGCTGGGCTCCAGACAGTCTTTCCATCCATGTTCCACCCTTAACTGTGTCAGCCAGTTGCTGTAAGATTCTGGAATGTATTGGTTGTAGTATTTGTCTCAAATTTTTTTTTTTTTTTAAATTTTTTTTTTTTCAACGTTTATTTATTTTCGGGACAGAGAGAGACAGAGCATGAACAGGGGAGGGGCAGAGAGAGAGGGAGACACAGAATCGGAAACAGGCTCCAGGCTCTGAGCCATCAGCCCAGAGCCCGATGCGGGGCTCGAACTCACGGACCGCGAGATCGTGACCTGGCTGAAGTCGGACGCTTAACCGACTGCGCCACCCAGGCGCCCCTGTCTCAAATTTTTTAACTGTAGGATGAGGTTAATGACATTGGATCTGGATGTGCCTGTGTGGGAAGAGAGTTTGAAAGGATCTTATGAATCATTATGTCCAGCAGATTTAGAGACAGGAAGTGACATAGGCAATTCATGGGAGAGTTGGGACCAACTCCAGGTCTCTAAATTCCTGGCCTAGTGTTCTTTCCATTTTACTTTGACCTCTCATAAATAGCTATGTGGTCAGAGAAGTGGAAACCAAAAGAAATAGAACACGGATTGGTTTATGAACTCAGAAAATTCTGCTAGGCTGTAACATATATGCAGCAACTTCCTAATCTTGCCACTATATTTCTTTTTTTCTAGCTTTCTCTCTAGGCTATTTTCTACATGTTTTGAGGATAAGTTTCCAAACATTTCTGAAGTAGAACCTCATAATTCAATTCATTTTATCTCTAGTCTATTACACACTTTATGAGAGTGTTTTAAGCATTGTGATGATATTTGGGGTGTAAAAGATAAGGAAGACTACAGCCCAACCTTGAGGCACTTGCACTCTAGAAGAGGAAACAAATATAAATATACACAGAATAGTTGCACAGTTGATAAACAGAAATATATGTAAGAAATTGAGCAGAAGAGATGGAGTGACTAACTTCAGGGCATGAAGCATCAAGGCAAGGAGATGAGGGTAGGCTTTATAGAGGGGGTAGCATCTAAGTTGGGATTTGAAGGAGAACAGCAATTGGAATAAAGAAAAATTACGTGCTTTATTTCATGCTTCTACTCAGGTACTAATTAATAAATTTAGCATAAAAAATTGTATTGCAAATGCTTCTGGAAGAAATAGATAGGTACAAGTTGGAACTTAGGCTTTATATGAAACAGCTCACCAGGAATGTTCAGGACTTGGCTCAGAGACTGTTTGAATAACACGCCTTTATTGAGAAGGTTAATGGCGAGCACTGTTGTCCCTATAGCCAGATAAAAGATGGGTATGCATATAAAAGTCCAAGGGCAGTAACAATATTATTAATATTTTTGAGCTTTTATAATATACTGCACTTTGAATATATTATAAGCATTATATGATTTAATTCTCACAATAACCATGTAAAGCAGGTGCCAGTATTTTTATAGATGAAGAAACAAGCTCAAACAGGTTAAGTAATAACTTGCCTAAGTTCAGAGAGCTGGCAAGTCGTGAGCCAGGATTTGAACCCAGGAGTGTCTAACTCCAGCGACTGAACTCTTGATGCCTACCCTGTGTCATGGTGAGAACAGAGTTGGAATATAAACCAGATGTCACCTAAATCCTTTAGATCTGCCCCATAGAAAAGTCCTAGCCATGAGAACATGTGAGGTTCATGGGATTGGAGTGATTATTGAGTTACTTGCTGAATTCCTGCAAAGTGCTTAATACTGTGTGAGCCCTGTTTAAGGAATGCAGAGAAACCTGAGCTTAAACCCTAGAGGATAAAAACCGGAGAATAAAAACTAAGGGCCTGAGAGAATGAGTGCCTTGGCCAAAGTCACATGGCTAGCAAGACCCAAAACTTGAATGCAGAACTTTTTTTTAAAAGATTTTATCTTTGGGGCACCTGGGTGGCTCGGTCGGTTAAAGCGTCCGACTTCAGCTCAGGTCATGATCTCACGGTTTGTGAGTTCGAGCCCCACATCAGGCTGTGCGCTGATAGCTTAGAGCCTGGAGCCTGCTTCGGATTCTGTGTCTCCCTCTCTTTCTGCCCCTACCCTGCTCATGCTCTGTCTCTGTCTCTTAAAAATAAATAAATGTTAAAAAAAATTTTTTTAAAGATATTATCTTTAACTAATTCCTACACCCAGTGTAGGGCTTGAACCCACGATCCTGAGATCAAAGGTTGCATGCTCTACCAAGGAAGCTGGCCAGGCACTACATTGACTGCAGTACTTTTAACATTGGTACCAGTGCTCTTTCTTCTACAATCCTTCCAGACAGATCTTGGCATTCATGCATAGAAAAGTTAGCTCCTGTAGGACTAGAACCTAAATAAACATCTTACACAACTTTTAGGGTCAAGGTTTTGTATTTCTTTGTGACTTGGGATATCTTATTCCTAAAGTCTACTGATGGTGATGCCAGAAAAAAGCTGTTTTAAGACTGTGAGCCAGAAGGATTTCTAAGTCCCTTTTGATGTGACTTCTTACCTTCTTTTCTACTCTTTCAAATCTGACCCATGAACTACTTGATATTTTTTTGATCTGCTCAGCTTACTTTTTGAATCATGCAGGTCCACATTCTTTCCATATTTGAGTAACCATACACCTACAGAATGAGCTAAGCTAGTTTTCATATAAGACAGAGTTTAAAAATCCATAGTTGAAAGATTTAAATGTATGTATCTCCCGACTTCAGTAAGAAAAATTGATTATAGCTTTGGTCAACAACAACAAAAATAAAAATTGAGTTGAAAGCTAGAAGAGGAAGCAAGGAATGGAGACTGGTCTTGTGTGATATTCTGGAATGCTGGTAGTCTATTCGATTTATATGTTCAGAGCTGTGAAGGTTTTGTGCCTCATACACAGCAGTATCTTGAGGTGTAGCTGAGACCAGCTCTATGACCAACAAGTGACTGGAGGGGCTTCAGAAAGGGCTTCTGAAGAAAACTTTTCTCTACACCTGAAATCTCATCATTACAGTTTCATTCTTTTGAGTTTAAGACACTTTTCAAGAGTTGTATCTTCAAACATAGTTACCCTATGTAGCATGTCATAGTCAAAGTAGTAGAATGTCATACTCTTGCTTACAGATCTCTCAATGATTGGCTAAATAATTCATTTACCATTTTTTTGGATTATGAGTTCTTAGATTGCTAAGCAGGAATGATCTTAGGTATTGCAGAGTCTCACCCTGTCACTTTATAGATGAGGGAATTGAGGTCCTCAGAGGTTTAACTGAATTGACTGAATTTTAAATGAATTGACTAAGATTAATTAGGAGAACAGGAATGAGAAATCAGAATCTCTTTTTCCCATCCACTCTTCTGAAAGACGATTTTTAAAAATTCCTTGTATAGGAATACATGAATATATATGTATGTGTAGGTATACATATGTGTGTCTGTTTTCTCCATAAAAATTTATATAGTATCAGAGAATTATGAAAGATTAGAGAAAGATTAAAGTCCTCTTTCGTTTTTCTGTGTGAATATTGTTGGACCCTTTTCTGTGTACACAGGTACATGAATATATACATTAAGGAAAAATGAAATCTAGTTTCTTAAATATTAATAGAGCTTACATTTCATGTGTTATGCAGCTTGCTTCATTTTATTTTAAAAATTTGTATTTTTTTGTATAAATAATATATACATATTAAAAAATTCAAAGGATTAAAAAAAAAGTGAAAAATTTCTCACCTACCTCTGTGTCTTGATCATGCAGTTTTTCTTGGAGGCAACCAGCATTACCAATTATAGTGGGGTGCCTGGGTGGCTCAGTTGGTGAAGTGTCTGACCTCGGCTCAGGTCATGATCTCACAGTTCACTTCATGAGTTTGAGCCCAGCATTAGGCTCTGCACTGTCAGTGCGGAGTTGGCTTGGGATCTTCTCTCTCCCTCTCTCTGTCTGTCCCTCCTTTGCTCTTGCATACTCTATCTCTCAAAAATAAATAACATTAAAAACCCCCAAATTATAGTATATTATGCATATTTATTTTTACCTAAATTTAATTTAAAAAGTTTTGAGTAGACTCCACAACCAGCATGGAGCCCAACATGGGCCTTGAAACTCACAATCCTGAGATCATGACCTGAGCTGAGATCAAGAGTTGGAAGCTTAACTGACTGAGTCACCCAGGCAGGCCCCGTACATGAGTTTTTAAAAAATTTAATATTTTTTGGAGATTGTTCCAGATTAGCAGATAAAACCCACCTTTATTTTTAAAATTATTTATTTATGACTTATTTTTGGTGCAAAAAAGTGATTTTATTAAAGCACTGGGACAGGACCTGTGGGCAGAAAGAGCTGGGCTGGGGTTGTGAAGAGGGATCGATTGTATCCTGTGGAGTTGGGGAAGGTAAAGACAAAAGGGAGGCCTCCAGAAGGACTTTGATATGCTAAAGAGGACTCCTAAGAACCCTGAGGCCTTACTGTTGTCAAGCTAAGATTTTATTTTAGAGAAAGAGCGTGCAAATGTGGGAGAGCAAGGGAGGGTTGATGGGGAGGGGAGGGGGGAGAAAGAGAGAGGGAGAGAGGGACAGGGAGAGAAAGAAAGAAAATATCTTATGCAGGCTTCATGCTCAGCTCAGAATCCACTTGAGGCTTGATCCTCACGACCCTGAGCTGAGCTCATGACCTGAGTTGAGATCAAGAGTTGGTTGCTTAACTGACTAAGCCACCCCTCAATTGCTTTTCTGTTAATGGTTGGAGCAGTACAGTATGGGATATAGTTCTATAATACTACATTTTGTGGATAGTATTGCATTATATATTATTTCTCATAATGTATGAGAAATACATTATGTTACCTACTGATTTAGTTTGTTTTCAGTATTTCCCTATTTGAAAATTGTGGTAATACATAAGTTTGTATATAGAGTATTTCGCATTTTTTTTTAAATTTTTTTCAACGTTTTTTATTTATTTTTGGGACAGAGAGAGACACAGCATGAACGGGGGAGGGTCAGAGAGAGAGGGAGACACAGAATCGGAAACAGGCTCCAGGCTCCGAGCCGTCAGCCCAGAGCCTGACGCGGGGCTCAAACTCACGGACTGCGAGATCGTGACCTGGCTGAAGTTGGACGCTTAACCGACTGCGCCACCCAGGCGCCCCAAGTATTTCACATTTTTTAAGAGAACCTTATAGAATAAATTCCTGGGAGTGGCATTTCTGGGTCAGATGTGTGCCCTTGTAATCTAGACCGGTATTATCAAATTGCCCTGCATGGATGTTGTGACAATTGTCCCCCCTTTAGCAATATATGAGACAAACTTGCCTTCCCGTGACTGCACATAGAAATTTATTACATTCTTCATCATGCCTTTTTGACATTGCACAGAGTGGCTGCCCCATAATTTAAGTAATCCCTTATCAATGGACATTTAATTTATTTAAAATGTTTAGCATTATAAACAACAAATTTATTTATTTATTTATTTATTTATTTATTTATTTATTTATTTATTTATGAGAGAGAGAGAGAGAGAGAGAGAGAGAGAGAGACATCAAGGAGCAGAGAGAGAGAGAATCCTATGAGGTGCAGAGAGAGAGAGAGAGAGGAGAGAGAGTGCATACCCGAAGCGGGGCTTGAACCCTGAGGCCACGACCTAAGCAGAAGTCAGATGCTTAACCGACTGAAGCACCCAATTGCCCCTACACTGAACGTTCTTGTACCAGTTTATGAGCGTCTCTCCAGGAAATTCCAAAAAGTGGAAACTCTGCTTTGAAAGATCTTCACATATTGTATTTTGACAGATGATGCCAAGTTGCTCCATGAATAGGATGCAGCAATCATGCCCTGCTGAAGTATAACAGGGAGTCAGTTTCACACATTCCCACCAAAATTAGGTATTATCAATTCATTTAATTTTTGTCACTTTGCTAGCTGAAAATTAAAGCAGGGATTAAATTTTTATTTTTCTGATGGTACTAAGGTTGAACATATTTCAATATACTCATTGCCTAAAAAGGGAAGTCGTTAAGAGCAAAGTCTGGAGTAAGATTACTTCATCTTTCTGTGCCTCAGGGGGATGTTATGAGAATTTTGTGAGAAAATACCTGCAAAGTGCTTATATTAACCGCTTACTGAATATTAGTTCTAATTATTATTTTTTTTTTAATTTTTTTTTTCAACGTTTATTTATTTTTGGGACAGAGAGAGACAGAGCATGAACGGGGGAGGGGCAGAGAGAGAGGGAGACAGAATCGGAAACAGGCTCCAGGCTCTGAGCCATCAACCCAGAGCCTGACGCGGGGCTCGAACTCACGAGATCGTGACCTGGCTGAAGTCGGACGCTTAACCGACTGCGCCACCCAGGCACCCTAAATTTATGAGTTTTAGATTTTTATTATTTATTTATTTTTTCATTTTTTTAATGTTTATTTATTTTTGAGAGAGAGACAGAGCACCAGCTGGGTAGGAGCAGAGAGAGAGGGAGACACAGAATCGGAAGCAGGCTCCAGGCTCTGAGCCATCAGCCCAGAGCCTGACGCGGGGCTCGAACTCACGAGATCGTGACCTGAGCTGAAGTCCGACGCTTAACCGACTGCGCCACCCAGGCGCCCCTAATTATTATTCTTAATATAATTATTTGTATCCTTTGCCAATTAATTTTTTTTTAACATTCATTTTTTTTTTATTTTTTTTATTTTATTTTTGGGACAGAGAGAGACACAGCATGAACGGGGGAGGGTCAGAGAGAGAGGGAGACACAGAATCGGAAACAGGCTCCAGGCTCCGAGCCGTCAGCCCAGAGCCTGACGCGGGGCTCAAACTCACGGACTGCGAGATCGTGACCTGGCTGAAGTCGGACGCTTAACCGACTGCGCCACCCAGACGCCCCTTAACATTCATTTTTAAGAGAGACAGAGCATGACTGGGGGAGGGGCAGAGAGACAGGGAGACACAGAATCTAAAGCAGGCTCCAGCATAGAGCTGAGCTGTCATAAAGCTGAGCTGTCAGCATAGAGCCCGACATGGGGCTTGAACCCACAAACCATGAGATCATGACCTGAACTGAAGTCGGACGCTTAACCAACTGAGCCATCCAGGCACCCCTATCCTTTGCCAATTTAAAGAAAATGGTTTGTCACTTGATTCACATATACTCGTATATTCTGGTTATTAAGCGTTTTTTCTTTTGATATCCATATTGCCAATACTTTTTCCTTTTTTGTTGCTTGTCTTGTTTTTATGATTTTTAAAAAAATAATGCACAAGGTTTACATTTTTGTATAGTTGTATTATCGATCTAGTCTGTGGATTTTGGGTTTTGTGAAAGCCTTTACTACTTCAATATTATAACTGTATCCTTCCACAATTCCTTCTAATTCTTTGAATTCCTTTTAACTGTTTAACTCCATTGTGTAGCTAGCTACACAATAACTTATTTGATTTTTCCATTTCATTTAATTTCACTAGAGAAAATGTGTATCTATGTACTATGTGTTCTCTTGTCCAGTTATATGGTGATTTTTCTCATCTTTTCAGTTTCTTTTTTAAATGCTCTTCATTTTTCTTCACTTAGGTCTTATGCATTTCTTTGACTTTACTTCTAGACCTTTTATAGTTTCATTACTACTGTGAGGAGAATCATTCTTTGGATATTTTTCAAATGGTTATGGTTCATATGGCAGAAATGAATGGGTTTTTCTGTATAGCTAGCTTATCTGGTAATTTTTACTGAATTTTTAAAGTCTAATTGCTTATTAATTGATTCTATTAAATTTTCTAGGCAATAACATCTGATACAGAGATAATAACAGTGTTTTAGTTTCTTTTCAATCCCCTTCTTCTTCTTCTTTTTTTCTTCCAGTGTACTGAACGTTTAGTTGAATGGTGAATAAAAACAGTGATAATAGTAATTTTGTTTGCCCCCTTCTCTCTCTGCCTCCCTCTTTTCTTCTTTCCTCCTTTGCCTAATGCTTTCCTTGGATTCTTCAGAGGTGGTGAGATGAAGAAACTTCTTTCTTATTGCTTGTGGGAAAGCACAAGTTTTAGTGGAAGTTCATAATTTGTGACCCAAGGCTTTCCCCTCATAGCATCTATGCTACTCTGCCAAGTTGTTTCCATTCCTTAGAAGACGTTTGTCCTCAAAACCTTATAGGAGACGATTATAGGGATTTATGGCAACTCCAGATCATAGAACAATATAGATGCTTTGTTCCCTTAGGGCACTGGTTCTCAAACCTGGTGCATCACCATAATCAATTAGGAAGGATTATAAAGTTAAAGAACATCTGGACTCTACTCAATTAGATTCTCTGGTGATAGTGTTTGGGAATTTTATAAATTGTCTCGGATAGTTATGTTTGAGAATTATTATCTATCCTTCCAGCAGATATGCTTAACATTTAAACAAACATATTTAAATAAATGTTTAATCTATATTCAATCTAGAATTCATCAGTATCTTAACCTCCTCTAGAAGAAAACAAATCATCAGTTTTGCTTATCTCTTCCCACATCACCCCACTGTGCTGTAGTTATCTAAATTCTTTCCAGTTAGACAAATGTCATGGATTCTTTGACAGGGGGTCACATTTGAGAAAATGCAAAAGATAGACATGCTTTAATATTTTTCCAAACTATGATCCCCATTATATTACTCATATGCTTTAAAGGCATTAAATCTATTTTGAGGTAAACAGAGGTCAAGAAGAAAAACATGCTTTGTTCCAGGAGATCCGAATAGCCTAACACATGTCCTTAAAATAGTTCTTATTGCTCTGCCTCACTTCTGCTGACAAGGCGATACATTTGTGGGACTTTTGAAAACCAACTTCCCACCAGCATAACAGTAGTTTCAGAGTTTCAAAGTTAAGAAACAGCATCAATAGCATGATGAGGGCCTTGTTATCTTGTAGAAGCTGTACTGTTTCAATAAGACAGTTTGGGGATTTCGTACATAGCACAGTTTAGAATTATAGACATTCCATCTTACCTGAGAGCTGTGCTCCTGTGGCTATATTGATCTCAAGCCTTTCTTGGGACTCTAAGGACAAAGTGTCTGTGCTTTATTACTACCATGCATCTGTTTCACTGGCTCATGTTGATTGTGCATGCCTATATCCTTTTGAAGGTTTTAAGAGTAAAATCCACAAAGGATACCTGATACATCTGCTCTTACAGATATTATATGTTCCTATTGGTTGAAAGACCATCTTGAACTACCTATTCGGTATGATCAAATTTTATGATTAATTATATAAAATAGAGATGCTTTCTGTTTTCCTTCTAGCTTTCTCAGGTTGGGGGCCTTTTACTTGCCCCTATCTATCCCTGCTCAAGTCTGATTCACAAGCAGTTTTTAATTTTTGTACATTCACAACATGGTTTCAGAATGGCCGTGATAGCTCCAAACATCATCCCTGGCAGTAAGGAAAATGTATGTTACCAACAAGCTCTTTTTGAACATGTGGCTCTTTTATCAGAAAGCAAAACCTTTTTCAAAAGCTTGAGGAAGAATTCCCCTTATGTCCTATTGGCCAGAATAGATCATATGACCCCTTTTGTAGTGAGGGAGACTGGAAAAGTATCTACATGGAAGAAGGAATGGGATCACCACAACTGGCTAAGTATATTATCACTCCAAACAAGAATCAGAGTTCTGTGGAAAAGAACTTGGCTTGTTAGTTTGTTAGTTTTCATTTACATAACTGTATCACTTTATATACACACATACATACATATACACATGGGATACGTGGTTTTGATGTACATGAGAATCACAGCCTTTCTCTGGAGGGCACCCTCTCGTAATTCTCTGATGCGGCAAATGTCATATTGGGGGAGGGAAAATTCCCTTCCTTTTCTAGTCCACTCTACAAATTCCCACACAATGGAATATTGAAATTCATCACTGAGGGGAAGATACAGAATCTGATGGAGTTCAAGTCCCCCAAAAAGCCTTGGTGGGTGCTTGAGATAAAATGCCTCTGTGTGAAATAAGTCTGTCAGAGAAAGAAAAATATCACATGATTTCAGTCATATGTGGAATTTAAGAAACACAACACATGAACATAGGGGAAGGGAGGGAAAAATAAGACAAAAACAGAGAGGAGGCAAACCATAAAAGACTCTTAAATCCAGAGAACAAACTGAGGGTTGCTGGAGGGGAAGTTAGTGGGGGGATGGGCTAAATGGGTGATGGGCAGAAGAAGGGCACTTTTTGGGATGCACACTGGGTGCTATAAATGTAAATGAAGAATCACCAAATTCTACTCCTGAAATCATTATTACACTATATGTTAACTAACTTGGATTTAAACAAATGAATGAAAAAAAATGCCTTTGTATGAAACTTTGGGCCCATGACTTTTTCCTGGGGCTGGTGGGTCCCATGGCAACAAATATTAAGTCAACCCAAACAGAACTGAATGAATGATCCCTTTTTATAAAAGTGGAACATTGAAACATCCTCATATTACATTTATAATTTTATGTTTGGGTCTTTAAAAAGTTAACTGGGTAGAGGCTGTATGGGAGAGGCAAACAGGAAGAGGAACTACAGAGAGTAGTAATGGGGCTAGGATGTGACTCTAAGTTTAACCCCTTCTTTGGAAGAGAAAGCTCTGGGTTTTTGGGTTAGGTGTAACAAAAAGTTAGTTGCTCCAAAAGCTGGGATGTGTTTGGTTTGGTATTGTATCTTCTCTCTAGAGCAATCTTGAACCTAGGAAGTAGAACAGGTAGTAAGGACCCAGTTAGGTGTCTGAGGGACAGAGAGAATAAAGAGCAGAGGTAATAGGGCAAATAGGACAGGCAAGATGAGTCCTGAATGATAAGCCACGCCTGCTAAGGTGGCAGAAGAATGAGGAAATAAAAAAACAGCACGTAGGATGGGACCCGCATAGTTTTCTATCAACTAAATAAATGTTTTCCTTGGAGTGTAGGCTAGATGTGATCTAGTTAGTCACCTTTTAACTTCAAACTGGACTTTCTCACCCTTCCTCCTCCTACTTTTCCTCCTTCTTTATTTACTAAAAACTTCACATTTATACCTCATCAGCAATGTGATAATTACTATTATAGTCTCTGACCTCAAAGAGTTTATAGTCACATAGTCAACCAACCAAACCAGATCATTTATATACAAATTGAATGCTGTGGTATTGTAGGGGAGGGAATTATAATAATGCTTAGACTCAGAGCTATCAAGAAAGGTATGAAAGGAGAAAGTTGGAATAGTTGGTTCCTAAAATTCCTTCTATCTCTTAGCAGTATACAATTTTGCTTGTTTCTATCTTTCCTTTCCAAGCCCCATAACCACAGAAACACAAATATAGCTTGCCATGTCTCAGGCATGGTCTTTCCAGCATTATAGATGCCTATTCTTTTAATGTTCATAACAACCCTTTGGGATAGGTGCTATTATTATCTTCATTTTATCTATGAAGAACTATAGTGCAGAGAAGTTAACTAAATCTCCCAAAGTCTTAGAGCTAGTAAGCAGCAGAGCTAAGGTTTGAACAAAGAACTCTGGCTCCAGAGCCCATGGTCTTAACCATGTTAGCATGTTGCATGGTTTTGAAATTCAGTATTTGTTCACAAAAAAAAAAAAAAAAATTTGAGTGATGAATACAAGATCTCATTTTGAGTTAATTCCTATTGGATGGGTAAAGAGTTCATTTTCCCTTTTTTTAATAAGATCCAATTGCTTCTAAAGAGTTTTGAAGCTATATAATTTTAATCTTTCACTGTGCAGGAAATGACGTGCAAGCACAGGGGGCAATGAGGAAATGATTTAGGTGTCCATTAACATTACTTCCAAACTTCAGACTTTATGTCGGTGAAGCCAGAAGAAAAGAGGCCATTCACGTGGGCTGAAATGACCTCCAGAGCTGCTGTTCTCTTGACTGTTCTGCTCTTTCACTCATTAAATAGGTTCTGATGGGATACCATTTATGCCCCCACATTATGCCGGCTGAGATGGGGACACATGAAAATACAAGCTTGGTACCTGCAATTAGTGAACTTAAAACTAATCAAGGAGACTAAACACACACACACACACACACACACACACACACACACCACTTCTAAATAACTTTCGTAACCTAACAATATGTAATCACGTACCTAAACAAGGAATTCAGGGAGTCTGTGATCACTTAGGTAGACTTTATGGAAGGGTGGGCTTTGGCTAGAGGGGAAGACAGCATATTGAACTTATACACCTTTGCAAATTTTCTTGGTCTCATGTGTTCCTAGGATCTTCAGTTCTTCCACCCACGTGCTCACTTTGGTTCAGGTCATGATCTCACCGTTCATGAGTGCAAGCCCTGCTTGAACTCTCTGAGCTATCAGCACAGAGCCTGGAGCCTGCTTTGAATTCTGTGTTTCTCTCTCTCTCTCTCTCTCTCTCTCTCTCTCTCTCTCTCTCTCTCTCTGCCCCTCTCCCACTCATACTCTGTATCTCTCTCTCAAAAGTAAATAAACATTAAAAAATAATTAAATGTGAGGATGAATGTAGAACCAAGCTGTAGAAATTAAATAGTAGATGAGAAATCTTAAGATGGCTTGTTAAAATAGGAAACAAGGCAATTCATTAAAAGTAAGTAAAAGGAAGGTACAATTGGAGGGTTGAGGGGAGGAGAATGTCTGTTACCTTCCTGCACATCCATGCTTCAGAAGGGGTCATGTTGCTTTATGCTGGGCCTGGTTGTGTGGCTCTTGGTCTTTCTGCTCTCTGTCAATAAGCTTGTAGGACACCCACAGATTTTCTCCTGTCATGATTTGTTTGTGTGTTATAGAAACAGATTGTCGAAAAGACTGATCAGATATTTACATGGTCTACTTAATTTGCCTTTTGTTAGTTCAACTTTGTTAATTTTATAAATTGGTTACTTTTATAAATTAGCTAAATTTTGATAACTAAAGTACTATAGAAACTGTTATTTACAGCAAATTTTACTGAATAATCAGATGAGCCCTGTGGTTGTAAAGCCAGTGTAACCACAGAACACTCATGCAGTCATGACTTTTGTCTAGATTTTGCTGTTCATGAGAAGGCAGAAGTGAGCTGAGGAAGCCACACTTTTCGTTCTGGATCTGAAATGTAAAAGTGTGTGCTCAGTTTTATTATTATTTTTTAATAAATAATACAGCTACATTTTAGCTGTAGCTCCTCAGCTACATTTAAAAATACTTTTGAGTATTTTTTGAAATACTGTATACATTGGTCAGTTATTGAACACTTGGGTCTGCGTTGAAGTTCCCTGTGTCCGAGATTGTTTACTTGCCTAAAGGAGAGAATAATGTTCCAGAACATTACTTGAGTATATTCATATGCTTAGACAGGCAGAGGAGAGAATGCATCTACCCAGGCTGTGAGTTGAGAAAATTCAGATTCCTTAAGTGAATAGGAAAACCAACCAACCAGAAACATGAAATGGGTCCCCTAAAGAAAACGATGATTTATTGTGCATGATGTTGTGGTTTCCAGCAACTTAGAGTGTTGTTTGACTAGTGACCTAGGTAGGAGTCTGCTTTTGACCCAGATAGTTAGCCTTGCTCTTTTGGCACAGGTACCAAATGGGTCCTTTCTCAAGGGGTGGTATTCTTTCTTTATTTATTAAAAAAAAATTTTTTTTAATGTTTTATATATTCTTGAGAGAGAAAGAGAGAGAGAAACAGAGCATGAGCAAGGGAGGAGCAGAGTGAGAGAGGGACACAGAATCTGAAGCAGACTCCAGGCTCAGAGCTGTCAGCACAGAGCCTGATGTACGGCTCAAACTCACAATCCGTGAGATCATGACCTGAGCCAAAGTCAGACGTTCAACTGACTGAGACACCCAGGTGCCCCCAGGGAGTGGTATTCTAATAGAGGTGTCCCATTTGTCTTTAGTATTGAAGTGGTGATCCTGATGCTTATGATGGGATATCATTTCCATGCAACTGCTCTTGTGGAGATCATGACTGGCCCAGACATGAGTGTCTCAGCTGCTTTTTGGTGGTATTTATTGATTGTCAGCTGCTTGTCATTGGTAACTACTTGGTTTCAGTTTCATCACAGGAAGATGTGAACCGAGAACAGTATTTAGAAATCAACCAAAGGCTGGGGGAAGCTGACCACTGTCATGGGGTGAAAGCTGAACAGTACTGGGAGCATTTCAAAAATGGGTGGAGGGAACTTCAAAAGTGGGGGGGAGTACCACATTTTGAAGTAATTGAGAATGGGCAAATAAAGAGAGCCATCTCAGTATGGGGAAGTATAAAGTACAAGGAACATATGGAGGGAAATTGAGTAAGAAAAGCTTTTTTTTTTTCTCTTTAAACTTTTACACACAGGAGAAAGTATATGCTATGAGTTGGGTCCTTTAAGCATACCAAGATGTCTATGTCAGTAGCTTTGAGCACTGCTTAAAAAGTCACCACAAGGTCTCTATGCTTATCTTTCTTCAAATCACTTCACATCTTTCCATACATCAATACACGTCATTCCCTGGACCTGTTTGGCTTTCTCAACTTGCCTAGGCCCACTGGGATTAAGCTTTGCATGGTACTTTGATGGCAGCCTCATACAATGCTGCCTGTAATAACTGTCTCCTAGCATCATAAGTCTCATTCATGGGTTAGAAGTTTCCTGTATCTAAGCTGCCCATGTCCCAGGACACAGATGTCCAGTATTTATTGTTCTACTGGGTCTTTTGAGAAAGCTTTCTATGAAAAAAACAAACAAACATAAAAAAAAAATAAAAGAAACGAACCAACCACTCAACCAGTCCATCCACCCACACCCCCAAAGATCCATCAGTGACTGCAGTGACCTTAAGGCAGGCCACCTGGATTCCCAAGGCAAATATCCACTAAAGGAGTTTCCAGGTTGTAACCACTGGTCTCTGTTTAGCTATGGGTGCAAAAGCACAGGTGAGCTGGGAAGCTGCTTCACAAATGCTCAGCTGGCCTCTGAGCCTTGCTAGGGCCACCTTTTTAAGTAACCTGATTATGCCTCTAAATTAGTAGACATTTGGAAGGTGCCTGAGGGTTGCCTTGCGAAGTACTGGTACTTGGTTTGGTTTCAGGGATTTGCTGTCTGTGTCTATTTTTAATATAGAGAAGACAGAAATGGGCTCCCATCACCACCCCTTGACAGATAATCAGTGGCCATTTTGCCAAATCCAATTATGTGTGTTTAATTCTCCTCTAAACCTCTCTGTGGGAATCTGCACCCCATATGCCATCTTTTGTCTCTTACCTAGTAGTGTTTCCTAAAACCAGGCCCCAGATACTCTTTTATTATCTTTCCATATACTCTTTCCTGGAGAATATGTATGTTTGTTTATTTTTAGGAAGTAGGAACCCATAAATTTTATTTATTTGTTTGTTGGTTTTTATTTTAATTCCAGTTAGTGAACGTACAGTATTATATTAGTTTCAAGTGTACAATATAGTGATTCAGTAATTCATTTGTCACCTGGTACTCATCAGGACAAGTGTGCTCCTTAATTTCCATCACCTATTTCACCCATTCTATTCCCCACCTGGACCTCTGGTAACCCTTAAGAAAATGTTTATTTTGATTCCAACTTTCTGCAGATAACACTTGGCTTCATTTGTTCAGCCCCAGATTTTCACCTGAGTTCTGAGACTTACTTATAACAGCTTACTTAGTGGCTTTCATCACTATGAAATCATTCAGAAATCATCACATCCCAGGCCAAACTTGTCTTCCTTTAAAACTTTCCCAATTTACTCCCAGTTTTTTATTTCTAATCCCGGAATAGTTTCTGTATCTGTCAGTACCTATACACATTCATTACCTGATCTTATTCAATTTTCTTTTAAATAGTTCTTTACTCACTTTAGTTTCTTTTCCTTTCATAGTCACTGCTGCTTTTCAAAACTCCTGTTCTTAAATAACTGCCTCTTCTCTTCCTACTGCTAGGTGTATCCCTTCAAACATCCTTTCAACTAAGAAAACTGTGGTTGCTCTCCACAGACTACAAGGCAGAGCAAAACCTCATAGCCCCATCTACTCTAGTATAACCTACATACTCAACCTTATCTTTCTTAGCAGGTTGGGGAGAACCCGGATCCTTAGTGGCTCGTAGAAAGGCAGGCTTGATGTTATAAAGTTAGGTATGTTATAAAGTCAGGTATCACCTCACCAATGTCAGTTTCTCAAATTTCATATTGAGCTGGGTCATTGTTCCACCAAAACTGGGTGTCAGAATTGAACTAAAGATCTCAGGTATCTTGGTGCAAATTTAAGACATATACTTGGTCTCTGTTGTGCTGGTGCCAAACAAAATGGGAGAGTGGAAGATAGAAATGGGGTTATGCTATACAGCAAGCTAGATTTGAGTTAGACAAAGGAGAGAAAGTTGAGGAAATGAAGGGCCATGGAACCAGGTAGAGGTTATTTTTCCCATTTGTTAACCAGCATTGAGGCCTTTCCTGACAGATTATCCATCTTCCTTTCCTGATTTATTTATCCCTGTTTGACACATTCTGTATTTACTTGATTATTATATGTCTCCACCAACTCCATAAGGGCAGGGAATTTTGCTTGTTTTGTTTACTGCAGTCTCCAAAGTTCTTAGAACCATAACTGGCATAAGGAATGTGTTCAATCTTTATATATATATTTGTATATATTTATTTGTTGAAGAAATGTATAGACTTTCTAGTATAAAGCTTTATTTATTTATTGGTCAGTCTGAGCATTTCCACCCTTAAAACATGTTAAATTATTTCTCTTCAAAATAATACTTTATGCTAATCACTTGCCTAGAACTTTCTACCTTCTCTTCAACTATCTAAATTTCACCCCCATTTTGAGTTTTGGTCAGTTGCATCACTATAGGGAATCTTTCTCTAGAGTCCCAGGCCATGTAATTACCTGTCTCTTAGTTTTCCTGAAGCGCTTACTGTTTGTACCGTTCATCTTTGGAATCATCACAAACTCAGATGCCTGTGTGTCTTGCTGTTCATTGCCTCCCCTGGATTCTGGTTTCTCCTCCTCTGAGCTTCATCTTCTCTTACTATCTATATTATGCTCCTTAGCCCTTAACAGGTGTTGGCTTCAGGTGTGTACAATTTGCTCATTCATGCATTACTGAATCATTCAACATATACTCATCTAACACCTGTTGGGTGTTACACACTAGGGAATAGAAATAAACTAGGCCCAATACAAGATTTTAAAGAAGTCATGGTCTAGTAGATGTAAACTAGTTAGATTTTCACTTCTCGAAGATAAGACATTAAGCAGTTTTTTTGTATGTGTCCCCATCATACCTCAAATAATGTTAAATACTACGTGAACTCAATTAATAAACCAAATTGTGGAAGTGTAGAACTTCAGCACTGACAGGAATTTAGATTATTCTAATCTAATCATCTCATTTTATGGGTGAGGACACAAAAAAAGGTGGTTCAGTAACTTGCCTGTTATATAGTTAACTAGGTGTGGATCTAGGCTGAGAGAAGCCAAGGTCCTTGACTCCCAGGTCAAACTGGATTGCCATATCATTGTCAAGAAGGTGGCACAGAAAACAAAATTGATTTACATAAAAATAATTGTGTTAAAAAGTACTGATTGAAATTCTGGAGGGCTGATGCCAATAAAGTGAATTATCTAATATGAAAGTATTTAGTATTTAATGATTTATCTGGTTAGAGGATATAAAGGATTCTCTGGGAATAAATGCATCACACTAAGTGGAAAATTCTTTATGATCACCAGTGTGACCAGTGACACCAGTGACACTGCAGCCTCTGATAATAGCCCAGAATCACTGCCAGGAGCATTGTTTGAGGTATCTAGAAACACTCTGGCGACCCTACCTTGACTATTCCTGGCTGGTCCTTCCTGGCCCCCATATCCTGCTTCATCCTCTTTGATTCTATTTAGTTAATAGCTGGTTTTAGGAAGCGATAAACTGGAGCCTCAGGAGATCCAGCTTTCTGCCTCCTTTTGGATCGCCATGACATTACCATAGTAACACCCACAAGAATCTTGGTAGTTTTGATTTGCCTTCTGACTCTCTCTTCTGGATATGGGAATTTCACTCTCAGCAAGGCTAATCTCTCACTTCATATATCTTTTAAATTCCAAGTAGTGTGTCAGTAGGTACATGAGAAGAGGTAGGATTTGGTGACAGGGCTTCTTCCAAATTAGAATTTAAGAAAAGGGTTTGGAAGTAAATATCCCCATTGTAAAACACTAATTTGAGTGCTGGGTGAGTTATGGTATATCTCTGAATGCATTTAATTCTAAGATCTATTTTTTTTTTTAATTTTTTCTTTTTTGAATGCATTTAATTCTAATAGAACTTCTCTGATGGGGTTCTTGTGTGAAGAAAACCATTGGAGGACTAATATATGTACAAATATAAATTTATAATATAAAGTATTGCTGGGAGCTGAATGTCTTTACACTAAAGAGTGGGAGTAAAAAATTTTTAGCTGACCACAGAGGCCACACTGAGTAACGTGTGAAAGACAGTTTTGGGGAGAAACTTACAAACTAGAGGAATGTGGTATGATTTTTACTTCTTTCCTATGGCCATCACATAATGTGTGACAAGTAAGGACTGACTTGCACAAGAGACAGAGCATTTCCCAAAACTATTAGGGGGATTAATCTCACATTGATCTAGGATAGGTTGATGTTCTTCCCCTCTTTATTTAATTATTACAAAATGGCTTATGATTTTTTGTCTTTGAGATGTTTGGTTGCTTTCCATGAACAATAACACACTAGGCCAGATTTGTTCTAATGATCTGAGAGGCTCCAGTTGTGGCCGAGACAGAAAAATCCACCACCCATGGTCACATGTGGCTGCACCAAATTTGAAGGATAGAAGTCAGAGGACATGTATATACTGGGACAAAGTGCTGGGTTGGAAATACAGTTATATGTGGGTGTTCCTTAGCGTGGCATGAGGATAAGCCTCCTGGGGCAAACTCCATCCTTCTGGCATTGAAATATAGTATGTGCCAGGCTCTGTGGGTAACTTTCTTTCCAGATGAAGAGAAGCTGGTAGAACTTGGGCTGGTGACTTGCTCATGGCCAGAGAGGCCAACCCACAATCCTGGGAACTCTAGTACTCTAGTGAGGTGAAGAGGAGAAGCAGGTGAGAACACTCACTCTACGTTGAGTGTCTCGCTTTTCAGAAGTCCTTGAGCCTTGTTCCCCTTCAAATTAAATCCTGGCAATTTCACTTTGATCACAGGCCAATTACTTTCTCTTCTAAGGGTAGAACCAGATTTTGTGAAACCATAATGAACAATCTGTGAATTGTGTCTTTTCAGACCCAGTTGGTCTTTGCTGGTACTCAAAGACTGTAGAAGCATTCAAGTTTGTGGTTCTTGGATGAGCTAGAACTGATGGTGGCTCTATAGCTAAACTGAAACAAACTGGAATTTTATAGAGTAAGTGGTTGAATTGGGGGGCAAGATGGGGCTATAATCAAAGCAATGCATACTTATTGACTGAGGAAGAAGCAAGCTGGTGTCAAATTGTCCTGCCATGTTCTTATCCTTAAGGTGAAGAGTGAAGCAATAAATACTGTGGGATCAATGTTATAAAAATGAGTGCTCCATAACATATACCAAGGGTCTGATATGAATCTGGGTCTAACCTGGACCCAGGGGAGTCATCTAATGCTATATTGTCATTTAAAAATTTTTTAAAAAATTTTTTATTTTTTTATTTTTTTAATTTTTTTTTTTTTGCTATATTGTCATTTACTCCTACCACCCTTCTCACAAACAGAGGGATTAATTTTTTTTTTTTTAAGAAAGGGAGAGAGCGAGTATGTGCAGAGGGAGAGAGGGGCAGAGGGAGAGAGAGAGAATGTCAAGCAGGCTCCATGCTCAACACAGAGCCTGATGCGGGGCTTGATCCCCTGGGATCATGACCTGAGCCCAAATCAAGAGTCAGATGCTTAACTGACTGAGCCATGAGGCACCCCCACAGAGCGGTTTTGAGTCCAAAAGTAGAACTCACTTGTTTGGATCTGGGATTCTGGGTCAAACTGTACCTGCTATATTTTCCAAAAAGCAAGTTCAAGTCCCTGGACAGCTGTGCTGAACAGATTCCTTTTCTTTTCTAACCAGGAATGGGAATGATCTCGAATTGACCAAATTTGGAATTGCCTCTCTAGATCAGGGCCAATCTTTGAGTTAAGCTACAGAATCTCAAGTCTGTGAATCCCAGTTTTACTCTGCATCTTTTCTGAAGTTGACAGAATTCATAAAATTGAAAAAAAGACCGTGTTACCCCAGAATAAATGAGGTTGTACTTGTCTTACTTCTTGGGATGCCATTCATCATAAGGTTATCCTTTTCCCTAAGGCAGGAAAAATTTTCCGAAGGCAGGTTGGAGAGAGATGCTACTTGCTAAAGAGTTCTGTAAGGTTATGGAGCACCTGGGTGGCTCAGTCAGTTAAGCGTCAGACTCTTGGTTTCAGCTCAGGTTGCCATCTCATGGTTTGTGAGTTCAAGCCTGCATCAGACTCTGTGCTGACAGCATGGAGCCTGCTTGAGATTCTCTCTCTCCCTGCCCCTCCTCTGCTCACTCTTTCTGTCTCTCTTGAAATGAGTAAGTAAAACTTAAAAAAAAGTAAAAAAAAAAGAGAAGAATTCTCAGAGGTTAAAGGAGGATTGGCTGTGAGCTGTCTTCAAGAGGAATGAATACACTTGTGTTAGCTTCCCTTGCTGTTTGTTTGTCCTTGCAGATACCTTGACTATGAACAATAGTTTCAATAAGGAAGACAGAATGAGTTCTGACAGGAAGGTTGGGAGCTATGACAGGCAGGAGAAGAATGAAGCCAAACAGCATGAAGATGTGTCATCACTACTGGGTTTTACCTTGATCTACATTCGGTCACCTATTTTTTTTCAAAGTGCTAGGCACTTATTCTAGAAACAGCATATATGTTCTGACTTTGAAGTAACAGATGAAGTTCCAGCTGCAATATGTGGAAGTAAGTCTCATTACTCTCTTCCCACACCACGAGTTCATCAATATATCCATCCATTCAAGAGTCATTTATTGAGAACTCACTGTATGCAGCACAGTACTGCTGGTTACCAACCACTTGTTTCCTAGAAATTTTATAGTGGAGAACAATTTGCCCCCCCCCCCTTTTTTTTTTTTTTTAGCAATTTGCTCTTTTCCTTTAAAATTTTTTTGCTTTTATGACTCATGCTAAAGGCTACAAGACAGGAATCCCTGAATGAACAGAAAAGGTGGTGATGTTTATGATAAGTTTTACAGTTTTTTAGAGTTGTGTTTCAGTCAACATATAAAGATATTGCCTTATTCACTATTTGAAATAATTGTTTTGTTATTGCGCGCCAATTATGTGTAAGAGGATACAGGTTGACTCTGGAGATGACCTACTTGCTGCTCAGAAGTAAAGGTAATAGCCTTCTGTGTGCTTATCCTTTTGTGGAACTAGCAGCACTTACAGCAACTGACCCTTTGTATTTCTTAGTATGGACTTTGTGACTTATTATTTATTGTGTAGTGCTATAGTAACACTTGCATAAACTCAGAGACATGAATAGAGGAAATGTGATAGAAAAAGGAGACTGTGGATCAAAGAAGAAGACTTAAGATAAGATGGAAAGTCATTGACAGAAACATAGAAGAACACATTACTGGGTGAGATGTTGGGAGAGGAGAAACAAAACTGTGATCTTCAGTGAAAGGAATCATGCATGTTACCTTTCTGATGGTTACAGTGAAAGAAATGTAGGTAATGAGGGCCTCCAGTGGAGAGGAAGAATGCCAAGCAAAAGTTGACCTGTGCCCTTCCAGTACCTGGGGAGGAAAAAGACAGAAACCTGAGCAATCAAGGCCAGCGTCAGTATTAGTAGAAAGGAAAGATGTTGGTGTAGCTGTGGGGCTTGGAGAGTTTTCCTGCCCACCTCCAAGACATGGTGGAAAGAGTGTGTCAGCTACCTGGAGAAGATGTGGCTAACACAGATGTGTGAGAGGACTGAAGACGTAATTTGCACTGGTGTCCCAGGAATGCTGGGAGGCTGAACACAGGAGTACCCAGGTCTTGTGTGTCTGCCAAGGAAAGGAAGAATGAATCTCTAGTTTAACTAAGGATAATAGATTTATGCACTAAGGTGAGCTAGGAAGTTTCAGCATCTACATGCAGACTATCACTTAATGTCCAATTTCTGTGATAATTTGGAATTCTAATTAAACAACTCAATAAAACTTCCCTAACAAAACTTCCTGGTAGGAGGATTTATCTCATATTTCTAACGTTTCCCAACTGCTGAGAAGTGGAAATTTCCAACTGGCAGCATTTCATAATTCTGATTACCTGGGGGAATTAGTACAGCAATTATAGTGACTTAGGTTAATCGCAAATCACACATCCCCCTTCCCCCTGGAAATGTCACTTTAATTGTTCATGGCCACTGAAGGATCAGTTTCACAGAAGGCTGAGCTGAAGCATAGCCTGTAGATGAACAATGTATTTTGGAGAAATCTAATGGGAGCTCTTTCAGTCCTCCTACATTAAAATCCTCAGAGAGTCAAAAAATCACCTCTTAGTTTGTAATAAACAATCAAATCTCAAGTGAAGCATGTATCCATTTGAAAAAACATTCTGCTGTTGTTTCTTTAGAGGTTTGTACTAATAAACATCTTGGGCCCTGTCTTGACTGCTGGTGTCATGGTGTTGGAATGGTAATAGTAACTCAGTCAATTAGTGCTTGTCTGAACACAATTTAATGAGAGCAGGTGCTGTGAAATGCAGAAGCCAAAGAAGACACAAGAAGACCAGGTTGTGAGGGAAGATGAATTCACTCTCAGGAATGTTTGGATTGGGGGAATTACTATCTAATAACTATGGAAGACAGAAAAGAAAGGGTATTAGCCCATTCTGAATGGCAGGAGAAGAGAAAAGCAAAGTGCGAAAGTGAGAAAAATAACCACCACCAAATTGAAAAGAAAACCCTGATGCTAACAAAAACTGATTGCTGAATGACCTTTAGTGTGGAAAGATACCATTCTGATGAAACACGAACTGAAAGGATTTCTTCTGAGGGCTAATTTACATTTTTTCCTTTTCAGTCTTCAATGTATTTCCATAGATGCATGGTTCTGCATGGCTGGCATCTTTGTCTCTCTGAAAAATGAAAACGGGTCAGCCTGACACACCTGGTTGGAAGCAGTCAGTCAGGTGACTTTTGTGAGAGACATGACTAAAGCCAGGTCAAGCCTTGTTAGGACAGGGGGCATTTGGGGGCTTGCCCTGAGGTGGTATTCTATGATTTAGTTAATGGAGGGATTTCCCTCCCAAGCTGAGCATGGCTGATACTGAATTTGCTGCAGGGGAGCAGAACGTTCTGAGAAGTGATGAGGACATTTGTCTGAGAGAGCTCAATGGTACTTGACTGGAGGACATTTGTGATGGGCAGAATAACAGCTTCTTAAAGATGTCCATCTTGTAATCTGGGAACTGGGAATTATATTAGTTTACATATGAAAAAGGGGTTTGCAGGTGTGATTAAGGTAAGGAACTTGATGTGAGGAGCTTATCCTGGGTTATCCAGGTGAGTCCAGGTTTTTATTATCATTTTTAAAATTTTTATTAAAACTTTTTTTTTAACATTTATTTTTGAGAGCCAAAGGGAGACAGAGGACGAGTGAGGAAGGGGCAGAGAGAGAGGGATACACAGAATCTGAAGCAGGCTCCAAGCTGTCAGCACAGAGCCCGACACAGGGCTCAAACTCACGTGGCGAGATCATGACCTGAGCCAAAGTTGGACACTTAACTGACTGAGCCACCCAGGTGCTCCGGGAGGGGGGGGAGGGGTGTGGGTGTGGGTGTGCCCAGGTTTTTAAAAGCTGAGGTTTATTAATCTAATCACAGGTTTCTAAAAGCTGAGAAACTGTCATAGCTGGGTCAGAGAAATGTGATAGACTGAGGGTCAGATAGGTGCACTGTGAAAAGGACTCATTTCACTGTTCCTGGCTTTGAAGATAGAGGAAGGAGGTTATTTGCTGGAAAATGTGGGTGGCCTCTAGAAGAAAAGGCAAGGAAATGGATTCTCTCCTAGAGCCTTCAGAAAGGAACACAGTCCTATTGACACCTTCATTTTTTCTTTTTTCTTAATTTTTTTTTTTTTTTGTTATTGAAGTATAGTTGACATACTGTATCATATAAGTTTCAGGGGTACAATATGGTGATTTGACAATTTTATATATTACTCAGTTTTAACCCAGTGTGATGCAGTTTGACCTTCTGACTTCCAGAACTATAAGATAATAAGTTCATTTTGTTTTAAGCCACTAAGCTTTTGGTAATTTATTTTAGCAGCAAAAGAAAACTAATACAATATTTTACTATGCTGACACTAG
Organism: Lynx canadensis; assembly: GCF_007474595.2. Taxonomy (NCBI): domain Eukaryota; kingdom Metazoa; phylum Chordata; class Mammalia; order Carnivora; family Felidae; genus Lynx; species Lynx canadensis. The sequence goes on along the minus strand of NC_044311.2, from coordinate 109,506,540 downwards.
CTCTTTGTTGTCTGTTGCTTGTTTGCTGTATGAATTCTGTCTAAATAATAAAGCTTTAATGTTAGGCCAACTCCTCAAGAAAAATCTTGAACATAGAACATAATCTTAAAGGCTGAATTAAGCGAATAGGTTTATCAGTAGATACATTGACACATTACTTAGTGTATTTACTCTTTTTATTCACAAATACTTTTTGAGCCCCTATGATCAGCCAAACATTTTACTGGGTTCTAGGATTAAAACCTGAAAGACAGAGTCCATCCTGCCCTCAGGGAGAAGCTTATAACCTTGTTGGGGAAGAATGACTAAAACCAACATTTTCAATGTTGGCGTGAACAAGCTTGCTTCTCTTTGTTGTCCTCACTATAGGTATTTAGGGTTCACTGTCCTCTACTAAACTTAGCCAGTCACTACTCTTTCATCTAGTTTCTATCTTCCATAAATCTGATTAAATCTATGGTCTATTGCTACTTCTCTTTTCTTTTTCTTTGTTCTTAAGGGATTATGTGGCTTATCTCCTGTGTATTATTGACCTTGGTTTTCTCTTAGGAACCTGGTACAGCATGACCCTGCATTATACCTCTGGAAAAATAAATCATAAAACAGTCTTTCCCTGGGCCCTGTGCTAAAGAAGGAGGAAGGAAATAAACAAGTCAAATTTCTGAGTTATAGCTTTGATTCTAGGAGGTAAGCTAGGTGCATATAGAATTTGCAAAATAATTTGGCCTTTCTTTCAGCTGGGAGAGTTCAGAATGAGTTGGAACAAATGGTGAACAGGTATAATATAGAAAAAATAATTTAAGTCATAATTTTTCTTAATTGCTACCCATTATTTTCTAGAATTATAAATTCTAAGGGTGTAGACAGATTAGATTCTCTTGGTGAAGGCAAATCTTCCCTCATCAGTGATCAGTTTCCTAATTATGAGGGATACATCTGCCCATCTAGAATAACTAGACTGGCCTCTGCTACCCCTTTATTTTTTGACTATGCTAATAAAGGGATGCTATCGGTCAAAGGGAAAAACAGAACAATTACTAAGCAAAAAATGTTTGGGAGACCTGTACATTTCTCTGTCTGTAAACCTCTAGTCAAATATTTGTCTTTGATCCCCTTCCTGTGTTTTAATTAAGGTGGTGCCCTTTTTCAAAACGTGGGCCGGATTTATAAAGATTAAATAGTGGTTGAATTGGCCAGAAAAAGAATGTGAGAAACAAATGTACTGGAGTGTGTTTCTGTTTGTCCTTCCTTGTGATTTTTGACATGGTAGGGCTCTGTGGTGAGTCTAGTATCTTTGGCTGCCTTCTGCCGGAGCGTGCAGTAACTATTGGAGGGTAGCACACGGAGGTGGCAGATGAATGACTGAGAAAGTGTGTTGAGGTGATTCCGGGAGGTGATTTGTGGCCATGTGATAAAATGTACATATGTTAATTGTTCTTCCTCTTCTCACGAATGATTGCCTTGCTGTCCTACCCAGCCTGTGTGTGCCTGCAGAGAGCACATGACAGACATTACAAATAGGAGGCACAGAGAGGGTGTAGTGTGAGAACAAAGGCACCGAAAGTGGGAGAGTGACAGATCAGGGGAAGAGCAGTCAGCAAGCCTGGGCAGAGAAAAGAAGCAATATTTAGGCCAGAAGCACAGGCAACCAGAACCTGAGACTCTCACAAAGCCCCAAAGGCAAGGCCATGAATTGATATGGGATTTCCCTGTCTTCCATCGTGCACATGAAGAAATCATCTCACCCATTCTGAAGATTGTAGTGTCTAAACTGGAATTCATTTGGGAGGGCAAAAGCTGGAATTATTCCTCCTCTAACTGATTTGTTCATAACAATTTTTATACTGAAGCAACATGTCAGGTTTGGCACAGATTACATGGGTCAGCTAGAGTGACAGAACTCCTAGGATTCAGCCCTGGCACACTCAAACTTTAGATATCCAGAGAGGATGGAGAGCCTGCAAAGAATACCTAAGAAGAAAAACACCATGGACTGGGATTCAAGAAAAGTCAGGAAAGAGTGGTTTCATAAAAGCCAAGAGAGGAGAGTTTTTTATGGATTGAACTATGGGCTAATAGGGAAAATAGAATAACATCTGTGGAGAGAAGTGCCTACTGGATTTGGAAACCTGGAGCAGATTTATTAGCATGATATGGAAGGAAGCCAGATTAGAGTGGGGTTTTCATTAACTAATTCTTGGTGTCCACACGATTTTTTTAAACGTTTATTTATTTTTGCGAGAACATGAACTGGGGAGGGGTGGCAGGGGACAGAGGATCCAAAACAAGCTCTGCGCTGACAGCAGTGAGCTTGATGTGGGGCTTGAACTTGTGAACTATCAGATCATGACCTGAGCTACAGTTGGACACTCAACCAGCTGAGTCACCCAGGTGCCTCCACACAAATTATTTTGGAGTACTTAGTATGAACTGGACATTATTCTGGGTGTTGGGATTCATTGGTGAAAAAACAGAAGTGATCGTCGCTTTCATGATGGCTTTGGGGGAGGCACAAACAGAAAATAATAATTTACATACAAAGGCAGAAATGACTTTGGAAAGTTGGAGGGAGAGAAAAGAAGTCATTTCATCTGAGGCATAGTGACTGAACAAAATGGAAAAAATTAAGAGAAGATATGGGATGATGAGGGACCAGATCACATAGGGCCTTATGGACTACATGGGAAAGGATTAAAATTTCCATCTGCAATGGGAAGACTTTAGAGAGGTTTTTGCATGTGTTATAATGTTATTTGGTTTTTAAAAAGTATATGAGAAGTGAGGAGGAGACTACAAATGTAGTCAACTTCTTCAAGATAATATGCTGGATAGAGTGGTAGCTGACATTTAGTGCTTGCCAGGAGCCTGACAGTATTTTAAGTATTTTTGCACAACACTAATTTATTACTTATAATAACCTAATGATGTAGGAGCTATTATTAGCCTTACTTTTCCTACAGATGAGAAAACGGAGGCACAGAGGGAGGACCCAGAATAAAACTGAAGTTTTGGTTTGTTTTTACTTGCTTGTTTTTTTTTTTTTTCATTGATAGGACAAAAGTAGAACTTCTATTTTATTTTTATATTTTTATTTTTTTATTTTAAAGAGAGAATACAAGCAGAAGAGAGAGGGAGAGGGAGAGGGAGAGAGGGACACAGAGAGAAAGAGAGAGAGGGAGGGAGGATCCTACAACCCTGAGATCATAACCTGAACTAAAATCAAGAGTTGGATGCTCAACTCTCTGAGCCACCCAGGTGCCCCTATTTTATTTTTTTAATAAAAATATTTATATTTAATTGATGCATTTATTGAGATATATGTCCCTGAACATAAATTATTTTTAAAAAGGCTAGGAAAATTTAATTATACAATATTATCATTTATTTTTTATTGAAGTATAGTTAATATACAGTGTTATATTAGTTTCAAGGGTACAACAAAGTGTTTTGACAATTCTATACATTAAGCTATGCTGTATAGTTACCATCTGTCACCATACAATGTTATTACAATGTTATTGACTATAGTTCCCAGGCTGTACTTTCCATCCCTGTGTCTTATTCATTTAATAATTCTGAGTTTGTACCTCTTAAACACCTTCACCTATGTTACCCATTACCCAAACCTTCTCCTCTCTGGCAACTTTGTTCTCTGTATTTATGGTTCTCTTTCTGTTTTGTTTGTTTGTTTGTTTTATTTTTTAGATTCCTCATATGAGTGAGACCATGCAGTATTTGCCTTTATATTATTTCAGTTGGCACAGTACCCTCTAGATTTATCCATGTTGTCACAAATGCAAGATGCTCTTTTTTATGGGTGAGTAATGTTCCATTGTATAGACATACCACATTTTCTTTATCCATTCACCTATTGATGGATTCTTGGATTGCTTCCATATCTTTGCTACTATAAATAATGCTCCAATAAACATAGGGGTGCATATATCATTTTGAATTTGTGTTTTCATTTTCTTTGTGGAAATACCCAGTTGTAGAATTACTGGATCATATGGTATTTCTATTTTTAATATTTTGGGGAACGTTCATACTGTTTTCCACAGTGGTTGCATCAATTTACATTCCCGCCATCAGGGCACAAGGGTTTCCTTTACTCCACATCCTTGTCAACACATATTATTTCTTGTCTTTTTGAGAGCCATTCTGACAGGTATGAGGTAATACCTCATTGTGGTTTTGATTTGCATTTTCCTGGTCATTAGTGATGTTGAGCATTTCTTCATGTGCCTGTTGGCCATTTCTGTCTTCTTTGGAAAAATGTCTATTCAGATCCTCTGCTCATTTTTAAAAATTGGAATATTCATATTTTTTTTTTGGTTTTCAGTTGTATGAATTCTTTATATATATTTTAGATATCAACCCCTTATTGGATATATCATTTGCACATATCTTCTCCCATTCAGTAGGTTTCCTTTTTGTTTTGTTGATGGTTTCTTTCACTGTGAAAAAGCATTTTATTTTGGTGTAGCCCCAATCATTTATTTTTGCTTTTGTTTCCCTCACCTAAGGAGACATACTTAAAAATATGTTGCTAAGGCTGATGTTCATGTGGTTAATCCCTATGTTTTTTAAGGAGTTTTATGGTTTCAGGTCTCACATTTAGGTCTTGAATCCATTTTCAGTTTATTTTTGTGTATGGTGTAAGAAAGTGGTCCAGTTTCATTCTTTTGCATGCAGATGTCCAGTTTCCCAGCACCATTTAATTACGGAGACTTTTTTCCATTGTATATTCTTGCCTCCTTTGCCATAGATTAATTGACCATATAACTTTGGGTTTATTTCTGGGCTCTCAATTTTGTTTTATTGATCTATGTGTCTGTTTTTGTGCCAGTACCATACTGTTTTGATTACTGTAGCTTTGTAGTATATCTTGAATCTGGGATTATGTTACTTCCAGCTTTGTTCTTCTTTCTCAAGATTGCTTCGACTATTTGGAGTGTTTCATGATTCCTTACAAAAATTGGAATTATTTGTTTTAGTTCTCTGAAAAATACTTTGGTATTTTGATAGGGATTGCATACAATCTGTAGATTGCTTAGCTGTGGACATTTTGATGATATTAATTCTTCTAATCCATGAGTATGGTGTATCTTTCCATTTCTTTGTATCATCTTCAATTTCTTTCATCAAGGTCTATAGTTTTCAGAGTACAAGTCTTTTATTCTCTGGTTAAATTTATTCCTAGGTATTTTATCCTTTTTTGGTATAGTTGTAAATGGGATTGTTTTCTTAGTTTTTCTTCTGGTAGTTCATTATTAACGTAAAGAAATGCAACAGATTTCTGTATATCTTGCATCCTGTGACCTTACTGAATTCATTTATCAGTTTTAGTCATTTTTTGGTGGTGTCTTTCAGGTTTTCTATATATAGTATCATCTCATCTGCAAATAGTGAAAGTTTTACCTCTTCCTTACCAATTTGGATGCCTTTTATTATTTTTTATTTAAAAATTTTTTTAATGTTTATTTGTGAGAGAGAGAGACAAAGCGTGAGTTTGGGAGGGGCAGAGAGAGAGGGAGACACAGAATCTGAAGCAGGCTCCAGGCTCTGAGCTGTCAGCACAGAGCCTGACGTGGGGCTCAAACTCATGAACTGTGAGATCACAACCCGAGCTGAAGTCAGATGCTCAACTGACTGAGCCACTCAGGCACTCCTGAACACCTTTTATTATTATTTTTTCTTGTCTGATTGCTGGGGCTAGGACTTCCAGTGCTATTTTGAATAAAAGTGATGAAAATGGAATACATGTCTTGTTCCTGACCTTTGAGAGCTTTTCCCCATTGAGTGTGATGTTTGCTCTTGACTTTTCACATAGGCCTTTGTTATGTTGAAGTATGTTCCTCTTAAACCCATTTTGTTGAGAATTTTTATCATGAATGGATGTTGAATTTTACTAAATGCTTTTTCTCTATTTGTTTTTTATCCTATTTTATTATATTCTGTTAATAGAGCTTCTATTTTAATAACAGGGAAATAGGCATATAAGCATTAAGTTCAGGTACGTTTATTGTTTGACAGAAGATGTGAGTTTTCCCCATTGCTGGTATCAGTTTTCTCAGTGTTTCTCAGATGAGGAAGGAGCAGGGATGGGGAAGGGTGAAAAGTGAGAGAGTGGGATATTTGTGTACTGGTAAATGTTTAACAACTTGTATTCCTGAAAAAGCTTATCCTTTACAATTGGATCTACAATCTTTCTGTAGTTATTTTTTTACTATAATGTGAGCTAGGGATCAAAATGTTTTATTTTTCAAATGGAAATCCATTTAACTCAGCACCATTTATTAAAATGATTAAATGTTCTCTACTAAACTACACTGTTGTCTTTGTCAATCATCAGTTGGTTGTATATCTGGGCCTATTTCTGGACCCTTTAATGTGTCTAATTGTTTAGTTGAAAATCTTTGTTTGTAATTAAGGTTTTCAACTCTGCAATGAAGACCTCTTGGGCTTGCTTACTTTAACAACTACCAGGAATTTTACTGAGGTCCAATACAGATGTCTGTACAGGAAATACAAAGTACCCCCCCCCCCCCTTCTCTAAATATAGTATGAAGTAGATAAAAACTACTATGATGTACTGCCCAAATTTTCTGGCAAGACCAGAAGTTTTCTTCTTTAGCTGTTGGGAATACTGTCAACATACAGCCCTTAGCTGCCAGCAGTCTTCGGGACTGCTGAGGAGCGGGAACTCAGTCTAAGTCACATCCCCTTCCTGGGGCAGCACACATCAAATGACTCCTTTTATTGTCTTCTGGTATCTTGTAATGGAAGCTGAAGGGCTCAGAGAGCAGAGGTACTGTGTAGATTAATGGGACTTTTCCTGTGTCTACTGGTGGATGTGTTCCCCCTTTGGGCAGTGAGACCTCCAGACCTGCAGAGCCCTGAATTGCAATAATGAGAAGTTCCAACAGCTTGGTAAAACTCCCCAAGTAGGTCATCTGGAGTGATGGCAAGTGGAGCTTCAACTTCTTAGTTTCTGGACCCATGTATTCTATCAGGGACCTATTAGGAACCATATAAAGAACAACAATTTAAAGTGCCATATCCTAATGGATGGCACTCCTATCCTTGCAAGGTACTGCCTCTGATCTGGCATTTTAGTTGATTTTGCTTGAGACAGTAGGTGATACGACAAGTCCTATACTAGCTCCTGCACCTCCTGTTGTTGTACCCTTGACGTAAGGTGGGATGCTGGGACAGTGAGTCAAATTATCTTAAAGCCTGCAAGGCTAAACCCTACCTGGAATATTGCATATTGCTGACAAAACGAACTGTTGCCTATTCCAAGGTTGAATGGATTTAGTGCAGCCAATTTACCACCAACTGCTTGGTTGGTCTTTGTTGTTGTGTAATTAACCTCCCCATAACTTAAATAACAGTTCTTAATAAATACAATAAATAAAAAGTAAGTGACCTAAAATTATAGTTCTATTTTGCTAATAATTTCTTAGTTTAGAAATTCAGGAAGGACTCAGTTGGCTAGTTTGTTTCTACCTACATGGTATCAACTAGGATGTCTGAAGCTAGAGGATTCACTTCTAAGGTGGTTTCTTCAGCATGTCTGCTGTCTCAGTATATGTTGGCTTCTCTCTCTCTGCGCATGAACTCACTCTTCAGGGCCTCTCTAGATGACTTGCTTTTCTCACAACATGATGGTCTCAAGGTAGAAGTCTCATTTCTTATTTGGCAGCTGGCTTCTCTCAAACAAGAGTTCCAAGAGCATTGCAAAAGGCCCCGGTGGCAGTTGCAAGATTTCTTATAAGCTGGCTTTGGAAGTCCCAGAATTTCTGTATTTCTATTGGTCAGTTAAGTCATTAAGGCTCAGCCTAGATTCAAGGAAAGGAGGAATAGATTCTGTCTGTTGGTAGGGGAATGACATATGCACACGGGAAGGAAAGAGTCAATGACCACGCTGAAGACAAGCTACCACAGACAGTCTCACTGAGAGTTCTAGAACAGGTATTTGGGGTTGATTTCTGTTGTTGGATGGTAGGAGACTTGGCAGTAGCAGTAGCTGCATAAGCTTTGGTAAGTGGGAGTCCATGCTTTTCAGCTCATGCACAGTCTCCATTTCTGCTACCATGGCTATTTTGTTTATGTGCCCATTGCAAGGGGTGGCCGGAGCAGAAGCTGACCAATGTCATCTGGTCAAATAATTGTCTACCTGTGTGCCTTTTATGTTATAAATTCTATTTGGGGATCATATGTAATATAATACGTTCAGACTTTGAATCCACTTTCCTAGGCCTGTATGCATACTCTGCTATAGATTTCCTTGACCTCCATGTTTTAATCTTTCTCCTTCAAGTATCTTGATGAGCTGTGCTAAGCCATTTTCCATTGGCCACTCCTTTTCCCGCCTCTAGCAGATGATTCTATGTACCACCCAAAGCTCTGCCTAATGTGACAATTTTTTTTTCACCACTTTCTTTCAGGGCCCCTTTCAACAGGGATGTAATTCAGCCACTGTCTACTTTGGCCTACACCCACATACTGAGCCAAGCCATCCATGGACCAAGCTTAGGCATTTTCCCCCTTCGTGAGTGTATTAGTGTTCTTTAGAGAGACACTAAAGGTATAAAGAGATTTATTATAAGAAATTTGATCATGTTATTATGGAGGCTGGAAACTCCCAACATCTGCAGAACCAAGGTTTTATTTATTTATTTATTTTTTTAATTTTTTTTTTTTTCAACGTTTATTTATTTTTGGGACAGAGAGAGACAGAGCATGAACGGGGGAGGGGCAGAGAGAGAGGGAGACACAGAATCGGAAACAGGCTCCAGGCTCTGAGCCGTCAGCCCAGAGCCCGACGCGGGGCTGGAACTCACGGACCGCGAGATCGTGACCTGGCTGAAGTCGGACGCTTAACCGACTGCGCCCCCCAGGCGCCCCCCAAGGTTTTATTTTGAATTCAAAGGCTAGAAGTTGCCTTAGAAATAGGAAGAGAGGATGTCCCAGTTTGAAGGTCAACTGGCAGGAAGAGCTGATGTTTGCGTTTGAAAACTGTCAGGCAGGAGAATTCTGTTATCCAGGGGAGGGTCAGCCTTTTGTTCTATTCAGGCTTTCAACTCATTGGAAAAAGCCCACCTACATTATGTCAGACATTCTCAGTCTACCAATTTAAATGCTAATCTCATCCAAAAACACCCTCTCAGAAACACCCAGAATAATGTTTACCCAGTCAAGTTGGTACATATAATTAACCATCACAATGAGCTAGTCCTAAAGTAATTGCTATGTGGTTATATATATAAAATGGTGCAATGGTGGTAGTTGACAGTGACATGCAGATCTAGGCTACCTACTCATGCAGCTTGCTGGAAACTTCTGCCCTGTTTATGCTCAATCTCAGATGTACTACTTGCATTTTTATGATGGCCTGCTCCTGCATCCACTGACCTTATGATTTTGTGGGTCTGACAACTTATGATCAGCAGTTCTGGCTAGTTGTTCACTTGATGTCTTATGAACAAGCTCTCCATCTTTACTGTGGTTCAGTAGAACAGCAGGTTTGTTTGTAAGATATAGAATTCTCTGTTGCAGGGGTATGGCCTTATTCTCTCACTGGTACTATTATAAACTTCACACAGTATCTTTTGCCCCTGCTTGCACCTCTAGTAAGATAGTGACTGCTCTGCTGGCCATAAGATTCAATAGGCAGGGCCATTTATACCATAACCTGGGTCTCTCTCTTTCCCTTTCCTGCTTTGGGCACCACAGTAAATGGGTAGAAGCAGTATCCCAGGCATGGAATATACTTTCTGCAGAACTTGAAGGAAGCCAGTTATGTGTTGTACTTCTTGGTAGGAAGTATAAAGTACAATAATCTATGCTTTACTTTGGGAGGAATGTATAACATCCTCCAGGTCACTAAGCCCCTAAAAATTTAGTTGATATAACAGGCCTCTGAATATTTATGGGATTGCTCTCTCACCCTATTATGTTCCAAGAGATGCCCAGGTGTTTCACACAAATGTATATAGTTAATATCTACTGTTATCCATCCTAAGTGAATGTGAACTCGTTTTGATTCCTTTTTGTGATAGGATTGAAAAATAATGCATTTGCTAGATTAATTGTCCAAACAATATTTATGGGATATTTCTTAATTTTGCTACTTATTAAAAATTCTACTTCATACGTACAAGAGTCTGATGAGAATCTCTGGTTTACAGATCTGTTTGCCTGTATTAGGGTCATCCTTTGTTTATATAATATTATTTTATGCCTTGATACCTAGTAAGGTATGTTTTCTTACACTATTCATATGTATATAGTTAAATTTTTGCATATTTACCCTTCCAAAAACACCTGGAGGTTAGTTTGTGACATTCCACAGAAGAAAGCCATAGTGGAACTTTTATTGGGATTCAACTAAATTTATAGATATTGCTGTTGAACATGTGAGTCTGAGAGAATATGAATGCGTAAATGTGAAAAAGGTCAGAGGAAGTTTGAGTCATTGATGCACTGGTAATTTTTAATAGAAACAAACAGGCAAAACCTCATGGTTAAATAAATATTCTAAAACTCAGAAGCCAGATTTTTTTCTTCTGATGGGAAGTTTTTCATGAGCTACAGAGTAAATTTCCAGAATTTCTATTTAGGGTATTTCTTAATGCAGTGTTTCTGAGTATTTATCTTTTCATTTTATAATTGATTTTAATGGCTCATGTAAGAGATCCAGGAACAAAGTGCGTAGTGGGCATTGCGATGAGTTGCTTGAACCCCCTTCAGAAGTGAATTCATATTAGCTTCTGGAAGTACTGTCAGAAAACAGACCTCAGCTGTCAGCCCACTCTGTGGTAAATGTCTCAGTTGACAGGACATTTTTCCTTCCTTCCCAGGGAAACCCAGACTCAAGTGTGAAGGCCTGGGAATGTAAATATCCACTCACTCCAGTGTGGAACAATCCTGGCTTAAGAATTGCTCAAGGTTGGCAGAGGCCTTCATAGAGACATTACTGTAGAATGAAATAGGCACAGAAGAGCACACAGAACAGAGTACATAGATAAATGGGTTGTCACAAAGTCAATACACCTGGTAGCTTTAACAGTCGTTGTAAACCCATGTCACGTCCCTTCTTCAGCAATAGTCATTTCTTCCTCCTGAAAGTTAACCACTGCTCTGATTTCCAACATCAAAGATAAATTTGAAGTGTGATTGCCATATCATTAAACACAGATATTAAATGTACAGTTTCATAAAATTTGACAAATGCATAGACCTGTGTAACCCACAACCCTATCAAAATAGAGAATATTTTTGTCACCCCAGAAGGATGACCATGTCCCTTTCCAGTCCATCCTTATACCCAGAAGCAACTACTTTTCTGGTTTCTATCACCAAATTACTCTTGCATGTTCTAGTAGTTTATATAATTAAAAGCATATAGCATGTGTGTATGTCTGGCTTCCTCTCGTGCAGCATGATGCTTTTGACATTTATTCTTGCTGTTGTGTGTATCAGTAGTTTATTCCCTTTTGTGGCTGAGGAGCATGTCCTTATATGATTATACCATAGTTTGTTTATATATTTTCCAGGTGATGGACACCTGGCCTGTTTTTAGTTTTTGGCTACAATAAAGCTATTGTGAATCTTGTACAAGGGTTTTTATAAACATAAGTTTTCATGTCTCTTGGATAAATACCTAGGAGTAGAACTGCTGAGTAACAGGGTAAATGTATGTTTAACTTTTAAAGAAGCTGTCGGTTTCCATTTTACACAGGCACCTCAATATATGAGCATTCTGATTACTGTTTGTCCTTCCTGATATTTAGATTTGTCAGTCTTATTTATTTGATCCATTCTAGTGGGAATGTAGTAGTAATCGTTGTGGTTTTCTTTTTGCATTTTTAACAATTATAGTTGACATACAATATTATATTAGTTTTAGGTGTACAAAATAGTGATTCAGAAATTCTGTACAGTATGAAATGGTTGCCATGGTTAAGTGTAGTTACCCTCTGTTACCATAAAATGTTATTAAAATATTATTGATTATATTTTCTATGCTGTACTTTTCATTCCTGTGATTTATTTCTTTTATAGCTGGAAGTTTGTATCTCTTAATCAACTTTACCTATTTCACCCATTACCTTACCTCCCTCCCTCTGGCAACCATGTTTGTTCTTGTATTTATGTATGTTTGGGTTTTTTTTTTTGTTCATTTGTTTTATTTTTTAGATTTCACATCTAAATCATATAATAGTTGTCTTTATCTGTTTGACTTATCTCACTTAGCATAGTACCTTCCAGGTCCATCTATCTTGTCACAAATGGCAAGATAGCATTGTTTTTTATGGCTGAGTAATATTCTATTATATATATATATATATATATATATATATATATATATATATATATAATTTATATAAATATTATATATATAAATCACATCTTCCTTATCCATTTATCTATTGATGGACACTTGAGTTGCTTTCATATCTTGGCTGCTGTAAATAATGCTGCAGTAAATACAGGGGTGCATATATCTTTTTGAATTAGTGTTTTTGTTTTCTTTGGATAAATACCCAGAAGTGGAATTATTGGATTATATGGTATTTCTATTTTTAATTTTTGAGGAATCGTCGTACTGTTTTCTATAATGACTGCACCAATTTACATTCCCAACAACAGGGCACAGAAGTTCCTTTTTCTCTACATTGTTGCCAACACTTGTTATTTCTTGACTTTTAGGTACTAGTCATTATGACAGATGAGAGGCAATATCTCATTGTGCTTTTGATTTGCATTTCTCTGATGATTAGTGATGTTGAGCATCGTTTCATGTGTCTATTGGCCATCTGTATGTCTTTGGAAAAATGTTTATTCAGGTCCTCTGCCCATTTTATAACTGGATTATTTATGTTTTTGGTTTTAAGTTTTATGAGTTTATGTTTTGGATAATAACCTTTTATCAGATATATAATTTGCAAATATCTTTTCCTATTCAGTAGGTTCCCTATTCATTTCATTGATCATTACCTTTGCTCTACAAAAGCTTTTTAGTTTAATATAGTCCTACTAGAGTATTTTTGCTTTTGTTTCCCTTGCCTGGGGAGACAGGTTCAGAAAAATATTTCCAAGACCAATGTCCAAGTCTATGATTTCCTTAAGGTGTTTTATGATTTTAAGTCTCACATTTATTTCTGGGCTGTCTATCCTGTTTTATGATCTATATGTCTATTTTTGTGCCAGTACTGTAGTGCTTTGATTGCTATATCTTTGTAGTATAGTTTGAAAACTGGTATTGACTGTTTTTTTGTGTGGTTCATTACAAGTTTTAGAATCTTTGGTTTTAATTCTGTGAAAAATACTATCGGTATTTTGATAGGGATTGCATTGAATCTGTTTGGGTAGTATGGACAAATTGTGGTAGTATGGAAATTTTTTTTTTTTTTAACATTTATTTATTTTTGAGACAGAGGGAGACAAAGCATGAACAGGGGAGGGTCAGAGAGAGAGGGAGACACAGAATCTGAAACAGGCTCCAGGCTCTGAGCTGTCAGCACAGACCCCGATGCGGGGCTCGAACTCACAGACCGCGAGATCATGACCTAAGCTGAAGTCGGCTGCTTTACCGGCTGAGCCACCCAGGTGCCCGGTAGTATGGAAATTTTAACAATATCAATTCTTCAAATCCATGAGCGAGATGTATTTTTCCATTTATTTGTGTTATGTTCAATTTCTTTTATCAGTGTCCTATAGTTTTCAGAGTACAAGTCTTTCACCTCTTTGGTTGTGTTTATTCCCGGGTATTTTATTTTTTTTTTGGTGCAATTGTAAATGGGATTGTTTTAATTTATTTTTCTCCTGGTTCATTATTAGTGGATAAAAACACAGCAAGTTTCTGTATATTGATTTTGTATCCTGCTACTTTACAGATTTTATTGATTCTAATGGTTTTTTGGTAGAGTCTTTCTTTAGTATTTTTATGTATAGTATACCATCTGCAAATAATGACAGTTTTACTTCTTCCTTACTAATTTTGATGCCTTTTAGTTCTATTTTCTTGTCTGATTGCTGTGGCTAGGGTTTCCAGTACTATATTGAATAAAAGTAGTGAGATTGGACATTCTTGTCATGTTCCTCATCTTAGAGCAAAAGCTTTCAGCTTTTCCCCATTGACTATTATGTTATCTGTGTTTTTTCATATTTGGCCTTTGTTATGTTTAGGTACTTCCCTCTAGACTCATTTTGTTGAAAGTTTTTATTATGAATGGATGTTGAATTTTGTTAAATGGTTTTTTTCTGAATCTATGGAGATGATCATATGATTATAATCCTTTATTTTGTTAATGTGGTGTATCACATTGATTGAGTTGTATGTATCGAACTATCCTTGTATCCCTGGAATAAGTCCCACTTGATCATTGTGAAAGACGTTAAATATATTTTTTTGGATTCAATTTGCTAGTATTTGTTGAGGATTTTTGCATCTGTGTTCATGACAGCTATGGTCTGTATTTTTTTTTTTTTTATTTTGGTTTATTTTTATTTATTTATTTATATTTATATCAGATTTTCTATTTGTTTCTGATTCAGTTTTGGAAGATTGTATGTTTTTAGGAATTTATCTATTTCTCTTAGGCTGTCCAATTTGTTGGCATATAATTTTTCACAGTAGTCTCTTAAAACCCTTTGTATTTCTGTGGTGTTGATTGTAACTTCTCTTTCATATCTGATTTTCTTTTAGTACTTTCTCTTTCTTTCTTGATGAGTCTTGCTAAAGGTTTATCAACTTTGTTTAACTTTTCAAAGAACAAGCTCTTAGTTTCATTGATTTTTTCTTTTTTTTTTTTTGAGTTTCTATTTTATTTATTTCTACTCAGGTCTTTATTATTTCTTTCCTTCTACTAATTTTGGACTTTGTTTGTTCTTCTTTTTTTAAGTTCCTTTAAGCATAAAGTTAGATTTTTATTTCAGATTTTTCTTATTTTTTGAGGTAGGCCTGTATCCCCATAAACTCCCGTTAGACTGTTTTTGCTATGTTCCAAAGATTTTGATCTGTTGTGTTTCCATTTTTATTTGTCTGTATGTAATTTTCGATTTCCTCTTTGATTTCTTCATTGACACATTGGTGGTATAGTAGCATGTTGTTTAGCCTCCATGTGTTTGTATGATTCCAGTTTTTTTTTCTTGTAATTGATTTCTTATTTCATACTGGTATAGTTGGAAAATATTTCAATCTTAATTTTTTTAGACTTGCTTTGTGGCCTACTGTGTGATCTATTCTGGAGAATATTGTAGATTCACTTGAAAAGAATGTGTCTGGTTTTTTTGGATGGAATGTTCTGTATATATTTGTTAAGTCCTTCTGGTCTAATGTGTCTTTAAAGTTGTTGTTTTCATATTGATTTTCTGCCTGGATGATCTACCCATTTATGTGAGTGGGAAGTTAAAGTCTCCACTATTATCATATTACTATGAATTTCTCCTTTATGTTTGTTTATATTTGCTTTATATATTTAGGTGCTTCTATGTTGGGCACATAGATATTTACCATTATTATGTCCTCTTATTGGATTGATCCCTTTATCATTATGTAATGACCGTTATGTAATGGCTTCTTATTATAGTCTTTGTTTTAAGTCTTTTTTGTCTGATATAAGTATTATTAGTCTGACTCCCCTCCTCTCCACTTCTATTTACATGGAATATCTTTGTTCATCCCTTAACTTTCAGTATGTATGTGTTTTTAGTTCTGAAATGAGTCTCTTGTAGGAAGCATATACCTGGGTCACTTTTTAAAAATCCATTCATTCACTCTGTGTCTTTTGATTTGAGCATATAGTCTATTTACATTTAAAGCAATTGTTGAAAGGTATGTACTTATTGCCACTTTATTAATTGTTTCTGGTTGTTTTTGTAGTCATTCTCTGTTCTTTTTCTTTTGCTCTTTTTGTGATTTGATGATTTTCTTTAGTGTTATGCTTGGATTCCTTTCTGTTTATTTTTTGTGTATTTATTATAGGTTTTTGGTGTGTGGTTACCATGAGGTTCATATATAACATTTTATGTACAGGGTATTTCATTTTAAATTGGTAGTTGCTTAAGTTCAAACACATTCTTAAAAACACTACATTACTCCCCTCTGCACATCTCACATATATTATATCATATTTTACATATTTGTATTTTGTATATCCTTTAATTTTTGAGATATAATTGTTTTATTATTTTTGTCTTTTAACCTTTATATTAGTTTTATAAGTGATCTATGACCTTTACTTTATGTTTGCTTTTACCAGCGAAATTTTTTCTTTTAATAGTTTTCTTTTAGTTATACTTTTTCTTCTCTACTTAAAGAAGTCCCTTTAATATTTCTTGTAAGGGTAGTTTAGCAGTGATGAACTCCTTTAACTTTTATTTATCTGGGAAACTCTTTATCTCTCCTTCAATTCTGAATAATAACCTTGCTGGTATAGAGTATTCTTGGTTGTAGGGTTTTCCTTTTGGCACTTTGAGTATATCATGCCACTCCCTTCTGGCTTGCAAAGTTTTTGCTGAAAAATCAGGGGGTAGACTTATGGGGTTTCTCTTGTACCTAAATATTTGCTTCTTTCCTTTATATTTAATTTTCGTTATTTTTATTATTATATATCTTGGTGTGTACCTCTTTGGGTTCATCTTGATTGGGGCTCTCTTTACTTCCTGGATCTGGATGTCTGTTTCCTTTCTCAGGTTGGAGAGTTTTCAGCTATTATTTCTTCAAATAAATTTTCTTCCCCTTTTTCTCTCTCTTCTCTTTGTGGAGCTCCTATAATGCAAATGTTATCATGCTTGATGATGTTGCAGGAGTCCCTTAACCTACCCTCGTTTTTAAAAAACCCTTTTTCTTTTTGTGATTCAGTTTGGTGGCTTTCCACTATCCTGTTTTCCAGATCACTGATCTTTTCCTCTGCTTCTTATACTGTACTGATGATTCCCTTTAGTGTATTTTTCATTTCAATCATTGTATTATTCAGATCTGACACTTTTTTTTATAATTTCTATCCTTGTTGAAGTTATCACTGAGTTTAACCACTCTTTGCTTAAGTTCAGTGAGTATCTTTATGGCCCTTATTTTACACTCTTTATCAGGTAGATTGCTTGTCTCCATTTCATTTAGCATTTTTTTCTCTTGTTTTGTCTTGTTCTTTCACTTGGAACATATTTCTTTTTTTTTTTTTTTTTTTTTAATTTTTTTTTTTTCAACGTTTATTTATTTTTGGGACAGAGAGAGACAGAGCATGAACGGGGGAGGGGCAGAGAGAGAAGGAGACACAGAATCGGAAACAGGCTCCAGGCTCTGAGCCATCAGCCCAGAGCCTGACGCGGGGCTCGAACTCACAGACCGCGAGATCGTGACCTGGCTGAAGTCGGACGCTTAACCGACTGCGCCACCCAGGCGCCCCCATATTTCTTTATCTTCTTATTTGGTCTGACTCTCTGTGTTTGTTTCTATGTATTAGGGAAGTCAGCTTTGTCTCACGGTTGTGAAAGTAGTGACCATATACAGAAGGCATCTAGTGGTACCAATAGCACAATCCCCCCAGTCACCAGAATGAGGTGGTCCAGGGTTGTCCCTTATGTGGGTTCCTTACACCCTTCTTTTGTGGCAGGGACATGACTGTGGGCATGCTGGTGGGCAGGACTAGCCCTCAGCCTAGCTGCAATGACTAGCTGTGACTGCTGCAGGTACACTTGTGGGCAGAGTTTATAGCAGAGTTTACATGGCTGGCTGTGAGGCCTTGCTGTAGCTACTATGGGCATGGTGGTGGGTGGGGCTAGCTTTGTACTTCCCTGGGGCAGGAGTCTCTTTGGAAGAGCACCAGTCCTGGCCAGGGCCACTCACTGGATGTGGGCTAGGTGGTAGTTGCTTTGGTGGTGGCCACTGGCCTCTGCTGGAGCTGCTCTCTGGGTGTGGTGGGTTGGAAGCTGCTTTGGAGGGGTGCCTGAGGGGTGGGTTGGTTAGGTGTGGGGAATCTACAGGGGAATGCTGAGGTGGGGCAGGTGGTGTTAGCAAGGTATATATAGGGTGTCAGAACTGGTTCCTAAATTGTGTGGAGAGTAAGTCTGAAGGAGGGCAAGAAAACTGGTGTCTGATAGTACTTTCATCCTAGAGAAAGCTCCTGCAGATCCCCACTCTTCTGGCACATGTCCTAAAATTAACCAATAAATCTTTTTTTTTTTAAGAATTTTTTTAAACATTTATTTATTTTTGAGAGACCGAGAGAGGCAGAGCATGAGCAGCGGAGGGGGAGAGAGAGAGAGAGAGAGAGAGAGAGAGAGAGAGAGAGAGATGGATGCAGAATCTGAAGCAGGCTCCAGGCTCTGAGCTGTTTGTTAGCACAGAGCCCGACGTGGGGCTCAAACTCACAAACTGCAAGACCATGACCTGAGCCAAAGTCAGACACTCAACCGACTGAGCCACCCAGGCACCCCAATCAATAAATCTTCTTCACATATAACCTAAGTGGTTTCTAAACTGCTGCTTCTGTGTTGGGTCTTGGGCTCAGTTATATAGTGCACTGGCTCTTGAAGCATGGAGACTGAGTTTCCTATAGCTCTCAAGCACTCCTGGAGTTAAGTGCTGCTAATTTTCAAAGCCAGATGTTAGAAGAGGCTTGTTGTCCTAGTGTACACCCCCAGGGTCAGGAGGCCTGTTATGGGGCTTAATCTTCTTGCTCCTCCACCCATGTGATACCCCTCCTGCTTGTGGGGTTGCCTCACTGAGGGTTTTGTTCTCTACTGTGTTTCTCTCCATTTTAACCTCTTGATGTGGTCTTCTCTTTGTCTTTGGCTGTGAAATATCTGTTCTGACAGTCTTCACGTTGTCTTTACAGTGAGTTGCATTACATGCAGTTGTGCTCTGCTGTATCTGTGGGGGGAGGTGAGGTCAGGATCCTCCTACTCTGCCATCTTCTGACTTTCTCTGTTATTTCTATTTTTAGCAATCAATAGCTTTTAAAGAAATTTAAAAATGTATGTATCAATAATTTTTAAAAATATTTTATATATTTCCAATATATTTACCCTTTATTCTGTTTCTTTTTTTTTTAAGAAGTATAGTTAATGCACAATGTTATGTTAGTTTCAGGTATACAGCATAGTGATTTAACAAGTCTTTACATTATGCTATGCTTGCCGCAAGTGTACCTCCCATCTGTCACCATACAATGCTATTATAATACCTTCCTATGACTTTGGTCTCTGTGACTTATTCATTTCACAACTGCAAGCCTGTATCCCCTACTCCCCTACTCCTATTTTGCCCTTTCCCAATCCCCCTACCTTCTGGCAGTCACTAGTTTGTTCTCTGTGTTTATGGGTCTATTTCTGCTTTTTATTTATTTTTCTTTTGTTTTTTAGATTCCATATATAAGTGAAATCATATGGTGTTAGTCTCTCTTTGTCTTATTTCACTTGCATTAATACCCTCTAGGTTCATCTATGATGTTGTAAATGGCAAGATCTCATTCCTTTTTTATGGCTGAAAAAATATATATACACACATATACTTACATGTATGTATGTCTGTATCCATATATATATCAGAAAGATATACACATATCTTTTTGAATTAGTGTTTTCATTTTCTTTGGGTAAATACCCTGTAGTGGAATTACTGGGTCATATAGTATTTCTACTTTTAATTTTCTCAGGAAACTCTATACTGTTTTTCATGTAGCTCCACCAATTTACATTCCCACCAACAGTGCAAGGGTTCCCCTTTCTCCACATCCTCACGTACACTTGCCATTTCTTGTCTTTTTGATAGTAATTCTAACAGATATGAGGTGATATCTCATTATTATTTTGATTTGTATTTCCCAATGATTAGTATTCCAGTCTGCTTTCTGACTCTATTTCCCAAAGAATTACTTTGTACCACCTCAACAATCTAATGGGATCCAGAACCTGGACCTCTATATAAAGTTCCTCCATTAAATCTCTCTCTCTCTCAGCAGTCATTGAAACCAATGAGATTTCTGTTGAGAAATTATTTATTTGTTCTTTTAGGGAGAAAGAAGATATTGAATATGAAACTTCCAGTGCTACATTGCTGCTACATTTGATTTTCCAGCTCTTTGGGCAGGCTTATATACTGGCTTTTAAAAATATAACTATTATATGAAAGAAAGTATTGACACTAATAGGAAACTACTTCTAAAGAGGAAATGATAAAAGGAAAGAGGAAGCTGATGGCACTAAAAGAGTACTGTCAGCAGTTTCAAGTGAGACTAGTATAATTAATGTCTTAAGCTTTGAGGTCACAAAGAATCCAAGAGAGAAAATCCCTTATCCATTCTTGTTCCTCTTCCCCAGCAGGACAAAAAATAATTTGGGAGCATTACTTCATAGTTTAGCATTACTTCATAGTGGGTTAGGTTAGAAGTTGCGAACAGGGATCTCAGTTATCATTTACTGTAAGTGTGTTAAGAAAAAAAAGTTCCAAACAGCATTGTTGCCTCCAAAACTGGGAGAAATTCTAGGTTAAGTAAAGTCTATTTTAGGGCATTATTCTAGCCACAGATTGAAGAATAAAACTATAAGTAAAAAAATTCCAGTATTTTCCTTTATGGAGAGGATGGTAAGTAATTACCTGAATCACAAAGATCTTTCTATGAGGAAAAGCCTTTTTTGATGTACTCTTGTTAAAGTAAAAATAAAAATGACTAGTATCCTTCTCTTTTATAAAATAATATATATTAACTGACAAGACCAATAAGCAACCAAAGCAAAACAAAACAGATGAATCACAAAACACATTTAGATTGGACCCAAAATAAGACTTCATGTCATCTGCATAACAGTTTAGCTAGCTAAAAACTTAACACTGACATTTTGCTGAAATGCAAAGCTCCTGGGGTTAGAAGCATGGCTATTCATCTTGGAATCCTTAGGGTATTACACAATGTTTAGAATATAATATATTTTTTAATGCATGTTTGAATAAACAAATAGATGAATAAACTGGACACAAAGAAAATCTAGAACTGACTATTATAAGATAGTATGATGCCATAGGAACTGTGAAGCGGGAAAACTCTGATAGTCATCATGGCCAAGTGAGTGCCTGATAATTTTGATGTTGGCAAGGCCCAGTGTTCATTGTTCTCTGGCAGTTGCTACCAACCCCAGTCACCAGTGGGACAAAGATTATATGATCTAGCCCTAACTTGCACTTCCAGCTCTATCTGTTAGGATCCCCCACATGAATTCTCTCATTTGGATAAACTGTTCTAGTCATTTTTCTCTGAACTTCTCAAACTGTCTTGCTTCTCTATGCCTCTGTTCACACTGAACAAGAAATGTATTCCTTTGCATATATGCTTACAAAATCCTACCTATTCTTCAAGAGGACCCTGCCCCCACCCCCCATCGTCCTCATTCTAAGACTGCCTTAGACCACCAATTATCTCTTTGACCACATAACACTGATTATACACTCCTTTGCATGGTAGTTATTTTAGAGAGCAAAGAGTCCATCTTATACATCATCTTTTTCCCTTTATGAAACATTGAAGTTTGGCGAATTGGCTGATGATTAATTCAGCATTATGTACTAGTCTATTAATTTTATTATTTACCATGCATGCATCATGAAGAATGCAATGGTAATTTATTTATTTTTTTTTTTCAACGTTTATTTATTTTTGGGACAGAGAGAGACAGAGCATGAACGGGGGAGGGGCAGAGAGAGAGGGAGACACAGAATCGGAAACAGGCTCCAGGCTCTGAGCCATCAGCCCAGAGCCCGACGCGGGGCTCGAACTCACGGACCGCGAGATCGTGACCTGGCTGAAGTCGGACGCTTAACCGACTGCGCCACCCAGGCGCCCCTGCAATGGTAATTTAAATGTTAACAAGTTTACAGTTTATAAGGGAGACAGGATTTATAAAATATCTGCAAAACAATGTAAAATGTAAAAAAATACATAATTATGGGATTGATAATGTTGATAACATATTTCTATGTTAGATGATAATAGTAAAAATTAAGAAGGTGAATTTTACCGGGTTTTGAAGAAAGGATAGAATTAAGGCAGGAAGCAGGGCATTTCAGAGAAAAGATAAATTATAAAATAAGTGGGGGCCTGGGATAGGGAAGCACTGATTTTTTTGGGGGAACAGAGAGTATTTCAATTGGGTTTAGGTCTTGGTATTTTTGGAAATAAAGGTAGAAACAAATTAAGACTTTTTGGTAGTCAAGGGCATTTGAAAGAAGAGTTACTTGATCAGAGCTGTACTTCCAGATTAGACTAGCATAAATGGGACTGTGCTTTGGAAAAAAGGTGAGACTGAAGGATGAGTAGATTGCCTTAGTCTATGTAGAAGTAATGAGATCAGGGTAGTGGCAGTGGGAATGAAAAGGAGAGGACAGTTTTAAATATAAGACAGATCTGATCAGCTGAATGGGGTCTGATTGTGAAGTTGCAAGGGTGACATCAGAATCAAATAGAGTAAAGAGGCTTTGATCCTGGGTGGCTGGGTAGTTGAGTATGTTATAAAATAAACTGCGGAATACAGAAGGGAATAAATTTGGAAATAAAGGTCTTAAATTTAGTCATTGACATAGTTAGCGTGAGGTGTTTTATAGGGAAATTTAGGTGGAGATGTCTCCCGTAACAGTTGGAAATGCTGACTCTAAATATAGCAGAGCCGGAGGGCTGGAGATAGCCGGGAGCCATATTTCCAGAAGTCATAGTTGAAGCCATGATATTGATTGGGAATGTTACAGGAGTATAAGCAAGAATAGGCAAGAACTCCAAAGGTTTATCCTTGGGGTAAGCCTACATTTAGGAGACAGGGGCAGAAAAAGGAGCCTGATTAGGTGGGCAGAGAAGATTGGGTTGTAGATACAGAAGGCATACAGAAAGAGTGTTGTGTCCTAAATGCCAACAGAGGATGAGACTTTCAAGAAAGGACGATCTGTTGTGTTAAATGTTGCAGAGTTGTAGAGGTGAAAGAGGATTTTGTTTGTTACTATATGATGAGATAGTGACCTGTAACAGCCTGGTTTCCCACTGGACTATAGTGTAGTAAGGTAATAGAGGGCAAAACTAGATTACCAGGAGTTAGAAGTGAGTAGGAAATGAGGAAAGTGGAGGTTGTAAGTATTTGAAAGAGTTTGATGCTGAGGGGAAGGAGAGGCATACAAACAACATCTCAGGAAAAAAGGAAGATTTCCTCTACCTTTGTTGTTGTGGTGGTGGTGGTTTCTTTTGAGAATAAAGAGACTATTGACAGGCTTAATTGAAGGTGAAGATGCAAGAGAGAAGAGTCAGTTGAACAGAATTCTTTTCAAGAGGTTGCCTCATAGAGAATATGTCTATGGCTATCCATCACCAAAACAATACAAACAACTATGATAGCAAGTCTTTGAGTATTAAATAGAACATATAATAGTAGTATCTGAACATCTTATTTGTAAAAAGGCAAATTGGAAGCTGAAATTACTCATCTCGTAAGATTACAAAAAGGATTGCTGGATTGTTTTAGGTGTTAATTTCTCAAGTGTTTTTTTATGGGTAACTAAATGCTCAACAATGTAAACAACTAAAGACTATAACATTCCAAACTACTTCTGATTATCACCAGAAATTAAGATAAAACAAATCTTTATTAAAGAAAAAAAAGGATATTTACATTTCTGGTTTAATATTATTTACTCTACCAAAAAGGAAGCTAAATCACTCTTCTGATCTGTTCAATATAAGATTCTTGGGGCCCTGAATATGGATAGCTAGTTGTTTTGTGCCTGATGGGACAGCCCCATTAGAAAAGTCATGTGACCCACCTGAGTGGACTGGAATGTGGTAAGGAGATGACTTGTCACTCTAAGAAGTTCTGACTGCATATCATCCTAAAGAAAATTAGTGATGCACCTGAAGGCTGAATTTTTTTTTTTTAATTTTTTTTTCAACGTTTTTATTTATTTTTGGGACAGAGAGAGACAGAGCATGAATGGGGGAGGGGCAGAGAGAGAGGGAGACACAGAATCGGAAACAGGCTCCAGGCTCCGAGCCATCAGCCCAGAGCCTGATGCGGGGCTCAAACTCACGGACCGCGAGATCGTGACCTGGCTGAAGTCGGACGCCCAACCGACTGCGCCACCCAGGCACCCCATGAAGGCTGAATTTTACTGCAGAAGGTCTTGTATGAGATAAAAATCCTCAAGTTCCACAACAGTTTTTAGAATACCACCTACTTAGAATACCCTGTGATCTTGGGGCATCTGGGTGGCTCAGTTTAAACATCTGACTTTGGCTCAGGTGATGATCTCACAGTTCAAGCCCCATATTGCGCTCTGTGCTGACAGCTTGGAGCCTGGAGCCTGCCTCAGATTCTGTCTCTTTCTCTCTCTCTCTCTCTCTCTCTGCCCTTCCCCCACTCATGCTGTCTCTCAAAAATAAACACAAAAAAATTACAAAAAGAAAAGACACTCTGTGATCTTAGTATACTTACTACTGAAAGTAGTGAGGGGATTAACAACACTATAAGGCAGAGGTATTTGACAGGACTAAGAAAACTCTTGGGTTTCTTAGCATGAAAGTAGGAGGTATTTTCAGATATTTGAATCCTGCAGAGCTGCAGAGGGACTTTCTCCAGTATTGATCTGAGTTCTGACCAGCACCTGCATTTGAGGAATTATTTAGGATTGGAAAATAATCATTTAAAAGTAGATGGAAAAGTGCTCAGTTTTCACACAGGGCCAGGAATAGTCTGTTCCCACTAGCTAGACTTGAAAATGTCATGAATCACAGGAGAATACCCAAAGATTCTTGCTTCCATAGTGAGAAATAATTAGCCCTACAATAATGTGTAAATTTGTCCTGTTTTACAAATTTTAAAAGCAAGACCTAAAATGATCAAACTGTTCCTAAATAATTTAACTGTGTCCTAGAAGAAAGGTTAAGAGTATTTAAAAAATACCAAAATATTCAGCATACAGTGAAATAAAATTCATGTCTGGCAATACATCAAATATTACCAAGCATGAGAATAATTGGGAATATGACTCATAATGAGAAGGAAAATAAAATGAATTCACAACTGGAACAGTTGTTCAAGTTAGTAGATAGTTATTTAAACAGTTATTGTAACTGTATTGTATATGTTCAATAAGAAGTGAGAACACAAAAGTCATAAAAAAAAGTCCCAGATCAACTTTTAGAGATGAAAATTACAATGTCTGAGATAACAAATATACTGGATGGGATTAATGGCAGATTAGACATTGAAGAAAAAATAATGAACTTGAAGACATAGCAATAGAAACAATTCAAAATGAAACTCATAGTCAAAAGGAATAAAAAAATAAATGGAGCATCAATGAGCTGTAAGACAATTTCAAGCAGTGTAATATAGATGTAATAGGAGTTCCTGAAAAAATGAAATACAGAAAAGTATTTGAAGAAGGAATGGTTGAGAGTTTTCCAAATTTAGTGAAAATTATAAACACACAGATCCAAGAAGCACAATGAGACTCAAACGCAAGCAATTTGAAGACAACTACACCAAGGCACATCATTGTCAAATTGCTAAATAAAATTGATGAAGAGAAAATGTTATACACAATAAAAGAAGGGTAGATGTGTTATGTATGGAAGAAAAAAGGTAATGATCATAGCAGATCTTCATCAGAAACAATGGAATTGAGGAGACACTGACTCAAAATTTTAAAGATGACAAAATGAAAATTGTCATCTAGAAGTATGTGCCTAGTAAACATACCTTTGAGAAACAAAGGTGAAATAAAGATTTTTAGACATGCAAAAGCCTAAAGAATTCATCTTTAGCAGAGCTACCTAACAAGAAATGTTAAAAGAACTTGTTCATACAGAAGGAGAAAGATAGAAAATGGAAATATCAATCTATACTAAGAAATGAAGAACGTTGGACTTGATAACTACATAGGTAAAATATAAGATAATTTTTCTTAAATATTTTAAAAGAAAATTAAATATTGAAATGATAACGATGTTGTAGTGTGTGAAATTTATAACATATTGTGGTAACCAGAATGATAAGAATGGCCCCCAAGATTCCAATTCTAATCTCCAGCATCATTGAATATGATAATATTGTTGTCTTCTACATGTTATGCTACATTATGTTTTATAGCACAGTTGACCTTGAGATAGAAAGATTATCCAGCTGGATCTAACTAATCCTACAAGTCATTTAAAGAACAGAGACTTTTCTCTATCTGGTAGCAGAAGGGGAGGGCAGAGAGAAAAAAGCAAAGGAGAATTTGATATATTGGTCCTGGCTTTGTAAATGGAGGGGTCCATGTACAAAGATTGGAGAGTGGCCACACATAGCTGAGAGTGACCCCTTGTCAACAATCGACAGGGAAATGGGGACCTCAAAGTTAACAACACAAGGAATTAAATTTTGTTAGTAATAGGAAAGAGTTTAGAAGAAGACCCCATGTTCCAGATGAGAAGAGAGTGAGCTGAGATCTGGATTTCAGCCTGTGAGACCCCAAGCAGAAAACCCAGCCAGGTCATTCCAGACTTCTGACTTACAGAATTGTGAGATAATAAATGGCCTTGTGTTAAGCTTCTAAGTTTATTGTAATTTGTTATGCAGAAAACCAATTAGAAAACTAATATACATTTGTAGAACAGAATGTATGACAAAAATAACAGAGACTAGAAGGGATAAATGAAAGTACATTGTTGAAACAAATGTTATAACTAATATTTTCAATGAAGGAGATAAGATATCATAAAAATATTCACTTAATTCAGAAAAAGGCAGAAAATAAAAAAGGAACCAAGATTATATGGGACAAATAGAAAAACACCAGCAAGATGATAGGTCTAGATCTAACCATATCAATAGTTACATTAATTGTAAATGGACTAAACACCTCA
This sequence comes from Lynx canadensis, assembly GCF_007474595.2. Lineage (NCBI taxonomy): Eukaryota > Metazoa > Chordata > Mammalia > Carnivora > Felidae > Lynx > Lynx canadensis. The sequence continues at coordinate 109,479,646 of NC_044311.2, read as the reverse complement.
ATTAAATGGTAGAAATTCTCATATTGGATAAAAAGGAAGATCCAACTGTATGCTAGCTACAAGAAATGCATTTTTATTTTATTTGAGTGACAGAGAGAGAGAGAGAGAGCGCGCGCGCATGAGTGAGGTGGGGAGAGAGGCAGAGGGGAAGGGAGAGAGAATCCCAAGCAAGCTCCATGCTCAGCATGGAGCCCAGCACAGCGCTCAGTCCCACGTCCCTAGGATCATGACCTGAGCCAAAATCAAGAGTTGGATGCTCAACCAAATAAGCCACCCAGGTGCAACAAGAAATTCATTTTAAGTATAAGGACATGAGAAGATTAAAAGTTTGGACCAAGATACATTATGTTAGCATTAGTCAAAAGAAAGATGGAGTGGCTATATTAATAACAGACAAAATAGATTTCAGAGCAAAGATTATTACTTGGGATTAAGAAGTTTATCTCATAATAATGAATGTGTCATTTTATCAGGAGGAAATAACATTCCTAAATGTTCATGTTCTGAATAACAGAGCTCCTAACTACATGAAACAAAAACTGATAAAACTGTGAGAAGAAATAGACAAATCCACAATTTATGGTAAGATATTTCAATATAATTCTTTCAATAGTTGGTAGAACAAGTAAACAGCAAACCAGTTAAGATATATGACTTGAATAAAACAATCAGCCTGACCTAAAATAATTCACTTAACAATAGCAGCTTATTTTCAAATGCAGACATTTATTTTCAAGTGTGTATAGAACATCAACAGACATCATATTCTGGGCCATAAAATAAGTCTAAATAATTTTAAAAGGATAGAAGTCATACAAAGTATGTTCTCTGGCTACAGTGGAATTAAATCAATAACAGAAGGATCTCTGGAAAGACACCAAATATTTGGAAACCAAACAGCATATTTCTAAATTACTCATGGGTCAAAGAAGAAATTAAAAGGGAAATCAGAAAGTACTGTGAACTAAATGAAAATGAAAGTACTGTGAACATATTAAAATCTGTGGAATGCTACTAAATCAGTAATTATAAGGAAATTTATAGCACTAACCAAAGGAAAAAAAGCATTCAGTTTGGAAAAAAAAAACCCCACAAAAACTGTCTTTATTCATAGACAGCATGTTCTTTCATGCAGCGATTCCAATGGAATCTAAAGATATTACTAGATCTAATAAATGAGTTATCAGGGTTGCTGGATACAGCATCAACATACACATATCAATTGTATTAATATATACTAGCAATGAACAGTCAGAAATTGAAAAAGATAACATTTAAAATAGCATCAAAAATATGAAAATATTTGGAGTTATATTTGACAAAAGAAGAACAAGTCCCATATACTAAAATCTACAGAACATTGTTGAAAAAATTCAATAATAGAGAGATACACACTGTTCATAGGTCAGGAGAATCAATGCTGCTGTGATGCCAGTTCTAAACAAAATGAAGATTTAACACAATCGCAATAAAAATTCCCATAGGATTTAGTAAATTGTAAGATGATTTTAAAATTCAAAATAAAAAGTCAGAAGACCTAAAATAACCAAAACAACTTAAAAAAGATAAAAGTTGGAGGACTAACACGATTTGATTTCAAGTCTTATAAAATACAATAATCAAGAAAGTGTGTTAATGGTATAAAGATGGACACATGGGTGAAGGCAATAGACCAGAGAATCCAAAAATAGACCCACACACATGGAGAACTAAAGGTACTAAGGCAATTCAGTGGAGAAAGTGGGCTTTTCAACCAAGGGTGATGAAACAACTCGATATTTATATGCAATATAAAGAACTTGCATATATGCCATATACAATGCTAAATTCAAAATGGACCACAAACCTAAAAGAGTTAAAACTATAAAATATCTAGAAGAAAACACAAGAGAAAAACTTTTTGACCTTAGGTTAGGCAAAGGCTTTATAGATATAGCACCAAAAGTCCAATCTGTAAAAGAAAACAATTCATAAATTGGACTTAATCAAAATTAAAAACTGCTTTTTGAGAGACATGTTAAGAGAATAGACCAGCCACAAACTGGCATAAAATATTTGCAAATCATACCTGATAACGGTTTTGTATTTAGAATATATAGAGCGCCTGCGTGGCTCAGTCGGTTAAGTGTCTGACCTCAGCTTAGTTCATGATCTCATGGTTTGTGAGTTTGAACCCCACACTGATCTCTGTGCTGACAGCTTGGAGCCTGGAGCCTGCTTCACATTCTGTGTCTCCCTGTCTCTCTGCCCCTCCCCCACTTGTGCTCTTTCTCTCAAAAATAAATATTAAAAAAATATATATATATATATATATTTATGGTTTTTTTTTTTTTTTAAATTTTTTTTTTTTTCAACGTTTATTTATTTTTGGGACAGAGAGAGACAGAGCATGAATGGGGGAGGAGCAGAGAGAGAGGGAGACACAGAATCGGAAACAGGCTCCAGGCTCTGAGCCATCAGCCCAGAGCCCGACGCGGGGCTCGAACTCACGGACTGCGAGATCGTGACCTGGCTGAAGTCGGACGCTTAACCGACTGCGCCACCCAGGCGCCCTATTTATGGGGTTTTTTATTGTTGGATTTTGATAAAGAACTCTCAAAATCCAACAATAAAAACCCCATAAATTCCAATAAAAATGGGAAAACGATTTCAACAGACATTTTACCTAAGATTTACAGATGGCAAATAAATACATGAAAAGATGTTCAACATCTTTGTTATTTGTTATATTTGCTATTTAACAAGTACAAATTAAAATGATAAGGAGATTCCAAAATAAACCTATTAGAATGGCTAATGTTAAAATGGCTGACCATAACCAGAGTTGGTAAGGATGTGGAGGAACTAGAACTCTTATATTGCTGATGAGAATGTAAAATGATATAACTTCTTTGGAAGACATTGATAGGTTGAATAATGGTGCCTCAAAGATGTTCATATCTTGGGGCACCTGGGTGGCTCAGTTGGTTAAGTGACCAACTCTTGACTTTGGCTTAGGTCATGACCTTGTGGTTTGTGAGTTTAAGCCCCATATTGGGCTCTGTGCTAATGGGCAGAGCCTGCTTGGGATTCTCTCTCTCTCTCTCTCTCTCTCTTTCTCTTTCTCTCTCTCTCTCTCTCTCAAAATAAATAAATAAACTTAAAAAAAAGGATGTTCTTATCTTTGTCCCTGGAACCTGTGAATGTGTTTCTTTTTATGGTAAAGGGACTTTGTAGATGTGATTAAGTGAAAGCCCTTGGAGATACAGATTATCCTGGATTATGCGGATGGGTACAATGTAATCATAAAGGTCCTTTTAAGAGGTAGGTAGGAGGTAGAGAGTCAGTAGTAGGAGACATAATCACAGAAGCAGGAAGTTAAAGGATGTTCTGAGAAAGAGGCCTTGAGCTATGGAATGCAGGCAGACTAGTGGCTAGAAAAGGAAAGCAAATGGATTTTCCCCTGATGTTTCCAGAAGAAACACAGTCTGGCCAACACCTTGACTTTAGACTTACTTTTGACCTCTAGACTGTAAGAGATAAATTTGTGCTGTTTTAAGCCAGTCAGGTTTTGGTAATTTGTTACAGCAGCAATAGGAATGGCAGATTCTTAAAATGTTAAACATATATCTGCAGTATAGCCTAGTCCTTCCACCCCTAGATATTTATACAACAGAAATGAAAGCATATGCTCACCCAAAAACTTGTATATGGATGTAGCAGCTTTATGTGTAATGGCTAAAACCTGGAAACAAGTCGAGTGTAACAGGTGAATGGATAAACAAATCATGGTATATCCAGACAATGGAACATGAACAAAGGAATAAAAAAGAATAAACGTTTAATAATTACACCAACATGGATGACTCCCAGAATAATTATGCTGAATAGAGAAGCCAGAAAAAGAATGTACTGTAGGATTCCATTTTTGAAAATTCTAGAAAATGCAAATTCATCTACACTGACAGATCAGTATTTGTTTGGAATGGTAAGGAGAGAGAGAACAGGGAGGAGTGAAAAGGAAGGATTATAAAAGGTCATGAAGAAACTTTTGGGGGTGATGGATATGTTATGTTGATTGTGGTGATGGTTTCATTACATCTTTTATTCATTTACATCATCAAACCTTATCAAATTGTATACTGTAAACATGTGCTGTTTGTTATATGGGAATTACACCTGAAGCAACAACAGGAGCAGCAAAAAGAGTGTTGTGAAGATTCAGTGAGATGCTATGCATGTAATGCTGTAACTCCTGGTACGTAGTAAGAACTCCAAAAATTCTAATTTTTTAATGTTTATTTTTAAGAGAAAGAGTGCAAGCAGGGGAAGGGCAGAGGGAGGGAGACACAGAATCTGAAGCAGGCTTCAGGCTCTGAGCTGTCAGCACAGAGCCCGAGGTGGCGCTCGAACTCACGAACTGTGAGATCATAACCTGAGCTGAAGTTGGACGCTTAACCAACTGAGTCACCCAGGTGCCCCCAAAATTTTAGCTATTATTATTATTTAGTTTAGAGGAGGGAGTGTTAGAACAATAATTGTGAATTACTAAGGATCTTCTGAAAGAAATGCTGTTACATTTTTTCACAGTAGACACTGGATAAGAAAATAAGGAACAGATTTATTAAATATAGCACTTAAATATAGTGCATAAAGGTATGATGCAATCAGGGTGTAGCTTGATATTGTCTTTCTATTTTAGAATAAGAGGTATGAAAGTCTTTTTTGTTCTTGGTATGTCAAGTTTGCTTCCTGAGTGGCCAGGATTCTATCATATTGTTTTTGGACATAGTAGCTGCTTAACAAATATTTGTCAGATTGAACTGAATTAATAATAATTTCATTTCCCTAATTCAGGGATCTGAAATTCATGGTCAAGTATACTTTGTAAGCTAATTAACCTCAACTCAACTTTGGAGATTCCTTGCCTCAAGACACTTAGTCTTTCTTCTCTGATGCAAAAGACTTAGGTAATGATAGACAGGAAGCAGTGACTTATGAGAACATGCCTGGGGAACTCCAGAAAGTATAGGGGGAAGTGTCTAGGAGAGGTGAGATTGGGTTGGGCTGGGGTTGGCAGGGTGCTTCTATTTCCCACGGTTTTCACACATTCTTTTATGAGTGTAGTAGACTCTTCATTAAACAATCTACACTTGTGTTTTCTTTTTAGTTCTTATTCTTACTGGATTAGGAGCTAAGTACTAAGAAAGAAAATTCTTTCTTCCACACTGTGCCTACCCCTGAAGTTAGTCTTTCTTTAAACATGGCACTGAGTAACTTCATGCTGGTTGCATGGAAAGGTTTAAAAGCCACAGATGATTCCTTACACAGCTAGTTTTACAGAACATTATTGCCTTGAGAGTAAGCAAATTCCAAAGTATAATTGTTTGAAACTGGTCAAGTCCATCGTCTAAGTGAGGATAGGACTGTACGTCTTTAGTGTTCTTTCTTATACTGACAACAGCTGCCTGTGGTGTAGATTTTAATTACTAAAGAAATTTTCCTATTATAAAGGCAGTATAAGAATAGGAGACATTTCATATATAGCTAACATATGAAATATGCTAATTCCCATTAATAATCAGGGAAACGAAAGTCAAGATCAGGATGAGATACAATGATGTTGGACAATTTTAATCTGATAATATCAAATGAGTGAGGGTACAGGGCAACAAGAACTTTTGTACCCTCTGGGTGGGAGTGTATGTAAAGTAATGCAACCACTTTGAAGACACTGTGGTATTGCCAAGTAAAATTGAATTTGTATGTACTCTATGACTTGACAATTTTACTTCTAGTTTTACAACCTAAGGAAACTCTTCCTGCATGTGTGTAACCAGACCTAACAACAAGTAACAAAACTCCCAAAACAACCCAGATATTCATTGCAAGTAAAACAGAGAAATAAATTGAAGTGTATTCATATAATGGAGTACTATAGAGCAGTGAAAGTGAATGAACTATAGCCACATGCATCTCTAGGAGTAGATCTAGAATTGAGTGAAAGATGATAGTCATAGAAGAATAGAATACATAAGTACAGACTGAATTCCTTTTTGGACATGTTAGTGTGAAGTGTTTACTGAACACCCTTGTGGAAATACACACTTATGGGCAGAAATGTGAATTTGAATCTCAGGATTCAGGCAACACTTGGGTGACATTTGGTGGAGTGAAAGCTGAAGCCATTGGTGAGAATAACAAAGGAGAGATGTGAAGTGGGTGATGGTAACCACTGTCATGAACTGAATTTAGTGAGTGGAGTGATGAAATAGAAAAGAAGGTTAGAAATGTAGAAAAAAGAGAATATAGGATCAGAAGTTAAGGGAAGAGTCAGGACTAGACACATTATTTTCAGGGCTCTGTGTAAAATGAAAATATGAGACCCCTGTTAACAAATTATTAAGAATTTCAAAATGAAGATGGAAAAACCCTAAACTGAGCTGGGTCTTTCTAAGTGTATGACCTCATGTGACTGCAGATACTGCACACCTATTGGGTGACTCTGGAAAGAGTTTTGGGGACGAGCCATCAATAGGGTCAAATACCTCAGGGAGACTGAGAAAGAGAAATGAGAAAAAAATGTAAGTCCTTTTTGCCCTTTTGATTGTGAAAGGACTACTCATTAAAGAGTATTTGGAAAAGCATAAAAATGTATAAAAAAAAGTCCTTAATTTGATTTCCTTACAAGTAATATTTTAGTGTTTTCTTTTCCCTACTCACTTTCTAAGCGGACACATGCATTATATGACTAGTTGGTCACCGGTGACCCTGAAGGGCTGACCATGTTGGTCAGATACACGTAAGTGAGGAGTAAATGAAGTTGAAGTGGAAGCATAAAGCATAAACACTTTTCCAAGAAGCTTGGTGGTTGTAAAAGAATACAGAAAGGTGATACCTCATGAAGGTAGGAAGTTTGGAAAAGCCTTGTATGAGTGTGGGAGACCTGAGGAAGACTGCCAGAGAGGAAGATATGGGCATGATGATGGATAAGAAGACCCTCTTGGAGGAGTTGGGGAAGAAATGGACATGTAGTTAGCAGGAATGTCCATCTTTGAAAAAGGAGTAAAGGGGAGGATGGATTACACATGCTGAAAATTGAAGAACAGAGAAGGAAAAGTGATTAAATTCACATCATGTAGAACACTATTAAGAAAAGAGAAGATAAAGAGGAGAGTAGATTTTGAGGTTAGTGATAACAGTTTGATAAGGCAAAAGTGACAAAGTCTCATTCAGAACTGAACTCTAAAATTGTGAACATCAGTGAAGGCCCCACTGAGGCCAGATGGTATGATTTTGGAATGAAAACAAGTGACCCGAGTCAAGATTTTCTTCAAGTAGTATTCAGTAGCCTGATACATGAGCATTGAGAGTGAATGACAGAATTTGAGGAAGGATGACACAAGGGGTTCTGGTTGTGTTCATGGGAATAATACTAAAGTTTTTCATTATGAGAACCTGGAGTGGTAAGGAGGTGAGTAAAGGAGGAAATAGAAGAATGAACATGCTGAAAGCAGGATGAGGTGACTGAACAGCCATTTCAGTAGATGTGAAAGGGGAGGAAGGATAGCTTGTGGGCAAAGAAAGGAAACTGAGATTTAAAAATCTTTCAAGGGAGCAATTCTGCAGAATAACAGATCCAGGGTAAGTGTGAGTGCTTCAGTAGAGGTGCAGAGATGGTATCAGAATGTTGAGGCTGGAGTGTGACGAGGGCCATCCCATATGGATACTGAGATTAACAAGACATTGCCATGAATGAGTCGGGAGAAGATGTAAGCCAAAGGCTAAGCTATCAAGAACAATACTGAGGGGTTCACAGGTTGCTAGAAAACAGCAACACAGAGGGAGCTGGGAGCCAGGGAAAAGTGTTTCAAAAAGCCAGGCGTTGCAGAGAGCCATGGTAGATTGATGGTACGGGAGTGGCTGAGAGGAAGTAAGAGTATGTTGCTTCCTAAATTGTGATGATTCTGAGGAATGGTAGGAGTAGATACTGCTGGAGAGTTTTGACCTGGTGTCAAAGTCAGGGGAGAAACAATCCAAGAGAAGGCTTAAGATGTATGTGAGCTAGTTCACAATCAATTAGATTCCACAGGGCACAATGTTGAGTGTTGATTTAGAAATCTGGCTGTCTCTGGGAGTCCATTTCCATCTTCAATCTCTGTCTTTACAGCACCTCAATACAGCACCATTAAATACCCTCTTTATTTAATATTCTTCAGTCTCCCAAATTTTCATTGCCTACCTGTGAGCTTGATGAGTCAAGAACAATTCTAGCAGAATCTGCCATAGAGATTGAATGGGTCGGCCAGAAAAACAAAGAAAGTCAGTGTTGAATCTGGGGAAGGAAAAAACAATAACAAGGGACAATGGCAATGATGATAAGGAGCTCAAATCTCAAATTGCGATGAGCATAGAGGAGTCTAGAACCCTCACACTTTGTTTCTCCCTTTAAAGTATTGGCAACAAACTGAAAATAAGGTTTTTGTAAGCATTTTATAGCATCTGTCTGCTGTCTTTGATGTTCATGGGAAACAAGTCCTTTTAATTATAGCAATTGAAAACCAGAAATAACAAAGTAAGGAGAATGAGTTTTTGAACAGTTGTTAATTTTTACCTTGGGTTTATCTTTAAGCACGTATATTATCCATCAATGTTTGAATTACAGGCTACATCCCTCTTTATATTTGCCTTTATTATTTTACACCAGGATGTTTTTGAGCATGGCTTCATAAAAATTTTCCAGCAATGCTGTGCATCCTAGGAACAAGAACTGAGAAATTAGATGCAAGACTTTAACAAGGGTTGGGAATTAGTAACGTTTTCTATTTAAAAGAAGTTTAGATTGCTGGTTTGAATGAACTATAAAATATGAGCATTTTGAATTTATTAGGTTATAAAGTCTATGTCACCAAATACAATGTCTTGAAATGTGGAGCCACTAAAAGAATATGTAAGTAGAAACAAATTATGGAAGTCATAGGTAGATATGATTTGGCATAGGTGCTGGAACAAGATAAGGTTACTTGATAGCTTTCCCAGTAAAAGAGTAAACCACGGAACCTCTCCCTCTATATGCCAAATAAAAGTTAAACTTGTCAGTGCATTTCATATATATTTTTTACAGTGCTGCCAAATAGGATTTGTATAACTCTGTCAACAAAAGCAGATTTTTAATCGGTCAGTCAGCTATCAGCTTTCAAGTGATTCTTGTTGGATTATTATGGGATAGACATTGAGCTGGAAAAAAGGTCTATTTCCATTCCTGGAGGAATTTATAATCTAAGAGGACAAAGCACCCAGACACACACAAATCAAAAATTAAGGAAGTTGCACTCATTAGGGACCTCTAACACATTGGTTTATTTACTCAGTGGGTTCCGAGAAACAGAGTCTTTCAGAGATTTCTGTTACATTTTGATTGTCTATATTGGAGGTCTAGTTTTACTGAATTTACTTTCCCATATTATTATTATTTTTTGTTAACTTTGGACTGACCATTTTTATCTTTAAGAAATCATGAAGTCATGGATTCTCAGAGCTTCCATAGATTCTGGAGACCATGTTCTAGAGAGGATGGCACTGAATTCCACAGGTGACATGACTGGCCTGGGACCTCATAGTCCTACCGGCCAGCACCAGAGGCAACACTCCCATAGCAATCCTCAGTAGCACTTAATATGTCACTTGGCTGTGCCTAGTGCAAGGGATAGGAGATGTTGTGCTTCTGAGGCTGTAGAAGCAAGAGGGGGAGAAAGTGAAATTAAATCCTATTCATCACTTAACTAGAAGAGGGAAACCAGATGCTGATGGAGGAAGCACCATAAAAAAGATACTGAGAGGACTGGTAGCCCTACATCCTTGATATGATTACAGTTTTAAGGAAGGAGGTTAAATTAATGGAAATTGGGAGAGTTATCAAGATTTGGTATTGGAATAAACACCATCAGTTACATATTAATAAAAAGCTACCAAAGTGTTGCCCTTTGGTATTTATTTTCTTTTTAGATTGTTGGCTTTGAAATGTGTGTTTGGTATATTAATTACTCATATAGTTAAAAATAGAGCTCAGTTTTATGGTACTAAATAAGAAAAACAGGCTTCTTTCCATTTCAGGTAAATTATACCTGAAGTATGGTTGGTGAAATGAAAACCAAGAGGCCTGACAGAGACACTGGGAAAAAACCATCTCTTGTTTGGTAAAACAGAAAAAGGAGACAAGGTGATTTTTAATACTCAGGCCATAAAGACATCAACTTCATCTTGTGACTTTTTTTTTCTTTTAGTTTGAGAGAGGGAGAGAGGAACAGCATATGCATGCACAAATTGCTGTGTGTGTGTTTGGGGGGGGTGGTTAGGGGCAGAGGGAGAAAGAGAGAGAATCCCAAGCAGGCTCCACTCTCAGCACAGAGCCCAGTGCACGGCTTGAACTCACAGTCCTGGGATCATGACCTGAGCTGAAATTAAGAGTCAGACGCTCAACTAACTGAGCCATTCAGGCACCCCTCATCTTGTGGCTTCTTACCTTAATTGCAGGCATAGTACATTTACATTAGGATGCAAATCATCTCTTGAGTAATAATAGAAATATTAAAATTAGTAGCTATAATTTATTAAACACCTGCTATGCAGTAGATTTTTGTATCGTTTGCTCTGTATGCATTATCTTGTATCTTCACACCAACTACCCTGTGAGGTAGATCTTGGCACCTTTTTTTACACACTAGTCGCTTAGACTCAGGGGCCTTCAATGTTTGGTTCAAGATCTAGTAGCTAGTGGTCGAGCTCCATGGGCCGCAAAGCCAGCTTACTTCTGCGTCTCTGTTAAATCCTAAAATGTGACGTGGTAACGGCAAGAACTACTTTCAAAGAGTTAATTATTTCAAATTCTTAACATCTGGTTCTGTAGGTAGTAAAAGAATGTGCCATCAAATATATCAGAGTCACTCTTTATGAGTTTATACAGGGAGAGGATAATGTATCTTTTTTTTCAAAGCATTCCTTTCTACCAAAAATGTTTGGAGACTAAGAAAAACCCTCAAAAGATTAAATAAAAATACTTGATTATATACATGTGTAAGGTATATAAATGTAGGGTATAGGTATTTAAAAATGGATAAGAAAACAAAATAACTCTTCGAGGGTTGATTCTCTTTAAAATGTAAATATGACCTTCAAATTCTGGAGGTGGCTCTGGGTTTGCCATGCAAGGAGATGGGAACCTTTGGGCTGAAGATTACCTGCTGATACTAGAGGAGAAGTTGTGGAGAGGAAGGGTTAATTTTTAGTGAGATTCATTAATTAACCCAACAAATATTTACTAACAGCTTACTAGATGCCAGGCACTATTGCAGACGCTCAAGGTATAGTAGTGAGCATAGCAGACCAAAACCCCCACCTTTATGGAGCTTATATTAGATCAGCTAGTTAATGAATTTGCAGAGGGGAAAAAAAAAAAGCAGTGCAGGGTGAGTTAATCTATTAGGGCTAGGGGAATGGCTGTCCAGAAGAGCCCAAATATTGTGGCCAGGTAGAGACAGATAAGAAATGGAATGTCGGAGCTAGGGGTTTGGGGGGCAGGAAATGCTGATGAAGATGAGGAGGACACTGCTTCAGGGCCTTGAATCAGGAAGTAGGTGCTGGACCCTAGGGGAAGGGCCAAGGAGAAGTTTTGGAGATAGGGTGTTGGAAAGCACGGATCAGACAGGGAGAGCCGGCACTTCCAAATATCTAAGGATGGGGAAAAGGACACCTCAGCTCTGAGGGAGGAAATAGGGAGAATGGCGATCTTCCTAGGGAATGGCCATTGCCAAAATGCCTGAGCAACTTCTGGCTGTGTCATTCACCTGTATGGCATCTCTGCTCCTTAACTATTTGACAGGGATTGTCTTAGCGTGTCTTCAGCCAGGACATTATCTGCAGGTGGGTTTTCCTCACTGCCCAGCAGTCCACAGGGTGGGGCTAGAGAGACCCTCACATGGTCATGAGGAGGGAGTTAATGACTCACTTTCCCTCAACTGAAACCACATTGAGCCTCAGTGAAGGCTCATGTGGTTTTTTTTACTGGGGAGTTTAGATAGTTTTCTCAAAGTTCTGTGGGTAAGGGGAGGAAATTGGGTGCCTTGCCCATGATATATCTCCAGAATTCCCTTGTTCTCTTCCTTCCACAAAGGCTCTCTGCTTAGGTTTTGGGGACAAAGAGGACTGTCCTACAGGGACAACCCTTTCTTAATGCTTCTCCCTTCTTTTATTTCCAGCATTTCTTTTCCTTTAATCCCTTTCTTGGTATTTTTGACCCACCCACACTTTTTCTGAGGACCCTTACTATTAATAACCAAATTTCTAGTCTCTCAGTCCTTTCTTGTGAATTGCAAATTTTGCAGCCTCAGGCATTACTGATTGTCAGTGCTTAACTTTATATTCTTTATATTCCTTTGAATGAGTACTCTAGTTAATATTGCTAACACAGTGTTCATGGATTCTATGGCCCTAAGTTATACTACAATGTGATCTCACACTGGCTGATGATAAATGATGTCTGCTTCAAATTGCTTCCCTCTAATTCTTAGATTCACCCCAACCCATAGGAGCAGGGAGAAGATGAGAGCTGGTTCAGATGACTCTACTACAGTAGCTTTGTAATCTGAATATACTCTGAATATCCACTGCTCCTTCTCTGGGGAGGTTCTATTATGTACTTGAATCCATCATCTGCTAGGCATCAGGAGAAAGGATGGCTGGAAAGGAATCAATGAAAAAGATTATGTGGAGGGAAGGTCTTGGATCAGTAATTGTTCTCTTAAATCTTGTGGGTAGTTTCCATGGAAGCTAACTTTAGGCAAAGATGAAAAGAGAAGGTGACTGGGTAACCTATAAGGCCACCTTCCCCAATAAAAGTTCCAGTCACGTGTTGAGAGACATGGAGTGTGGCTGCTCTGTTCACATGCCACTGGGCTCTCTCTGGAAGGAGGCAGTTAGGAGTGGTGTAGGGAGCCATCTTTTCTTGAATACCTACTGTGTGTTCAGCATTGTCAAATGCCATCTGTTTATTATTTCATCTAATTCTTACAAGAGTCCAGTGATAGGGGCATTATATGAGCTCATTTTATGGTGAGGAAATAGATGTTTAGAACCACACCCAGGTTACACAGCCAGGATGTGACTGAACCAGGATTTAAATGAGCCCTGAGCAACTTTGATGACAGTGGTACACCATGAGTACTCCGGGGTGTATCCTAAAGATGGAATAACACCCTGTTAGGGCTCACAATTCCTTCTAGCTCCTGGACATCTCTCCAGTCATGTGGTGATAGCTGTTACTCTAACAGTTTCCTGCTTGCTTTAAAAGTAAGGTTTTTATGCTCAAGGACAGTTAGGGGAAGTGTAGAAAAAACATTGCTTCCTTTGCTGTTTTGTTTTCTTTTTGGTGGTTTTCTACTTTTATTTGACAATCAGTGGTTAGTCCTCATCCACATTAACTGTCTTCAGATTTTTGAAAGTAGTGACACACACATAACTAACCAACAAATAGAGCTTTTTGGTGAATCTTCATCCTCATTACATTTTCTGGGCAGCCGCACACAGATATGTGTGGAATATTCCTTATTCCTTCAGCCCAGACAGCTTTGTGAAGCCTGGTCTCAGTGTGCACATCTGAAGTTCCCATCTCCTCCATGGCAAATTCCCAGATCTCTTTGAGTGTCCATGGGCCGCACTTCTTGAAACCCACTCCATGGATTAATTTGTGAATGTCGATGGTGTGCTCTCTGGTCACTGCCTTGTTGATGGCAGAATGACCTTCCTTATTCTCATTAATCTTTGTGGGAGCCATTCTGCCGGGCCCTTGTTGGAAACGATCTTAACACAGAGGTTAGAATTTGGTAGAATTGTATAGTAAACTTTCTCTCCTGCTACTCACCTCAGACCAGCCCTCTTTCTCCTGTTATGAAGGATTTTAAACCTTTAAAATACTTTTAGCAAGATAATTAACAAAAAGACCCTAGAAAAAACAAGAGCATAATAGATAATAAAGAAAGCATGACAAAGGGGAGGGGATAGGTCAACAAATCATTGAGAGACTTGATTATTTAAAACAAAATGCATTTGAAATCTAATCTCAGTGTACACAAAAAAAATAATAAGAAATACCTTGAAAAATTAAATGCGAAAAATTTAAACTATAAAAAGATAGTAAAAGTGTCAGTAAATTTCTACTTGCATTTTAGCTGAGAAAAGTCTTTCTAAATACAAAAGCACTGAAAAAATTGCAAAGGAAAATTATTTAGACTTCATTGTATACTTAAGTTTAAGATATAAACAATCAGAAAGGCAATTAAAGGGTAAATAACACATTAGGAAAATATAAGAGACAAATATGATAGAGGAAGAGTTAAAAAGTTAAAGATACCACAGCTTTTATGATAGAAATACTAAAGCAAGGCTTTATTTCTTCTGGTATAAATATGTTTTAAGATATGGCTCATTATTTCATATTGCTGAGATTTTTTTGGGGGGGCTAATTGAAACAAGCCTTCTAATTTCAAGATGTACAAATCTGATATCCATGATATCTAGGTCCCCATGGAAGTTCTTGAGTAATAAGTTAAGCAATACAGATCTGAGAATGGGCCCTGTGTCAAGTTGCTTGAAAACTAACCAGGTAGGCATGGATCCCGAACCTGGGGGCATTAGGCAGCCAGCTCTAAGTCACTCAGCTATACTGGCAGCCAGCCCACGCTTCTTCATCAGTATTCACGGAGATTATGAGAGACAGAATGCCTTATGAAATCTAGATACACAATATTTGTGGAGTTCCTTGCTCTTTCACTAGTTGAATTTTCAAAAATGGAAACGAACAGTCTCAACGACTTTGTGAGTCTGTGATGCCTTCTGATGAGCCATCGGTTTCCCTTTTTAAGTTCACAAACTATATGTTTATTAATGTCTTTGATAATATTGTCTGTTTTTACGATTATTTATTTTGAAAGAGAGAGAGAGAGAGAGAGGATAAGGGACAGAGAGAGAAGGAGAGAGAATCCCAAGCAGGCTCTGTGCTGACAGCACAGAGTCCATCACGGGACTCATTCTCACCACCATGAGATCATGACCTGAGCTGAAACCAAGTCGGACCCTTAACTGACTGAGCCACCAAGGCACCCTGATAATTTCATTATTTATATAGAGTTTGTGGCTTCTAACTTCATTCTTTTTTTGAAAATGAGAACTGTAATTTGCTTTTCTTCAGTTGTCTGGCACAGCTCCCTCCCTGAATTTCCTTAAAAATTCTTGAGGTTCTTTCTCTTCCCATTTTTTCAAAATTAGAAAAAAAAAAAAAAAAAAAAGGGAAGCATAGGTGAATTACCAGTAAGTTCAAAGAACATTTTTTTAAGCTTGCATGTTTCTGATTGAATTACTATTTCTAGTGCTTGCTTCGACAGCACATATACTGAATTACTATTTCCAAAGGAGTGAGTTAGTATGTATGTATGTTAGTGTGTGGGGAAGAGTTTTGGGGAGGAAGGAAGGGAAGAGAGAGAGACCAATGGCTTTCCTCTTGTCTCCTTTGGGCATCTGGGGTCCAGGAGAATGTTAGGGGAACAAAGCCCCATGAAAGGATCATTTGGAATTAGAATGTTACTGTGTTGAGTTTACTCGTCACTTTTTCTTTCTCTGATTTTTATTGGGTTGAGTATAGATTTTTAATTTGGGAATCTTAAAGGAGGGAAAAGAATCTGACTTCATCGAATTCTTTTCTATACTGCAAATCCTAGAGCATGTTGACTTCAAAACAAATTCAAACAGAAACAAGTTAAGCTAAATAAACAGACAAACCAAAAGTCCCCAAAAAAACAAATGGCTATTTTAGGCCACAAGGAGGATAAATAAAAGCTTGAATGCCTAAAACCTTCATTTTTGACAAAAATCATTACAACCGAGGATGCCGCTGCCAAAATTTCAGAATGCCATAGGGCCCAGGAACTAACAATTTGGCTTTTTCCCAAGTTAAAAATTTCCTCTTTAAGTAAGATACAAATGAAAAAGACCACATCGTTTATATTTTTTGAAAATGCCACCACATTCTTTTTTTTTTTTTTTTTTTTAATTGCAGCTAAATGCTATTTCATAAGCTTGACGTTATAAGGATTCTTCCTAAATTAAGCCCTGGGGTTTGCTATTTCAGGCTTCCTGCTCAGTGAGCCCCATGGCTTGTGACATTACTTCTGCTCTGTTTACCAATAGTGTGAGTCAGGGTTTGTGGTTGTGACAGAGTCAGCTCCACAGCGGTTTTATCTTCTCCAACTTTAGGGAAGATAGCAATAGACTGGAAGGAAACTTGGAAGATCCAGTGGCCCTGAAACATCATCTCTGCATGGTAACCTCTGTTCTAATGGAGCTTAGAAACTATAGGCTGGATGGTCATGAAGTATTTCTTTTATAAAATGGCACACAGTCATTACTTCACAGCTGAACTTTGGTATTGCCTGTTAACTCCTTTGCCTACAGTCTTCAACCCATTCAGCGTATTGTCATCAGATGCATCTTTCCAAATCATGGTTCTGATTATCCAGATGGAGACATCCCTCAACTCTTAACCCAATTATATTTGCTTCCTGTATGGAAAAGTGATGAAAAAAATCACATGTCCACTTAATAATCATTGAAAATTTCTTGATTGGGACAGGTTGATAAATATTATTTGCTGGTAAATAAAGCAGTTGCCTTCACAATAAGTCTTGGGGTGAGGGATATCCAAACAAGTAACCAACTCACAAAGTAATTTCAAATTTCATTGAGTTGACATTTGCTGAATTATTTCAATTTATGTCCTGAATTTTGACAGAGAAAGCATTTTCAGTATAATCCACGATATGTGGACTCATAAGCAAAGCAAGAATATATGTACCACTAATGCTAAGTAAACTTGTATATTTTTAATTTAATTTAATTTATTTATTTTGAAAGATAGAGTACGTGGGGTGGGAGGGGCTGAGAGAGAGGAAGAGAGGGGGAATCCCAAGGAGGTTCTGCACTGGAGCTGGATGGCGGGGCTCAAACTCACAAACCATGAGATCATGACCCGAGCTGAAATCAAGAGTCAGATGCTTAACCGACTGAGTCATCAGATGCCCCTAAACTTGTATTGTCTTAAACATTCCGTAATGTTATCCTGAAAGGGAGAACTATTTCTTTAAGAAATTCTTATAAAATCTATTCAGTTGTGATGTAGAGAGCTAGTGCTCACCATATGTTATGTTTCCTTTCCTAGTCTCCTTTGCCATTAAGTTGGGGACATGTGACTAATTCTGGCCAGTGGACAATAGTTAGAAGAGACATGTTTCTCTTGGGTGAAAGCACACTGGGAGGCCACACAGTCTAGATGGTACAGGCACAGGATGGTAGAACCTCTCTCAGCCTCCTGGGTGCAGGAGAGCATTCCGCAGACCAGTGCTGGGCAGGGAACTTGGGCAAGAAATAAACTTTGCATGATTTAAGGATTAACTAGTTACCCCATGTAACCGAGCCTCTCCTAACTAATACAGAGGTGAAACAGTAAGTACCGAGTGTTAGGTACTCCTGCGACTGTATTGAAACAAATAAAATATGAATTCCTTTCTCCTTCTCCAGTGGTTTTCTGTGCCCTGGAGAATACCTGGCTTTTTATTGATAGCCAGTTGAGATGTCCTGCTATTTCATCTGGAAGTCCTGGTCCTGAGTGTCTTCTGAACTGAGACTGAAGATGACCAAGCCCTTCAACACTGTGCCTTTCCTGATTGGCAGAGGCTGGCTGATGCTGGTCTAAAGAGCAGAACTGGTAGTAGGCTCCTGCTCCTCCTCTGTCTGCCCTATCTTGTTATGAAAAAGCTGCCAGCTCTGAGCACTAGGTCATGTGCACCACTAATCACAACCCTCTCTTGATTAAAATTCACCTGCCCCTTCTGAGTGCTTTCTCAAATCAGAGTCTCAAATTTTAGCCTGAATTTGTAATCTTATCCCAACTTCCCTTTCAAATCTTAGGTCTTACCCCAACTCTTCCAAACTGATTTACTTGGATTTCCTGGACATGTCTCCTTCCTCTGGATCTTTTATTCATATCAGATGAGATCAGGAACCTTCAGGGTGGTATGGCTGTAGACTCTCTTAGTGATATCATTGCTTCTGTCTAAATGTCTGCCTTCCATTTCAACTCCTACCTAGTCTTCAGGGAGCAACTCCAGTTTCACTTTGTTTCAAAACGATTCTTTGAACCATATTAAACTTTCTATAGATTCAAAATCCTTATCTTTAATTCTAAAACCCAAGGAGCTCTGAAAACTGAAAGCTTTTAAATACCTCTTTTGGCAGCTAAACCCAGATTGATCTGAAGAAATTTGGAGACAAAACTTGAGCTGACTTGTCTTTATTTACCTGTAATTGTGATCTCACATAGTATACAAATTCATATTCTGTTTGATTTTGATGTGCTATCCTTGACCCTTCTGGGGCTATTATATAATATATAGTGATACCTGTCTACAATCTGAAACATTCTGAGTTCAGAAAATCATTTGCCTCCAGGGGTTTTAGTAAAGAGATTGTAACTCTGTTATTATCTTTATGGAGAAAACACTATATCTCTGTTTTCAAATTTCATGATCTGTCTGAATGCTTTAATAAAACTAACTTCTAGGGGTAGTCAGGTGGCTCAGTCGGTTAAGCATCTGACTTTGGCTCAGGTCATAATCTCGTGGTTCATGAGTTCCAGCCCCACATTGGGCTTTGTGCTGACAGCTCAGAGCCTGGAGACTGCTTCAGAATCTGTGACTCCCTCTCTCTCTGCCCCTCCCCTGTTCACACTCTGTCTCTGTCTCTCAAAAAAAAATAAACATTAAAAAAACTAAAAAAAAAAAAAAAACCTAACTTCTAGCATAGACTGAAATTTTTGATAATAAACAATATTCTTTTTTAGTTTTTTGGGTATAAATTTCTAAAAGTGATGAATTCAGTTGCACAAAAATGTGCTGTCTTTATTTTCTGTAAACTTGGTTTTTACCTCAAGCTCCTTCACCTGCAGAAAACATCAGGTAAATTCAATCAAATTAGTGATTAGTCAGTCATTTAAGGTTTTGAATTGGTCAGTTCCGGGAAGTAAGCCTGAAATTTGTGCTCCAGCCAAAGGGCCCACATTTAGCCACTTTCCTTGCCCCTTTTGAAGGCCCAGGAAGCTTTCAGACATTTCCCTGTGGCCCCTTGGGACCCAGATCTTGCAATCCCTCTCTACCAGCATTGTTTTAACACTTCCGTTGCCATAACATATGGATGCGCGGTAAGTGTACTGAAATCTGCATGAATTCTGTTGTTTCCTTGGTTTATGCGTGGGAAATGAGGCCCCAGACTTACTGGAGCTTTGATTATTCTTCCTTCTCCACTCTTAAGGGGTAGGAATGGAGGCAAGCAGTTGAAATGCCCATGTCTTCTCTGATTCCAGAAAGATTATTAATTAAAATTTCCTCTTCAGGTGACAAGGCAAGAATTCTTCTAAACTTACCAGTTTTTGATATTTAAAATATTTAAATTTTGAGATACTTAAAATATTTAAATATTATCTGATTAAGGCTGAGGACCAAAAATATGTGGGAGGTGGAGTGGGTGGTGAGTGCGTGGTTAACACGTTCGAAGTTCATTGTACTGTATGTGTATTCCCATTTAGCATTATTCATATTCCAAACTGAACAAGCTGTCTCCTGTGCAAATGGAGGAGTTTTATGTATCCCTGGATAAGTGATTTTCAGACTGGTTTCAGGAAGCAGCTGAGGAACCTGTTGAGAAAGAATTTCTGCTAGCCCACTTCCCCCATGCTGGTCCTAAGCACATCACACACATTCATATTTGGTTCAGTCTTTTATGTCTTTTATATGCTGTGGATCTGTGTATGGTTTAAGTAAAGAGTGATGCTAGTCAAAAGATTTTGAAAACCCTTGCATCTAAATGGGATTATACAGAAGATTTTTCAAACACCTGGTTGCATTTAGTAATCCGTTTCACTTGTAATCAATCACTGCTTAACCAGAACCACCTTCCACTTTCAGCTGTGAGTGAACAATTCGATGGGAATCTTCTAAGTCCAGTGATGGAATCTCCTGGGTACTAATGCCCATGCCTGTATGTTTCAGGGAAGTTTAGTTGAAAAGACCTGCAGTCTGCTTCTTTTTAGTCGTTGCTCCCCCCACTCTCCCCTCCCATAGCCCCACCAAACCTTGGCTGCTTGTTTATGGGGCCGAGGGATAGAAAAGCTTTATCATTTTTACTGCTATCTCTTTTCCTATTGGGAGACACAGAATTAAACAAAAGAAGCCTTTCCCGTGCTCACTTGAGTATTCCCATTTCTGCTGAGAACAGACATGATCAGTTTGGATATTTCGGCCTGTTGCGTTGTAACTACTCATTCCTTGGCTCACACACCCCTCATTTGTCACCTGGAACCTTGTGCTAGCCTCCGAAGTGGCCCTCTTTCCTTTATTTCTCCTTGATCTTGCCCACTTCTAAAATGTCACTCAAGTGTTCTTTTTCTAAAATGTACAGCTGGCCATGTTACTCTTAAAAATTTAAAGATTTAAAAAGATTCTGTATTGACTTTGCATTTTTATGGGATATTAAAATTCTTTGCCTCGATCACCAGATATTTAATGATTACCAGCATGATACTGGTAATTAATGATTACTGTGCATCCCGTGTGCAGTCAGTATGGTAAGACATTTCACTTACCATCATTTGCCCTTCACAACCACTCTTTGAGGTTAGTGGTTTTATCTCCATTTTCTAAAATGAAAAAGCTGAGCTGAGAGAGATGACTTTTCCCAAAAATAATGAATAGCAGGATTCCTCCCTTCACTGATCTTTCCTGTGACCCTGTGTATCTCAGACAGGGCAGTCTTCACTGAGAGCAGCACTGAAGCCTTCACCATAACCTGTCAGGCCTCCTTTCCCTCCTCATGCTGGGTCCCCTGCCTGCAATACGAAGAAATCTTATTCATTGGTTGTCTTGAATTAAGTCTCAAGATCCAGATCACTGGTTCCTTTCTCTGTTTTACCATTTTGTCCCTCAAGACACAGATACACCTTTCCTTGTGGACAAGTCACGTTGCCACATGGTGAATCCTAGGTATGAGACGTGTCTTCTACCTCATTCCTCATTCAGGGGCTATTAATTCCATCAGAAGATGATGATTTTAGGAAACTGAGGAAGAGTAGAATATAGAGCTTTAGATTACTGTGGAGGTCCAACTGTAGATCATCTAATACCTGCTGATACTGTCCTTTATTTTTTTTGATTTAATTTTAATTCTTTAAAAAGAAAGTTTAAAAAAATTTTCCTTGTTTACAAAAAAAGGGTTTTGCTATATTGAGATCAATGTAGTTGTACAAGGAGTTGCTTCTTATGTATTCAAACTTGCAACAGAGATTTCTCTTGTTTTCTAGCTGTGTTTTTTTTTTAATGAAAAAATTTTAATTGTAAAATACAAATAACATCAGATTTACCATTTTTATTTAAAAAATTTTTTTAAATGTTTACTTATTGTTGAGAGAGAGAGAGAGAGTGTGAGCAGGGGAGGGGCAGAGAGAGAAGGGGAGGACAGAGAATCTGAAACAGGCTCCAGGTTCTGAGCTGTCAGCACAGAGCCCGATGTGGGGCTTGAACCCATGAACTATGAGATCATGACTAAACCGAAGTCAGATGCTTAACCAACTGAGCCATCCATGCATCCCTACCATCTTCATTTTTAAGTATACAGTAGTGTTAAGTATATTCACATTATTGTGCAATCAATCTTCGGAACTATTAGAGCTTGTAAAACTGAAACTCTCTATATACTGAATAACTCCCCATTCCTTGTGCACCCCACACCCAGCTGGGCCTGAAAAACTACCACTCTACCTTTAGTTTCTATGAGTTTGACTATCCTAGGTACTTCATGTAAGTGGAATCATACAGTATTTTTCTGTGACTGGCATATTTCACTTAGCATTGTGTCCTCAAGTTTCATTCCTGTTATAGTGTATGTCAGAATTCCCTTCCCTTTCAAGGCTGAGTAATATTCCACTGTGTGTGTATGCCACATTTAGTCTGTCTACTCACCTGTCGAAGACACTTGGATTGCTTCTACCTTTTGGCTACTGTAAACAATACTGCTATGAACATGGGAGTGCAAATGTCTCTTTGAGATCCTACTTTCAGTTCTTTTGAACTCCACATCCTCCAACAGTTGTTACTTTCTGTTTTTGTTTGTTTGTTTTTTAAAAAGTCTTCCTAATGGGTGTGCTAGATGAGGCTTTGAATCAAGAGAAACTCCCTTTAAAAAGATTAGATACTTTGTACTACAGGCCTCCTTGACTCAAGGGTTACATATAATACATGATTGACAGTTATTATTCTCTTCTGTTTTAAGAAATAAAATCAATGTTTATTAAAAAAGCACAACTGAATAAACAACAACAACAACAACAACAAAAAGCTAAAATATTTGTCCAAGCTAGTGACACTTGTGTGAAACCAGGCAGTTCAGCCACAAAACCACAGCCCATAAACTCCCCCTCCTTCTGAAAGCATCTTCCCCTAGGAGCAGTCTGGGTGTCTAGGAGGAACTAAGCACTTTCTAGGGTGATAGCCTTAGGAATCTGACTGATAAGGTATTAGTGATTGTCAAACTCCCCAGCTAAGCCAAGAGTTTCTGGGGGACAGGGGTTGTTCATGTAACTTTTTGTGTCCTCTTGTGCTTGACATTGTGCAAGTCCTGCAGTAATTCATAAAAAAATTACATGCTTGGTGTCTGCTATGCGGCAGTTGGCCATTCTGAGAGATATGGGGGACATGGCAGTGAACAAAATAGACAAAATCTTTGCCCTCATGGACCATATAGTGGTAACTATATGTACATAGGTGTACACACATATATGAGTGCTATGGAAAAGCAAAGTGGGAAAGGAGAATAGTAACGGGCGAGAGGGAACAGTTACAGTTTGGAACTGGGTTCAAGGAAGGTTCACTGAGGTGTGGCATTTGGCCAAACACTCAAAGGGAGTGAGGTATGCTGATTGCTTTCTAGGGGAAATGTATTCTAGGTAGAGAGGATAAGGGCAGAAAGCCTGAAGTGGGGATGTGCTTGATGTGCTGGAGAAGAGCAAAAAGACCAGTGTGTCTAGAGCAGAGTGAGTGGGAGGTAGGAGAAGTGATCAGATCCATAACAGGGAGCCAGACTGCACAGGGCCTTGCAGCCATTGAAAGAAATTTCGTTTGGGAAGCCTTTGGGAGGAGAAAGGTTGGGTTCTGAATAGAAGAAAGACAAGATCTGACTTACCTTTACATGGATCAATCTGGCTACTGTGTTGAGATTAGAATAAGAGCCAAGGGTGGAAGTAGACCCTCAAAAGATATTTATCAGTTGATGGAAATGGCGTTTGTGGTGTTTGGACTTGGGTGTTCTATGAAGATGATGGCAACGTTGGCAGCTTCACAAAATGGACCACACAAACTCGACAGATGCCAGGCCTCAGCAGCCTGTTCATAGATAACCCAGGGGAGGAGGGCATGCTCCAGAGAATGCAATCTGCTGTCTGTGACAATGGGCTAGGCACCTGCAGGAAGTGCCTGCTGTCTGCTTTGGGGTTGAGGCCATCAGTCTAATGGAGGCCCTGTGATCTGAGCAACATGTTGAGGTTAGCAAAAGGGACAGTTGCCCACAGAGGAGCTCTTTGTTTCTGAGTGAATGGATCAGACCCACCTTTGAGAAATTTCTGTAGACCCTAGGTCTGAGAAAATTTAAGCAAAATGTCATTGGGTTTTCAGCAGGGGCCATGGTGGTGGACCGCAGCTGGGTGGTTCCCACCAGAGAAATTCTTTATTCTTTCATTAGTGCTAATGAAACTCACCCTGGTGAAAGGAAATCACATGATGAGACCACAGGTATTTCACCGAAAGTGCTGCTCACTTGAGCTGTAAAGCTGCTTGTAACCTTTAATCTTGGGCTTATGCCTCAAGGAAATGAACCCAAAAGAAACAAACAGAAAGGTATTTGCACAGACATCTTTTGAATTTAAGAGGGCGTTTAACTGAGGGCATTCCAAATGTTTGAGAAGAAAATACTAGTTAAATAGTCAGAAGTGTTATTGTAAGGAGGTAGAATGCTACAAAGAAGTAAAAGCTCTGGGGGTTTCTTTGGTATACTGAAAAGTACATTTTATATATATATATATATATATATATATATATATATATATATATATATATATATTTTTTTTTTTTTTTGTTGTTGTTGTTGTTGTTTAGGTAAATAATGTGCAACACAAAATAGAATATTTGTACAGTTGTACTTATACCAAATATATGTACTCACTAACAAATGGATTTAGAAAAATGGAAATAGGGTTTACAAATGAATTTAGAGAAATGAAAATTGAGTTGAAGCTCATTGGGTTCTTTTATGTAAAGTGAGTAGATTATAAGTATAAAAAATAAAGTCTCCAGAGGCAACTGGGAGTAGGCATTAAAGGTGAAAAATAGCCTTTTATCCTCTTACACTATTTGGACCTTTATTACCATTCCGTCTCATTCAGTCCGATTTTCCCTCCTAAATATGGCCCATGCACTCTGTGCTGAGGACACTGACCAAGAAGCAGATAAAGGTGAGAATCACTGATTGTTAGTCTTGAAAGCCCACCAAAGCAAGGTGGGAAATTCCTAGATGGCTTGTGTACTTGGTCAGTAATGAGTCGCCTATGGTCTGAAGGCCATGTACAGCTTGGCCAACTCTAAGAACAACCCTGCCACTTGATTTCAGGACAAAAGATGAGAAAACTGCCTCTGGGTGACTACTTGGTAAACAAGCTGAGATACTTACATTGTGGCAGTTAAAAGTAGTACCAAATTTTACTAGCAAAGTTCCTCTTTTGAGAAGATAGTTATATATATAAATTCACACTTTTTTTCTCCAAGGCACTCAATAAACTTGTTAAGAAAATTTCTGTGGGGCACCTAGGTGGCTCAATCAGTTAAGTGCCTGATTCTTGGTTTCAGCTCAGGTCATGATCTCATAGTTCCTGAATTCAAGCCCCACTTCAGGCTCTGTGCTGACAGTGGGGAGCCTGCTTGGGCTCTTTCTCTCCCTCTGCCTCGCTCCCCTTCTCATGCTTTCTCTCTCTCTCTCTCTGTCTCAAATAAATAAATAAACTTAAAAAAACAAAACAAAAATGTTTTCTGTACTATTTAAAATATAGACCATCACAGATAGCAGGATTTGTAGTTAATTTTACTTTCTTCTTTAAATATTCCTGTATTATTTAAATTATTAAAAGCAAGGGATATATTATTTTTATAGCACAAGGTAAATTTGTTCTATTTGAAAGAAAAAATACTTAGTCAATATTTTTATTTTTCTTAAACTGGCCCTTATAAAGATTAATACATCAAACCACATAACATTAAAACTCACTCTGTGACAATACTTCTCAACCCCCATCGTAAGCATTTTTTTTTTTAATTTTTTTTTCAACGTTTTATTTTATTTTTGGGACAGAGAGAGACAGAGCATGAACGGGGGAGGGGCAGAGAGAGAGGGAGACACAGAATGGGAAACAGGCTCCAGGCTCTGAGCCATCAGCCCAGAGCCTGACGCGGGGCTCGAACTCACGGACTGCGAGATCGTGACCTGGCTGAAGTCGAACGCTTAACCGACTGCGCCACCCAGGCACCCCAACCCATCGTAAGCATTTTTTAAAGAAAGGTGACAAAGTGTTAGGGACTACCAGTTAGTATCTCTAATGTACAAAGATATTTTATAAATCACCAAGAAATGATGAGAAAAGTTCAGGAGCTATAGATAGACAATTTACCATAGAAATGGCAATAACATGAATAAAGGGTTAAACTTCTTTGTGGTTAAATACAAATTAGGAGACCAACTATTGGTTTACATTTATTAGAGTGGGAAATGTTAATTGCTAATATTCATTATTCGATACAGTCAGAGACTATAGGCATTTTCATACACACTGGTGAGAATTAAAATTGGTACAAATTGAGAACAATACTATTAAGGCTTTCTTTTTAAGGGTGCCTGCGTGGCTCAGTTGGCTAAGCGTCCGACTTCGGCTCAGGTCATGATCTCGCAGTTTGTGAGTTCGAGTCCCACGTCGGGCTCCGTGTTGACAGCTCAGAGCCTGGAACCTGCTTTGGATTCTGTGTCTTCTCCTGTCTCTGCCCCTCCCATGCTCATGCTCTGTCTCTCTCTCTGTCTCTCAATAATCAATAAATAATAATAATAATTAATAATAATAAATTAAGAAAAATTTAAAAATCCCAATCATGTTACTATTACCCATTTTGAGGAAGACCATTGCCAAAAAATGTGTGTTCTCCTGCAATCACATTTGACTCCTTTCGCCTCAGAGATAATCACTGCTTTAATTTTTTTAAATTTCTGTTTTACTTTGTATTTTTAGCACGTATTTCTAGAAATATTATATTGCTTTTTTTGTTTTTGCCTGAGAAGCTCTGAACTCAGTCCATTCCTGCTTCAACCCTGTGGAAAGCAAGCCCTGCCCTCTGGAGGTCCCAGGAAGGCACAGGGGGTGTGCCCTTGAGAGAGGATGCCCAGATGCTGGTCCTGCCACCTGAGGGTGGGTAGTCACCCAGGTTGTCCTCGTCCATTTCTGCCCCTGGGAACACCAGCCCCAAAACTTCTAATATGAAAACCGAGGTGAAAGCTTTAACTTAACTGTTGTTTGTTTTTCCCACCTACCACTTGGACTCTGATTTTCCTTAGGTAAAATGTTTATTTTTGAAAAATCACCCACTTCTGCTCAGCACTCTTCTCATCCATTTCGGTCTTGATTCTTTGGCACATTCGTATCTGAGGAATATTTCCTCACCTTGCCTGCCTCCCTGCCCATGATGACCTGGACAGGAGGCCCAGTTTGGAGTATGCATTGGCCTGGCATTGAAGAAGATGCTCAGATCCTCCCTTCTGGGCAGCTCCTGGACAACTTGGGTGGAAATGGTAGCTGTTCTTGACACACAGAAGGAGCTTCATAAGTGACTGCTGAGTGGGTGGAGGGATGCTCATTGTCTGGGCTTATCCACAAATGTGAAGTTCTGACAACTTGCCCTAACTGGTACATTAAACTATGTTCATAGAGGTGTAGAAATAATAATGTTCATAGTACTACTCAGTGCAAGTGAGCATGTACTCTGTACCAATTGGTACTCTGTGCCAATCTCTTTTAACGCTCATGACAACCTTATAAGGTGAGAGAATTTTACAGATGAGAGAATAGAGCCACAGAGAGGTAAAGCAATTGTACAAGGTCACAGAGCTAGTTGGTTGAAGAGCTGGGATGCAAACTCAGTTCCTTTTGACTCCCCAGCCTGAACTTGTAACCACTATGGGATGCAATCTTCTCTCAGATCATTTGAATTCCTTTGGAATTAAAGGGTCTCATTATAGGAAGTGTGGAGTAGCTTCCTTGGCTTCTCCAGTCAGGGACTCTCTTTCCTCTGAAACTCCTGCCTGGAGCGCTCACTTGCCCCAAATCTCTTTTTAGTACTTCTCATGGACACATGTCTTCTTTCTCCTCTGCATTTTTTTTTTTTAATTTTTTTTTTCAACGTTTATTTTATTTTTGGGACAGAGAGAGACAGAGCATGAACGGGGGAGGGGCAGAGAGAGAGGGAGACACAGAATGGGAAACAGGCTCCAGGCTCTGAGCCATCAGCCCAGAGCCTGACGCAGGGCTCGAACTCTCGGACCGCGAGATCGTGACCTGGCTGAAGTCGGACGCTTAACCGACTGCGCCACCCAGGCGCCCCTCTCCTCTGCATTTTTGGAATTGTGAAGCAGAGGCCAAGGCTTCAACTCTTGGGAGCACCAGTTATGCCCCGTGCATGCTTCCACTATAATCCTGATACAGGTGGTTTCCTCCTTCCCCCACTCCGTGCCCCCTATTTTCAGTCCCAGCTCCCGTACCACACTTGATGTGTTACTAATTTATTGTCATGAAATAAAGTGCCCCCATATTTAGTGTCTTATAATCACAGCCATTATATTAGCTCATGATTCTGTGGTCAGCAATTTGGATGGGATCCTCTGCTGGTATCCCCTGGAGTTACTTTGTTTCTGCAGGTATCTGGAATCTGAGCCGGGGCTGGATGCTGTAAGATGGACTTGCTCACAGTTGGAGCAGTCTCTCAGCTGGGTAGGCTCAGGGGACTCAGCAGGAACAGCTCTTTTCCACTGGCCTCTCCTCTGCTAGTAGGCTAGACTGGACTTCTTCAATTGGAAGTCTCAGGGCTGTGTTCCAAGGGATCCAGGCAGAAAGCATTTAATCCTTCCACATTCTGTTGGAAATGGCAAGTAAAAAACCAGTCCAGATTCAATGAGTGGGGAAACTGAGTCTGCCTCTTTTGTTTTTAAAGACCTTTTGACCCCCTTCACCTGTTTCTCATACCTCTCACTCCCTGCTTCTGGCAACTACCAATCTGTTCTCTGTAACCATGAGCTTTTTTTTTTTTTAAATCCACAAATAAGAGAGATTATACAGTATTTATTTTTCTATGTCTAATTTACTTAGCATGATGTCCTTGAGGTTCACCCATATTGTTACAAATAGCAAGATTTCATCCTTTATTTATAGCTGAATAATATTCCACTGTGTACGCATGTATGTATATGTATGTATGTATGTGTATATTTATATCAAATTTTATTTATTCACTCATTGATGGACACTTAGGATATTTCCTTATCTTAGCTATTGTAAATAATGCTGTAATGAACATGGAAGTGCATAAATATTTTCTAGTTTGGCGACACCAGTTTACATTCTCACCTATGGAGCCCTTTTGTCCATATCCTCTCCAACAATTATTTCTTGTCTTTTTGATACTAGCTGTTCTAACAGGTGTGCAGTGATATCTCATTGTAGCTTTGATTTGCATTTCTCTGATGATTAGTGATATTGAGCATGTTGTCATCTACATAGTAGCCACATGTATGTCTTCTTTTGAAAAACGTCTATTCAGATATGCCCATTTTTAAATTGGATTGTTTTTTGCTTTTGAGTTGTATGATATTAGCATCTCATCAGATATATGATTTAAAAAATATTTTCTCCCATTCAGTAGGTTGCCTTTTCATTTTACTGGTGGTTTCTTTTGCTTATAGAAGCTTTTTAATTTGATACAGTCCCACTTGTTTATTTTTGCTTTTGTTGCTTTAGCTTTGGTGACAGATGAAAAACTCATTGCCAAGACCAATGTTAAGGAGTTTACCATCTATGTTTTCTTCTAGGAGTTTTATGGTTTCAGGTCTTACATTCAAGTCTTTAATCCACTTTGGGTTAATTTTTGTGTGTGGTGTTAGATAACGGTTAAGTTTCATTCTCTTGTGTGTGGCTGTCCAGTTTTCCCAACACCATTTATTGAAAAGACTATCTTTTTCCTATTGCATATTCTTGGCTCCTTTGTTATAAGTTAATTGACCATACATATGTAAGCTTATTCCTGGGATGTCTGTTCTATTCCACTGACCTATGCATCTATTTTTTTGTCAACACCATGCTGTTGTAATTACATAGCTTTGTAATATCGTTTGAAATCAGGGTGATTTCAAATCAGGATGCCTCCAGCTTCGTTTTTCTTTCTTAAGATTGCTTTGGCTATTCAGGTTATTTTATGATTCCATACAACTTTATGATTATTTATTCTATTTCTGTGAAAAATGCCTTTGGGATTTTGATAGGAATTGCACTGAATTTGTAGATTTCTTTGAGTAGTATGAACATTTTAACAATATTGATTCTTCCAATCCATGAGCACAGACTATCTTTCCGTTTATTTGTGTCTTCTTTAATTTATTTTATTAATGTGTTATAGTTTTCAATAAACATTTTTATAGTCTGTGGTGTCACAGTCTTCTTTTTTTTTTTAATTTTTTTTCAACGTTTTATTTATTTTTGGGACAGAGAGAGACAGAGCATGAATGGGAGAGGGGCAGAGAGAGAGGGAGACACAGAATCGGAAACAGGCTCCAGGCTCTGAGCCATCAGCCCAGAGCCCGACGCGGGGCTCGAACTCCCGGACCGCGAGATCGTGACCTGGCTGAAGTCGGACGCCTAACCGACTGCGCCACCCAGGCGCCCCTGTCACAGTCTTCTAAAAAGGTTATGTGAGTGTGTGTATTTTAAAGTAATCACTACTTGGGGCGCCTGGGTGGCTGAGTTGGTTAAGTGTCCGACTTCAACTCAGGTCATGATTTTGCAGTTTGTGGGTTTGAGTCCCGTGTCAGGCTCTGTGCTGACAGCTTGGAGCCTGGAGCCTGCTTTGTTTTCTGTGTCTCCTCCTCTCTCTGCCCTTCCCATGCTCATGCTCGGTCTCTTTCTGTCTCTCAATAATAAGTAAATATTAATTTTTTTTTTTAAAGTTGTCACTACTCTATTGTATCTTAATGTGAATCATTGAGGAAGGTTAGAGATACTGCTAGGAATTGGTCCTTATGGGGGAAGCCTGATAGAGAAATTCTTATAGGGCTTATAGCATACACTTAGGAGTAGTTGGGTAGTTAAGTCAACTCTAGGGCAGGCTAAGACGGAAAAACTAAAGAGGGAGCTGATTGTGATACTTTGAATTCACCTGGATCCAGATTTAGAATATTAGATTATTCTTAAACCCAAAC
The DNA here is from genome assembly GCF_007474595.2 of Lynx canadensis. Lineage (NCBI taxonomy): Eukaryota > Metazoa > Chordata > Mammalia > Carnivora > Felidae > Lynx > Lynx canadensis. The sequence continues at coordinate 109,448,968 of NC_044311.2, read as the reverse complement.
TGTGTCTCCCACATTTATTACCTCTAACTCTTGAATGATAAATCTTTTTTGGTCTCTTTGTGTAAGTACTCTGCTCTGTAAGCATTTACACAAAAATCTGCCTGCCTTAGGCAATTTTATACCTCTGTTGTTGAAAAATTACTAATAGTCAAGTAAAATGTTTTGTTTGGCAATGCTGTAGACTAACCGTAGCTGAGAAACATGGTACTGAGATTGGTAACAGATCTTCAAAAATCAAGGACAATGCAAATTGAATTCTAAAATTCTAAATGTAATAGTTGAAAATATTTTTTTTTTGCTTATTTGACAAAATCTATTTCCAGAGAACAAATAGCTACTGACATAAATGCTTAAAAGGTTGTTGTTTGTGAGGCAAGTCATCCTTAAAAGTCATGTTTTATTAAGCATTCAGATTAGTAACACCAAGTTGATCAAGGTTTCTCATTGGATTGGTAATAGAATATATCATCAGGGTTTTATGTTGTCATTATTATCCTTGCAGGAGACAAGTATGTTGAAGTTACCCTTTCATGTGCCAACAAAACTACTCTACTGAAGGCAATTTCAATTACAAAAGAGTTTGGACTTTTCATTCTTAGATACCTTTTATCATGAGGCATCAAAACAGTTTTGGTAGTGATGAATCTAAATGCAATGTCACAGTAATGTGGGCTGCAAAATCTTGTTTTGTGTTACAGATTGAATTGTGTCTCCCCCAAATTCTTATGTTGAAGTCCTACTCTGCAGTATCTCAGAATGTGACCTTACTGGTTGAAGTAAGGTTGTTGCACATATAATTAGGTAAGGTGAGGTCATATTGGAATAGAGTATGCCTCTAATCTAGTGTGACTGGTGTCTTTAGAGAATGATTCCCATGTGAAGAGACAGGGACATGTGTAGAGGAAACCTGATGTGAAGGCACAGGGAGAATACCATCTATAAGCCAAGGAACACTAGAGACAAGCAGAAGCTGGAGAGAGGCATGGGACAGATTCTCACTCAAAGCCCTCAGAGGAAACACGGCTGACACCTGATATTAGGCTTCCAGCCTCTAACACTGTGAGACAATTGTCCTCTGTTGTTTAACTTACCTAGTTTGTGGTATTTTGTTACGGCAGTCCTAGTGAACAAATATAGTTGAGAAGCCCAGTGGAAAAGAAATAAATGGCTTTAAACACTGGGAGCAGGCAAGAGAGAGTGTTGTGGCAAAATGATGCCAGATAGACCTCAAAATCTTAAAATAAAAAAGATGAATTTTCAGGGCACCAGGGTGGCTCAGCTGGTTAAGCATCTGGCTCTTGATTTCGGCTCAGGTCATGATCTCACGATTTTCTGAGTTTGAACCAGGCCTGCATGGGCTCTGTGCTGACAGCACAGAGCCTGCTTAAGATTTTCCCTCTTTCTCTGCCCCTCCCCTGCTCGCATGCTCTCTGTCTGTCTCAGAGAGAGAGATGAATTTTCATTAAGGGTATAGTCAGAGACCTGTTTGAATCTCCAGGTCTTTCCCCCCTTCATTTCTTCCTAGCGTTCTTCCTAACCTCCTCCCTCCCTCTTTTTCTTGGAGCCACACTATGCTGCATTCGGTAAAACACACTGAGTTTCTGCCATGCCAGGCCCAGAGCTGGGCAGTGAGGTGGGTGCGGCCCAGACCTCATGGAGGGTGCACTGCAGAGGGGGTAGCAGTCATGTGAACTAGCTCTCAAGCACAGTGTGCTAAGTGCTGTGGTGGAGTAACTACCTAGGAAACTTAGGCTGCTCTCAGGAAAGACACCTAATCTGAGTTTTGTTAATCATGGAGAGCTTCCTGGAGAAATTGATTCCTAGGGTTGTTGATACCTAAAGGATGAAGGCAGAAATGGGTGGGGAAAAGTGTTCCAAATAGAGGGAACAGCATGTAAAGAAATCTGGCGGTGAAGTTCAGTGAAGTTCATGGCTGCATCTGAGTGTATGTCAGGAAACATTGAGAGATGTGTCTGAAGAGGTTGGGAGAAGTTGGCCTGCAAAAATTTTGAAACCGTAATAAGTATTTTGATTTATCCAAAAAAATGTATGGAAGAGGACTTAGGTTGAAGAGAGAAGTTATATTTGTGCTTTGACTCATGTCTCCCATCTGCTTGGAGATGGCAATGTGAAAACAGGCAGAAACACTCCCTTCTACTCTGAACATAAATGATACGAACATGTTAAATGCATTTTCACATTTGTAAGCGAAAAAAAAGGGGGAATCTCTGTAAAACAGAAAATCAGAAGTTTGTCAAAAAATTAGGGAAGAGGCAATAGACAGAAACTCACAGTAAGAGAAGGGGCTGAAGCCCTCAGGCTTTTAGGGGACCAGGACTGTGGGTCCTGAGCCTCCCAGTGTCTAGGAGCAGGGTCGATTTAGCCCATCTGCCCATGGCTGGGGTGGAGAGAGGCCACCTGCTTTCATAGGGTCCTAGAATTCCTCTCCTGCCTGGGAATAGGGTCTGGAAATGTGATCCTTTGTGCACTGGGTCCAGGCTGTCCCTGATGCAGGGCTGGGGATGAAGCCACTGCATGACCATCCTTCAGGAGACTGTCACAACTTAGGAGAAACCTGTGAAAGAAAAGTTTACAGACTATACCTGCAAAGTACCTGAGGAAGAGCCAAACCACGAAAGAGACAAAAAGCAGAATAATTGGGATAACTGATACTTGAGCTAGAGATAACACAGGAACAAAGAAAGGACTTCAAAATAAATATTTATATTATTATCCAAGAGCCAAAGTAAGAGATACCAAGTATAAAATAGGCTGAAGTACAAATTAGTAAACAAAGACTAACCTAAAGAAATCTCTTTAGAAGAATGTACCATGAAAAATATACAGAAAAGGAACATCAAAGTAAAGAGAATAGATTCAGAAGCTCCCATATACATTAATGAAAGTACATAGGACAGAATTTTGAATAGTAGTATATGAACAAGAAGTTTCCAGGGAAAAAGGCAGATACGAATCCTTGGGTTGGGAAAAAAAAATCTCAAGAAGTATTAAACAAGACTAAAAACATCTGTATGTAGATGCTATGTTTAAAACTTGGGAAGATTAGGTATAATGAGAATACTTTAAAATCTGCCAGAGATGTAATACAAGCTAAAAAATGAACATTGTAACAATATTAGATTTCTGATCAATATTAGATGACATAAATCTAAAAAAACTCTGATAAAAAACTTTTTAGAACAGTACTATTTCTTATTCCAAAGTATGCATCAGGAATTTGGGTTAAAGATATTTTCAGACTACAGAGATGTTGGAATTTGTCTTTTGCTGAGAGAACTAAAACACATATACTTCGGCAAGAAGGAATGGTTTCAAGTGGAGAGCAAAGAAGCTGGTAAAACACACTGGTGAATTAAAATGTGTACTGACTTTAAAAACATGAGGGAAAACATGAGTTATGTAACAAGCTGGGACTAAGATTCCATCGAACTATTACATGGCCAATATGAAAAGGAAATACTGAGAGGGTCAGAATCATGCTAGTTTTCTTCTCTTGTTCAGGAAGAAGATGGAGACAGTGAATACACGTAAACTTTATTAGAAAAGTTTATTTTAGAAAATTTAAAAATGAAGGGTGATTAGTAAATGATAGAAATTGAATATATAACTGTCCTAAGACATTCAAGGAAAGTAATATAACAAAATAAAATAGATTAATATAACAGAATGCAGGAAAGGAGAAAGAACAGCAAAAAAGTGAAGGCATAGTAAGGAGAAAATACAAAATAATTTGTTGGAAACATGCACATGTGATTACATGTGCAGTAATCACAATAATGTGGACATGTTAACTGGCCCTGGGAATATAGGATCCTTGTCTTTCCTGTTTATCCCTAAACCCTTGCCATCAAGTCTTGCATGTGCCGGCATTTGTTTTATGAATAGAAGACAGGGTGTCACAGATTGGATTTTTAAAAATCAAGCTGTATGCTGGTAAAAAGAGACCCATTTAAAAAAATTCCTGAAAGTTTGAAAATCCAGGGATGCAAAAACATAGGCCTTTTGTTCAATTTGGCTGTGAACCTAAAAGTTCTCTAAAAATAAAATTAATTAAAATTATATTTTAAAAGAAGGTAGGTCGCATGTTAAGTATTTCCTCCTCCTCCCCCTCCCCCAACCAAATCCCATGAAGGGTCAAGAGGAAACTATTGATGGTGATAGATACGGTGGTCATTTCATGTGTGTGTATATCTATCCAAACTCATCAAATTGTATACATTAAATATATGCTGTTGCATATGTCATTTAAACCTCAGTGATGCTGTTAAAAGAATATACCAGGCAATTAGTATCAGCAATAGTAAAAATCTAGTACAGGAATGTTAGAATTACAGATAATAAAATTCAGGGCAAAACATTTTCAAGAAGACAAGTTGGCATTTCACACTGCTAAAAGGAATAAGCTACTAAAAAGATGGGGCAGTCTTTAACTGTTATGTACCTTAAACATGGCCTTAAAGTATAAATAAATGGAATCTGATAGAACTATAGTTGGAAATTTAAAATTACAGTGGGAGATAAAAATGAGGTTATACTTCAACAACAAAAAAACAAGTGGCTCAATTAGAAAAATGGGTCTTGAATAAACATTTCTCCAAAAAAAAAAAAAAAAAGATACACAAAGTTCCAATAAGCACATGAGAAGATGCTTGACATCACTAATCATTAGAGTAATGCAAATCAAAACCTCGGTGAGATCCCAACCTTTAGGATGGCTACTATCAAAAACCCCCAAAATTACAAGTGTTGGTGAGACCACTGAGAAATTGGAAAACTTGTGCACTGTTAGTGGGAATATAAAATAGGGAAGTAGCTATGGAAACAGTATGACAAAACCTCAAAAAATGAAATTTGATTACCATGTGATCTAGCAGTTACACTTCTGGGTACATATCAAAAAGAATTGAAAGCAGGGACTTGAAGAGAGAGATGTACACTTGTATTATTCACGTCGCCAAATGGTGGAAGCAACCCAAATGTCTATCTACAGATGAATGGATAAATAAAGTGTAATGTATACACACAGTGGAGCATTATTTGGGCCTAAAAAAGAAAATAAATTCTGAACATACTGCAACATGGATAAAACTTGAGTGCATTACGTGAAATAAGCCAGTCACTAAAAGACAAATACTGGATGATTGACTATTATAGGTACCCCAAATAAGTGCAAACCCTTAGAAACAGGAGATGCAATGATGGCTGCCTGGTGCTAGGGGGAGGAGGGAATGGGGAGTTATTGTTTGATAGGTAAGGAATTTCAGTTCTGCAAGAAGAAAAGAATTCTGTGGGTAATTGGTGGTAATAATGAAGAACAGTGTGAACATATTTAATGACTGAACACTTAAAAATGGTTTTAAAGTGATATATAGTTTTTGGGGTATTTGACCACAATTAAAATTTAAAAAAATATGAGACTACCTTTGATGTCCTTGGAGAATGGTTTAATGGGTCCAAACATAGGATGAAGAAAGACCAGTTGAAAAATTTTTCTGCAAATCAGGGAAGAGATAATGGTGACTTTAATTCAGGTAGTATAAGTGAGGTTGAAGTCAGAAGGAAGGTTTGAGAAAGAATTAGAAGATAAGAACTAAAGATTCCATGACTGAGTAGATGTGAGTAGAAAGGCAGAGACAAACCATTTTTGATCACTGGTTTTTAGGGTTGGACAAATGGGTTGATGTGGGAGACATTTACTGAGCTCAAACACCCAGGAAGAAGGACAAGACTAGGGGGCCAGGTGGTGAGATTAATTTTGACTAAGATGAGTTTGAGATATCTGTGAACACCTCAGGGACCAACTTCTTCAACTTCACACTCTGTTTATTTCTACCATTGACACACATACTTGTCTTTCTTTCTGTGTACACTTAACACAAAGAAACACAATTCTGTTCCCTTCAGGAGTGCTGCCCTATCATGCAGCAGAGACTTTAGAGGTAGATCCTGGGATTACTCAAATATGTGCTTGTATCAAATAGGATCTGTTTCCCCTAAGGTCAAAGAATGAATTGTGTTTCTCACGATCCACATAAGAGTGAAACCATATGGTATCTGTCTTTCTCTGTATGACTTATGTCACTTAGCATAACACTCTCCAGTTCCATCCATGTTGCTACAAAAGGCCATGTTTCATTCTTTCTCATTGCCACCTAGTATTCCATTGTGTATATAAACCACAATTTCTTTATCCATTTGTCAGTGGATGGACATTTAGGCTCTTTCCATAATTTGGCTATTGTTGAAAGTACTGCTATAAACATTGGGGTACAAGTGCCCCTATGCATCAGCACTCCTGTATCCCTTGGGTAAATTCCTAGCAGTGCTATTGCTGGGTCATAGGTTAGATCTATTTTTAATTTTTTGAGGAACCTCCACACTGTTTTCCAGAGTGGCTGCACCAGCCGCATTCCCACCAACAGTGCAAGAGGGTTCCCGTTTCTCCACATCCTCTCCAGCATCTATAGTCTCCTAATTTGTTCATTTTGGCCACTCTGACTGGCGTGAGGTGATATCTGAGTGTGGTTTTGATTTGTATTTCCCTGATGAGGAGCAACGTTGAGCATCTTTTCATGTGCTGTTGGACATCTGGATGTCTTCTTTCGAGAAGTGTCTATTCATGTTTTCTGTCCATTTTTTCATTGGATTATTTCACTCTTTTGTGGATCCTGAGGAACTTAACAGAAGTCCAGGGGGAGGGGAAGTAAAAAAAAGAGGCTAGAGAGGGAGAGAGCCAAAGCATAAGAGACTCTTAAAAACTGAGAACAAACTGAGGGTTGACGGGGTGGGAGGGAGGAGTGGGTGGGTGATGGGTATTGAGGAGGGCACCTTTTGGGATGAACATTGGGTGTTGTATGGAAACCAGTTTGACAATACATTTCATATTTAAAAAAATGCATTGTGTTTCCAACGGACACTGCATCTCAGAGGCAGCACACTCACCCGAAGTTTGCATGGGCACAAGGCCCATTCATTTCATTCTCATTCACCGTAACGCAAACCTAGAATTTCACTGATGGTATAGATAAGAGAATTCACAGTTGTCTAGGACCTGCCAACTGTTCTCTTTTGCTCTGTGTTCCTTCCTGCACAGAAAATGTTTTTGCAAAAGTAACATAATGGTTCTCTAAATTTGGCCTGTTTATATTTAGTGATGAATTGTGATACTAACAGAGCCTTTTCAGGACACAATACTTAAAATAGAATGCTAGCGAATCAATCATATTTTGATGTTATCCATTTGGTATCAGGTAGCTGTGGAAGATGTTTTTCTTACAAAAATACATATATAATGGTAAAAGCAAGGGCCCTGTGTTCAGGTGAACTAGGTGCAATCCTGGCCAGTTATGTGATTCTGGATGGGCAGTTTAATAGCCTATGAACCTCAATTTCTTAACCTTTAATTAAAAGTTGTATAAAAACACCTGATTTGTAGAGTTGTTGTAAAGAATCAACAAGCTATATACAAATGTACTTATCATAGTACCTAACATATAGTAGGCATTTAACAAATACTGGTGAATTGTTTTATGATTAAATACCACATTTCCCTAGGCCATCCCAGCCTGAAGGTAAAAAGAGAAGACCACAGCCATAGCATAAATGTTCTCACTATCTTAGGTGTAGCCTTACGAACTCCCTTCAAAAAAATCTTTGTAAATTTGTAGGGTCCCTGGGACTATCTCAACATGCTAATGAGCAGAGTTCTCAGCTCACGCCCAGTTTGCTGTGTTCTTCTCTGCTTTGGTTGTACATGATCCTTTGCTCCTGGGACTGCTGATTCTTATGAAGTAAATGCAAAAGGTGCCAAGAACCTTCTGGTGACTTTGGGAAGATGTTGGGAAAACCCCTCCTATCACTGCCAGCTTCCACCTCCTGCCATTAAGGCTACACAGTGTAGAGTGCCAATGCCACTCACAGGGCCCACATTACCGTGATTGCTTCCTCAGTTCACCAAAATCCCTTATTTTCTTCCCTGATGTGGTAAGAATCTCTTTTCTGTCTTTATATTGAGCTTAATTCTTTTTGTTTATGTGTTTAACCCCTTTTTCCTTGGAGACTCCATCATGAGTCTATGGGGCTGTGCCAGAGGAAAATTTGACTGAAATCATACCGAAAAACCACCCTCTTGTCTAACACTGCAGCTGTATTAGCAGGCCAAGCTTTTACATGAGGACTTCTCTGAGGATGTTATTTTATAAGAATTATTCTTAATCTTTCATGCAAGTCAACCACTATTCTCCCATATCCCTTAGGACCACCTCAGCAGTCTTTCAGATATTCTAAAGTGAGAATGTTCTAGTTGAGAATCTTGCTATGGTATTACATGCAGGTAGGAGGATTTTCAGAGAGTCCTGAGGAGAAGGAGGGAGACTAGAAGGAAGAAGAAAGAACATTATGAAATGGCAGTGTTAAGTTAAGATTTGATGGGAGATGCTGAATTTGGGTGGTGGTCATGGAAAGGAAGAGGTAGGTGGAAGAGGCTTGATGAAAGACAGATACCACTAATGGCTGGACTGGAGAAAGAGGCCTTGATGGATAATTCTGTGTTTTCTGGAAATTTGTGGGAAATCTGATTTGCTTGCACAGTAAAAATTAAAATTCTAGATCCTCAATGGAAGTTTTCATAATCCTGTACTCCCAGACCCTTACCCTGCCCTAAAACCACGGACTCCCTTAAATTCCTCAGTGTCTACATTGGAGCCCTCCTTCTTTGCTGTTTTCTAAGCACCACGCTAGTGAGTCAGTTGGTGTAACTTGTCTGCTCGCCCCATGTGTGATGATGACACGGCTGTGGTAGTTCCCATGAACCCACTGGTGAGTTGGACTCCCAGGGCAATCTGTCTGTCAGTGTTGGCAGTATTGTCTGTTCCCAGAAAAATTGGGAAGGAAGATCCCTGGGATTCCTGGGGACTGAAGATAGATGTTGGTCTCAGCATTCAAATTTGCTTTGAATAAGCATTCTTCACACCCTTCCATCAGGAACGATTTAAGGGGCATTGGGAACCAAAAAGTTGATTGGATTTTCCCCCAGTCTGTTACTAGGCTCCAGGCTATTAAAAATGTTTTAAGGGGAGTATTTGGCACATTTTTGAAATAATAATCTGAACTTTTAAGCAAATGAACAAGAGCAGGGATAGCTTTGAGCAGTTTTCTGAGTGGGTCTTCAAGCTCCCCTGTAGTTGGTGGCGGCTGCAGCTTCTGCTGCTGCTGCTGCTTCTTCATCTTCTTCTTCCATTTTAATATTTATTTTTTTGGGAGAGTACAATCAGGGGAGGGGCAGAGAGAGGGGGACAGAGGATCTGAAGTAGGCTCTGTGTTGGTAGGCTGACAGCAGTGCGCCTGATGTGGGGATCAGACTCCTAAACTGCGAGATCATGACCTGAGCCAAAGTCAGTTGCTCAACTGACTGAGCCACTCAGGTGCCCTCTCTTCTTCTTCATCAGTGTTGTCATATTGGCCTCTGACTGCCTGGAGCTCTTTACAGGGGATTTCACTGGACTCCAAAACCGGTGTGGCTGAGCTTAACTTTCTTAGATCCAGTATCAGACTGTCATGTTCCTAGAGGTCTGAAGATAATGGGTGGCTTAGTAAGTAATAATGATAGATAGTTATGGTTTATTAAGTGCCTGGCATTGTGCTTTTCACATGTTATCTCATTTAATTCTTATACCAATCTTAGGAGATCAATGTTATTGTCCCTCTTTACAAACAAGGAGAGACTCATAATATACGTGCAAAATAACAATGCTTTCAATCTCTTAATTCCCAGGAGTGATTTCTCATGGGGATTTTGGGAATCAAGGCAAGCTCTCAAAAGTTCTATCCCTGCTAAGGGCTTTATTCCATTGGGGCTCTATTCTCTTAAATTTGCTTTTTAATGAAGTAAGCTCTTTGCAAAGGTCTCTTTAGCAGAGAAAAACCACATGTCCTAGTTAAAATTGTTCTTTGAAATCTCATAATCTGTATTTTTTTTTTTTTTTCAGAATATGGGGGCAGGTGAGCTGTTTATCTTAAAAAAATACAAAACTTTTTTTTTTTTTAAACCCAAATCCTTACCACCTCTCAGTAAGTTATTTAATCACATGGGTTAAAAAGAATGAAGCAGAAGTGTGGTCTGTGAAAATATTTGCCATCTTTGTCTTTTTGGTTTCCTGATTCTGAGTAACTCCGAGTGGTTGTTTGTGAGACTTCTCTGTACCTGCACATGTACAAAGCCCCTCTTACTGCCTGGGCCCCAGCAAAATGGGGTGGTTGAAGTTTGAAAACAAGCACATTTGCACTGCTGCCTGCTGCTTTTTATTCTGTCTTTTCTCTGCCTTTTAAAAATAGTACAATAAAATGCAAATAAGATGAACTTTCCCTTTTCCCTTAGTCTAGAAGGGATCTTCAGACACATTTTTGTATGATTTAAAGTAAATGTGATTTTTTAATCTCACTATATTGGCATTTTCTGTTATATCTTTAATCATAGCACAAAGGCTTTTTTTTGGAGGGGGGTGGTCTCTGGTGAATGCAATTTCAAGTTAAGGAGCCTTGAGGGTGAAGTGATAGGAGCACAGAAGGAAGAAATTTGGATAGGGTGAGCACAATATTCCTCCTCTTCTCCCCAAAGCAGATAGGCTTTATGAGAAAAGACTTGAAGGTGGCCATTTCTTTACTTGTTTTCCTTTGGTGGATTTTGGCAGCTCTGCTCTGTCAGATAATACTAAGCACCCCCCCCCCCCCCCCCCGCCACTCTGTGTGAAAGGCATAGAATGAGGTTTAAAGGAAACAGAGCTGTCCTCTGCTCCTGGCTTGTTGATCTGGGCAAGGTCCTTACCACTTAGTGCCCTTAAGGGATGGAGAGACTAGTTCCTGCTACAGTTCTGATGAGGGTTTAGAGAATGAATCAAAGTTTACAAAGTATATTAATTGAATAGTCAAGTGGGAAAGACAAAACATTATTAAACCTCAGTGCAAAAAATAAGATAAAAAGAGAGAGGGAGGCAAACCATAACAGATTCTTAAATATAGAGAACAAACTGAGGGTTGCTAGAGGGTGTTGGGCAGGGGGATGGGCTAGATGGGTGATGGGCATTAAGGGGGGCACTTGTTGGGATGAGCACTGCGTGTTAAATGTAAGGGATGAATCACTAAATTCTACTCCTGAAATCATTATTACACTATATGTTAACTAACTTGGATTTAAATAAAATTTAAATTAAAAAAAAAAACAACTCAGTGCAGGTTATGTGGACTAGCCTAGATTTGAAAAGTCTCTTAAAAATTGAGTTTTTTCCCGTGATTATAAAAACACTTAGGTGCAGTTCAGAACAAGCTCTTCTCTTCATCTCACCCTATCTCCATTGCACAAAGGTAGCAAAGACTAGTACCAAAATGGCAGTGATAAGCATGATGGCTTGTTTGGGGTAACACAGGAAGCTTGCAGCATTATTCTGTCCATCTTATGACTACTCCATCAGGAACCTCATTTTTATGTTCTTTCCCAGTCAGGCCTCCCTATCTCCTGTCTTCTGGCTGGACTATGAATTTTATGCTAACTTGAAGCTTTGCATTTCTTTGGACTATGTAAAAAGCAATCCCATGTAATTGTCACTGAGTCTTTCTTCATGTTCATTAAATTTTTGAGACCTGAGGGCTCCCCCATACAGGGGACTATCACGAGAAAATCTATTATGATCTCACCCTTGTGTTTCATGGTCACAGCTCATTTCCTAATGTGCACCTTTCCCTTTACCCTACACAAAAGACTGGCTTACCACCTGACCATCCTACAGCAAAGTCAACTGTCAAGCCTTTCATATTTCCAAGGTTTCTCATCAGCTTTTCAGTGTCTTAAATAAATCCCTCTTAAATGTGAATGGACAGTCAGAGATCCTCAGATATTTGAGGAAAAACTAACAGGAGTTAAGTCTGAGGAAGCAAGGACAATGTAGGAAATAAAGAAGAAACAAAAGATCGGATTCTTAGAGAGGTAAGCGAAGATAATAAATCCATGAACAAGAGCAAGGTACAATAAAAGTGATTTTAGGAAAATAAAAAAGCTCTAGATATAAAAATTATGACAGCAAAAATTAAAAAGTAAACCAAAGGTTTGATAGAAAAGTTGAGTAAACGTCACAAACTGAACTGTGTCCTCCCACCAAATTTATATGTTAAGCCCTAATGTGTAGTACCTCAGAATATGACTGCATTTGGAAATATGGCTTCAAAGAGGTAATCAAGTTAAATGAAGCGCTTAGGATGTGCTCTAATTCAATATGACTGGTGTGCATATGACACAAGGAGATTAGAACACATAGACACCAGGGGTGTGTGTGTGTGTGTGTGTGTGTGTGTGTGTGTATAGTGACAGCCATGTGAAGAGGCAGCAAGAGGGATGCTATCTGCATGCCAAGGATAGAGGCCTCAGAGGAAACCCCACCAGCAACTAGACATTGGACTTCGAGCCTCCAGAACTTAGAGGAAATAAGTTTCCATTGTTTAAACCACCCATTATGTGGCATTTTGTTATGGCAGCCCTAGCACACTAATGTAGTAAATTTCCCGGAAAATAGAATAACAACAAGAAAACCCAAATGAACAAAAAACAACAGGAAGATGGAAAGCATGGGACAACAGAATAAATAGACAAATAGTCCAAGTGGTTCAAGATCTCAAAATGAGTAACAAACACATGGAAGGAAGAAAAGTGTGGAAGAAATAATATAAGAAAATAAGATTAAAAAGTTTTGCCAAGGGGTATCTGGGTGGCTCAGTCACTTGAGCATCGGACTCTTGATTTTGGCTCAGGTCATGATCCCAGGATCATGGGATTGAGCCCTACATTGGGATCCTTGCTGAGCATGGAACCTGCTTAAGATTCTCTCTCTCCCTCTGCCTCCACCCCGACTCATGCTCTCTCTTCTTTAAAAAAAGAAAAAAGAAAAAAACCAGGGGTGCCTGGGTGCCTCAGTCGGTTAAACGTCCGACTTTGGCTCAGGTCATGATCTCACAGTTCGTGATTTCGAGCCCTACATTGGGCTCTGTGCTGACAACTCAGAGCCTGGAGTCTGCCTCGGATTCTGTGTCTCCCTCTCTCTCTCTCTCTGCCCCTTCCCCACTTACACTCTGTCTCTCTTTCTCTCTCTCAAAAATAAAGAAACATTACAACAAAAAACAAGTTTTGCCAAGTGCCTCAAATAACAGTGAAAACAAACTGCATACCAAATCATGTCATTGTGAAATTTCAGAACCCTGGGAATAAAGAGCAGATCTTAAAATCTTCCAGAGAATATGAGAAAGAAAAGAAAGGTCAAAAGTTAATGACACATACAGTGAAACAGAAACCAGAATGATGTTGGATTTCTCAAGAAGAGAATGTGTACGTGAATAATTGCAGGTATCTTAGGAAATTTCAAGGAACTTTTCTATAAATGTAAGAACAACTTATTTTGTTTCTCACTCAAATTATCAACACCATTATACTTTAAGTTGTGGTGCATTCTGTGTCAATGCTGAATAAAAGTTTAAGGAAAATAAGAGGATGGACAAAATGTGCCGTGTGTCAGCAGGCTTTGCTGCCACCAAAGAATTACATCATTGTGTTGGTAAGAAAATACATGGATAACAGGATTGTGTTCCTTTTTTTTTAATTGAAGTGTAATTAACATACATATACATAACATAATGTATAATCAACACCACAAAAACACAGGGCTAGAGGCCAATATTTCTGATGAACATAGCAGCAAAAGTCCTCAAGAAAATATTAGCAAACAGAGTCCAACAATGCATTAGTTATTCACCATGACTAAGTGGGATTTATTCTAAGGATGCAAACATGAATTAAAATCTACAAATCAACGTGATACATCATATCAATAGGGAAAGAATAAAAACCATATGATAGTTTCAACAGATGCAGAAAAAACTCTTTGACAAAGTACAACATCTATTCTTGGTAAAAATCCTCAACAAAGTAGGTTTGGAGGGAACATACTTCCACATAACAAAGGCCATGTATGAAAAACCCACAGCTAACAAACATCCTACTCAATGGTGAAAACCTGAGAGTTTTCCCCTTAAGATCAAGAAGAAGACAAGGATGTCCACTCTTACCCCTTTTATTCAAAATGATACTGGCAGTCCTAGCCAAAGCAGTCAAAGAAAAGCATCCAATTTGGCAAGGAGCAAGTAAAACTTGGACTATTTGCGGATACCATGATCCTGTATCTAGAAAACCACAAAGACTCCACCAAAAACTACTAGAACTGATAAATGAATTCAGTAAGGTCACAGGATACAAAATCAATGTATAGAAATCTGTTACTTTTCTACACACTAACAATGAAGTAGCAGAAAGAGAAATTAATAAAGCGATCTCATGTGGGGTGCCTGGGTGGCTCAGTCAGTTAAGCATCTGACTTCGGCTTAGGTCTGTGACTTTGAATCCTGTTTGGAGCTCTGTGCTGACAGCTCAGAGCCTGGAGCCTGTTTTGATATCTGTGTCTCCCTTTCTCTTTGCCCCTCCCCTGCTTGCACTCTCTCTCAAAAATCAATAAACATTAAAACAAATTTAAAAAATAAAGCAGTCCCATTTATAATTGCACCAAAAATAAGATACCTAGGAATAAACCTAAAAAAGGGTGTAAAGACCTGTACTCTGAAAACTTTAAGACTGGTGAAAGAATTTAAAGATGACAGAAAGAAATGGAAAGATATTCCATGCTCATGGATTGAGAGAACAAATATTGTTAAAATGTGCAAACTACCCAAAGCAACCTACAGATTTAATGCAATCCTTATCAAAATACCAACAGCATTTTTCACAGAACAGAAACAAATAATCCTAAAATACACGTGGAACCAAATAGCCAAAGCCAGCTTGAAAAAGAACAAAACTGGTATCACAATTTCAAATTTCAAATTCTACCAAAAAGCTGTAGCAATTAAAACCATATGGTACAAAAATAGACATATCAATAGAACAGAATAGAAAGACCAGAATTACACCCACAATTATATAGTCAATTAATCTTTGACAAAAGAGGCAAGAATATTTGCCAGGAAAAAGATACTCTCTTCAACAAATGGTCTTGGGAAAACTGGTCAACTATATACTGAAATGAAACTGGGCCACTTTCTTACACCATACACAAAAATAAACTTGAAATGGATTAAAGACCTAAATGGGAGACCTGAATCCATAAAAATCCTAGAAGAGAGCACAGGTAGTAATTTCTGTGACATTGGCCATGGCAACAATTTTTTAGGTATGTCTCCTGAGGCAAGGGAAATAAAAGAAAAAAACAAAAACACTAATTCAAAAGGATACATGAACCCCTATGTTTACAAAGATTTGAGCAACATATCAATTTGAATATTTGTATACCAAGGGAATTGAACAACAAGTTTCATGAGGAAAAGACCACAGATTAAACTGTGAAAAATCCAATATATTCTTTTTTTTAGCCTCTCTGAATCTTAATTTTTTATTTTATTTTTTTAAATATATGAAATTTATTGTCAAATTGGTTTCCATACAACACCCAGTGCTCATCCCAAAAGATGCCCTCTTCAATACCCATCACCCACCCTCCCCTCCCTCCCACCCCCCATCAGCCCTCAGTTCTCCATTTTTTTTTTTAATTTTTTTTTTTTTTAGCGTTTATTTATTTTTGAGACAGAGAGAGACAAAGCATGAATGGGGGAGGGCCAGAGAGAGGGAGACACAAAATCTGAAACAGGCTCCAGGCTCTGAGCTGTCAGCACAGAGCCCGACGCGGGGCTCGAACTCATGGACCGCGAGATCATGACCTGGGCCGAAGTTGGCCACTTAACTGACTGAGCCACCCAGGCGCCCCTGTTCTCCATTTTTAAGAGTCTCTTATGCTTTGGCTCTCTCCCACTCTAACCTCTCTCTCTTTTTTTTTTTTTTTTTCCTTCCCCTCCACCATGGGTTCCTGTTAAGTTTCTCAGGATCCACATAAGAGTGAAAACATATGGTATCTGAAATAAGCCATACAGAGAAAGACAATATATTCTTTTTTTATTGTGGTAAAAAAAAATACAATGTGAGATATGCCCTCATAACAAATTTCTAAGTGTAAGTGCAGTATTGTTAACTGTAAGCACAGTGTTGTTATAGCAGATGTTAAGAACTTTTCATCTTGTATAACTGAAACTTCATATCTATTGAACAACCACCCTCCTAAATCCCTTGCCCCTATCCCCTGGCATGTATCATTCTACTTTCTGCTGCTATGAGTTTAACTACTTTAGATATCTCATATAAATGGAATTATGCAGTATTTATCCTTCTGTGACTGGTATATTTCATGTATCATAATGTCCTTAAGGTGAATCCATGTTGACTCATGTGACAGGATTTCCTTTTCTAATGGCTGAATAATATTCCATTGTATATATATAACACATTTTCTTTATCCGTTCATCAATGGACATTTAGGTTTCTTCCATATCATGGTTATTGTGAATAATTCTGCAGTGAACATGGGATTGTGCAGAACTCTCTTTGAGATCCTTATTTCATTTCTTTTTTCAATTCTGGATATATACACAAAAGAGGGAGCTGGATTATACAGTAGTTCCATTTTTAATTTTTTGAGGAAACTCCATACCATTTTTCATAGTAGCTGTGCCACTTTATGTTCCTACAATAGTGAACAGAGTTTCAGTCATTCCACATCCTTGTAACCCTTGTTTATGCTTTGTTTTTTTGAGAATAGCTATCCTAGCAGGTGTGAGGTGATATCTAATTGTGGTGGTTTTCTTTTCTTTTTTTTTTTAATTGCGGTTTTTGATTTCCATTTCCTGATGGTTAGTAATGCTGAGCATCTTTTCTTTTTTTTTAATATTTAAATTTTGTTTAAATCCAAGTGAGTTAACATATAGTGTAATAATGATTTCAGAAGAAGAATTTAGTGATTCATCACTTACATATAACACCCAGTGCTCATCCCAACAAATGCCCTCCTTAATGCCCGTCACCCATTTAGCCCATACCCCCCACACCTCCCCTCCAGCAACCCTCACTTTGTTCTCTGTATTTAAGAGTTTCTTATGGTTTGCCTCCTTTTCTGTTTTTATATTATTTTCCTTCCCTTCCCCTATGTTCATCTGTTATGTGTCTTAAATTCCACATATGAGTGAAATCATGATATTTACCTTTCTCTGACCGACTTATTTCACTTCATATAACACACTGTAGTTCAATTCACATTGTTGCAAATGGCAAGATTTCATTCTTTTTGATCATCAAGTAATACTCCATTGCATATTTATGCCACATCTTCCCTTTAATGTTTATTTATTTTTGAGACAAGAGGCAGAGTGTAAGCAGGGAAGGGGCAGAGAGAGAGAGAGGAAGCCATGGAAAACTGAAGCAGGCTCCAGGCTTTGAACTGTTAGCCACAGAGTCTGACACAGGGGCTTAAACTCACGAGCTGTGAGATATGACCTGAGCTGAAGTCGGATGCTTAACTGAGCCACCTAGGTGCCCCTATACCACATCTTCTTTATTCATTTGTCAGTTGATGGACATTTGGGCGCTTTCCTTTCCATAATTTGGCTATTGTTTATAGTGCTGCTATAAACATTGGGGTGCATGTGCCCCTTTGAATCAGCATTTTTGTATCCTTTGGATAAATACCTAGTAGTGCAATTGCTGGGTCATAGGGCAGTTCTAGTTTTAATTTTTTGAGGAACCTCCATACCATTTTCCAGAGTAGCTGCATCAGTTTGAATTCCCACCAGCAGTGCACAAGTATTCCTCTTCTTCCACATCTTTGACAACATGTGTTGTTTCCTGAGTTGTTTATTTTAGTCATTCTGATAGGTGTGAGGTAGGATCTCATTGTGGTTTTGATTTGTATTTCCCTGATGATGAGTGATGTTGAACATCTTTTTATGTGTGTTAGCCATCTGGATGTCTTCTTTTGAAAAGCGTCTGTTCATATCTTTTGCCTATTTCTTTACTACATCATTTTTTGGGTGTTGACTTTCATAAGTTCTTTATAGATTTTGGATACGAAGCCTTTATCTGATATGTCATTTGCAAATATCTTCTCCCATTCCTTAAGTTGCCTTTTAATTTTGTTGATTGTTGCCTTCACCGTGCAGAAGATTTTTATCTAGATAAGGTCCCAATAGTTCATTTTTGCTTTTGTTTTCCCTTGCCTCCAGAGACATGTGTAGTAAGAAGTTGCTGCAGCCCAGGTCAAAGAAGTTGTTGCCTGTTTCTCCTCTAGGATTTTAATGTTTTCCTCTAGTTTGAGTTTATTTTTGTGTATGGTTTAAGGAAGTGGTCCAGTTTCATTCTTTTGCATGTCACTGTCCAGTTTTCCCAGCAAAATTGCTGAAGAAACTGTCTTTTTTTCCATTGGATATTATTTCCTGCTTTGTCAAAGATTGCTTGGCCATACATTTGTGGGTCCATTTCTGGGTTCTCTATTTCATTTTGATCTATGTGTCTGTTTTTGGACCATACTGTCTTAGTGATTATAATTCTGTAATAGAGCTTGAAGTCCAGAATTGTGATGCCTCCAGCTTTGGGTTTTTTTTTTTTTCAATGTAACTATTAGGGGGTCTTTTCTGGTTCCATACAAATTTTAGGATTGTTCTAGCTCTGTGAAGAATTCTGGTATTATTTTCATAGGGATTGCATTGAATATGTAGATTGCCTTGGGTAGTATCGACATTTTAACAATACTTGTTCTTCTAATCCATGAGAATGGAATGTTTTTCCATTTCTTTGTGTCCTCTTAAATTTCTTTCATCAGCTTTCTATAGTTTTTAGTGTATAGATCTTTTACGTCTTTGGTTAAGTTTATTCCTAGGTATCTTATGGTGTTTTGTCCAATTGTAAATGGGATTGATTCCTTGATTTCTCTTTCTGTTGCTTCATTGTTGGTGTATAGAAATGTCACAGATTTTTGTATATTGATTTTATATCCTGTGACTTTGCTGTATTCATTTTATCAGTTCTAGCAGTTCTTTGGTGGAGTATTTTTGGTTTTCCACAGAGTATCATGTTGTCTGCGAAGAATGAAAGTGTAGCTTCTTCCTGGACAATTTGAATGCCTTTTATTTATTTTTTTGTTGTCTGATTGCTGCAGTTAGGACTTCCAACCCTATATTGAACAACAGTGGTGGGAGTGAACATCCCTGTCATGTTCCTGACCTTGGGGGGAAACCTGTGAGCTTTTCCCCATTGAGAAAGATATTAGCTGTGGGTCTTTTATATATGGCATTTATCATCTTGAGGCATGTTTCTTCTATCCCTGCTATCTTGAGGGTTTTTATCAAGAAAAGATGCTGTATTTTGTCAAATGCTTTTTCTGCATCTATTGAGAGGACAATGTCATTCTTATCCTTTCTTTTATTAATGTGGTGTATCACGTTGATTGATTTGTGAATATTGAAACAGCCCTGCAGCCCAGGAATAAACCTCACTTGATCATGGTGAATAATTCTTTTAATGTGTTGTTGGATTTGGTTTGCTAGTATCTTGTTGAGAACTTTTGCATCCATGTTCATCAGGGAAATTGCTCTATAGTTCTCCTTTTTTTTAGTGGGGTCTTTGTCTGGTTTTGGAATCAAGGTAGTGCTGGCTACTGAGAATCTTTTCATATACCTGTTGACTAGTTGAACATCTTTTAAAAAATGTCTATTCAAGTCCTTTGCTTGAGCAGTAGGATCCCGTATGTATTTTGGATATTAATCCTTTTTCAGATATGTGGATTGCAGATATTTTCTCCCACTTAGTAGATTGCCCTTATACTCTGTTGATTGTTGTGCAGAAACCTTTTGGTTTGATGCCATCCCACTTAACTATTTTTGCTTTTGTTTCCTGTGCTTTTGGTGCTGTCTCCAAGAAATCATTGCCAAGACCAAATTATGAAGTTTTTCTCTTATCTAACTTAGATTTTTTAAAATTATCAATTAGTGTGGACAACAGATATTGTGACACTATTATTCTTATTCCTATTACTCCCTATTCATGGATCTTATTTCTTCCTCAGCCTCTACCCATTGCTGACATCCACCAGTTTGAATCAGGGCTGCCTGTGTACATGGTGCCCCCTAGGCTGAGCACTGCATCACCTGTATTGCTTTGAAAGATGGCCTCAAATGGAAAAAGGGTAAAGTTATTTGGTATTTTTCAACTTCAGGAAATCTGTTAATTTCTGGTATTGTTAATTGTTTGACTGATTAAAAGCCCATTAAAAGGGGGATGCCTGCATGGCTCAGTTGGTTGGGAGTCCAGCTCTTGATTTCAGCTCAGGTCATAAACTCACAGTTTATGAGATTGAACCATGCCTCAGGCTCTGCACTGACAGTGAGAAGCCTGTTTGGGACTCTCTCTCTCTCTCTCTCTCTCTCTCTCTCTCTGCCCCTTCCCTGCTCGTGCGAGCATGCATCTCTCTCTCTCTCTCCTTCAAAGTAAATAAATAAACATTAATAAAAACCATTGAAAGGGCAAAAAGAGGGACATGAAGTGATTGTAGTGATGGAGTAAGGCTCAGGAATTGTATCTCTCTTTATAAAATGTATATTTACGTCTTTTTATTTTAAAATTTCTCTGGTTTACCAAACCTACTATCTTTGTATCCCTGCTAACAAAGGAATTTAAATTTACAACCTCTACCTAATCACCACCTACTCCCTTATTAACCTCATATAGTCTGACTTGATCCTACACATCTTGAAGAATATATTGCTTTCGAGAACACTAATGACTTCTTAATCACCAAATCCTTTGTAGTATTTCCTTCTGATGACAGCTCTTTTCTGCAAAGCACGTCCTCCTAGGTTCCAAAGCCTTATTCAACTCAACAACATCATGTCTTTATTGAATGTTTCTCATGTCATTTACTTCTTGGAGTATGGAAACCAAGATAATAGCTGAGAGATGATTGTAGAATCTTCAGGTACGACTCTAATAAGCAAAGATTGAATCATTGACTTGAAGAAAAAGTAATGTTCTTCTAGGGCAGCACTGTCCATTGGTGCTACAAACCACATACACAATTTTAAACTTTCTAGTATTCACATTCAAAAAGCAAGGGGAAATTAATTTTAATGTTTATTTATTTTTGAGGGAGGGAAGGAGAGAGAGAGAATGAATGAATGAATGAATGAATGAGCGAGCGGGGGAGGAGCAGAGAGAGAAGGAGATGCAGAATCTGAAGCAGGCTCCAGGCTCTGAGCTGTCAGCACAGAACCCAAAGTGGGGCTTGAATTCATGAACTGGATCATGACCTGAACCAAAATTGGTGTTTAACTGACTGAGCCACCCAGGTGCCCCGAATTTTAATATATTTTATTTAACTCAGCATATCCAGAATATTTTTTTAAATGTTTGTTTATTTTGAAAGAGAGTGAGCACAGGGGGAGGGGCAGAGAGAGGAGAGAGATTATCTCAAGCAGGTTCTGAACTTTCAGCATGGAGTCTGATGCAGGGCTTGATCCCAGGAACTTTGAGATCATGACCTGAGCTGAAGTCAAGAGTTGGATGCTTATCTGACTGAGCCACCCAGGTGCCACTCAACATATCTAAAATATTATTTCAACATATAATCAATAAAAGTTTATTAGTGAGATATCTACATTTTTTTGTACTAAGTCTTTGAAACCTGGTGTATATTTTACACTGAAAATCCATTTCTTTTTGGACTAGCCCATTTCAAATACTTAATAGTACATGTGCTGGTGGCTGCTATATTGAACAGTGCCAATCTATGGAGTAGAAATAGAATAAATAAAAGAAAGTAGAGGTAGAATGGCTTAAAACTGGAGTGATTTTTACTAGCAGTTAAGAATTATGACTGTTCAGCAAAACAACAGACTTCCTTCCAGAGAAAGCTGGAAGGAATAAAGTGGCAATAAAGCTCAAATTAGGAATGCATTAGTTGGATTTTAGTGTCTCTTTATTAATTTTTTGTAAAACATAAGTCATGTATTTTTGGGCAAAAATTTAGACAATGTAGTTTAAAGATATGCTTAATAATTTCCTCTCTTCCACTCCCAGTCTCTGAGTTAACAAATAACAGTTTGGTGTGTATTCTTCTAGACTTTATATCCATATAAGAATGTATAATAAATTTGCATACACACACACACACACACACACACACCTAATCTTAAAATTTTTTTAAATGTTTATTTTTTGAGAGGAGGGGAAGGGCAGAGAGAGAGAGAGGGAGACACAGAATTCAAAGCAGGCTCCAGGCTCTGAGCCCGGATGGGGGCTCAAACCCATGAACCACGAGATTATGACCTGAGTTGAAGTCGGATGCTTAACTGACCGAGTCACCCAGGTGCCCCACTCCTTTAATATTTTTAATTTTAAAGGTGAGATAATGAAAATACAAGTTGATCCACAGTTTACTTACTACTATATCATTGACATCTTTTTAGGTCAGTGTATATGTATCACATTCATTTTTAAATGGCTATATCATCTTCCATATAATTTATATAGCATAACTTATTCAATAATTTACTTACTGATAGGTATTGTAACAAGAGTCTCATACCACGTCCCCTAAGGCCACCTCTGATTTCAGCCACACTTGAAGTGGACGATTCCATGCAAATGCAGAATCAGCTTAAACTGATAGTATGTTGCTTCAAGCATGTGCCTTGAATCTCTTTGCTTTTTTTTTTTTTTTTTTTTTCCTTCTAGAGCTTCTTTAATGGTCATGCTCCCATATCCAACCTCAGTGGACAATTTTGTAAGTTATTTACACGGCAAAATCAAGGGCTTATTGCTCTCAGAGATGATCAGATTCCACTCTTATTTTGGTTTTTCTATCTTTTCTCTCCCTCTTCCTTCATTTTTGTCTCTGGAATCACCTTCCATATAAACTGGGGGCACACAAGTCCTTCTATCAGATGACAAACACACAGATGTTTTCACTGTTATGAAACAGTGCTCCTTGACTACTGGGTATTTATCCAAAGAATATAAAACCAGTAATTTGGAGGGATATATGCATTCCTATGTTTATTGCAGTATTATTTACAATAGCCAACTTATGGAAGCAGTGTAAGTATACTTTGATAGATGAATGGATAAAGATGTGTACACACACACACATATATATATATACACACACACACATATATGTATATATATATTGTATATGTTATATATATATATATATATGCATATATATTATATATTGTTTAGCCATAAAAGAGAATGAAATCTTTCCATTTGCAATAACACAGATGGATCTAGAAAGTATAATGCTAAGCAAAATAAGTCAGAGAAAGACAAATACCATATGATTTCATTCCTATGTGGAATTTAAGAAACAAAACAAGTGAGCAAAGGAAAATAAAAAGAGACAAACCAAAAACCAGACTCTTAATTACAGAGAACGAACAGGGTTTACAGTGGGGAGGTGGGTAGGGGGATGGGTGAAATAGGTGAAGGGGATTAAAAGTACACTTATCTTGATGATAAATGTACATCACTAATACAACACTATGTTAACTATACTGGAATTAAAGTAAAAAAATAGTAAACTTAAAAAAAATAAAAACTTCAGTGCCTGGCCCTGAAAGCAAAACAAAGCAAAAACAAAACAAAACGAAAAACCAGTGTTGCTTGAAATTTTGCTTCCTTTAAAAATTTTATGTATCAGTGTTTTTTCAAATTTTGAAGTGTCAGATTCCCAAAACAAAACATGTTGTCAGATTATATTTCCAAAGGCTACAGCAGATCACAGGTCTATCAACCATACTTACAGATATGCTAACCAGCAGGGGTGGTATTATCCTATAATTACCCTATAATTTTTGCCACTGTCATTTGAACAAAATGGTATGTCACATTGCTATAATTTTCCTTTTGGTGAAGTTAGGATGGTGAGCATCTTTTCATGTTCTTAGAGATTTTTTTTTTTACTTCAATCCATGCAACAAATTCCAGACAAATTAAAGGTATAAATGAAGAAACATGGTAAAAATATTAAAAAATAATTTAGGAGAAAGTAGTGTGTTTAACCATGTGTGAGGGAAATGCATAAATAAAAATGGACAGATTTGACATTAAAATTGTGCTCTTAAATTTTGGTTGAGCAAATGATACTGAGAAAGTTTTAATAAAAAGCCCCCACAATTGTTAAGACAAAATATGGATTGGCAAAAATATCCACAAAACATTTAACAGATACTATGGATTAATTGGAGAAAGTCAAAGTATCTTAGAGAAAAATAGTCAAAGAATAGAAACAGAGGGAGGGGTGCCTGAGTGGCTCAGTCAGTTAAGCTTCCAACTTCGCTTCAGGTCATGATCTTAAGGTCTGTGAATTCAGGCCTTGCACTGGGTTCTGTGCTGACAGCTTGGAGCCTGGAGCCTGCTTCCAATCTGTTTCTCACTCTCTCTGTCCCTCCCCTGCTCATGCTCTGTCTCTCTCTCTCAAAAATAAACATTAAATTTTTTTTAAAAGAGGGAAAAGCATGCTATCTTTCCTGCTATTAGCAGTGTAATTTTCCAAGTTATTATTTTTTGTTGTTGTTTCAAGATTTTATTTAAATTTCACTTAGTTAACATTAGCGTAATATTAGTTTTAGGAGCAGAATTTAGTAATTCATCACTTACATATAACACCCAGTGTTCAACACAAATGCCCTCCTTAATACCCATCACCCATTCAGCTTATCCCTGCCCACCTTTCTCCATTAACCCTCAGTTCTCTATCAAGAGTGTTTTATGGTTTGCTTCCCTCTGTTTTTTTTCCCCTTCCCTTAAGTTCATCTGTTTGTTTCTTAAATTCTACATGAGTGAAATCATATGCTATTTGTCTTTCTCTGACTGACTTATTTCACTTAGCATAATACATTCTAGCTCCATCCACATCATTGCAAATGGCAAGATTTCATTCTTTTTGATGGCTAAGTATATTCCATTTTCTTTATCCATTCATCAGTCAATGGACATTTGGGCTCTTTCCATAATTTGGCTATTGTAAGTAATGCTGCTATAAACATTGGGTGCATGTGTCCCTATGAATCAGTGTTTTTGTACCCTTTGGGTAAATACCTAGGAGTGCAATTTGATGGATTGTAGAATATTTCTATTTTTAACTTTTTGAGGAACCTCCATACTGTTCTCCAGAGTGGCTGCACCAGTTTGCATCCCCACCAACAGTGTAAGGGGGTTCCCCTTTCTCTGCATCCTTGCCAACATCTGTTGTTTCTTATGTTGTTAATTTTAGCCATTCTGACAGATGTGAGGTAGTATCTCATCGTGGTTTTGATTTCTATTTCCCTGATGATGAGTAATGATGAGCATCTTTTAATTTGTCTGTTAGCCATGTGGATGTCTTCTTTGGAAAAATGTCCATTTATGTTTTCAGCCCCTTTCTTGATTATTTTTTGTTTTTTTTTTTTGAAGGGGGGTGTTGAGTTTGAAAAATTCTTTATATGTTTTGGATACTAACCCTTTATCAGATATGTCATTTGCACATATCTTCTTCCATTCTGTAGGTTGCCTGTTTTGTTGATTGTTTCCTTCACTGTGTGGAAGCTTTTTATCTTGATGAAGTCCCAATAGCTCATTTTTGCTTTTTACAGACAACATTATACTGTATGCAGAAAACCTGAAAGACTCCACCAAAAAATTGCAATAACTGATACATGAATTCAGTAAAGTTGCAACATAGAAAATAGATATATAGAAATCTGTTACATTTCTATACACCAATAATGAAGTAGTAGAAAGAGAAATCAAGGAATTGATCCCATTTGCAATTGCACCAAAACCTTAAGATACCTAACCCTAAGATAAATTTTACCAAAGAGATAAAAGATCTCTACATTGAAAACTGTAGAACACTTATGAAAGAAATTGAAGAAGACACAAGGAAATGGAAAAACATTCCATGCTCATGGATTGGAAGAACAAATATTGCTAAAATGTCATACTACCCCAAACAATCTATACATTTAATGCAATCCCTATCAAGATATCACCAGCATTTTTCACATAGCTGGAGCAAACAATCCTAAAATTTGTGTGGAATCACAAAAGACCCTGAGTAGCCAAAGCAATCTTGAAAAAGAAAAGCAAAGGTAGAGGCATCACAATTCTGGATTGTATATTACAAAACTGTGGTGATAAAGGCAGTATGGTACTGGTACAAAAGCAGACATATAGATCAATATAGAACAGAATAGAAAACCCAGAAATGAACCCACAACTATATGGTCAACTAATTTTCAACAAAGCAGGAAAGAATATCCAGTGCGAAAAGATGGTCTCTTTAACAAATGGTGTTGGGAAAACTGGACCACTTTCTTACACCATAAACAAAAATAAATTCAAAATAGATGAAAGACCTTACATGTGAGACAGGAAACCTTCAAACTCTTAGAGGAGAACACAGGCAGCAACCTCTTTGACATCAGCTATAGCAACTTCTTACTAGATACATCTCTGGAGACAAGGGACCCAAGTTATTTTTGGGTGTGTATACACACACACACACACACACACACACACACACACACACACACTGAGGTCTGTGAGCTCAGACCCATTCTTTTCAAAAGAATTTTCCCAGACAAAGCTTACTTTGAGTTGGGAAATACAAGTCAACTGCTCTGAAATTTGAAGTCCATGCCTATGTGATACGATGGAAGTTAGAAATGATCTAACATTTTTCCTACCTACTCCTGAGAATAATTTCTTTGTATTAACTGGACTGTTATTCATACGCCTAAATTCACTCAGCCTATATCATTCAACTGATTGCTCCCAATATATTGGATTAGGCAATTCCTAGACCTTATAAATCCACTTTATTGTGTACATAATTCCCTCCCCCCCATAATACCAGCCACCAGGTAGAACCCCCAAGATACTACCTGTCTACACAATTTATTTTGATATCTTAAAAGCATTAAAAAATTTCATTTCACACAGAACATAAACTAGATATATTGCAGTACAGAGATGCCAGGTTGGCTAACATTTCTATTTCTTTTCTACTCAGTGTTCCATGGTGAAATAATAATATTTCTTTATCCTTGTTTGTACTGACTGAAATACCATGAATTATGGCTCTGCTCCAAAGTTGGTGAGTTATAGAGCCATAATTCTGCTCCCACACAAATGAAGTGTGTATCTGTATTTGGCCTTTGGACATGACTTCATTGGAGGAAGATCTCGTGAGACCTTAGATCCATGAGCTGTAGCTGGTGTGCCAGAGTTTCTGTCAACATGGGATTTCAAGACAGATTCTAAGTTTAAGATTTTAATAGGCCAGGTACATATAAAAGTTGGGGTTGTTTTTTTCTCTTCATTGATTATTACTTTTTGCTTGTAAGTGTATTTATTTTAAGTGTACCTAGAGAGAGGGAAAAAGTCCCCAAAGCATGAGCTACTGTGATTGCTGTTGAATTCCAGATGAAAAGATGATTAGCGACAATAGATGGTGACAAGTGACTTCAGATAATGCTTTTAGAGTCCATGGCAAACAGAAATCTGATATACTTAGCTAGACATTCAAATAATTGAATTGATTTTTATTGAATTTTTACCAAATTTCATAAACTCTTTGGAGGATATTTTTTAGCAGTTTAGGTGTAAACTTAAATTACTTAAAAATAATTAATATTGAAAAAGAGAAATGAAAATGTTCTCTAGGTCTCTCTACATAATTTATTTTATGTTCAGAGAATGAGGTTTTATATATATTGTCTATGGCTGGTCCTATGAGTCATAGTTTGCAAGGATTTAGTGTATTGTTTAGTTAACGGGTGACTGCCTGTGAAGTCCAGAGGGATATTTTTATGGTCCAGACATGAAAAACCACAGCACAGGTTTATCTGTGAGGCAGTTAGGGAAAGGCTATAAAGTGATCTTAGTTGACTACTGTGCCTTCCACTGACGTCAAGAGCATTTTATAGCTTGGTGTTTTGTGTATTTTTAGATTCTAAAGGTACGGTTGGTGTATCTGGGCTCTTTCCATAATCTCTGACTCACACATTTATTGTTAATCCTTATCATTTGTTTTTTTTTTTTTTAATTTTTTTTTTCAACGTTTTATTTTATTTTTGGGACAGAGAGAGACAGAGAATGAACGGGGGAGGGGCAGAGAGAGAGGGAGACACAGAATCGGAAACAGGCTCCAGGCTCCGAGCCATCAGCCCAGAGCCCGACGCGGGGCTCGAACTCACGGACCGCGAGATCGTGACCTGGCTGAAGTCCAACGCTTAACCGACTGCGCCACCCAGGCGCCCCATCATATGTTTTTAATAGAGAAGTAGCTATGGGATGGCAAAACTCTTCACTGTTCGAAGTGATCTTTTTACTTTGAAAAAGAGATCATTAAATAGTTCACTCACATGCTATGAAATTAGGGGACTTTAGTAATTGATTTAGAAAGAAAATGTGACTGGGGACAAGAGCAGGGGATGTGGAGTCCTGTAGTACAAATGCAACTTACTGTATTTATATATGTTCTTCAATTATTCGTGTATCTATATATTCCCATCTATATAAAGTTAACATAGGTGTGTATATATAAACCATATGAGAGCTATCTTTCAAAGCTATCATCTTAAGAAGGTATATACTTACTCCAATGGTAGAGACTTTGCTTGACAAATATTTAGATTACAATTTTAAAATGTCAAATTTTCTTTTTTTTAAAGTTTATTTATTTTGAGAGAGAGCATATGCACGTGTGAGCACAGGGGAGGGGCAGAGAGAGAGGGAGAGAGCATTACAAGCAGGCTCTGAGCTAAGACCTCAGAGCCTGACATGGGGCTTAATCTCAAGAGAACTGTGAGATCATGACCTGAGCCAAAATCAAGAGTTGGACACTTAACCAACTGAGCCACCCAGGTGCCCCCAAAATTTCAAAGTTTCTAATAATATCTGGCTTTAGTTATGTAAGGAAGTTTTTATGTTTCTGTATCCATATGTATTCTATATCTTTTTCAAACTGGGGTTTGAAAGATTGTTCAGTAATAGCATTCCCCCACTTCTGTCCCATTTCGTTACATGAAGAGCCAATTAAGATACTTATTGGAGAGATCCATAGGGTGGGAATCCAGAGGGGGTTCCTGTTTATGGCCTTACAATATGATTTGTATGATCTCAGGTAAGTCATTTAGCTCCTGAGCCAGATATGGTAGAAGGAAATAATGTTTGCCCCTGGGAAATGCTATGAACTTGATAGTCACAGAGGAAATGTTCCATGTAATGATAGGTTACAATATTTGTCTTCTCAAGAATTTGTATGGCTAGTCTCTTATGAAATAAATAGGTAGATGGTTATCAGCTGAACATGATCTCCCTGCAGTATTTACACTTTGTTCATTTTGATGTTTCAAAGTCATTTCTAAGATACAAGATAATAAATATATATATTTTTAGTTTTAATGTTTATTTATTTTTGGAGAGAGAAGAACAGAGTGTGAGCAGGGGAAGGGGCAGAGAGAATAGGAGACACAGAATTCAAAGCAGGCTTCAGGCTCTGAGCTGTCAGCACAGAGCCTGACACAGGGCTCGAACCCACAAACCATGAGATCATGACTTGAGCCGAAGTTGGACACCCAACTGACTGAGCTACCCAGGCACCCCAATAAATACTTAGCACCATTACCACTGAGAAAAACTCTAGGATTGAATGAGGAAGGAAGTCATATAATGGGCTGGGCACCTTATTTTGCAGGTGTAAGAACAAGAAAAGGTGCTTTGGTTTGTAATAACCTTTCTATTTACTTCAGGAGAGTATAGACCTTAGTGTGTCATATCAATTACTAGTACATATTAGTTAACCCCTGATTAACCCAGCAATGACTTCTGGTAACAAATAATGCTGACCACACAACATGGAAGGTTAGATAATTAGACTTATGTAATAACTCTTCCATAAAGTCTGTCAGATTGTATATCACTCAAAATTGACTGGTTTTATTTTAGTAAATGGCTATTGCAACATTATATACCCTAGGTTGCTCACTTAAGGTATCTCAACTTGAGTATTCCTATCAGAAAAATGGTTTATACAATATTTCTCATATCCCTCCTTCCCACATCTAATAGCTTTTAAAGAAATAAATAATAGATATGAGAAAGAAATAAAAATTTTATATGATAAAAATACTGTCACTATTATTTGTTGAGTGCTTATTGTGTGATAGTCTCTGTGTTAAACATTTTACTTGCATTATTTCATTTAAGCCACTCAGTAAATATATGAGGTATCATTGCTGTTATCATCCTGGTTTGCAGGTGAAGAAATCGAATTAGAGACGTTAATTAGCTTACACAAGATTACAAAGCTGGTAAGTGGCAGACCAAGGTTGAAACCCAGCATAAGTAGAAACAGTGTGGTTGTAGATCACTCCTTTATGAAGTAAGCATATACTAAGAACTATACTATACAAATTAGTGGCTTATAATTAATGTTTAAAGGATCAAGTCCACCATTTCATTCTTACTGAGACAGATTTCCTTAAGGCCTTAATTCCCAATGGCCAGTAAGCATGGCTGGCAGCCAAGGCCAGACCTGACAGTGCCCTGGCCCGAGGTGGGCTGAGCAAGCCGGCATTAGGTAGGCATCAGATCATAGCTGTCCCTTCTCACCGTTTGGCCAGAGAAGTGCAGAAGCAATTGGGTCTGACCTGTCATGCCCTGGAACTGTCAGGGGGTGTGTGACCAGGAGGATTGGATAGCTCTTGCCTGCTCAATTTGGTGGCTGCTTCTTCCCTGGAGATAAGGCCGCCCTTTGCTTTTTAGATGACTTCCTGGGAAAGTCTTCTGCCGTTAGCATTAGCTATGATGGCTGCAGACGGCTTAAAGGGCAAGTCAGATATTTATAATCCTAAACCTGGGTATTGAAGATGATAGGAAAGAGTGTGTGCTGTTTATTTTTTTTTTATTTTTTTATTTTTAATTTTTTTTTCAACGTTTATTTATTTTTGGGACAGAGAGAGACAGAGCATGAACGGGGGAGGAGCAGAGAGAGAGGGAGACACAGAATCGGAAACAGGCTCCAGGCTCTGAGCCATCAGCCCAGAGCCCGACGCGGGGCTCGAACTCACGGACTGCGAGATCGTGACCTGGCTGAAGTCGGACGCTTAACCGACTGTGCCACCCAGGCGCCCCTGAGTGTGTGCTGTTTAGTTTAAATGATTCTAAATTATGCTCCCTAGAGCTCCTGTGAGGGCAGACTCTGAACCTTTCATTCTTGTTTTAGTCCCTGCAACAAGTCTTCCTGCTACCTAATATCTGCTTTGGGGTTATGTGTGAGATTTTTATATTCATAACCTATTTCCTGGTAAAAATACATTTGTAGTCACTAGTGTGGTGTTGAGGCAGATTTATTATTCCATGAGGGAGAAGATACATTCTTATACCCAAGGAATTGCATTTATTATTGCATCCTTTCAAGCATCCTTAAAAGATTCACATGAAGGATACAATTAATAATGTATTAAGATATGGCACTTTTGTACCTGACCTATTGGAATCAATATCCTTGCTAGTCTAAATCTAAGAAAGACTTGAAGACAAGAAATTTAGAATGATATTTTTAAAATTCCTTTAGAAGAAAGGAAACCCTTTCATAAGGTGGTGTAAATGGGAAAACTCTGGCTCTTATTCCAGAAAAAGAATCATGGATGGAAAACCCCCAATTAAAAGGTCACTTTTAACTGAAATGGAAAGAAACAAGTTCAGAGTCTAAAACCAGAAAAAGAGCTATAAGCTAATAATCTTTATGCTGAAAAGAAATGTGATACTTTTCCGAGTGTTACCTTTGGGAAAACTATGAAGTAATTTGTCATTTTTTTTTCTTGATCTAAATTATTTGATAATTCAGAAAACAAAACTAAATGTTTCTTAAGAACTTTGAGAAGAATGTATCTAGCCTTACACAAAGGGAATCCTCTCTTCTTTTTGGTGTTCCTTTAAGGGAAACTTGTTTTTGAAGGAAATGTCCCATTAACATTTTACATAAAGTTCTCTTAAGAGTGGGTTTTAGTGGTGGTGGATTATGTAATGTTAATGTTGGCTGTGAGGATTTTTTTCTGTAATTTATCTGTAGGGATTACATCATCTTCTGGAGTTACTGAATGCCTGGGCAGATGATTTGTATGTAGTTGAAAGGCCGTTGTGTTCTTAGAGTTGTCTCAGTGACAAATGGTGTGTTCTGGGTTCTCTTCTGAGGAGAATGGAATTTGGAGGTTTGCTTACCTGATGGAGTAATCCTAGAATTAGAATGGTCTGCTGACACTGGTACTCTTATGTCCCTTGTAAATCCTCCCCTATAACGCTGCAGACAGAAGCTTGAGAACTATGTTTCTTGGGCTATTTTGGTAGTAGGATTCCAGGATGGCAGGGCTCTGCCAATGAGATGCTTGCACATGGGATTGCCAATGTGGAAGAGGGATAGGCATTTTTCCCCTCTGTCTTCTGGCAGGGACAGTGAGCTGATGAGTATTACCAGATGTTCCGATGTGAGTGGTTGCCATTTCACCCACTTTGGAGCTGTGAGAAGCTGAGAAGTTACTTCCACCATTTGGATTTTGGGGCACAACAGCCTCCTCTTTCTTTGTGGCCACAAACCTGAAACTTAAGGCAGCTCCTCCTGTCTTTTTCTCCTCTAGTGTTTCCAATAGTTTTATAAGCACCCAATTCCTTAACTGAATCCATGCCTGTTTAAAATATGTGACACAGCTTCCGATTTCTTTGCTGAATCCTACCATGAGGGAGTTTCTTAACATTTCTGTTTTTCCAGTGAGAAAAGCTTCATTTCTTGTTGCTGGAGGCCACTAAGCTTTGGAAGAGAAAGTTTTATAAAGGCCCCATCTTTAGCAAGTCCATAAGATTTGGTTTCATTTTATTTTTTAAAGTCAATTCAGGAGATAACACAATTTTTAATAAAAATGACCTATGGTTAATGAAATCTCTAGCTGAATTTATAATCCAGTTAGTGCATGTCAGTATTTTTAAAGAGTTAATTAGGCTATAAAAACTAATGCAGCTATAAAACATATAGTGAATAACCAAGAAACGGAGTTTGTTATGTCATCTGTGCAGCTCCCTTTGCAAAGTGTGTGGTTATTATAACAATAAATAGAAAAAAACCAAACATATCATCTGGGACCATCACCAGTTAGTAATCATTGCCTATCTAAACCTGACCCAATTATAAGATCATACGTTCTTATTTACAGCCTGTGGTTTCAGGGTAGAGGGTACAAGGTTGGCAGAGATGAAAGAATCTTAGGGCTTTGGCATGGTTGGCATGGGGGCTTTGTTCAGAGGGGCCCTGGACTAGAGAAGTTTCTCTCGCCCATAGCTCCAACCTCCACAGAGGATTCCAGGGAAGTATCCTCCAGTGAGTTGTTCGTCTCAGCCTCTTGGGTTTGGCTCATGGAGGGTCTCTTTTAAACTGTTGGTAGTTTCTGTTATTGCAGGCAAAGAATGAGGGCCAGCCTGGACTTGTTGTAGTTTGGAAAAGAGAGTGCCTTTTTTCTTCCTCCCAGAGGAAGCAGAGTATAGAGAGGGTCGTAGAGTATGGTCTCTAGAGTGTAGTTGAGCAAATTTTAGCCACTGCATCGTAACTTCCAGGCAATTTCCCAGGTGGTAGGAGAGAGAGGTGGAAGTAAGGTAGCAGTGAGCATCTGTTATTAATGGGTATGTCATTTATATAAATTAGATCTCCCCAGAGGAACACTAGGTAGATGATCTTACATGTTTCTTTCGACCCTGAAAAACTATGAATCCGTAAGGAATAGCTGGATGTGGAAGGAGGACTATTGTACTAAGAGATCAAAGACTTGAGTTCTGGTTCTCCCTTCATCTCAGAGGGACCCGAGGAAGTTTATGTGGTCCTTATGGCTCTGGTGGCTCCACGCATGCAGTGCTTTGGCTGGCAAGGGACTAAACAGATGATCTCTGAGGTTTATCCTGGTTTAGGATCTATAGTTCTGTGATGTCTCAAATGTCTGTGATGCATACAGGGTCTTGTATTTCATTCTTAGTTTTGTTACCTTACACTACAAGTATTAATATGTATACAGTGCTTAAAAGAAGGCCTACACATAAGAAGTGCCATGTAAATGTTTGCTAAACAAATCATCTCTTTGCTGATTTAGGCATGTCAAGTGATAAACTCTGCTTCATTTTCACATCATCCAAATGATATTCTGTCAATGTTCATCAGCAATAGAGTAGATTCTAAGCTTCACTTTTAGAAAGGAATACATTGTTATCTGTCATTGGTCAGGCATCAGTGGCCTTGGTTGCCATCATGTGCCAAGGAAACACTTGTCTTGGTCTTGATTTTAAACTCAGCAAATGTTGAGAGGGAGAGATGAAGAGGTTTCCTGTTAGATTAGCAGTTCTATCCCTACCAAGCCAACTGATTCCCTTTTTTTCTTCAGTCAGCGCAGAGGATTTTGTCTATTGTCAGGAAATCAGAAAGGAAGCAATGAGATCCTGAGTAACTCAAATAGATGTTGCAAAGCCCTCCCATTCAGTCTATATTTTTTCCTCTCTCTAGCTTTATTGATGTATAATTGAGAAATAAAACTTGTATATATTCAAAGTGTATAATGTGATGTCTTGATATATCTATAGATGTATTGTGAAGTGATATGTATTGTGAAATCACATATATTGAGAGATACATATATTGTGAAATGATTACCGCAATCAAGCTAATCAACGTATCCATCACTTCTTATAGTTACCTGTGTGTGTGTGTGTGTGTGTGTGTTGAAAACACTTAAGATTTAGTGTCTTAGAGCATTTCAAGTACAAAACATAGTTTATTAACTATAGTCACCATGCTGTACTTTAGAACTTATTCATGCTACCTAACTGAAACTTTGTACCATTTGACCAACATCTCCCCATTTCCCCTATTTCCTCTCTCTCCTCCCCTCCAAGTCCCTGGTAACTACCATTCTACTCAACTTTCATGGGTTTAACTTTTTTAGATCCCACATAGAAGTGAGATCATTCAATATTTATTTTTTGTGTCTGGCTTATTTCAGTTAGCATAATGTCCTCCAGGTTCATTGCTGTTGTTAAAAATGGCAGACTTTGGGGCGCCTGGGTGGCGCAGTCGGTTAAGCGTCCGACTTCAGCCAGGTCACGATCTCGCGGTCCGTGAGTTCGAGCCCCGCGTCGGGCTCTGGGCTGATGGCTCAGAGCCTGGAGCCTGTTTCCGATTCTGTGTCTCCCTCTCTCTCTGCCCCTCCCCCGTTAATGCTCTGTCTCTCTCTGTCCCAAAAATAAATAAACGTTGAAAAAAAAAATTAAAAAAAAAATGGCAGACTTTCCTTCATTTTTATGACTGAATAATATTTCATGGTATGTGTGTATTCCATATATATATTCACATTTTACTCATTCTTTCATTTGTTGGTGGACACTTAGATTATTTCAATACCTTTGTTATAGTGAATAATGCTACAATAGACATGGGAGAAGAGATATTATTTTGAGATACTGATTTTATTTCCTTTCAGTATATCCCCAGTTTGGGATTGTAGGATCATATGATAGTTCTATTTTTAATTTTTGAGGAATCTGTTTACTGTTTTCCATAACGTATGTTCCAATTTACTTTCCCACCAACAGTGTACAGGGTTTCCTTTTCTCCACATTTCACCAACAGTTGTTATCTTTTATCTTTTTGATAATGTCATTCTAACAGGTGTGAAGTGGTATGTGATTGTGATTTTGATTTGCATTTCCCTCATGATTTGTAATTCTGAGGCCTTTTTTCATATACCTCTTGGCCATTTATGTCTTCTTTGGAGAAATTTCTACTTAGGTCCTTTGCCCATTTTTTATTGGATTATTTATTTATTTGTTATTGAGTTGTAGGAGCTCCTTATATATCTTAGATATTAATCTATTATTAAATGCATGGTTTGAAAATATTTTCTTCCATATGTTGTCTCTTCACTCTGTTTATTGCTTCCTTTGCTACATAGAAGCTTTTTCGTCTGTTGCAATCCCATTTGTATATTTTGGCTTTTGTTGCTTGTGTTTTTGGGTCATATCCAAAAAAATCATTGCCCAGACTAATGGCACGAAGATTTCCCCTTATATTTTCTTCTAGTAGTTTTAGAGTTTCAGGTCTTATGTTTAGCTATTTAATTCATTTTGGGTTGATTTTTGTATAAGTACAGTATCATTTTTGTGATGTGGATATCTAATTTTCCAAACACCATTTACAGAAGAGACTGTCCTTTCTCCATTGTGTGCTCTTGGAATCCTTACTGAAGGACGCTACAAGAAAAGAAAGTTACAAACCAATATTCCTGAATAACATAAGTGCAAAAATCCTCAGCAAAATTCTAGCAAACTGAATTCAACAGACACATTGAAAGGATTATACACCATGATTAAGTGGGAATTATCCTGGGATGCAAGGATACGCGAATCAATAAATGTGACACTTAAAATTAATAAAATAAAAGATAAAAGTTATGATCACCTTAATAGGTGCAAACATAGTATTTGAGAAAATTGAACACCTTTTCATGATAAAAGCTCTCAACAGTTAGGTATAGAAGGAATGTACTTAAATATAATAAAGGGTGCATATGAAAAAACCCACAGATTATATGATACTCAGTGGTGAAAAGCTGAAATCTTTTAAGACCAGAAAAAAGATAAGGATGTCCACTCTTAGCACTTCTGCTCAATATAGTACTATAGGTCCTAGCCAGAGCAATTAAACAAGAAAAAGAAATCCAAATCAGAAAGGAAGAAGTAAAACTTTGTTTACAGATGATATGTTTTTAGGTACAGAAAATTCTAAAGATTCTACTAAACTGTTAGAACTAATAAACAAAATGAAGTTGCAATATACAAAATTAACACACAAAAATAGTTTGCATTTTTATACACTAACAATAAACTATCTGTGAAATGAAGAAAACAATCCCATTTATAAGAGCAGCAAAACCATAAAATACTTGGAAATAAATTTAACCAAGGAAATGAAGGATCTCTATACTTAAAACTTTGAGACATTGATGAAAGAAATTAAAGAATACACAAATAAAAATAAGGCTATTTTGTATTCATGGATTGGGAGAATTAGTATAGTTTAAGTGTCCATGCTACCCAGAGTGATCTACAGATTCATTGTAATTCCTGTCCAAATTTCAGTGGCAATTTTTTTCATAGAGATAGAACATATGGAACCATCAAAGACCCTGAATATCCAAGAAATCTTAAGAGAGAAGAATAAAGCTGGAGGCATTATGCTTCCTCATTTCAAAATATATTACAAGCAGTATGGTACTGGCATAAAGATAGACACACAATGGAACAGAGAAGAGAGACCAGAAATAAATCCGTGTATTTATAGTTAACTCATATTCTACAAGGCCTATATTCTTTTCAAATGGGAGTTCCTAGTTAGTTTCTCAGCCCATTTATTCTTATTTTACTTACAGATTAAATAAATGAGTATTATTGCTTTTACAATCTTTAGTAGATTAAAAGTGGCAAATTGGAAAAGTATTGCTTTTCTTTTAAGCATTCTAAAAACAAGAGGAACAAATGGCCACAAGCCCATGGAAAAGATAAACTGATCAAAGTAGATGAAATAACTTTAAAAATAACAGTATGGGGTTATTTAGTGTGAAGTACACTGATCTCATGCATTAAGTCACAACATCACTGTATCACAATAGGTGATGTTCACAGTGGGGATTCTAAATCATCAAAAAAAAAAAGTTTAAAAATTCTTCATATTCTATGGAAGCAGTCAGAAGTATGTCATACATTTTTGAAAATTTTCAATACAAAGAACTGTACAAATTAAAATTTGATGCATAAAAATACACTTTACATTTGATAAAACAAATGTACAAGTCAAAGATTTTATTTTTTAAGGATGCCAACACGCTAGCTACTGCTATGGCTCACATTCTCAGAATGAATATTAGAATTTTAGATTCTTGGAGTTAAAAGGTATGTTAGGCAATGTTCTGTTAAGCTTTTTCTAACAGTGAACAGTTACAGCAAAGCAAGAGTATGTCATAATTTCAGTATCAAGTTCTTTAGAAGTGAAACAGAGGCCATGTGGGTAGTTGTGAAGAGCTGAGGCTCTGAAGTCAGGTCTAGATGGGAAGCCATTTCTGCCAGGTATTAGGTGAGAAATCTTTTATTTTTATTTATTTTTATGTTTATTTATTCTTGAGAGGGAGTGTGAGCGGGGGAGGAGGAGAGAGAGAGAGAGAGAGAGAGAGAGAGAGAGAGAGAGAGAGACAGACAGACACAGAATCCGAAGCAGGCTCCAGACTCTGAGCTGTCAACACAGAGCCCAATGTGGGGCTCATACTTATGAACTGTGAGATTATGAACTGTGAGTGTCCAACTGAGCCAAAGTTGGACACTCAACTGGACTGATCCACCCAGGCGCCCTAGGTGAGGAATCTTGAGGGCTTCCTTGGACTCCCCCAAAGCTCAGTTTCCTCAGTTATAAGTTGGGGTAATAAAACCTAAGATTTAAGTAGTTAATGTATATAAAAGAGCATAATGCTAGTCACTAATAAGTACCCATGTACAATCATCTATTTATCTCATAGATATTTATTATCATTATCATTATTATATTACAGCTGTTGAAAATTCATATGTTATTCTGTGTTGAAAACCCCATTTTTAAAATTAAGGCCAGTAAGATAATCATGATAGAAATAGGTGAGTGTTTTCTGTGTTTTCTAGTTTGTTTACCTGTGGACTGAGCATTCAGAACAAGGCATATTGGGCCATAAAAAATATAGGCTAAAAGTAATGAAGAAGAAACATGAGACAGGTTAAGAAAAGATTAAATTATAGATAGTGAGCAAAGGGAAATGGTTCAGTACGGTTCTGTAAGCACAGAAAAGTAAGTAGATCCAGTCCAGCAGAGACATCAGCAGAAATGCAGGTGGCAGTTGAGTATTGATGTCAGGTGAGCATCACCACTGAGGTTCCAGAAAATGTGACCATTCTTTAGCAGCTGAGAGTGAATGAACCTGCAAGAGCTAGGTGATGTATCATGTCTTAGCAATTGGAGAAGACAAAACTCTTGTCCTATTATCAAATGAATGCAATGGAATGCAAGGGAGTGAAGGTAGAAATCTAATCAAATGGGGGAAAAGAAGTCCAATCATATGAGCTGAACCACCATTGCCAGAGTGGTGCAGGCCCAATGGCCTTGGAAGTACTTGGGATCTAAGGTAAATACATTGGGTACCACATGTCCCAAGCTGCCCAGCCTGCTGTAACAAAAATGCCATAGACTGGGTGACTTAAATAACAGACATTTATTTCTCACAGTTCTGGAGCCTGGGAAGTTTTATCTTAGGGTGCTAGTATGGTCAGGTTTTGGTGAGGGCCTTTTCCCTGACTTGCAGAGGGCTGTCTTACCCCCTGTAACCTCACATGGCAGAGAGAGAGTTCTGGTGTCCTTCCTCTTCTTATAAGGGCAGTGATCCCATCACGGGCTCTACCCTCATGACTCCATCTAAACCTAGATATACCCCAAAAGCCCCACCTTCTAGTACATTACACTGGGAGTTAGGGCTTCAACATATGAATTTTGGGGGAACATAGACAGTCCATAACACCAGGTATAAGTCAGTAAGACTAATTCCAGGCCTTCTAAGTTGGGTGATTGGGTTGCTAAGTGATCTGTTCTTCTCAGGCATGTTTCAGGTATTGGGCAGTGCTGGACCCAAAAGTAGATGGTATCAGTGATTCTTAGGAAAGAAGGTTGAGGCAAGCAGGAGCTAGTAATAGAACACTCTTAAATTTCTAATCATTGAAAATTTGAATATTCTAGGAGTCATGATATGTTGCAGAATTGTTCTTTTTTGTTTATTAATTACAGCATCATTATGTTTTGGCTCTTTGTAATGGCTATAGCTCAAGGAGAGTTGAGTATAATGGAAAACTGTATTTGATAAAAAATAGATCATAAATGTGACAGTAATTGCATGAGAAAGTTATGTTAGTTGTTTTTAACTGCAGTGTGAGAAGCACATCCACACTGGACCCTGGGAGATGAAATCTATAATGTTTGTAATAATTGTGAGAGGCTCAAGGGAAAGACAATGGAAGTATAGAATGTCATATAACTCGTGTTAAAAGTTTTTTTTTTTTTAAGCAGATTTTTTTTCTGGAGAGAGTTTTAGGGAGTTGATGCATTTTACATATTTCTAGAGTAGGTTAGAGTCTAAAAATTTACACACTTAAGGGCCTCAGTGAAATCACCACAAGGTTTCTAGACCATATTTCTAAATCTTGTACTCCAGCAACATTAAAATTTTGCTAGAAGACCTCTCCCTAATCCCTTTTCTCTCTATTTACAATTTCCCCTTATAAACATTTACATTTGGAAAGCAAAAAAAAATTACTTTCACTTCCACTTTTTGGTGAGAAGCACCGTTTTTTTTTTTTTAAAGAAGGGATCAACTTTACTATGTAGTTTATTTTTGGTAATATTTTTAAATTTCTTACACACTTTTAATGCCATTGACTTTTTTTTTAAATAGAGAAGAAGATATTAACAAGAAAGTCTTTATTTCTAAGCTTGTTGGCCTAATTAAGCTCAGAATATATGGCCATCACAGTGCCATGAGAATTCAGCTTCCTTATGAATTACTTAAATTGAAAAGGGACCCATAGTAGAATCAGGACTGGGAGAAACAGTGTAGTTTGAGAAGAAATGGAATTCTGTTGAAAAGAAAGACTGTCAGGATCTTAGAGAATACAAAGAATTTAGACACTGTGGGGATGTAGCTCTGTAGTTGATGGTACTTGGGCTGCAGTAAGACTGAGAGACCATTTATGTAAATGTCAGTCAAGGGAGTGTAATGATCTGAGAACCATAATAGTCTTTGACTATCACGATGAATCAAGTCAAACTCCTCATGTTTATCATTAGGCTCTAGGTGAAAAACAGCCAGCCTGGTGAATTTTCCCTGGACATTATTCTTGTAAAGACACGAAGGAATGGATAAATATCAGAGTGCTTTCTTGTTCAAATACAGTAGTGAAGGAGGGAATTAGAAAAAGAAAAATGAAAACAAGAATAGTGGATTTCCTGATCCAGCTGGTAAGAAATGTA
Organism: Lynx canadensis; assembly: GCF_007474595.2. NCBI lineage: Eukaryota > Metazoa > Chordata > Mammalia > Carnivora > Felidae > Lynx > Lynx canadensis. Next base: position 109,407,818 of record NC_044311.2, on the reverse strand, counting down.
ACTTCTGTTGTTAAATCAGGAGAGGTGCTAGACATGGCAAGCAGAATGTCAGTGGGGATTCCTGTCAGGTGGACTCACCAGGGGGGTTGGGGTGGAGAGACAACAAATTTTTTATACTGATTACTGCCTGGCTCGTGAAGCCCAGTGGTATTGCTCTTATTATTTCAGCCAAGTGGCGTAGAACCTCTGGGGGAAGGAGGAATATTTGTGGCAAGCGGTTGGAATAAGCAATTTACAGGATCAGCAACATCATGTAATCTTCAGGGCCTGTGTGAGTGAAGTTCAGCAGCTGAAAGGCCAAATTCACCTCACCCTGATGTTATACTGGCTTAAAACAGAAACAGGAAAATAAAGTGATTAAATCATACAATTTCCCAGTGCTACTTGGAATTTTTCCAGAATTTCCATTCCAGCGTAGCAATAATCTCACACAGAGAATCGTGACATGGATGGAGGCTTTTCTTTCCACGAAGAAATTTTATTCATGCCAGCACATTTCAGTTGGGTTTGTACCCCCAAGAACTGAGCCCCGAATGCCATGTGGAGTAGTTTTTTTTACACATTTTCTACTTCCTTGTCTCCCATATATGGTAACATACAAACATGAAGTCTGATTAAATGGTTTCATGTTACAAGGTCCTGAGGGATGTTACCTACGGATATAACCAGGTTGCCTTGATTTTTTTTTTTTTTTCATTCCTTACAGAGGGGACTCTACCACATGAGTACCAAGTTATATTAATTAAAATAGGATTAACTAAACAAAGTACTGAAGATTTTGAAGTGGGAGAATGGCAAATTGCTTCATAGCATTTTATTTACAAGAATAGTCTAGTAAAAATCATTTTCTGTAGGATCTCTCTCTCTTTTTTAACAAAAAAGAAAAGGAATATATTGTAAATAAATACTTTTAAGTACTACAAATAAGTGTTTTTTTATACATTATAATCAGCTGTATTTCATATTAAATTCTTAAAAAAATCTATGCACACTGAAATACCAGTATTTTTCTGGAAGTTGCATATGGGATACTCTTTTGGACACTAGGAATTTTAATGACACTTTTCACTTTCTGGAGGAGCAAAGATTACCTAGAAGGCCTGGTATTTAGTCTCCTGTGTGTAGTCATAATTTTTGGTGTGATGTCCTTCACCTATCTAACAAATATTTATTGAGCACTTAGTATATGCCATGGATTGTGTTAAATTTTGAGGCTGCCAAAATGATTAGATATGAAATCCTTTATGAAGTTGCCACATAATATCCAGACTTGAGATCAGCAGGCATGTGGGGTTGCTGAGAGCCATCACATTCAGAAAGAGTTATAAAAGCTAAAAAGAAATACAATTATTGAGTACATCTTCTACATCAGGCAGGAAGCCCTGAGAGTTTTAAGTTTCATTTATGTGTTTTATAATCATGATTATATTCTAGATTAAGTTTCCAGTATATTAATTTATCTGTGAATAAATAGCAATTATTATGTCTTTCTTTAATCTGTGGGTTCCTTTTCTACTGTGCATTATTGATCCATACGTACAATTTCACCTTTTGCTTGGTCCTCTCGATTCTCTTCCTTTAATACTGCAATATACTGATGATGACTGTTGCTGGGAAAATCTGTTTACAGCAGTCTAGTGGAAGGGTGATGTGGATGACATGTCTAATTAAAAATTTTTAGTAACTTTCTTAAAAAAGTACAAATAAATATGTGAAATTAATTTAAACAATGCATTTTATTTAGCCTATCATATCCCAAATATTATTTCAACATGTAATCAGTAAAAAATGCATTCATGGGATATTTCACATTCCTATTTTTCTGATACCAAGTCTTTGAAATCTGGTGTGTATTTTACACTCATACGCCATCTCACTTTGGACCAGCCACATTTCAGGTGCTCAGTAGCCACGTGTGGTTAGTTAGCTTCCATATTGGATAGTGCAGATCGAAGGACATCTTTTTTACTCTTCTTATTCCTGGTGAAAGAAATGGTGATCAATTTTCAAGTATTGAAATTTCCCCATCAACAATCTCCAGTCACCCATTTGCCTCGTTGGTTTTCAGATCTTGTTTCTAGTAAAGTGAATTGGCTTGCTCTATCATGAAAATCTGCTTTCTCTTTTCTGCTTTACCCCTTTTCACACCCCACCCCCCCACACTCCTCATCCACCAACCCATCAGCCTTACCTGGTTCAAGATTTCAACCCACTACCTCCACCAGGAAGCCTTTACCAGATCTTGCTCTCTGCCTTACTTTGTGCAAAGATTGACCGGTTGATACCACTTGATACCTACATGTGGATTAGTACCTAGTTCATATCACTTTATGTGTGGACTTTGAACAAGAATCTTTTGATTCTTTCATAGCCTCTTTTCACAAGGGGTCAAAATGAGTGTTCATTAAGTGACTGACCAAGATTTGGTATGCTAAATTTTATAGAAGCATAAATAAAACTACTGAACCCTGTTTCTTATTCTGTGTAGTTTCACTGGTTCATTCATTTATCTACCAAATATAATTGAGCGCTTGTTAAGAGTCAAAGATTGTGCTAGGCATTGACAATACAGTGTTCCCACTACATCATGTGCATCTTTCAATGTCAACACATAGCCTCCCGTGAGTTTGAAATATATTACGTTATTCCCTGCTTTTTAGGATTTTAGATCTGGAAAGAACACTAGAGACCATCTTGTATTCACACTCTGACTTTGACAAATGGGGGAGCTGGAGTTTATAGAGGTTAAGTGATTTAGCTGGTTTGTAGAGTTTATTAGTGGTGGATCTTGGACTAGAACTCAAGTCTTATGTTTCCTCCTTCTTCTGCATTATGATCACTGGAGCAAGCACACAAGTTTACAAATCCTGTGTAAACAAACCTTTATTATTTTATAGCAAATAATAAAGCTAATAATGTTGCATACTTGGACCAATTTTCCACTTGAAACATTTCTTTTGTTGTAAGCATTTTGCCTTCTCTTTACTTGGCAAATTTGCAAAAGTGCTGCAATTTTCATGAGCAGATCTTAACTTGTGGATTAGAGGAAGACAAGATGTTCCCAAAAGTTAATTACATATTTCATTTTTCCATAACTTTCTGCTTCCAGGATTCTGACTCATCAGCTGGTAAAACTGTAGGTGTGCCTGTCACCAACATGAAGGTCTGCAAGGAAATTTGATTAATACCACTTCCAAGGATACATATCAGTTTAGCATAGAGCTAGGACTCAGTTGGTAAAAATCCAATTTCACAATATTGTCTTTTACTTTAACCAGTGACAGAGTAAACAGAGTTTGCAATGTTGACAGATGGAAGTAGTGTATATGAAATTCTTTAATTAATATCTGAGTCTATATGTACAGAGACGGCATTGCTTAAATTGAAAATATATATAACTTTTTTTCTGTTTTGAGTATTTTAAAGTGTTTTCCTTGATTACAGTGCTATTATAAAAACTATCATTGTGGTAGAATATTACTGCACAAAATATGTTTATTAAATTATTTAAAATGATATATTTTAAAGTATAGTCTTTGTATTATGGCATCTGAATAACTTCAGATGCTTATTCCTGGTACTAAGCCTCGGCCTACTACATTTGCTTTTTTCAGAAGTGCTAATAGCCAATGAATTTGTGTTTTTAAAAAAATTTTTTTAATGTTTTTATTTATCTTAGAGAGAGAGAGAGAGAGAGAGAGAGAGAGAGCAAGCAGGAGAGGGGCAGAGGGAAAGGGAGACACAGAATCCAAAGCAGGCTCCAAGCTCCGAGCTGTCAGCACAGAGCCTGACTTGGGGCTTGGACCCATGAACTGTGAGATCATGACCTGAGCCGAAGTCAGATGCTTAACTGACTGAGCCACCCAGGCTCCCCATGTATTTGTGTTTTTTTTATTTTTTTATTTTTATTTTTTTTTAAATTTTTTTTTTCAACGTTTATTTATTTTTGGGACAGAGAGAGACAGAGCATGAACGGGGGAGGGGCAGAGAGAGAGGGAGACACAGAATTGGAAACAGGCTCCAGGCTCCGAGCCATCAGCCCAGAGCCTGACGCGGGGCTCGAACTCCCGGACCGCGAGATCGTGACCTGGCTGAAGTCGGACGCTTAACCGACTGCACCACCCAGGCGCCCCTGTATTTGTGTTTTTAATAAATCTTCATATAATTTTTATGTACATAAAATGTTGGAAACCTCTGATTTCAATGCAGAGTATAAGTTTAAAAATATCCCTGTCCCTAAAGACAGTGACATTTTCCTTGCCAGCTGTTTTTTCATATTTTGTTACTAGAGTAAAATCAACTGCTATCCATTAAGTTAGTTGACATGACCAGGTATTCGGAAGATTCTAGCTGAATCATTTGTTCAATTAACTAGATGCATTTATTTAGTTTATTTGAATTTCAACCAGTTAAGTAATCAATATTTTTGGCATAGCTACTGGAGCAAGGCTCGGTAGAGTATAACCAAATGTATAACAGGAGGAAGCTTACTAATGCCTCCATCACACACACAGTGGTCCCATAGTGTTTACAATGTTGCTCTGTTGCTTTGTTTGTCCCTCTGCCTGGATGGAAGTGCTATGATAGTTAGGCACCAAATCATGCTCATTGTTGTGTCCCTGGATCCCAGGACCAAGCTTGGTATGTAACAGTCACATATTATATGTCTGTGGTGGAATTTTGAATGAACAGAGCAGCCACTGAGATATGTTCCAGGAAGTAGGATACAATGATCAAGTAGTTGAAATTGAAAGCCAGGATGTGTTTAGAGACCACAGGTAACTCTAGGGAAATGTTCAAAGAGGTAGTATTGGTGAGTTTCAATTTATGCTTATTATTTTAATTAAATGTAATGAAAATATACTCCATTAAATTTTATGTGATACTTTCCACATATTATTGTGTGAATATTTCAAGCTATAAAAATTCTCTAAGCAGTATTAACTGATTGAGCGTATATATTTTGTACTAATCCCCTCAGGATTCGTCCTAATATTTTCTTTCTTTTTTTGTTCTTATAAAGAATGCTGCACTTTACACAAAGTTCTTTTCTTTTTTTTTTTTGGCTAAATTAAAATTTATTGTATTTTATTTATTTTTTTAAATATATGAAATTTATTGTCAAATTGGTTTCCATACAACACCCAGTGCTCATCCCAAAAGAAGCCCTCTTCAATACCAATTACCCACCCTCCCCTCCCCTCCCTCCCACCCCTCATCAGCCCAGAGTTCTCATTTTTTAAGAGTCTCTCATGCTTTGACTCTCTCCCACTCTAACCTCTCTCTCTTTTTTTTTCCTTCCCCTCCCCCATGGATTCCTGTTAAGTTTCTCAGGATCCACATAAGAGTGAAAACATATGGTATCTGTGTTTCTCTGTATGGCTTATGTCACTTAGCATCACATTCTCCAGTTCCGTCCACGCTGCTACAAAGGGCCATATTTCATTCTTTCTCATTGCCACATAGTACTCCATTGTGTATATAAACCACAATTTCTTTATTCATCAATTGATGGACATTTAGGCTCTTCCCGTAATTTGGCTATTGTTGAGAATGCTGCTATAAACATTGGGGTACAAGTGCCCCTATGCATCAGTACTCCTGTATCCATTGGGTAAATTCCTAGCAGTGCTACTTCTGGGTCATAGGGTAGATATATTTTTAATTTTTTGAGGAACCTCCACACTGTTTTCCAGAGTGGCTGTACCAGTTTGCATTCCCACCAACAGTGCAAGAGGGTTCCCGTTTCTCCACATCCTCGCCAGCATCTATAGTCTTCTGATTTGTTCATTTTGGCCACTCTGACTGGCATGAGGTGATATCTGAGTGTGGTTTTGATTTGCATTTCCCTGATGAGGAGCGACGTTGAGCATCTTTTCATGTGCTTGTTGGCCATCTGAATGTCTTCTTTAGAGAAGTGTATATTCGTGTTTTCTGCCCATTTCTTCACTGGATTATTTGTTTTTCAGGTGTGGAGTTTGGTGAGCTCTTTATAGATTTTGGATACTAGTCCTTTGTCCGATATGTCATTTGCAAATATCTTTTCCCATTCTGTTGGTTGTCTTTTAGTTTTGTTGATTGTTTCCTTTGCTGTGCAGAAGCTTTTTATCTTCATGAGGTCCGAATAGTTCATTTTTGCTTTTAATTCCCTTGCCTTTGGGGATGTGTCAAGTAAGAAATTGCTGCGGCTGAGGTCAGAGAGGTCTTTTCCTGTTTTCTCCACTAGTGTTTTGATGGTTTCCTGTCTCACATTCAGGTCCTTTATCCATTTTGAGTTTATTTTTGTGAATGGTGTGAAAAAGTGGTCTAGTTTCAACCTTCTGCATGTTGCTGTCCAGTTCTCCCAGCACCATTTGTTAAAGAGACTGTCTTTTTTCCATTGGATATTCTTTCCTGCTTTGTCAAAGATGAGTTGGCCATACTTTTGTGGGTCTGGTTCTGGGGTTTCTATTCTATTCCATTGGTCTATGTGTCTGTTTTTGTGCCAATACCATGCTGTCTTGATGATTACAGCTTTGTGGTAGAGGCTAAAGTCTGGGATTGTGATGCCTCCTGCTTTGGTCTTCTTCTCCAAAATTTCTTTGGCTATTCGGGGCCTTTGGTGGTTCCATACAAATTTTAGGATTGCTTGTTCTAGCTTCTAGAAGAATGCTGGTGCAATTTTGATTGGGATTGCATTGAATGTGTAGATAGCTTTGGGTAGTATTGACATTTTGACAATATTTATTCTTCCAATCCATGAGCATGGAATGTTTTTCCATTTCTTTATATCTTCTTCAATTTCCTTCATAAGCTTTCTATAGTTTTCAGCATACAGATCTTTTACATCTTTGGTTAGATTTATTCCTAGGTATTTTATGCTTCTCGGTGCAATTGTGAATGGGATCGGTTTCTTTATTTGTCTTTCTGTTGCTTCATTATTAGTGTATAAGAATGTAACTGATTTCTGGACATTGATTTTGTATCCTGCAACTTTGCTGAATTCATGTATCAGTTCTAGCAGACTTTTGGTGGAGTCTATCGGATTTTCCATGTATAATATCATGTCATCTGCAAAAAGTGAAAGCTTGACTTCATCTTTGCCAATTTTGATGCCTTTGATTTCCTTTAGTTGTCTGATTGCTGATGCTAGAACTTCCAACACTATGTTAACAGTGGTGAGAGTGGACATCCCTGTCATGTTCCTGATCTCAGGGAAAGAGCTCTCAGTTTTTCCCATTGAGGATGATGTTAGCTGTGGGCTTTTCATAAAGTTGTTAAGTTCATAAAGTTGTTTACTTCATAAAGTTAAAGATGTTTAAGTATGTTTCTTCTCTCCTGACTTTCTTGAGGGTTTTTATTAAGAAAGGATGCTGAATTTTGTCAGATGCTTTTTCTGAATCGATTGACAGGATCACATGGTTCTTATCTTTTCTTTTACTAATGTGATGTATCACGGTGATTGATTTCCAATGTTGAACCAGCCCTGCATCCCAGGAATGAATCCCACTTGATCATGGTGAATAATTCTTTTTATATGCTGTTGAATTCGATTTGCTAGTGAGAATTTTTGCATCCATATTCATCAGGGATATTGGCCTATAGTTCTCTTTTTTCGCTGGGTCTCTGTCTGGTTTGGGAATCAAAATACTGACTTCATAGAATGAGTCTGGAAGTTTTCCTTTCCTTTATATTTTTTGGGAAAGCTTGAGAAGGATAGGTATTATCTCTGCTTTTAATGTCTGGTAGAACTCCCCTGGGAAGCCATCTGGTCCTGGACTCTTATTTGTTGGGAGAGTTTTGATAACTGATTCAATTTCTTCACTGGTTATGGGTCTGTTCAAGTTTTCTATTTCCTCCTGATTGAGTTTTGGAATGTATGGGTGTTTAGGAATTTATCCATTTCTTCCAGGTTGTCCAGTTTGTTGGCATATAGTTTTTCATAGTATTCCCTGATAATTGCTTGTATTTCTGAGGGATTGGTTGTAATAATTCCATTTTCATTCATGATTTTATCTATTTGGGTCATCTCCCTGTTCTTCTTGAGAAGCCTGGCTAGAGGTTTATCAATTTTGTTTATTTTTTCAAAAAACCAACTCTTGGTTTCATTGATCTGCTCTACAATTTTTTTAGATTCTATATTGTTTGTTTCTTCTCTAATCTTTATTATTTCTCTTCTGCTGGGTTTGGGGTGTCTTTGCTGTTCTGCTTCTGTTTCCTTTAGTTGTGCTGTTATATTTTATATTTGGGATATTTCTTGTTTCTTGCGATAGGCCTGAATTGCAATGTATTTTCCTCTCAGGACTGCCTTCACTGCATCCCAAAGCATTTGGATTGTTGTATTTTCGTTTTCATTTGTTTCCGTATATTTTTTGATTTCTTCTCTAATTGCCAGGTGGACCCATTCATTCTTTAGTAGGGTGTTCTTTAACCTCCATGCTTTTGGAGGTTTTCCAGACTTTTTCCTGTGGTTGATTTCAAGCTTCATCGCATTGTGGTCTGAAAGTATGCATGGTATGATCTCAATTCTTGTATACTTATGAAGGGCTGTTTTGTGACCCAGTATGTGATCTATCTTGGAAAATGTTCCATGTGCACTCGAGAAGAAAGTATATTGTGTTGCTTTGGGATGCAGAATTCTAAATATATCTGTCAAGTCCATCTGATCAATGTATCATTCAAGGCCCTTGTTTCTTTATTGACTGTGTGTCTAGATGATCTCTCCATTGTTGTGAGTGGGGTGTTAAAGTCCCCTGCAATTACCACATTCTTATCAGTAAGGTTGCTTATGTTTGTGAGTAATTGTTTTATATATTTGGGGGCTCCCGTATTCGGTGCATAGACATTTATAATTGTTAGCTCTTCCTGATTGATAGACCCTGTAATTATTATATAATGCCCTTCTTCATCTCTTGTTACAGCCTTTAAAGTCTAGTTTGTCTGATATAAGTATGGCCACTCCAGCTTTCTTTTGACTTCCCGTAGCATGATAAATAGTTCTCCATCCCCTCACTTTCAATCTGCAGGTGTCCTCAGGTCTAAAATGAGTCTCTTGTAGACAGAAAATAGATGGGTCTTGTTTTCTTATCCATTCTGATACCCTATGTCTTTTGGTTGGCGCATTTAGTCCATTTACATTCAGTGTTATTATAGAAAGATATGGGTTTAGAGTCATTGTGATGTCTGTAGGTTTCATGCTTGTAGTGATGTCTCTAGTACTTTGTCTCACAGGATCCCCCTTAGGATCTCTTGTAGGGCTGGTTTAGTAGTGATGAATTCCTTCAGTTTTTCTTTGTTTGGGAAGACCTTTATCGCTCCTACTGTTCTGAATGACAGACTTGATGGATAAAGGATTCTCGGCAGCATATTTTTTCTGTTCGTCACATTGAAGATTTCCTGCCATTCCTTTATGGCCTGCCAAGTTTCAGTAGATAGATCCGTCACTAGTCTTATCGGTCTCCCTTTATGTGTCAGAGCATGTTTATCCCTAGCTGCTTTCAGAATTTTCTCTTTATCCTCATAGTTTGCCAGTTTCACTATGATATGTCGTGCAGAAGACTGATTCAAGTTACGTCTGAAGGGAGTTCTCTGTGCCTCTTGGATTTCAATGCCTTTTTCCTTCCTCAGATCAGGGAAGTTGTCAGCTATGATTTCTTCAAGTACACCTTCAGCACCTTTCCCTCTCTCTTCCTCCTCTGGGATCCCAATTATGCATATATTATTGTGTTTTATCACATCACTTAGTTCTCTAATTTTCCCCTCATACTCCTGGATTTTTTTATCTCTCTTTTTCTCAGCTTCCTCTTTTTCCATAATTTTATCTTGTAATTCACCTATTCTCTCCTCTGCCTCTTCAATCCGAGCTTTGGTTGTCTCTTTATTTTGCAGCTCATTTATAGCATTTGTTAGCTCCTCCTGGCTGTTCCTTAGTCCCTTGATCTCTGTAGCAATAGATTCTCTGCTGTCCTCTATACTGTTTTCAAGCCCAGTGATTAATTTTATGACTATTATTCTAAATTCACTTCTGTTATATTGTTTAAATCCTCCTTGATCAGTTCGTTAGTGTCGTTATTTCCTGGAGATTCTTTTGAGGGGAATTCTTCCGTTTTGTCATTTTGGATAGTCCCTAGAGTGGTGCAGAACTGCAGGGCACTTCCCGTGTGCTGTTTGAATAACTTGTGTTGGTGGGCGGGCCGCAGTCAGACCTGATGTCTGCCCCCAGCCCACCACTGCGGCCACAGTCAGACTGGTGTGTACCTTCTCTTCCCCTCTCCTAAGAGCGGGATTCACTGTGGGGTGTCGTGGCCCATCTGGGCTACTTGCACACTGCCAGGCTTGTGGTGCTGGTGATCTGGCATATTCACTGGGGTGGAAGGTGCACAGGGGTGGGAGGGGTGGGCCCAGCTCGCTTTTCCTTCGGAGATCAGCTTCGGGAGGGGCCCTGCAGCACTAGGAGGGAGTCACCTCCCGAGTCACACCAGCTGGAGGGATGGATCCGCAGAAGCACTGCTTTGGGTGTTTGCGTGGTGCAAGCAAGTTCTCTGGCAGGAACCGGTTCCCTTTGTGATTTTGGCTGGGGAATGGGCGAGGGAGATGGTGCTGGGGAGCGCCTTTGTTCCCCACCAAGCCGAGCTCTGTCGTCCGGCGCTCAACAACTCTTCCTCCTGTTGTCCTCCAGCCCTCCCGCTCTCCGAGCAGAGCTGTTAGCTTATAACCTCCAGATGTTAAGTCCCAGTTGCTGTCGGAACACACTCCATCCGGCCCCTCCGCTTTTGCAAGCCAGACTCGGGGGCTCTGCTTGGCTGGCGGGCTGCCCCTCTGCCCCAGCTCCCTCCCGCCAGTCCGTGTAGCACGCACCACCTCTCCGCCCTTCCTACCCTCTTCCGTGGGCCTCTTGTCTATGCTTGGCTCTGGAGAATCCATTCTGCTAGTCTTCTGGTGATTTTCTGGTTTATTTAGGCAGGTGTGGGTGGAATCTAAGTGATCAGCAGGACGCGGTGAGCCCAACGTCCTCCTATGCTGCCATCTTCCCACAAAGTTCTTTTCTATCTTTTGAATTCTATCGGGTCAAATAATGTTCATATATTTTGGGGGCTATTTAAATATATCAAATTACTTAAAAATTTCTATATTTGAATCAAATATGAATATGAATAAATGAATGTGGCATTTCTTAAAGATACTTCTTAAATGAATTGAATGACCTATAGCAATTTCTCATAGAAGTGACTTTCTAAACTGTAGTTCAGTTCCTAGGTTGCTTTCTGAATTTTGTTTTTTCTATAGAACTGGCTAAAATATCAGTTATAACCCCAAATCTTAACTTATTTTTAAGACACAAATATTGAAGCTTGAATTTGATTGCAGAATACAAGTCAAGTCTAGAGGCCTCACATTCTACAGCCTTTGAGACTTAAAACATCTCTAAATGTTGTTCCTCTGAGCCTCAAGGCAGGAAAGGGAGAGAGGATGTGATTGGGGGGTGGAATCTCCCAAGGCTGGGTGGTCCTAGTCCCATAGCAGCTTTTGAGGAGGTCTTGGTAGTAGAGTGTGTGTGTGTAAGGATCTCTAGTGGCAGATGGGTAGAGTGGTAATATGTACAAAAGAGCCATTCACATTGGTAACTACACATCCCAAAAATTAAGGTAGGTTATATTGGACATTGATTATTGTACTGAGAAATCTGGATTTACCTTGTAGCAGTGGGTGCTGCTGAACGTGTTTTCTTTTTGTACTTATGTATGGTTCAAACATATAATTAAAATGAAATTGAAAAAGATAAAAGCATTCAACACATGGATTCTGTTAATTATCTATTCAGATTCCCTTTGGTCCCTTTTATGATTGTACACTATTGCTCTAGCTTTTCAGAGCCTTTTCTTAATTTTTTTTCTTTTAACAGTTTTATTGAGACATCTTTGACATGTAAAAAAATGTGTATATTTAAGGTATATACCTTGATGTTTCAATATATGTATACATTGTAAAAAGATTACTATAATGGAGTTAATTAATATACCCAGCACCTCTACATAATTAGCACTGTGTATGTATGTGTGTGTGTGTGTGTGTGTGTGTGTGTGTGTTGTATGTACTTGCATTCACCTGCCATTTTCTTCAGAGGACTACCTTGGAGCCTTGGGAGCCACTTTCCCACAGTTTTAGGGTGTCTGGAATGCCTGAGAGTTTTCCCTCACACTCAGAACTCCTTAGGCAGCTACTAGCTAATTAATGACTGATGCCAGAATATGAAATCTCAGGACTCCTGCCTTGAGTCGGAAAAACTGAAGTGTAATTCATGTTGGTTCATAAACTAGCCCTTGTACACAAGGGACAAGGAGAGACCAAAGAAAGGCATGCCGTTCCATTTTGGTAGGTGGCAGGTTTAGTAAGCAAGGGAATGTATGAGGTTTGTCTTGGGCAGCCACAAGATGAGTAGATCTTTGCATCTACACTCTAGAATCTTAGAAGTTTATAGAGTGGCCTTACCTGGATTCAGTCACATGTATAGTCCAGGCAGTTTCCACAACACATTGCTGTCTCAAGGCTGTGTTCTTGGAACAGTAGGCAGAGTGTAGATTCTAAGGACAGGGTAGGGGATGAGGAGCCTGGTCTAGCTTGTGGATCAACCAGTAGTCAGACCAATCAGTGACCTGCAACAATTTGACCTTCAGAATTCCCCCCTCAGGATCAGGCTGAAACTGCCTGTGAGAGACTTCACCTGAAAGCTACAGTTGGCTTCACCCCTTCCCTACACTTAGCTACTTCCCCCACTCCTTTATTGATGTCAGCATTTATTTCATGAACTATTCACATGCAGATTCTTGTTCCAGGGTCCGTTTTGGGGAACCTTACCTAAGAAACTCTATCAAGTGCATTCAGGTTTTTTTACTCTCTACCTTTCTCTTAATAACTAAGGACATCTTTACGTAGTTGAAATCATACTACATACACAATCATTTGCTTTTATCCCATTCAATAGTTTTTCAACCATGTCATTAGTTGCTACATAATCTTCCACTGGTGTCTGAGTATAATACATATTTTAAAAACGTCAAATATTTACGCTGTTGCTTTAACCTTATTAAAAATACCTGATGAATAACTCAACCTTTTCCTTATTATAGTATCCTAGGATACATTCATAAAGTGCGTGTGAACATTTTTATAATTTGAGCTTTGCAAAAGTTTGACTGATTTAAAAAGACACTATTAATGAATAGGTACACTAGGTCACCACTTCCTTGGCAACACTGAATGAGATCATTTTAAACACTGTTCGCATCTTAGGTATTACATAGTAGTAACTATGGTAGCAATAATCATACTGACAGCCGTTTATCCAGTACTTTGTGTTAGGTATTTTATTAGGTGCTTTGCCAAGATTATTTTATTTAATCCTTTAAACAACCATGTGAGTTGATTATGATAATGTGATGAGGGAACCGAGATTGAGAAATGTAAACACTTTGCAAGGATTTTATGGTTGGTAGGTGGCCAACATAGGACTTGAGGCAGGAGTTTGCAAACCTGTACTCTCCATCAATTTTCTACTTGCTTCCTTGTTTAATTTTTATTACTAGCTGCTTTAAAAATTTCTTTATTTATAAATTATTTTTCTTCTCATATGAATTATCTTGCCAGTTCATCAGTTGAAATATTGATGGCTTCTCTCATCGCTTTGTGTGATCTTTTTATATGCTATATATGGGAACCCTCTGTGAATAATATTTGTTGAAAATACTGGTGTCTATTTTTATTTTTAGATTATTTTATTATAAATATCAAGCTCTTTTTTTATTTTTCAAATTAATTGAAGCATCAAACATTATTCTTCCAAAGAGCTGATATGCTTTTCAATTTTTTAGAATTTCAATGTTTAGATTTTTAAAATATTTATTTAATATAAATTAGCTATATATATATATATATATATATATATATATATATATATATAAAATGCATGTATATAGTGTACTTTTGGTATAGTGACTATTTTGAAGGTAAGGTGAGTGAAATAATAGTAATACATAGTGTTTTAGTAAATGAATATGGAAATTGGATGGTGTGTGAGGGAAGGAATTAATATGTATGGAATATGTGTTATGAGCTAGGATTTTACGTACAGGCATGAAATAGACTTTTCTATTAACCCAGTCTTGTGATGACAAGAGCCTAAAGTAGGGTTTTGCAATAAGGAAGAAAAAAGAGAGCATTCATACAGCCTCAGATACTATGCCTGTCCTTTCCTCTTTATGCCACTCACTGAGTGTGTACCACTATATCAGATGGAGCATATTGAAGAATTTCTAATAATTTTGGGTTTTACATAGAAAAACACTATTTTCTGGTAAAAAAGAGTTATATGAGCAATTCAGGTAAAAGCAGGTTTATTTTTTTTGCACCCAGTTGTGGGTTTTTAGAACTGATTTTAGCTGAACAAGCTACTACTCACGAGATTATTGTCTGCTGAACCAGAAGAGTCATGTTGGCATCTGTCTGTTATCGACTTAAATATTTTTATGGATGTAGTATGACTGGGAGTAAATTCTGCTCTTTTGCTCTTTAGCTGTCATAGATAGCTGTTTGCTCATCTTCTAGTTTCTATGATTTGTTCCAAAGGCAGTTCTTGTGGTGTTGGAAATAGGAGAACAGAGTACAACCCACAATTGGCCTCATTTAAAACATGTTCAACTAGTTAACCCAGTTACTTTTACAGTTTGGGTGACAATGTTTTATAATATTTGAGGAATATAAGGAAGCAATAAATATAATAATGGCTGACATTTGAATAGAAGCTTACTGTTTACATACACTTTCGTAATATATTATTTAATTTTCATAATAGCATGAGGTAGAATTATCTTGAACCTAGAACCTGACTTTAGTTTTCAAGCCTTATAATTGCTCGAATTAGTAGAAATGAGGCTTAGAGTTGTCCAGTGACAAATTTCAGATATAAAGTGTTGTGGCATGAGAGAGATTCTCCATCTTAATTTCAGAAGGGAAACACAAACAAATGGATAAACAGAAGGAGAGGGGCAAAAACTGACAAAGTGTATCTGAGGAAGAAATTCCTTAGTGAAGACTTAGTGTCTGAAGGAAATTTCAGCTTTTCTTTAGTTTGGATCTACTCTTTAGAATGATTCACAGAGGGGTGCCTGGGTGGCTCAGTTGGTTAAGCATCCACCTCTTGATTTTGACTCAGGTCATGATCTCACAGTTTGTGAGGAGGAGCCCCACATTAGGCTCTACACTGACAGTGCGGATCCTGCTTGGGATTCTCTCTCTTTCCCCCCCTCTCTCTGCCCCTCCCCTGCGCCCTCTCTCTCAAAATAAATAAATAAATAAGCAGTTAAACAAAATATTCATACGTGTTTAAGTCTGATAGCTAGAAGTTGAATAATTGGCATCTTCAAATCACATGAGAGATTTAAGAAGTGACTCTCCACTCTTCAAGGTTGATGATAATGATGAAGGTTAATGTTTACTGAGACTTACCATGGATCACATACTGTGCTGAGAGATTTACCTGAAATGTGTCATAATAACCTGATGAAACAAGTCTTATTAAACTCCTTTTCAAACTAGGGAAAAGGAAGCATAGCGAGATTGAATAGCAGCTAGTAAGTGGCTGAGCTGTGATTGGATATCAGACTACCTGATGCCAAGGTTTGCACCTTTAATGTTTATACTACAGGGCATATATTAGAGACATCCTAGCAGACTTACTTGCACAAAAATACTACTATTTAGCAGTATACTCTAATCAGGTGAAATGCTTAAGTTTCACACCATAGTCACTGATTATTTGTTAGTGGCCTTCACAAAGCAGCCTGGAAAACCTTTGTTGTGCAGGCCATTGGGTAAAATTCCATTATCCACTGGACCACTGAGAAAATGTCTGGTGCCTTCATGAGGTAGCCAACATGACCAGAAGTGGGAAGGAGGGGAGCCTACACAGCAGCAGCTCTATGATCTCAGCGTTTGGCTTTGCTGTATTACTAATCATGCCTGTTTTATAGATGAGGAGCCCGAGGCTTGAGGGCATTTATTTGTTGTTTATTTATTGTTTGTTTACTAGTTAATTTAATGTTTATTATTATTGGATAGCAGGGAACAGTGTTTTGGATTTGAGGAGGTTCTCCTTAAGTATACATGGTGTGAAAGATAAAGGCCTGAAGACTCCTTTGGAAAGCTACCATGGAAACTCTGTAAACTCCAGAACATCAATCAATCTAGATAACCTCTTTTTTCCTTTAAGTTTTTATTTTAATTCCAGTTAAAATACAGTGTGATATTAGTTTCAGGTGTACAATATAGTGATTCAACAATTTCGCACATTGCCCGGTGCTCCTCATGACAAGTGTGCCTCTTAATAACCATCATCTATTTCATCTATCCCTCCACCCATCTCCCCTCTGGTAACCATCAGTTTGTTCTCTGTATTTAAAGAGATTTAATTTCTTAAAATTCTTGCTTCTTAATTTCTCTCCTCCCCCCCAATTCGGTCATTTGTCTTGTTTCTTAAATTCTACACATGAGTGAAATCATACGGTTTTTATCTTTCCCTGATTTAGTTCCCTTAGCATTATACTCTCTAACTCCATCCATGTCATTGCAAATGGCAAGATTTCATTCCTTTTATGGCCAAATAATATTCCACAGTGTATATCTACCACATCTTTTTTATCCATTCATCAGTTGATGGACACTTAGGATGCTTCCATATTTGGATATTGTAAATGTTTCTATAAACATTGGGGTGCATATATCCCATTAATAAGTGCTTTTTTATATTTTGGGTAAATATTCGGTGGTGTGATTACTGGATCATAGGGTAGATCTATTTTTAAGCTTTTGAGGAGCCTCCATACCATTTTCCACAGTGGCTGCACCAGTGTGCATTCCCAGCAATAGTGGAAGAGGGTTCCCCTTTCTCTGGATCCCTGCCAACACCTGCTGTTTCTTGTGTTTCTATTTTAGCCATTCTGACAGATGTGAGGTGGTATCTCATTGTAGTTTAGATTTGCATTGCTCTGATGATGAGTGATGTTGATCTATTCATGTGTCTGTTGGCCATCTGGATGTCTTCTTTGGAAAAATGTCTGTTCATGTCTTCTGTCCATTTTAATTGGATTACTTGTTTTTTGGGTGTTGAATTGTGTAAGTTCTTATATATTTTGGATACTAACCCTTTATTGGATATGTCATTTGCAAATATCTTCTCCCATTCAGTAGGTTGCCTTTAGTTTTCTTGTTGGTTTCTTTATTGTGAAGAAGATTTTTATGTGATATAGTCCCAATAGCTTATTTTTGCTTTTGTTTCCCTTGCCTCAGGAGGCATATCTAGAAAAAAGTTGCTATGGCAGATGTCAGGTTACTGCCTATGTTCTCTTCTGGATTTTTATGGTTCAGGTCTCACATTTAGGGCTTTAACGCATTTTGAAATTATTTTTGTATATGGTGTAATAAAGTGTTCCAGTTTCTTCTTTTTTTTTTTTTTTGGCATGTTGCCATCCAGCTTTCCTAACACTATTTGTTGAAGGCACTGTCCTTTTCCCATTAGATATTCTTTCCTTCTTTGTCAAAGATTAATTGACCAAATAGTTGTGGGTTTTTACGGGTTTTTTATTCTGTTCTTTTGATCTATGTGTCTATTTTTGTGCCACTAGCATACTGTTTCGATTACTATAGCTTTGTGATATCACTTGAAGTCTAGAATTGTGATGCCTCCAGCTTTGCTTTCATTTTCCAAGATTGCTTTGGATATTCAGGTTCTTTTGGTTCCATACAAATTTTAGGATTGATTGTTCTAGTTCTGTAAAAAATGTGGTTGGTATTTTGATAGGGATTGCATTTAATATGTAGACTTCTTGGGGTAGTACAGATTTTTTTTAATATGAAATTTATTGTCATATTTGTTTCCATACAACACCCAGCGCTCATCCCAAAAGGTGCCCTCCTCAATACCTATCACCCACCCCCCTCTCCCTCCCACCCCCCATCAACTCTCAGTTTGTTCTCAGTTTTTAAGAATCTCTTATGCTTTGGCTCTCTTCCACTCTAACCTCTTTTTTTTTTCCTTCTCCTCCCCCATGGGTTTCTGTTAAGTTTCTCAGGATCCACATAAGAGTGAAAACATATGGTATCTTTCTCTGTATGACTTATTTCACTTAGCATAACACTCTCCAGTTCCATCCACATTGCTACAAAAGGCCATATTTCACTCTTTCTCATTGCACGTAGTATTCCATTGTGTATATAAACCACAATTTCTTTATCCATTCGTCAGTTGATAGACATTTAGTCTCTTTCCATAATTTGGCTATCGTTGAGAGTGCTGCTATAAACATTGGGGTACAAGTGCCCCTGTGCATCGGTACTCTGGGTAAGTTCCTAGCAGTGCTATTGCTGGTTATACGGTGGGTCTATTTTCAATTTTTTGAGGAACCTCCACACTGTTTTCTAGAATGGCTGTACCAGTTTGCATTCCCACCAACAGTGCAAGAGGGTTCCCATTTCTCCACATCCTCGCCAGCATCTATAGTCACCTGATTTGTTCATTTTAGCCCCTCTGACTGGCGTGAGGTGATATCTGAGTGTGGTTTTGATTTGTATTTCCCTGATGAGGAGTGACGTTGAGCATCTTTTCATGTGCCTGTTGGCCATCTGAATGTCTTCTTTAGAGAAGGGTCTATTCATGTTTTCTGCCCATTTCTTCACTGGATTATTTGTTTTTCAGGTGTGGAGTTTGGTGAGCTCTTTATAGATTTTGGATACTAGCCCTTTGTCCAATATGTCATTTACAAATATCTTTTCCCATTCTGTTGGTTGTCTTTTAGTATTGTTGATGTTTCCTTTGCTGTGCAGAAGCCTTTTATCTTCATGAGGTCCGAATAGTTCATTTTTGCTTTTAATTCCCTTGCCTTTGGGGATGTGTCAAGTAAGAAATTGCTGCGGCTGAGGTCAGAGAGGTCTTTTCCTGTTTTCTCCTCTAGTGTTTTGATGGTTTCCTGTCTCACATTCAGGTCCTTTATCCATTTTGAGTTTATTTTTGTGAATGGTGTAAGAAAGTGGTCTAGTTTCATCCTTCTGCATGTTGCTGTCTAGTTCTCCTACCACCATTTGTTAAAGAGACTGTCTTTTTTCCATTGGATATTTTTTCCTGCTTTGTCAAAGATGAGTTGGCCATACTTTCGTGGGTCTAGTTCTGGGGTTTCTATTCTATTCCATTGGTCTATGTGTCTGTTTTTGTGCCAATACCATGCTGTCTTGATGATTACAGCTTTGTGGTAGAGGCTAAAGTCTGGGATTGTGATGCCTCCTGATTTGGTCTTCTTCTTCAAAATTAGTTTGGCTGTTTGGGGCCTTTGGTGGTTCCATACAAATTTTAGGATTGCTTGTTCTAGCTTCTAGAAGAATGCTGGTGCAATTTTGATTGGGATTGCATTGAATGTGTAGATAGCTTTGGGTAGTATTGACATTTTGACAATATTTATTCTTCCAATCCATGAGCATGGAATGTTTTTCCATTTCTTTATATCTTCTTCAATTTCCTTCATAAGCTTTCTATAGTTTTCAGCATACAGATCTTTTACATCTTTGGTTAGATTTATTCCTAGGTATTTTATGCTTCTCGGTGCAATTGTGAATGGGATCGGTTTCTTTATTTGTCTTTCTGTTGCTTCATTATTAGTGTATAAGAATGTAACTGATTTCTGGACATTGATTTTGTATCCTGCAACTTTGCTGAATTCATGTATCAGTTCTAGCAGACTTTTGGTGGAGTCTATCGGATTTTCCATGTATAATATCATGTCATCTGCAAAAAGTGAAAGCTTGACTTCATCTTTGCCAATTTTGATGCCTTTGATTTCCTTTAGTTGTCTGATTGCTGATGCTAGAACTTCCAACACTATGTTAACAGTGGTGAGAGTGGACATCCCTGTCATGTTCCTGATCTCAGGGAAAGAGCTCTCAGTTTTTCCCATTGAGGATGATGTTAGCTGTGGGCTTTTCATAAAGTTGTTAAGTTCATAAAGTTGTTTACTTCATAAAGTTAAAGATGTTTAAGTATGTTTCTTCTCTCCTGACTTTCTTGAGGGTTTTTATTAAGAAAGGATGCTGAATTTTGTCAGATGCTTTTTCTGAATCGATTGACAGGATCATATGGTTCTTATCTTTTCTTTTACTAATGTGATGTATCACGGTGATTGATTTCCAATGTTGAACCAGCCCTGCATCCCAGGAATGAATCCCACTTGATCATGGTGAATAATTCTTTTTATATGCTGTTGAATTCGATTTGCTAGTGAGAATTTTTGCATCCATATCCATCAGGGACAATGGCCTGTAGTTCTCTTTTTTCGCTGGGACTCTGTCTGGTTTGGGAATCAAAGTAATACTGACTTCATAGAACGAGTCTGGAAATTTTCCTTCCCTTTATATTTTTTGGGAAAGCTTGAGAAGGATAGGTATTATCTCTGTTTTAAACGTCTGGTAGAACTCCCCTGGGAAGCCATCTGGTCCTGGACTCTTATTTGTTGGGAGATTTTTGATAACCGATTCAATTTCTTCGCTGGTTATGGGTCTGTTCAAGTTTTCTATTTCCTCCTGTTTGAGTTTTGGAAATGTGTGGGCGCTTAGGAATTTGCCCATTTATTCCAGGTTGTCCAGCTTTTTGGCATATAATCTTTCATAGTATTCCCTGATAGTTGCTTATATTTCTGAGTGATGGGTTGTAATAATTCCATTTTCATTCATTATTTTATCTATTTGGGTCATCTCCCTTTTCTTTTTGAGAAGCCTGGCTAGAGGTTTATCAATTTTGTTTATTTTTTCAAAAAACCAACTCTTGGTTTCCTTGATCTGCTCTACAATTTTTTTAGATTCTATATTGGTTACTTCTGCTCTGATCTTTATTATTTCTCTTCTTCTGCTGGGTTTGGGGTGTCTTTGCTGTTCTGCTTCTATTTCCTTTAGTTGTGCTGTTAGATTTTGTGTTTGGGATATTTCTTGTTTCTTGAGATAGGCCTGGATTGCAATGTATTTTCCTCTCAGGGCTGCCTTCACTGTATCCCAAAGCATTTGGATTGTTGTATTTTCATTTTCATTTGTTTCTGTATATTTTTTAATTTCTTCTCTAATAGCCTGGTGGACCCATTCATTCTTCAGTAGGGTGTTCTTTAACCTCCATGCTTTTGGAGGTTTTCCAGACTTTTTCCTGTGGTTGATTTCAAGCTTCATTGCATTGTGGTCTGAAAGTATGCATGGTATGATCTCAATTCTTATATACTTATGAAGGGCTGTTTTGTGACCCAGTATGTGATCTATCTTGGAAAATGTTCCATGTGCACCCGAGAAGAAAGTATATTGTGTTGCTTTGGGATGCAGAGTTCTAAATATATCTGTCAAGTCCATCTGATCCAATGTCTCATTCAGGGCCCTTGTTTTTCTATTGATCCTCTGTCTAGATGATCTATCCATTGTTGTAAGTGGAGTATTAAAGTCCCCTGCAATGACCACATTCTTATCAATAAGGTTGCTTATGTTTGTGAGTAATTGTTTTATATATTTGGGGGCTCCGGTATTCGGCGCATAAACATTTATAATTGTTAGCTCTTCCTGATGGATAGACCCTGTAATTATTATATAATGCCCTTCTTCATCTCTTGTTACAGCCTTTAATTTAAAGGTAGTTTGTCTGATATAAGTATGGCTACTCCAGCTTTCTTTTGACTTCCCGTAGCATGATAAATAGTTCTCCATCCCCTCACTTTCAATCTGAAGGTGTCCTCAGGTCTAAAATGAGTCTCTTGTAGACAGAAAATAGATGGGTCTTGTTTTCTTATCCATTCTGATACCCTATGTCTTTTGGTTGGAGTATTTAGTCCATTTACATTCAGTGTTATTATAGAAAGATATGGGTTTAGAGTCATTGTGATGTCTGTAGGTTTCATGCTTGTAGTGATGTCTCTAGTACTTTGTCTCACAGGATCCCCCTTAGGATCTCTTGTAGGGCTGGTTTAGTAGTGATGAATTCCTTCAGTTTTTCTTTGTTTGGGAAGACCTTTATCGCTCCTACTGTTCTGAATGACAGACTTGATGGATAAAGGATTCTCGGCAGCATATTTTTTCTGTTCGTCACATTGAAGATTTCCTGCCATTCCTTTATGGCCTGCCAAGTTTCAGTAGACAGATCCGTCACTAGTCTTATCGGTCTCCCTTTATGTGTCAGAGCATGTTTATCCCTAGCTGCTTTCAGAATTTTCTCTTTATCCTCATAGTTTGCCAGTTTCACTATGATATGTCGTGCAGAAGACTGATTCAAGTTACGTCTGAAGGGAGTTCTCTGTGCCTCTTGGATTTCAATGCCTTTTTCCTTCCTCAGATCAGGGAAGTTGTCAGCTATGATTTCTTCAAGTACACCTTCAGCACCTTTCCCTCTCTCTTCCTCCTCTGGGATCCCAATTATGCATATATTATTGTGTTTTATCGCATCACTTAGTTCTCTAATTTTCCCCTCATACTCCTGGATTTTTTTTTTATCTCTCTTTTTCTCAGCCTCTTCTTTTTCCATAATTTTATCTTGTAATTCACCTATTCTCGCCTATGCCTCTTTAATCTGAGCTGTGGTCGCCTCCATTTTATTTTGCAGCTCATTTATAGCATTTTTTTTTATTTTTTTTATTTTTATTTTTATAAATTTTTTTTCAACGTTTTTTATTTATTTTTGGGACAGAGAGAGACAGAGCATGAATGGGGGAGGGGCAGAGAGAGAGGGAGACACAGAATCGGAAACAGGCTCCAGGCTCTGAGCCATCAGCCCAGAGCCCGACGCGGGCCTCTACCTCACGGACCGCGAGATCGTGACCTGGCTGAAGTCGGATGCTTAACCGACTGCGCCACCCAGGCGCCCCCATTTATAGCATTTTTTATCTCCTCCTGAGTATTTCTTAGTCCCATGATCTTTGTAACATTAGATTCTCTGCTGTCCTCTATGTTTTTTTCAAGCCCAGAGATTAATTTTATGACTATTATTTTAAATTCATTTTCTTTTATATTGCTGAAATAGCTTTTGATCAGTTTGTTAGCTGTTGCTACGTCCTGGAGTTTCTTTTGAGGAGAATTCTTCTGTGTAGTCATCTTGGAATGTCCTTGGAGTGGCAGAGAACTGCAGGGCTCTTCCTCTGTGCTGTCGGGAGTAACTTGTGTTGGTGGACAGGACCACAGTCAGACTCGTGTGTACCTTATCTTCCCCTCTCCCAGGGGCAGGACTCACTGTGGAGTGGTGTGGCCCCTGTCTGGGCTACTTTCACACTGCCAGGCTTGTGGTGCTGCTTTTATGGGATCTGGCGTATTAGCCAGTGTCGATCCGCAAGGTGCACAGGGGCAGGAGGGGTAGACTCAGCTTGCTTTGCCTCGGTGGTACGCTTGGCGAGGGGCCCTGTGGCACTGGGAAGGAGGCAGACCATTGGTGGGATGGATCCACAGAAGCACAATGTTGGGTGTTTGCAGGGTGCACGCAGGTTCCCTGATGTGAACTGGTTCCCTTTGGGATTTTGGCTGGAGGATGGGTGAGGGAGATGGCACCTCCCAGCGCCTTTGTTCCCCGCCAAGCTGAGCTCTGTTTTCCAGGGCTCAACCACTCTCCCTCCCGTTGTCCTCTAGCCCTCCCACTCTCCAAGGAGAGCTGTTGACTTATAACATTCCAGATGTTAAGTCCCACTGGCTGTCAAGACGTACTCCGTCTGGCCCCTCCACTTTTGCAAGCCAGACTCAGGGGCTCTGCCTTGTAGGGTGGGCTGCCCCTCCACTGACCTGGCTCCCTACCGCCTGTCTATGTAGTGCACATCGCCCCTCCGCCCTTCCTACCCTCTTCCGTGGGCCTCTTGTCTACGCTTGGCTCCGGAGAATCTGTTCTGCTGGTCTTCTGGCAGTTTTCTGGGTTATTTAGGCTGATGTGGGTGGAATCTAAGTGATCAGCAGGACACGGTGAGCCCAACGTCCTCCTATGCTACCATCTTGCCATGCCTCCTCCACCTTACTCAGTAGTACAGATCTTTTAGCAATATTTGTTCTTCCCATCCATGAGCATGGATGTCTTTCCATTTATTTTTGTCATCTTCAATTCTTTTCTTGGTGTTTTATAGCTTTTAGAGTACAGGTTTGGTGTAGGTTTATTACAAGGTATCTTATTATTTTTAGTGCAATTGTAAATGAGACTGATATCTTACTTTCTCTTTCTGGTGCT
Organism: Lynx canadensis; assembly: GCF_007474595.2. NCBI lineage: Eukaryota > Metazoa > Chordata > Mammalia > Carnivora > Felidae > Lynx > Lynx canadensis. The sequence continues at coordinate 109,383,583 of NC_044311.2, read as the reverse complement.
TCATTGTTAGTGTATAGAAATGCAACAGATTTCTGTACATTGATTTTGTGTCCTGCAACTTTACTGAATTAATCAATTTGTTGTCTATTTATTTTTGTTGTCTAATAGATGTGGCTAGAGCTAGTACTATGTTGAATGAAAGTGGTGACAGTGGACATCATTGTCTTGTTCTTGACCTTAGGGGAATAGCCATCATTTTTTTTCCATTAGGCATGAAGTTAGTTGTGGGTTTTCATATAAGGTTTTTATTATGTTAAGTTATTGTCCCTCTAAACCTATTTTGTTGAGGGTCTTTTTATCATAAGTGGATTTTGTACCTTGTCAAATGTATTTTCTGCATCTATTGGAATGGTGATATGGTTCTTATCCTTTCTCTTATTGATATGTATCATGTTGATTTATTTGTGAATATTAAATTACTCTTGCCAATATAGGAAAAAATCCTACTTAATTATGGTGAATAATTTTTTAAATGTGGGATTAGGTTTGCTATTATTTTGTTGAGGGTTTTTGCATCTACGTTCATCAGAGATATTGACCTGTAGTTCTCTTTTTTTGATGTTATCTTTATGTGGTTTTGGTATCAGGGTAATGCTGGCCTTGTAGAATGAATTTGGAAGCTTCCTTTTTCTTTAAATTTTTTTAGATAGTTTGAAAAGAATAGGTATTAATTCTTCTTTAAATGTTTGGTAGAATTCTCCTGTGGAGCCATCTGGTCCTGGACTTTTGTTTGTTGGGAATTATTTCTTCCTGTTTCAGTTTTGGTAGTTTATGTTTTTAGGAATTTATCCATTTCTTCTAGGTTGTCCAATTTGTTCGCATATAGTTTTTCATAATGTTCACTTATAATTGTTTGTATTTCCATGGTTTTGGTTGTTATTTCTCCTCTCATTTGTGATTTGATGTATCTGAGTTCTTTCTCTTTTTTTCTTGATAAGTCTGGCTAGAGGTTTACCAATTTTATTTTAGTTTTTTAGTTTACATATCATTTATTTCTGTTCTAATCTTTATTATTCCTTTCTTTCTGCTGGCTTTAGGCTTCATTAGTTCTTTTTCTAGCTTCTTTAGGTAAAAGGTTAGGTTATTTTTTTTGAGATCTTTCTTGCTTTTGAGGTAAGCCTGTTTTGCTATAAACTTTCATCTTAGAACCACTTTTGCTACATCCCAAAGGTTTTGGACCATTGTTTTCATTTTCATTTATTTCCATATACTTTTCTATTCTTCTTTTATTTCCTGGCTGACCCATTTATTGTTTAGTAGCATGTTGTTTAACCGGAATGTATTTGTGGTCTTTCCAGATTTTTCTTTTGGTCGATGTCTAGTTTCATACCACTGTGGTCAGAAAAAATGCATAATATGGCTTCAATCTTCTTGAATTTGTTTAGTCTTGTTTTGTGGGCTAATATGTGATCTATTCTGGAGAATGTTCCATATTCACTTGAAAAGAATGTATATTCTTCTGTTTCAGGATAGAATGTTCTGAATATCTGTTAAATCCATCTTTTCTAGTGTGTCATTCAAAGTCATTGTTTCATTGTTGATGATCTGTCTATTGATGTAAGTGGGGTATTAAAGTCTCCTATTATTATAGTGTTATTATCAATTAGTTCTTTTATGTTTGTTATGAACAGTTTAATGTATTTGGGTGCTTCTATGTTGGGTGCATTAAAATTTACAATTGATAATATCTTTTTGTTGGATTGTCCTCTTTATTATTATATAGTGTCTTTTTCTCTTGTTACAGTCTTTGTTATAAAGTTTATATTGTCTGATATAAGTATTGCTACCTGGCTTTCTTTTGACATCCTTTTGCATGATAGATGTTTCTCCATTCCCTCTTTTTCAATCTGCAGGCCTTGTTAGGTCAAAAATGAGTCTCTTATAGGCAGCATATACATGGATCTTATATTTTTATCCATTCTTTCTACCTTTGTTTTTTGATTGAAATGTTTAGTTCATTTACATTGAAGATAATTATTGGTAGGTATGTATTTATTGTCATTTTATTGTTTGTTTTGTGGTTATTTCTGAAGATTTTCTCTGATCCTTTCTTGTCTTTTTCATGTTTTTCTGGTTTTCTTTAGAGATACATTTGGATTTCTTTTTCTTTATTCTTTACATATTTATTACAGGTTTTTGTTACATGGTTACCATTAGGTTCATATATAACCTCTTCTGCATATAACAGCCTATATTAAGTTGATGGTTGTGTAAGTTTGAACTCATTCTTTACTCTTTTCCTTCCCACATTTTAGGTATATGTAGTTATATTGTATATCCTTTTATTTTGTGAGTTTTGCTGCTAATTTTTTTTACAGAAATACTCATTTTTACTGCTTTTGTGTTTCCTACTTCTATGCTGTTACTTTTTATCTATCCTTTCCACTCAAAGAATCCCTTTTAATATTTCTTGCAGGGCTGGTTTAGTGATCATAAACTCATTTAGTTTTTGTGAAATTCTGTATCTGTTTTCTGAATGATAGACTTGCTGGATAGAATATTTTTGACTGCAGATTTTTTTCCCATTCAGTGCTTTGAATATATCATGCTATTTCCCTCTGGCTTGCAAAGTTTCTGTTGAAAAATCCCTTGCTAAACTTACGGGTTTTCTCTTGTAAGATACTTTGGTCCTGCTGCTTTAATTTTTTTTCTTCATCACTATATCTTGCTATTTTAATTGCAATATGTCTTTGTGTGGATTTGCTTTTGTTAATTTTGATGGGAATTCTCCATGCCTCCTGGATCTGGATGTCTATTTCCTTCCCCAGATTAGGGAAATTTTAAGCTTTTATTTCTTGAAATAAATCCCCCCCCCCCGCCTTTTCTCTCTCTTTTTTCTGGAACTCCTATAATATGAATGTTATTCGTTTGATGGAGTCCCTGAGTTCCCTAAGTCTATTCTCATTCTGCATAATTCTTTTTTCTCTCTTTTGTTCAGATTGCTTACTTTCCATTACTCTGTCTTCTAGGTTACTAATTCATTCCTCATGTCTTCCATCCTGCTGTTCATTCCATCAACTGTGTTTCTCATTTCATTTATTGAGCCCTTTATCTCTGCTATGTTATTTCTTATCTCTTTGTTAAAGGTCTCACTGATGTCCTCCACTTTCTTCTCAAGTCCAGTGAGTATTCTCCTGATCATTGCTTTAAATTCTCCATCAGCAATGTTACTTATATGTGTTTCACTTAGATCTTTGACTGTGGCCTTGTCCTGTTCTTTCATCTGGGACAAATCCCTCTGTTTTCTAATTTTGTTTAAGTCTGTGTGCTTGCTTCTGTGTGTTAGGAAAGGGTTGCACTGTGTGGTATATCCTGGTTCCCAGGGCCTGGCGCTTCCAGGAGTGTCTCCAGTATGTGCCGTGTTTGCTTTGCTATTTTGTCCTGTTCACTTTATCTTTCAGGCCAGTGGTCTGCACACGTTCTCTTTGCCTGATGTGGCCAATGTTTGGTCTCTGGCCTGAATGTGGTGCCCTTTATATAGGTGTGCTCTAGTCTGTTTGTGAAATGAAACCTATTGCCACTGTTGCTGGAACTGAGGCTCTGCAAAACCCCTGCATTGTGAGATATGGTGTGAGCAGAGGTTTGGGCTGGTGTTCTTGGGGAGGTGGTCTGCCACACTGGGACTGGGGCAAGTGAGACTGGGAATGGCAGTTCCACCAGAGCGTGGTAGCAGAGTTTGGTGTAAATAAATTAGGTAACAAAAGTTCATGCTGTGCTGGTTCCCGCAGGTGTCCTTCAGCTTATGCTGAGGGGCTGGGGAAGGAAAAGGCATCGGTCAATTCCTTTGTTGCTGGAGGTGTCTCTCTGTGAATGCTGTCTCTCTGGGACATACCCTGAGATAAGCAAATATCCTCTCCACTGTATGCTCTAGGCACTCTTCAGATTGCTGTTTCCATGCTGTATGTTCCTGGGTTCTTTGCCTGCTTTCTCTTCAAGAGCAGTCCCGATGTCCTCAGGGCTCTCCCAGAGCCAAGCATGCTGACATTTAGAACTCCAGGCTTTAAGCCTTAATCATTGCAAAAATTCATGAAATTTGGCCCCTCTTGCTTTCCAAGCCAATTGCTATGGAGATTGATTTTCCCCATGTGGGATTTCCTATGTGCCAATCTGTCTCTTACCCTTCTCCATGACCTCTGCTCCCTCCACAATGTGGTGCCCAAGATCCGTTACTGTCCCAAGCTGTGTCTCTGCCCTTGTTTGCTTCTTCCATGTGGCTTCTTCTCTAATTTTAGTAGTGGATTTTGTTCTGCCAGTCTCGAGGTCAATTTCTGGGGTATTTAGGATGATTTGATAGTTTCAGTTGTATTCATGGGATGACGCAAGCCTAGGTCCTCCTATTCTGCCACCATCTTCCAGTCCATTCCATCTAGATAATTTTTTTAGAAAGTCAAAAACTTTCTGTATTCAGTTTGGTTCTAAAAATATTAGATTCTAATAGAGCTGAGCTATTTCTCTGGCAAGAAAATATTCTTTTTTTTCCTTATAATGGTAACTTCCTTGTTTCTTGCCTTTTCAGAGAATGTGTGTTCTGTCAGCAGCCATAAAAGTACAGATCCGGGTGCTGATCAAGAATGTGAAGTGAAGGGGCGCCTGGGTGGCGCAGTCGGTTAAGCGTCCGACTTCAGCCAGGTCACGATCTCGCGGTCCGTGAGTTTGAGCCCCGCGTCGGGCTCTGGGCTGATGGCTCAGAGCCTGGAGCCTGTTTCCGATTCTGTGTCTCCCTCTCTCTCTGCCCCTCCCCTGTTCATGCTCTGTCTCTCTCTGTCCCGAAAATAAATAAACGTTGAAAAAAAAATTAAAAAAAAAAAAAAAAAAAAAAAAAAAAAGTGAAGTGAGGCCTGAGAAAATGCAGAACTGAGGTAAAAATTTCCAGGAAGCACTGTAAAACCTATCATGATATTCTGTGGTATTTCAAATGCTTACAGAAAGGTGAACCTGAGGTGAATATGGAAAAGGTAAAGGCTCAGCTTAGTGTAAGAAACAGAGAAATCTGAAAAGTGAAATGTGAATTTTTAATTTCACTGTGGTATAAGGGTGGCTTTTCATTTTTGTTGAAAAGAGGACAGATTAGTGAACTTGTGTTGTATGAAACCTAAATCCTTTATCATGATCTTTAAGGCTTTTTGTCATTTGGCTTCACTGACCATATCACCTATGCTTCTCCCCTCACAGCACCCTTGTGGAACTGGCCTTTGTTCTTCTTGTGCATTTGCTTTGGATATTTATATTTGCCATTTCCTCTGCCTGAAATGGCTTTCCTGATGCTATTTATTTGGTGGCTTCATTCTCATCATTCAGGTCTCAGTTCAAATAGTATCTTTTTGGAAAGCCTTTGCTAGACCATCCTAATTGATCTTTTTGTTCCCTGCACCTCCCCCCGCCCCCAACCATCTTGTGTGCTTATCCATGGCTCTCCTTTCTGGTGGGATACTGGGGAGATGATACTTCCTGGCACACTTGCAGTTGGGCAGGACTCTGGGAGAAGGTTTGGCCTTTAGGACATAAATGAAAGTGATGTGATTGTGCAGTCTCATCAGCCTTGGTGCTCTTCAGGTGTGAAAGCAACATGGAGGAGAACCCTGCTGATGTAAGGTGTAGAGGGGCATATATAAAGAAAAAAACTCCAACTTGTTGACTTACGACACTGAGATATTTGGGGTTGTTTGTTATTGCAATTTAGACCCTATCTGGTCTAAAAAAGAATCCTCTTTATTTTCTTCATAGCACCTTTGAAATAATCTCATGTATTTATTACTAATCTGTCCTCTCTTCTAAACATTGCTGGGTGCATTAGTACTACCCAATAGGTAAGTATCTATGTTGTCTGTGGATCCCCATCTATCTTAAACAAGTTAGTTTTTTTTTCTCATCTATTTATTACTAATCTGTCTTCTCTTCTAAACATTTCTAGGTGCATTAGTACTACCCAATAGGTAAGGGATTAACTATCTACATTGTCTGTGGATCCTCATATATCTTAAACAGGTTTTTCAGAACAGTCACTAGACATTCTGCTAACTGCTTTGGCACAAATCTGGTGAATAGGAGTTACCCATGAATGAACTAGGCTAGGTTCCCACTACCTCAGTCTCTCCCTGTCCTGGCTCATTTCTTCCGATGGAGGGAAGTACATTACTTGTTCCAGAATGACTATTGACTGGGCAGGATCTGAGAGAACAGATACTGTTTCACATCCCTGGCAAGGTTCTCCTCCAAATGTGCATATAGGAAAGAAGAAGGTAGTGTTTCCAGAGGCTACACAGAATCTATTGTCCTTATTCCTCACCCTGTTCAGCTAGTAGAACTGATATTATCATAGGCAAGGGGAATATGGTGACCCTTGCTTTGCAGCTCACCAGCACTACCTTGGGTATGTTAATTTAATGTGGAAGAAAAAACTTTAAGAAATGGCTCCATTTAAAAAATGAAGGGGTTGCACTTGCTCAGAAGTTTCCAAACTATGTTCCTTGAGGTGCTGCAGGGGTTGGCAAGGGAAACAGATTATTGTAGGTTGGCTTTTGTCTGCTCTCTCCTCTCTTGCTCCCTCTTCAATCAATACAACTTTGTTAAAAAATCCATTTTATGGGGATACTATATAGTTTTTCATTTGAAAGGGATTTGATACTTGTAAACAAGTTTCAAAAAATCAGACTAAGTATTTGCTGAAGCCCCTTCTGCCTTTAATGTTTGGAAACTAGAAGCCTAGTGAGTTCAAGGTACTATGCTGGGCATATGGCATAGTGGGGCACATAGAAATAAAGAAGACATCACCCCTGACATCCAGATTTAGCAGATGACAGAGACTTTTGCATGAATAATATCAGGGAATGAACAAAGGTGGAGGGAGGAGAGGAGAGTACTAAGTATGGGCTGTCTATGAAAATTACCATGATATGCAAGCCTTGCTGTGATTGGCCCTTTCTAGCCCCATCCCAACAGCATGGTTGATGATGGGTAACCTTCTCCAGGTCTTAACATAGGGTCTTTGTTGCTTCTAAATTGACTTTGGTATACCAGTTCCTCCATACTCAGCTTCTTTCTTTCTTATTCATACATGACATTTTTTTGTCTGATATATTCCCTGTCCTCAGCAACTTTATTTCTTATTAAGAATGTTGGTGACACGTAACTTAGCAATTTCAATTAGAAGTCTAACACTTTTATAAAGACACAAATTTTCTCTAGTGTCAGGGGCATCAGAGATAAGAAATATTGACAGCTAAGGAATATAAAATTCATAGATTTCTCTGTCCCTGGCCACACAACTACCTTTGATGCTTGGATATCAGTGTTAATGTGTCTCATTTCAGTAGAGTTGTCTGATCTCCAAGGTTCCAATGCAGCCTCTGCCATTAACTGCCTTTGGATTTTGAGTTATTATTTTACTTCTCTTGACTTTCATTTCTTTTGTGCACAAGAGGTTAGATATTATTATCTTTATTGTATTTTAATGTTTCTCCTCTTTTCAGTCTGCATTTATTAAAATTTCTAATATTTAACATAGGCAATATATTCATATGCCTTAAAATCCAAATGCTACAAACATATACAGTAAAGGTTCTCACTTCCACTCTTGTCATCCATTTTCCCAGTTCCCACCCCACTCTTCCCCATAGATAGCTATTTTTATTCATTTTGGGGGTCTTCTTACAGAAAGTCTTCCTGCAAACACAGTCAGATATAATTATCTTGTCCCCCTTGTTAAAAACACAATATAAGCACAATGTATACACTTTCTGCACCTAAAAACATATCTTTTTTTTTTGATATAATGTGCCTTCATCTCTTTGTACTGCTGGTTAGCGTTCCATTTTAATGATACAGTTTAATATATTTGGTGTCCTAATGATAGCTATATGGGTTGCTTCTTACCTTTTGCTATTATAACTATGTCATAGTAAGTTACATGGTGCCTGTGTCATTTCTAATATATATAAATGTACCTGAGAATAAATCCCTAGAAGTGGGATACCCTAGGTCAAAAGGTGCATAATTGTTTTAACTTTGTAATTTTTACAGCTATTGTCAAATTACCTTCCACTGGCATTGTACTACTTGACCCTTCCACTAGGATTGTATGAAAGTGCCTTGTATGAAATTGCCATCAGAATGCACTGTCAAACTCTTGGATTTATGCCCATCTAGTAAGTTAGATATGGTATCTCAATGCAATTTTGATTTGCGTTTCTCTTTTTATGATTCTGGTTAATCATCTTTTTAAATGTCCAAGAACCATTTATGTTTTAAGATTCTGTTCTCGATCCTGAGATTTGTCATAGGCTTATGGCAAAACAACTGTTTCTACTTTAGTTAACCACAGCTTCACTAAGCCATGTCCCCAAACTATGGGTGCTCTTCTCCAGCCTTCTCATTGATTTTACACTTGGAAACAGTATTCTTCATCTTCCCCTGTTTATCTCATTTTAATTCAACATTATGCATATTTTGGTCTTTCTATAGAATTACTTTCCAGTAGTAATTCTACTAGCCAGTATCTCCTAGCTGATATATTCACTAGGATTATTTTATTACTACACAGTTCCCTACAGTCTTACTCACCAAAAACAAATGAAACCAAAACAAAAAAGAAGAACAAACAAAAAACGAAGACTTTTCCTTCTTTTTGTTCAAATTCAAGAAGACTGGATATTCTTTCACTGAAGAGAGAGTGATCAACACCATCAATGTGAGAAGTTTTCCTACAGCTTTTAGGCTGATAAGACTATTTGCACATAGGTAGTGTGTAGAGGCATTTCTTGCATCTGGATACAAATGCACAGTGAGGTTGTAGAGACACTTGGCAGAGGATTGATACGTAAGTGTCCTTGGCAAAAATGAATGCATGGAGAAAGAGATTGTGGGGTGTGGTGGCATCTGCCCTCTACATCCTGATTCAGATCCCTCTCTTAACTTTGTTGGATTTAAAGTGTCTGGGTTTTGATACTGGACATGACACGATATCCATATCCTCTGGCTAAGGGCTTTCACAGTTTAAACACAACACCTTTGCTTTCCTACATAGTAAGCACACTGTCACATTATTTAGAGAGTTAATAGCATAATACAGATCATTTTGACAGAAGAAATGTGGCCCAGGGCTGGCTTGATGGGCATGTGAACTGAGCAATCACAGAGGCCTGGGCTTAGTAGGGCCTCATGCTTGTTAGTGCTCTGCTGTCTCCCTGATGAAATTCTTAGTAATTTTTGAAAGAGGGGGCTGGTCCCTCATTTTCAGTTTGCCTAAGCCCCACAAATTATGTAGCTGGTCCTTCCTCATTTGACTTGAGGTAAGATTGCCTGAAGAATCAAGTCTGTTTATAGAGCAGGGTCTATTATATTAGTGTTATTCATGAAGCATCTGTGAATATATTTCCTTCCATTAAGGTGACTGACACTTCTGTTTGTAATTTTGATTGGAAGTGACAACAGAAAAGGGTGTATATTTATTTTAATCTTTTATACATGATGTTAGAAAGAAGACCAGATACAGGCATGAAGAGCAAATGGATGTGTACAATATTTTCCTTGTGCTCCTATGCTCCAGAGAACACCGTTAAGATCTGTTTCAAAACTGTACTAAGCATAGTCATTTCCTTCCCATATAGACCTGCTCAGTATCATTCTTGCATATAAATTTAATTTAAAATCTTAATTCAAGTTACTTGCAAAGAAAATATCCATAAAGACTTGAAAATTCAAATTTTCCTCTTTGAGCCTAGAGATTTTACTGTTTTTTTATTTCAAGACTTACTTTATTTTTCAAATTTTTATTTAAATTCTATTTAGTTAACATATAGCGTAAAGTTGATTTCAGGAATAGAATTTAGTGATGCATCACTTACATGTAACACCCAATGCTCATCCCAACAAGTGCCCTACTTAATGCCCATCACCCACTTAGCCCAACCCCCACCCACCTCCCTCCATCAACCCTCAGTTTGCTCTCTATAGTTAAGTCTCTTATGGTTTGCTTCCCTCTCTCTTTTTCCCCCTTCCCCCATGTTCATCTGCTTTGTTTTTTAAATATCACATATGAGTTAAAATAAATGGTATTTGTCTTTCTCTGGCTGACTTATTTTGCTTAGCATAATCCACTCTAGCTCCATCCATATTGTTGGCAAATGGCAAGATTTCATTCTTTTTGATGGCTGAGTAATATTCCATTATAGAAAATATATGTATACACACATATTATACATATTATATATATTATATTTATATAAAATTTACATATTATATACATATATGCATACATATATATATATACACACATACATACATACATACATACACACACACACACACACACACACGCACACATACACCACATCATCTTTATCTGTTCATTAGTTAATGGACATTTAGGCTTGTTCCTTAATTTACTATTGTTGATAATGCTGTTACAAACACCAGGAGAACCTAGAGCTTTTGCCATTTTTTGTTAAGTGGTTACAAAACTGTTCAGTACTAAAGTAACCTTCCAAATTAAGACACTCAAAAGTTTAACCTGAAAGTACTCTAAATAATAAGTCCATTTCCCTTCTTTGAATCTACAAATTTAAGAAAAGTAAATAATCTATTCAAAGGGTAAAGCTCAAAGCAAGCCTGTGTTGTCATGTGTTAGGATGAAACAACAAGCATGACCTTTAGAGGCAAAAACAAAGTTAGGCTAACTTCAGTTAGGGATGCTATTACACAATCAGTTCCCTGTGTCATAATTGGAAATGTGAGAACCTATTTACTAAAGAGAACTCGCATCTCTCTTGGAGCCCTAGGGCAGGGAGGAGTACATGGAAAGTCATTTTTGTTTCTGCCAATCAAGACCTCTTGGTTTGAGTACAACCATTGTGCTACAGCCTATGACAGATGCCAATGATTTATGATACATTGCTTTATTATTCTGTGTGCTGTTTTGTTCCATGAGATTAAAAACCATAACAGGGAGAGAGTTCAATTTTATAATCAGTGCTTCTAGCTCAGATGTAATATTACTTTTGAAAACTCCTCAAATAAATATTGCTGGAAATCCTAGAAAGCCCCATTTATGCCAGTGAACTGAAGACATAGGTCACTTGTCTTCATCTACAGAGGCAACATGGAAACTGTGGTTGAGGTATTGTCTTTAGAAGCTGATCTTTTTTTATCCATCTAAATTATTTTGAATTTAATCCATTTTTCAATTTGGTTAACTCACCTTATTAAACTTTAATATATTTTAATGGGCAATGTTTTGGTTGTCTTGTTATCTCAACAAGAGGTATTGTTTTTCAATTTCCTGTAACTTTTAGACACATCTAAACAAGCGGTAGGGTGAATTTGTTCACTCGATCTGATTCTACCATGCTCTGTTTATAATAATAATTAAGAATTTATTGCCTTAGACTTGCAGCTGGCTCAGTCCAGCAGGAGCAGTTAATTGAATTTCAAGTGCCCAGATTCTTTTTGCTATGAGAATCTGTTCTTGAATGAGACTACATTTGCTGGGTTATTTCATTGAGGCTACTCTTGGGGAACTTGACCAAATAATCGCTGTCTTTCACAAAATCTCAGTTAAAGTTGGAATAGCAGGTAAAAGAAGATGGGATGGTGGGAAGTCCTGTAAGTGTTATGAATTTAACAAGTTAATCAAAATTTAATGCATAATATTCATGGCACTTTGGGTTTCTTGTGGATATTAAGCCCTTTACATGCATATGTTCATTTAACCCTCCACAGAACCTCATATAGTATTACCAGAGAGGTGAGAATTTGCCTGAGCTCATAGAATATAACAGTGTTGAAGTTGTGCCTCAAATCAAGGTCTGACTCCAAAAATCCAGGCTTTTAGCCACTTGTCACTTAAAATTCATAATATGAAAACCAAATAATTTTTATTGGGTCCTATTAAGGTACAAGTATTCCCTTCAAGTCTTCTGGTAAATAAATAATATTTTTATATCACAGTCCATTTAGGTTCCACTTAGTTCTCTCTTTAGTGTTTTTTTATTCCTTAGTTTGCTCTTCTTTGTCTTTTCTAAAAGACAGATACTCTGCACATGTACGTTACTGCTTTCAGGGGGAGAAGTACCCTTCTTGGTAATTCTAATTTTCACCTATTACAAGCCATGAAATATGAACAGCACTAATTGTACCAGAATATAATTTCCATTGCTAGATATAATAAGTTTAGGGGCAGTTATGCAGTTCAGAGCATCATCATCATTATCATCATGATCAATAATAACAGCAGCTTTTATTGAGCATTGACTCTTTACCGAGACTTACTCTAAGTGATTATGAATATTGCCTTTAATCCTTACAATGCCTGTACAAAATAGGGGGTACCACTATTCTTGTTTCATAGTAGGTGAAGCTGAGATTCAGAGTCAAGTAAATCTGTCCAGGATAACGGAGAAAACTCATGACTTAAGAGTTGGACATCCTGGTCTCCCATCTAACTCTGTCTCCTACTAACTTCTAACTTTGTAGCATCACTGATTTTGTTTATTGTCTCTAGGCTTATAGTTTTGAATTATGAAAGTAGTAAAATTTCATGAAAGATAATTTGGAAAATATATAAAAAATACTCATTACAGGAAAATAGTCACCTATTTGGTGGTACTAACCAAACACAGTCACTATTATATGTTGGTAGTATTATTTATATATTTAGCAATGAAGAGAGTTGTTTTCTTTTTTCTTATCCTTTTAAAAATAAAGTTGCAATCACACCATATGTAGAATTTTTAAAAAATAGACTATTTTCTAGAAATGTTTTAGATTTACAAAAAAAAAAAAAAAAAAAAAAAAACCTTTGGAAGATAGCAGAGTTCCCATACACCCCACACTGAATCTCCCCTACTACTAACACCTTACATTAGTATGATGTATTTGTTAAAATTAACGAACCAATATTAATATATTTTAGAATGTTATATATTATTATAATGCCCATATTTAATCATATTTCCTTAATTTTTTTCTAATATCCTTTTTCTGTCCAGGATCACATACAGGACATCACATCCATTTAGTTGTTATGTTTCCTTAGTTTCCTCTTGGCTGCAAGAGTTTTTCAGACTAACTTTGTTTTTGATGATCTTGGCAGTTGTGAGGAGTACTAGCTAGGCATTTTAAAGAATGTCCTTCTATTAGAATTTACCTGAATTTTTTTTCCCCATGAGTACACTGGCATTATAGGTTTTGGGGAGGCAGACCACAGAGGTGAAGTGCCATTTCCATCACATCATATCCAGGCTACATCTGTCACCATGCTGCTGACCTTGATCACTTGGGTGAGATAGTGTTTGCCAGGGTTCCCTACTTTAAAGTTAATCTTTTCCCCTCTTCCCACATTATATTCTTGAGATGGAAGTCACTTTTGTACAGCCCATACTTAAAGCTTGGAAAAAAAAAGTTTTTTCCATATTGTTGTACAATTTGCATAAACATTTATTTATTTTTTTTTTTTTAATTTTTTTTTTCAACGTTTATTTATTTTTGGGACAGAGAGAGACAGAGCATGAATGGGGGAGGGGCAGAGAGAGAGGGAGACACAGAATCGGAAACAGGCTCCAGGCTCTGAGCCATCAGCCTAGAGCCCGACGCGGGGCTCGAACTCACGGACCGCGAGATCGTGACCTGGCTGAAGTCGGACGCTTAACCGACTGCGCCACCCAGGCACCCCCATAAACATTTTTTTAATGCCTACCTACCATCCCATGGTTTACTAAACTACTTCTTTATCGTTGGACATTTAGGTTGTTCCTTTTGTTTCTTTTTGTTTCTTTTCAAAAAGAATCTTATAAATCGGATTACAGGATTAAGGGTAGAAACATATTGAAATTCTTGGTGCATATAGTTCCACCAAGGAATTGTACCAGTTTACACTTGCATTAGCAGTATATGAAAATGGGTCTTTTGCTTGCCCCTCTGTGCGTTGCTTACTATTATTTACCTTTTTGGTTAGGTTTCTGGCAAAATGGAGTTTTACTGTTATTTAAATTTTTTAAAATATTTATTTATTTTTGAGAGAGCGAGAGAGAACGCGAGCAGGGGAGGGGAAGAGAGAGAGAGGGAGACACAGAATCTGAAGCCCCAGGCCCTGAGCTGTCAGCACAGAGCCCGACACAGGGCTCGAACTCACAAACCATGAAATTATGACCTGAGCCAAAGTCGGACGCTTAACCGACTGAGCCACCCAGGCACACCCCTACCCCTTTAAAAAAAAATTTTAATACTGTTATTTTGTATTGATTTTATGATTACTAAAGCAGACAATTTCCCCATGTATTTCTTGACTAGAGCTTCATCTTATTCACATGTATGATTAGGATAATAATGTCTCTAATATGTGAAAGAACTTTGAAAGCTCTGGAGTCCTAGATAGAGACCAACCATCAACCATTGTAAGGAAGCTTCCAAAGTCCCTTTCAGGCCTTGAGGTTTTGAGCTGTCGCCAAGGATTTGCCAAATGTAAATGCTGACAATAATTTTAAGGTAGGAGAGTTCCAAGTAATAGGGCTTGTTATCATATAACAAATTTGACTTTGGGAAGGATGTGGTAGCCTTAAGTTATTAAATAGATGAAAATTGTCAGATGTGTCTAGTAGGTTGTGAAATTGGTAGTTCATATAAAAATATTTAGAAAATATATAAAAGTCTGCATCATCAGACAAAAATGGAAGTGTGGCAGTTTCACAGCCTATCTCCCTCCTTTTTTACTCATGGGATACATTTGGGCATTGACTGTTTAGTTAACTAACCCCACCCCAGTCTTTGAGGAGATAAAGGGCAAAAGTGGTATGAATGGGTTTTTTCAAGAAAATTAATTGGAAAAAATAGGAACCACATTTATCTGGTACCTGATTCCTGCAAGGGGGTGGATTGAGGTATTCAGTATAATTAAACATTTTAAAGTGTAATGTGTTTGGTCACACTGTTAATCATATTGATACACAAACATTGGCATCAAAAAGACTCGGATAAATTAATTACACTTAGGCTGATACAAATGCTGAGTGGAGGGAGGCCACGGAAATAGTAGCTGATCCTCTTTAGGATGCAGAAATCATTGGTCTCAACTCAGGCTCTCAAACATACCACAGACTGGGCAGCTTAAACACAGAAGTTTATTTCTTACTGTTCTGAAGGTTGGAGGTCTAAGATCAGGGTGCTGACAAATGTGATTCTGAGGACTCTTTTAGCTTGTAGGTCCTCGTGTGCTCATATGACCTCTTCTTTGTGTGAGTGTGGAGAAGGAGAGAGGAAGCTCTCTGATGTCTTTTGTTATAAGAGCATTAATCCCATCACAAGGGCCCACCCTCATGACCTCATTTAACCCCAATTACCTCTCAAAGGTCCATCTCCAAATACTGCCACACTGGATATTAGGGCTTCAATATACAAATTTTAGGGGACAACATCCAGCCTATGACATCATCTGATTGTTAACGTGGTGTACTTATGGATGTGGGTACACACCACACAAATACACATATCATGTACACAAAAGGAAAAATACATGCTAGATCATGGTCAGTATATTGTTACTTTGGTTATTTCCCACTTAGGCTAATGTATCAGGTCTTTTTGTTTGATTAGGTTCATTTACTAGTGCACATGAATGTTAGTAACTAAACAGTGATTTATCCTATAACAAGAAACACACAGGTAGATGTTGCTGGTTGACTCAACAGCTTGAGGCTGTTAGGGCCAAGGCCTTTATAATTCTCTTGCCTTTTTTTTTTTTTTATGGTTGCAAGATGATAGCTGCAGCCACCTTTCCAGCTCTTATATCCATATTCCAGGCAGGAGACAAGAAAAATGGGAATGAGCAAATGGGATATGTTAGCTGAGTCTTTTAAGGATTTTTCTAGAAGCCCCAGTCCATGACTTCAGCTTATGTTTTATTGACCAGAGCTATGTCACATGGCTACCATTAACTGAAGAGAAAACTGGGTAACAGAAGTTTTATTTGGGGACTGAGAATGCCCTCTAACATGTGGGTTCTGTTAATAAACAAGAAAATAAAAATAGGTATGGGTTTAGAAGTTAGCTGTGTGTGCCATAGCTACATCCCAAGCGCTAAAAAAAATTGTGAATTGACAGACCCGGCATCAATGTGTAGATAACCCTCTCACAGGACAAAACAGCTGCTTAGGAAATTCCTACCCCAAAGAGATGTTTAAATAGTATATCTTCAAAGGAAACTTATTTAAGGGATTGGGGGAGACAATCTACCTTACACACTGGCATCTTCATTCACAGGACAGCCACCAGTTTAATCCAGTTTAACCTGAGGAAATTTTGAGGTGGTTGGCAGATGTGCTGTTTCAAGACTGCTTTTTGGCTCTCCTAGTGATTCCTGCTTCTGAAGCACACTGCTTTCTTTCATTCAGGGACATCTTGTTCTTGTCTGAATCATTACACCGTGACTCATCTTGTGTTGGCTCCTTGTTGGGGTTTCATGAGGTTATCCAAAAAATTGCAGGGATAAGAGAAACACTGAACTGCTGAAGATTAACAGCAGGGTGTTAAGAGGTATGAACCATTTGTACATCTTTCAGTGTCATACTTAGCAAGTCAAGAGTTTTGCATTTGTAAATCAATGAATAGCTGTTCCACTTTCTGCTATAAGAAAGATGGAAAGGAAATCACCTGCTTCTTTACAAAGCTGGGGTTTTAGATCACTGTGGTTGCAATGTGTAAGTTTTTTGAGTTATATGTATTGTGAGTTATGTGGAGGATGGAATAGAAGACAGCAACACTCAGCTGGGCATTATAGTAATCCAGGTGAAGGTTATGAGAGAAAATTGCAGATTCTTGCAAGGAACATAGCTGGAACAGAAGGAATAGGATGTGGCTACTAACTGGATGCACAAGAAGGAAGAGAGGGAGAAGAAAAGTTAGAGGGATAAGTCAAAGTTGATTCAGGCTTCAGGACTCTGAATCTGAGAGAATGGAGCTGACACAGGGGACAGGGAGACTCAGTAGGACCTGTTTGGTGGTAATAGGAGGGATGATGTGTTCTGTCTGTGTTCCTTCATATGCTTTGTGGAGCAGGTGGAGGATGGTCATTAAAGTGCTTAGTTGTAATTCTTTCTACTTCGTGACAACATTTGATTTGAATTTTGAATTCAGATCCATTGGACAGTGTGCTTAAAATTCATTCTACATTAAGACACAGTAAGAATTTGTATTTCTTCAATACCCATCTCTTCCCATTATCTCCCATATGCCTAAACCCAAATTAGCATATACTCCAGAAAGGGGCAAATTAAACTTAAGTGTTTTAAATGCATTTCTCTTTATTGTCTATTTTAGGTTTAAAGGGACATTTTTTTTACATTTGTCAAATTGCCAGCCAGCTTTCCCAGTTCAACAGTCTCCAGCTGGCTTTGATCACTATGGATAAATTGCTTGTGAAACAACCTACACACATTATTCTGACGATCATCCTTTAATATATTCAGTTGGCAGAATGATGTCTATTAACAACTGTGGAGCCATTCTTAAATGATGGAAAATACTTAAGGTATATGAAGATGTTTGGCTCCTTTGATAAGCACCCATACTTTACTCCCCTATGATTCCATATTTAAGTCGGTCCAAGGAGTTTCAGAAAATATTATTGAGGCAGGGAAACAGAATTGAAGTCGATTTCTTTCCTTCTTTACTCTGGTCTCATCTTCTGATATTCCTGTCTCTCTACCCGGGCTATGTAGTGGGACAGCAGCTATATGTTTGGCTCCATCACATTTGTGCGCTTAGACCATAAAGAGGCTAACAGGAATATCAATTTTCCCTGTCCTATCA
This sequence comes from Lynx canadensis, assembly GCF_007474595.2. Classification (NCBI taxonomy): domain Eukaryota; kingdom Metazoa; phylum Chordata; class Mammalia; order Carnivora; family Felidae; genus Lynx; species Lynx canadensis. The sequence goes on along the minus strand of NC_044311.2, from coordinate 109,365,787 downwards.
TTCCTGCTAGATTAAAGCACATCAGAACAGGAGTCTCGCTCTGTGTCTCTCTCTCTGAGGACCCTTAACCTCCCTATATATATAGCTCAGCTAGCAAGTGTTTACGTCTTGCTCAGCTACCAGTGTACAAGTTTCTCAGCTGTATCTTGGTTCTAGTTTATGTTCTCTTCCTTGTTCATTTAAATCTTTTAAAAATAATATTTCAGAGATTACATATCTCTCTGTAAGCTTCCTTAAATGATTTTTGGAATAGGAATTACCCATCTATGCATCCATGAACCCCAGTAGAGGTCCCCAGACTCCCTCAAGTTTGATTATGGGAGAAGAATCAATGTTAGGAATAGAAATCTTTCCTTTTTTTTGGTGAAGACATTATTTCTTTCACATATTTTCTTAGACATTAACAGTTGGTGGGTACCCATATTAGTAAAAAAAAACAAAACAACAACAAAAACAAAACAGTAAGAAACAATAACAACAACAAAAAACAAGAAACAAACCTAATATTTATTCATCATCTTTTGTGTGCTGGGAACTCTTCCAGGCTTTTATGTTTATTTCACACATATGAAAATTGAGACCCAGACATGTTAGTGGTTTGTTCACACAAGGTCACACAGCCAGTTAGAAGGGAACCTGAGTTTGAGCCCAGGATGTTTGATTTTCCTCCTCCTTCTCCTCCTCCTCTTCCTCCTCCTCTTTTTCCTCCTCCTCCTTTTTTTAATTTTAAAAAGAGAGCATGGGAGCAGGGGAGGGGGGTGGGAGAGAGAGAGAGAGAGAGAGAGAGAGAGAGAGAGAGAGAAAGAGAGAGAGAATATGAATCTTAAGCAGGCTTCATGCCCAGCACAGACCCTGACACAGGGCTTCATCCCATGACCCCGGGATCATGACCTGAGCTGAATCCAAGAATCATATGCTCAACTGACTAAGCCACCCAGGCACCACAAGGTTGTTTGAGTTTTGAGTCTACATGATTGACTCCTTTGTTCTCACAGAAACTCAGTTCCTTATAACATGTCCTAGAATATTTTTTGCTAACAAGGATTGTGTCACATGTGCTCACAAACTACTTAACTTTTAAAAGGCACACTTCTGGATATTTCCGTATCCTCCAGCATTGATGGATCTTGGAATCTTTGGGAAGCCACTGCTTGGGATGAGGTAGGCTGTGACAAAGGGTAGAAAAGCCTTCCTACAGCGCTTTACTCTGGCCTCAAAGCTCTGCTGAGGTCTTACTGAGGTTTGAACCCCTTTTCATATTTTTACTTACAGTTTGCCTCCTCTGTCTAGGACTCAAACAGGTGTCTAACTGGAGACATATCAGAGTAACAGCCACCATTTTGGCCTCATACTCCCCCATCCATTCCTTCATAAAACTGTCTTTGTACTTTGTCAAGCTCATTATGTATCACTCTTTTTCAATATGAATTCTTTCTTTAGAGGATTCTCAGGCACATAAGAAATGGACTTCTATCAGTCAATTTCTCAGTTTCCTACACAAAGGTGGACATGTCTGAATCCCACATGAGGCCCGTCTCAGTACCTCAGTACCATCCCATGAGCCACCACTGGCTCTCACAAACCATAGTTTTCCTTCTGTCTCACACTCTCACAACTGCCAGGTCCATCCAGCCCAGAAGGGTGGGGGAAAATAAGCCTGCTTTTCTGACTTGACCTACTCAGGCCAGGGTTTAGGGGCTAACATTCATATTTCTTTGTATTTCCTCTGACAGAGGTGAAGTTCAATCTGTACCCTGCTCTAATCTGTAGTAAAAACTTAAGTATATGTGGCTCACTGAGACTTTATGCTTTGTCATTGGAAAAGCAGAGATTCCCTCATTCCAAAATCTTTCACTTGTCCAAACAGAGTTTTTAGATTTCTCAACCACATTTTCATCTGTCCATTCTACAAAGGCATGAGTGATGGTTTTGCTCAGTTTCAGGAAATTTGCATTTTAAAAATAAAATCCAAGATGGTCACTCTCTCTTTACTTCCATGTCAGTGAATAGCCTCACCAGGGGTGAGAATCTGCTGATTCTTCCTGCCTCCCTAGAAGGTGAGTATCCTCACAACAGTTTCATTGTGAGCACCCTTCACAATCCTTTGATCTAAGTGAGTATCATCTACTTGCCATTTTGCTGCCTCCTTTTCTCCTTCACTGTTTTATCCTTAGCAGAACTATAAGCATCTCCCCCCTGCCTTTTGCTGTGTATTTGGAAAGGTAACTCACTCCCTGCTCTGTTTCCCAACAACCATATAAACGTCCTTTGGTACTAGAGGGAAGGCACAGCAGCATCTTCAGTCTTTAATGCTCTCAGGTACCAATGCCATGACACAGTTGCTTATCCTCTTTTTGCTCACTTTTCATTACACTGTCCCACCTCACCCATGACCTGTACAATGTGGACTGCTATCGGTCTATGGCAGTTCTAGTTACTGGTCAATCAGGAGTTCTTCAGGGGTAACTGGGTTGGTTTTGGTACTTTTTAGATTAACCCAGCTGTGCCTGCCAAGAATCTCACACTAATTTGAGGAAGCATACACTATTATACAAATTCAGTGCCCATAGAGAAGGGCTTATGAATAAACTTTTAGGGCTTGCTTCTCAGACTCTTTGGGAAGGAATTTGCAGTATTTTGCAATCAGTGGCTGGCCATTAAAAACTCTATAGATCTTTCTGTGGGTATATCTGGATACACCCATCCTCTTGGGTTCCAATGGCCCCTGCAGGGTTGTTTCCATAACTTCCTTTCACTTACCTGGTGATAACACAGCCCCACATGCATCTCTTGTCATTGCTTGGCAAGTAATTTGATAGGTTGTTGAGGAGGAACTGACAAACTATAGCAATAAATAATAGAATCTAATTATAGCTATATTTCAAAAGTGTTTGCCATGTACCACTCTATCAGAGACTTTTTGTACCTTATCTCATTTCATCATCACATAATAAGATAGGTATTTTCCGCATTTTACATATGACAAAGCTCAGATTAAGTAACCTTTTCAAGGTTACTCAATTTCCAAATACCTCATCAGGTGTGGCTCTAAAGCTTGTGCAATTTCCATTATGTTTGCCTCTACCCATTGGAACTTGGTTAATGGAGATGTGCAGACAAACCACCTAGCAAGCCCAGAAATTAATAATGGTGTTCCATTAAACTACTCCCAAATCAGAACCTGAATTTTGGTTAGGTTATGCTGCTGTGATATAGCAGAGGTTTTTCTCTCAAAACCCAGTTCGTGCCTTTTACCAATTCAATGGGCTTTCTGGAATCTGGAAACTGGAAGATGATAAGATGGAATCTGATGGACTGGAGGATACTTTTTTTTTTTTTTAATTTTTAAAAAAAAATTTTTTTTTAACGTTTATTTATTTTTGAGACAGAGAGAGACAGAGCATGAAGGGGGGAGGGGCAGAGAGAGAAGGAGACACAGAATTGGAAGCAGGCTCCAGGCTCTGAGCCATCAGCCCAGAGCCTGACGCAGGGCTCGAACTCACGGACCGCAAGATCGTGACCTGAGGTGAAGTCGGACGCTTAACCAACTGCGCCACCCAGGCGCCCCTGGAGGATACTTTTTAAAGGGCCAACTTGATACCTCTTGTCATTAGCTGTTTGGTTATTCTTTTTTTTTTTTCCTCCTGTTTCCTGATTTTCCCTAATGAATGTAAACTTCATGAAGGAAAAGAACTTTGTTCACTGCTGTATAGCCAGAACGGGCAGTGCCCATAGAAGATGCTAAATAAATATTTGTTGAATGAATGAAGAATTGGGTGGAAAAAACAAAACAAAAAAAGCCTTTGCCAGCCCTTTGAGAACCAGCTGCTCCTGACATTGCATCTGCCAATTTCCTAGAGATCCAGGGAATCTGCTGTATATTTGTTTGTTTATTGGCCTGATCTTAACCATTGCTGTGTAACAGGCAAATCCTACCTTATCTATCATCTATCTGTCCTTCCTTCCTTCCTTCCTTCCTTCCTTCCTTCCTTCCTTCTTTCCTTCCTTTCTTCCTTCCATCCATCCATCCATGTGTCCATCCATCCATCTATCCATCTATCTATCTTAGAGAGTGCACACACAATTGGGGAAGAGGGGCAGAGGGAAAGAAAGAGAGAATCATAAGCAGGCTCCACACTCCGCATGGAGCCTGATGAGGGGCTGGAGCCTGACGAGGGGCTGGATCCCACGACCTCAGGATCATGACCTGAGTCAAAATCAAGAGTTGGATGCTCAACTGACTGAGATACCCAGGCACCCTTATATTTACCTTTCTATAGAAACTTGTAAATATGGTTGACTAGGTTTTTGATTGTGACAGGTTCTCTTTCACTATCAAGTTAGCTTTTAGGAGAATTTTGTAAATGAACATAAGCAATAGATCCACTTACATCTGTTGGTATGAATGAATAGAGCCTCTGGAAGAAGGGCTCCTAATGAATTAGTCCCTGAACCTAGGGCTAGGATACCCTCACCCACCATGCCAGCCTACCAGCCCTGGGGTTGTAGACGAGGTCTAGTACTGGAACTTATGGCTTAGCAGTCAAACAGTAAATTCCTTGGTTTCTCCCTATGGGTGTGGTGCTGAAGATGGCCCTTGAGGAACAGTTTTCAGGAAGAATGAATGGATGGTAGTGGTGCTACCTAGGGAAAGACTCATAGCACATTACTTGGCTCATAGTAGAACAATAATACATGTTTGTTGGAAATAAACATAAAAATGAATAAATGAGTTTGGAAACTGAGGCCATTGGAGCCATTGACAACACAAGCCTCTGAATGGATGCTGATTTCTTGCTCTCAATTTTGCTATCATTTGGAAAGCATGTCTTTGAGTAATTTAATGGGTGGGGGGACAGAGGGAAGAGCAATTACTTTCTTGACTGAATGAGGGGTTTAGAGGTAGTGTGTATGTACCTGTGATGGGCAGTGTAACAACAGGCCCCTCAGGGATGCCAATTTTTCTAGCTGGTGAGTGAGTTTGTCTGCAGTCTTGAATGAAATGGGCTGACATGCAAACTATGTAGCAATATGACTAGTTTCAGTTTATTGGTAATGTGAAAGTAGGAACAGAACTGTTTTAGTTTTTTTTTATTTTTTTTTGCTTTATTCCTTTTTTTCCTTTTTTTTTCAATATATGAAATTTATTGTCAAATTTGTTTCCATACAACACCCAGTGCTCATCCCAAAAAGTGCCTTCCTCAATACCCATCACCCACCCTCCCCTCCCTCCCACCCCCATCTCTTACTCGACACATCCCCAAAGGCAAGGGAATTAAAAGCAAAAATGAATTACTGGGACCTTATGAAGATAAAAAGCTTCTGCACAGCAAAGGAAACAACCAACAAAACTAAAAGGCAACCAACGGAATGGGAAAAGATAGTTGCAAATGACATATCGGACAAAGGGCTAGTATCCAAAATCTATAAAGAGCTCACCAAACTCCACACCCGAAAAACAAATAACCCAGTGAAGAAATGGGCAGAAAACATGAATAGACACTTCTCTAAAGAAGACATCCGGATGGCCAACAGGCACATGAAAAGATGCTCAACGTCGCTCCTTATCAGGGAAATACAAATCAAAACCACACTGAGATATCACCTCACGCCAGTCAGAGTGGCCAAAATGAACAAATCAGGAGACTATAGATACTGGAGAGGATGTGGAGAAACGAGAACCCTCTTGCACTGTTGGTGGGAATGCAAATTGGTGCAGCCACTCTAGAACTGTTTTAGTTTTTATGACCTCTGTGTTTTTCAATTTATATTTAATTATTTTTACATATTTAACATTTCTTTTATTCACACACTCACTCCATCCTGCCTCTCTCTTTCTCATTGGTTTTGTGGTTCATATTGGTACACAAAATGTATCAAGTTCTTCAATGATGGAAATAGATTGTTTTTATCTTTCTCTCTCTGTACACACTGTCTGATCATGAGTGTACTTCAAAAAGGGAAATGTAAAAGAGAAATTAATCAGAATTGCTTTGTTTCTATGGCACTGATGAAAGCATGGACTTTCCATGGATAAAATAAACTTCACCTTAAATCATTTTCCCTTGAGAGATATTAGTTAAAAGCAGCTATGCAATTCCCACTAGAAAGAAGACTTGGGTTACTGCTATCTGTTTAGGACATTTATGAGATAATATTCTCAAGATAAGCATGGTACTGCTGGATAATGGATATCTACAACTAGGGATAAAACCCATACTTGTCCTGGTATAGAAAGTTAGTCATGTTCACCCTCCATCAGAGCTCTGTATTTTTCTGCCACGAGGGAGCGGAACCTATTGTCCCTCTAAACTGCCAACTCTTTGAAGGTACAACTGGGCTTTATTTATCCGTGCAGAACATATGGTTCTGGTACACAGTGAGTCAGTTTTTCTCTAACTTTTCCACTAAAGTATTCTAAGAGCAATGGGAGTTTGTATTTTTTGGACATTAGTGAGGCCTGGGGGTAAATTTAGAAGCACCTTGTGGCACACTTGACATTTCTTTGCTATTTTATATTTATTTTATTTATTTATTTATTTATTTATTTATTTATTTATTTATTTTTATTATTATTATTATTATTTTTAAATTTACATCCAAGTTAGTTAGCATATAGTGCAATAGTGATTTCAGGAGTAGATTCCTTAGTGCCCCTTACCCATTTAGCCCATCCCCCCTCCCACAACCCCTCCAATAACCCTGTTTGTTTTCCATATTTAAGAGTCTCTTATGTTTTGTCGCCCTCCCTGTTTTTATATTATTTTTGCTTCCCTTCCCTTATGTTCATCTGTTCTGTATCTTAAAGTCCTAATATGAGTGAAGTGATATGATATTTGTCTTTCTCTGACTGACTAATTTCGCTTAGCAGAATACCCTCTAGTTCCATCCACGTAGTTGCAAATGGCAAAAGTTCATTCTTTTTGATTGCCGAGTAATACTCCATTGTATATATATACCACATCTTCTTTATCCATTCATCCATCCATGGACATTTAGGCCCTCTCCATACTTTGGCTATTGTTGATAGTGCTGCTATAAACATTGGGGTGCATGTGCCCCTTTGAAACAGCACACTTGTATCCCTTGGATAAATACCTAGTAGTGCAATTGCTGGGTCGTAGGGTAGTTCTATTTTTAATTTTTTGTGGAACCTCCATACCGTTTTCCAGAGTGGCTGCACCAGTTTGAATTCCCACCAGCAGTGCAAAAGAGATCCCCTTTCTCCACATCCCCACCAACATGTGTTGTTGCCTGAGTTGTTAATGTTAATCTTTGCTATTTTATCTTTAAAGTTATTTTGTATTTTGTGTTGTAAATAATGATGTACTTTTTTTAATTAAAAAATTCAAATGAAATCATTGCCTTTGAAAAATTCACCATGTTTACATAGTGGCTTTGGGTACCTACTGGGTACTGGGTACCTAATACCCCCATGTATTCCTGGAAGTACAAACAGTTCAGGTCTAAAAATAACTGTAGAAAGTATTTGCCTTCATCATTTCAGGCTGCTCTAACAAGAATACCAGAGATTTGATGGTTTAAACAACACCATTTATTTCTTACAGTTATGGAGGCTGAGAAGTCTGAGATCAGGGTGCCAGCATGGTAAGGCTCTGGTGAGGGTCCTCATCCTGGTTTTCTCATGTATTGGAGAGAGAATCCTGTTTTCTTCATCCCATTTTAAGGGAATTAATCCCATTCGCAAGGGCTCCACCTCATGACCTAATGACCTCCCAAAGACCCCACTTCTCAATACCATCACATTGAGTATTTAGGCTTTAACATATGAGTTTTAGGGTGACATAAATATTCAGTCCATATCAGTATGAGTGAACTGAATATTGAGTGAACAGATGATAGCATCTTAAGAGTTGGGAGGACATACAGAAGTTGGGAATACAATCTTCTTTGTAATTCAAAAATTCCTTCTGCAGTGTTCTTGATAGTTATTCTCTCAGCCTCCACTTATTGTGCCAGGAAGATCACTACCTTTCAGAGAAATATTTTGGGTTATTAATTTTTAAATTTCTTAATTATTTTTTATTATATTTTTAAAGTTTATTTATTTATTGTGAGAGAGAGGATGAGCAGGAGAGGGGCAGAGAGAGAGAGAGAATATATCCAAGGCAGGCTCTGCAGGCTCAGCACAGAGCCCAACGTGGCTCTCAAACTCATGAAACTGTGAGAACATGACCTGAGCCGAAATCAAGAGTCAGATGCTTAACTGACTGAGCCACTTAGGTGCCCCATAATTATTAATTTTTAATTAATAGGCTTTTAAAAGAGCAGTTTAGGATCAGAGCAAGATTAAACAGCCTTACACACACATGCACAGTTTCCCCTACTATCAGCAATGCTCACCAGAGTATGACACTTACTAAAATTGATGAACTAACCAACATTGACACATTATTATCAAAGTCTATAGGTAGCATTAGAGGCTACTTTTGATGTTGTACATCCAACAGCAGTGGATTTAGACAGATACGTAATGTCATGTATCTGTCATTATAGTATCATATATAATGATTTCACTTCCCTTATCTCCCTCCCCACTAACCCCTAGAACTAATCTTTTTACTGTCTCCATAGGTTCGTTCACCTTTTTCAGAATGTCATATACTATTTAGAGTCCTACAGTATGTAGCCTTTTCAGATGTTTTCTTTTATTTAGTAGGATGCATTTCAGGTTCCTCTGTGTTTCTTCATGGCTTTATAGTTCATTTGTTTTTAGCACTGAATAACATTCTATTGTCTGGATATACCATAGTTCATTTATCCATTCACCAATTGAAGGACATCTTGGTTTGTTCCAAGTTTTGGCAATGATGAATAAAGCTGATATAAACATTTGTGTGCAGGTTTTTGTGAGTCTGACATAGTTTTTACTTGCTCTTTCTCCTTATGCTAAGTGGAAATCTGACTTCCTGTAACTTCTCTGCATCAATAATATGCTGTCTACTCCTTCTTTTATAAAGATACCCATCTATGAATTCCTGTGGTTTTTCTTTTTTATTAAATTTAAAATTAAAAAAATTTAATTTAAATTTTATTTAATATACAGTGTAATATTGGTTTTGGGAGTAGAATTCAGTGATTCATCACTTATATACAACACCCAGTGCTCATCACAAGTGCCCTCCTTAATACCCATTGCACATCTAGCTCATCTCCCACTCACGTCCCTCTGTCAACCCATAGTTTGTTCTTTATCATTAAGACTCTCTTGCGGTTTCTCTCTCTTCTCTTTTTCCCCCACACTTCCCTTATGTTCATCTGTTTTGTTTCTTGAATTTCACATGTGAGTGAAATCATATGGTATTTGTCTTTCTCTGGTTGACTTGCTTCACTTAACGTAATACATTGTAGCTCCATCCATGTCATTGAAATGGCAAGGTTTCATTCTTTTATTTATTTACTTTTTTGTATTTTTATTTATATTTTTAAAATTTACATCCAAGTTAGTTAGCATATAGTGCAACAATGATTTCAGGAGTACATTCCTCAATGACCCTTACCCATTTAGCCCATCCCCCCTCCCACAACCCATCCAGTAACCCTTTGTTTGTTCTCCATATTTAAGAGTCTCTTATGTTTTGTTGCCCTCCCTGTTTTTATATTATTTTTGTTTCCCTTCCCTTATGTTCATCTGTTATGTGTCTGAAATCCTCATATGAGTGAAGTCATATGATTTTTGTCTTTCTCTGACTGACTAATTTCACTTAGCATAATACCTTCCAGTTCCATCCATGTAGTTGCAAATGGCAAGATTTCATTCTTTTTGATTGCCGGGTAATACTCCATTGTATATATACACCACATCTTCTTTATCCATTCATTCATTGATAGACATTTGGGTTCTTTCCATACTTTGGCTGTTGTTGATAGTGCTGCTGTAAACATGGGGGTGCATGTGCCCCTTCAAAACAGCGCACCTGTATCCCTTGGATAAATGACTAGTAGTGACATTGCTGGGTCATAGGGTAGTTCTATTTTTAGTTTTTTGAGAAACCTCCAAACTGTTTTCCAGAGTGGCTGCACCAGCTTGCATTCCCACCAACAATACAAGAGATTCTCTTTCTCCGCATCTTCACCAACATCTGTTGTTGTCTGAATTGTTATAGCCATTCTGACAGGTGTAAGGTGGTATCTCATTGTGGTTTTGATTTGTATTTCCTTGATGATGAGTGATGTTGAGCATTTTTTCATGTGTCGGTTGGCCATCTGGATGTCTTCTTTGGAGAAGTGTCTATTCATGTCTTTTGCCCATTTCTTCACTGGATTCTTTTGTTTTTTGGGGGTGTTGAGTTTGATAAGTTCTTCATATTTTGAATACTAACCCTTTACCTGATATGTCATTTGCAAATATGTTCTCCCATTCTGTCGATTGCCTTTTAGTTCTGCTGATTGTTATCCCTCACTGTGCAGAAGCTTTTTATTTTGATGAGGTCCCAACAGGTCATTTTTGCCCTTGTTTCCCTTGCCTCTGGAGTTGCCTCTGCGTTGAGTAAGAAGTTGCCGCGGCCAAGATCAAAGAGGTTTTTGCCTGCTTTCTCCTCGAGGATTTTGATGGCTTCCTGTCTTACATTTAGGTCTTTCATCCACTTTGAGTTTATTTTTGTGTATGGTGTAAGAAAGTGGTCCAGCCTCATTCTTCTGCATGTCACTGTCTAGTTTTCCCAGCACCGCTTGCTGAAGAGACTGTCTTTATTCCATTGGATATTCTTTCCTGCTTTGTCAAAGATTAGTTGCCCATACGTTTATGGGTCCATTTTTGGGTTCTCTGTTCTGTTCCATTGATCTGAGTGTCTGTTCTTGTGCCAGTACCACACTGTCTTGATGATTACAGCTTTATAGTATAGCTTGAAGTCTGGGATTGTGATGCCTCCAGGTTTGGTTTTCTTTTTCAAGTTTGCTTTGGCTATTTGGGGTCTTTTCTGGTTACATACAAATTTTAGGATTATTTGTTCTAGCTCTGTGAAGAATGCTGGTGTTACTTTGATAGGGATCGCATTGAATATGTATATTGCTTTGGGTAGTATCAACATTTTAACAATATTTGTTCTTCCTATCCAAGAGCATGGAATCTTTTTCCATTTCTTTTTGTCTTCTTCAATTTCTTTCATAAGCTTTCTATAGTTTTCAGCGTATAGATTTTTCACCTCTTTGGTTAGATTTAGTCCTAGGTATTTTATGTTTTTTTGTGCAACTGTGAATGGGATTGATTCCTTGATTTCTCTGTTGCTTCATTATTGGTGTATAGGAATGCATTGATTTCTATGCATTGATTTTATATCCTGCAACTTTGCTGAATTCATGAATCAGTTCTAGCAGTTTTTTGGTAGAATCTTTTGGGTTTTCCATATAGAGTATCATGTCATCTGCAAAGAGTGTTAAGTTGTCCTCCTCCTGGACGATTTGGATGCCTTTTATTTCTTTGTGCTGTCTGATTGCAGAAGCTAAGTCTTCCAATACTATGTTGAATAACAGTGGCAAGAGTGGACATCCCTGTCTTGTTCCTGACCTTAGGGGGAAAGCTCTCAGTTTTTCCCCATTGAGGATGATATTAGCATTGGGTCGCTCGTATATGGCTTTTATCATCTCAAGGTATGATCTTTCTATCCCTACTTTCTTGAGGGTTTTATCGAGAAAGGATGCTGTATTTTGTCAAGTGCTTTCTCTGCATCTATTGAGAGGATCATATGGTTCTTGTCCTTTCTTTTATTGATGTGATGAATCATGTTACTTGTTTTGTGGATATTGAACCAGCCCTGCATCCCAAGTATAAATCACACTTGGTCGTGGTGAGTAATTTTTTTAATGTATTGTTGGATCCAGTTGGTTAACATCTTGTTGAGGATTTTTGCATCCATGTTCATCAGGGAAATTGGTCTATCCTTCTCCTTTTTAGTGGGGGTCTCTGTCTGGTTTTGGAATCAGGGTAATGCTGGCTTCATAAAAAGAATTTGGAAGTTTTCCTTCCATTTCCTTTTTTTTGGAACAGTTTCAGGAGAATAGGTGTTAACTCTTCCTTAAATGTTTGGTAGAATTCCCCTGGAAAGGCCATCTGGCCCTGGACTCTTGTTTTTTGGCAGATTTTTGATTACTAATTCGATTCCTGATTGGTTATGGGTCTGTTCAAATTTTCTATTTCTTCCTGTTTCAGTTTTGGTAGTGTATGTGTTTCTAGGAATTTGTCCATTTCTTCCAGATTGCTCATTTTATTGGCATATAATTGCTCATAATATTCTCTTATTGTTTTTATTTCTGTTGTGTTGGTTGTGATTTCTCCTTTTTCATTCTTGGTTTTACTTATTTGGGTCCTTTCCTTTTTCTTCTTGATCAGACTGGCAAGTGGTTTATCAATTTTGTTAATTCTTTCCATGAACCAGATTCTGGTTTCATTGATCTGTTCTACTGTTTTTTTTGGTTTCAATAGCATTAATTTCTGCTCTAATCTTTATTATTTCCTGTCTTCTGCTGGTTTTGCATTTCATTTGCTGTTCTTTTTCCAGCTCCTAAGGCGTAAGGTTAGGTTGTGTATCTGAGATCTTTCCTCCTTCTTTAGGAAGGCCTGGATTGCTATGTACTTTCCTCTTATGACCGCCTTTGCTGCATCCCAGAGGTTTTGGGTTGTGGTGCTATCATTTTCATTGACTTCCATATACTTTTTAATTTCTTTAACTGTTTGGTTAGCCCATTCATTCTTTAGTAGGATGTTCTTTAGTCCCCAAGTAATTCTTACCTTTCCAAATTCTTCTTGTAGTTGATTTCGAGTTTGATAGCATTGTGGTCTGAAAATATGCATGGTATGATCTCTATCTTTTTGTACTTACTTAGGGCTGATTTCTGTGCCAGGGTGTGGTCTATTCTGGAGAATGTTCCATGTGCACTGGAGAAGAATGTATATTCCGTTGCTTTAGGATGAAATGTTCTGAATGTATCTGTTAAGTTCATCTGGTCCAGTGTGTCATTCAAAGCCATTGTTTCCTTGTTGATTTTTTGATTAGATGATCTGTCCATTGCTGTGAGTAGGGTATTGAAGTCTCCTACTATTGTGGTATTATTATCAATGAATTTCTTTATGTTTGTGATTAATTGGTTTATATATTTGGGTGTTTCCACATTTGGCGCATAAATGTTTACAATTGTTAGGTCTTCTTGGTGGATAGATCCCTTAATTATGATATAATGCCCTTCTGCATCTCTTGATACAGTCTTTATTTTAAAGTCTAGATTGTCTGATATAAGTATGGCTACTCCAGCTTTCTTTTGTTGACCATTAGCATGATAGATGGTTCTCCATCCCCTTACTTTCAATCTGAAGGTGTCTTTAGGTCTAAAGTGGGTCTCCTTTAATTTTTAAATTAATTAACTCCCTCAATTTTTGTTTGTCTGGGAAACTTTTAATTTCTCCTATTTTGAATGATATTGTTGCTGGATAAAGAATTCGTGGCTGCATATTTTTCTTACTCAGCACATTGAATATATCCTGCCACTCCTTTCTGGCTTGCCAAGTTTCTGTGGGTAGGTCTGCTGCAAACCTGATCTGTCTTCCCTTGTAGGTTAGGGGCTTTTATTCCCTTGCTGTTTTCATGATTCTCTCCTTGCCTGAGTATTTTGTGAATTTGACTATGATATGCCTTATTGATGGTAGGTTTTTGTTGAATATAATGGGAGTCCTCTGTGCTTCCTGGATTTTGATGTCCTTGTCTTTCCCTAGCTTAGGAAAGTTTTTCACTATGATTTGCTCACATAACACTTCTACCCATTTTTCTCTCTCTTCATCTTCTGGGACCCCTATGATTCTGATGTTGTTCCTTTTTAATGAGTCACTGATATCTCTAATTCTTAAATCATGCTCTTTTGCCTTAGTCTCACTCTTTTTTTCTGCTTCATTATTCTCCATAAGGATGTCCTCTATATCACTGATTCTCTGCTCTGCCTCATCCATTCTTGCTCCTGTGGCATCCATTTGAGATTGCACCTCAGTTATGGCATTTTTAAATTTCATTATGACTAGCTTTTACTTCTTTTATCTCCATAGAAAGGGATTCTAATCTATTTTTGACATCATGTAGTATTCTTATTATTGTGTTGTAAATTCTGGTTCAGACATCTTGCTTGTATCTGTGTTGATTAAGTTCCTGACTGTTATTTCTTCCTGCTCTTTCTTTTGTGGTGAATTCCTTTGTTTCATCATTTTGAAGGAAGAGAAGGAATTAATCAGGTAAAAAAAAATTAAAATTAAAAACAACACACACATAAAAATCAAATAAATGATGTTAGATTCTAGATGTTTTTTGGTCTGGTTGTTGAAAGGAGATTGATAGATTAGAGAAAAATGGGGGAAAAAAACAAAAAAAAGGAAAAGAAAAATGGAAAATGTTTGAAAATTTAAAACAATAAATACAATGAAATAGAATAAAATGAAATGATGGAAGCGAAATAGAATTTGAAAATTTTACAAAGAAGTAAAAAATACAATAGAAAAAAATAAAGAAAAATATTTTTAATAAAAATTGAAAATAAAAATAAATTTTTTCTCTTTCTGTATTTAAGAATAAGAAAAGAAAAAGGAAAAAAACAATTGAATAGATCAACCAGCAAACGGACTGAAATATGATTGAAATTACATCGTTTTCTCGTAGAAGTGAAACTATGAATCACTTTATAGTCCATAAACTAAGCAGGCGGAGAGACTTGTGGTGTTCCTGAAGAGCCCCAGTGGGTGGGGCTTAATGTAATGGCTCCATTCTCCACTAGATGCCACTGCTTAGCTTACTGGGGTGGATTGTTGTGGCACTTGTAGGTGTTTATGTGCATGCGTGGGAGGGGTGAAAATGGCATCACCCAGGTACGCAGTCTCTAGTATCAGAACTCTGTTCTCCCTGATTGGCAATCATACACCCCTTTTTGTCTCTGGCACCTCCCTCCTGAGTTTTATCTCAGATGTGGCTTTGTTTCCCAACCCCTCACTTCTGAGGGACCGTAGCTTTGACCCATTCAGACGTTTTGTGGGAGGGTCTCACTGAGCAGTGGCTGGATACCAGCCACACGCAGGAATATTTGCAGGACCATGCTGCTGCCGATGTCCAGAGACAGCAGCTGAATGCCAACCCACCCCAGAAAAAGTTCACGCGATCATGTACCAGCAGCATTTCAGAGATTATGGAAAAGCACAACACACATCTGGCACTAGGCTTCACCCTTAATGACCTTGTTCTAGCACCAGTGAATGTGGTTGTTCTCTGGAGTCTGCTGGGACCAGTTGGCTGTACAGAGTCTACCAAATGTCCTTCCATCAGGGGAACAACTTTCCCCATGTGGCCTAAGTATCCCCAGACCTCACTTTACTTCTGGGGGTTCACCTTTCCCACCAGAGCACTGCTAGGTATTGAGCTGTGGAGTTTCAGACTCTGTGCTCCCACCTAATTGTAGAGTCTTAATGGAATTTAAACTCTCGCCTTTCTCCCTTTTCATTTCAGTCTCTGCGGCTTTTTCCACTTTCTCTCCAGCTGCTTTTGGGGGGTGCTTTTCCCATACTCTCCCCATCTGCATTCTCTTTCCACAAGCAAAAACAGCTCCCTGCCCTCCATGGCTTCTCTCTCCCCTGGGTTATCTCTGTATCACATACCTGCTGAGTTCTGTAGTTCAGGTTGTGCAGATTGTTGTATTAATCCTCAAATCAGTTTTTTAGGTGTCTAGGATGGTTTAGTGTTGATCTGGCTGTATTTCATGGATACAAGACCCCCAAAAAACTTCCATGCTGTTCCACCATCTTGGCTCCTCCCAAGGTTTCATTCTTTTTGATGGCTCAGTAATATTCCATTGTGTTAATATACCACATCTTCTTTATCCCTTCATCAGCTGATGGACATTTAGGCTCTTTCCATAATTTGGCTATTGTTGAAATTGCTGCTATAAACACTGGGGTACAAGTGCCCCTGTGCATTAGCACTCCTGTATCCCTTGGGCAAATTCCTAGCAGTGCTATTGCTGGGTGTTAGGGTAGATCTATTTTTAATTTTTTGAGGAAACTCCACATTGTTTTCCAGAGTGGCTGCACCAGTTTGCATACTATTGAACACTTAAAATATGGCTAGTGTGACTCATGAAGTGATATTAATTTTTTTTAATTTTCAAGAATTTAAATTTAAATAGTGAGATGTGACTAGTCATGATATTGGACAGCACAACTTTACAATATCTGACAAACCATCTAATAACTATTATATAATTTAATTGGAGTTGAATATTAAGCTGGGAGACTCATGTTTCCTGGAATGCACTGGTTTCTCTCTCTTACTCTGTTTATAAGTTGCAATTTTTTTCACTCATAATTTCCTAAAGATTTCTGACAGTGATTTTATGTCACTGGTTCATACCAGCAAGTTGTTTTCAGTCTGGGATATAATTGAATCTAAATTAAATAATTATTTATTTCAAATCAACCTTTTTTTTATCATTTCCTTCAACATGATTTTCCTCCTTCTTATAATGTGAACATCATTTTCCTTGACAGAAAAAAGATGTAAGCAAAAAAGTGTAATTTGTTTCTACTTTTCATCTTTGGCATTATTTCCATCTTTCCCAAACAGTTAGCTTTCCCTTTATGTACTCTTCTTGAAGTTGATGTAGCTAATAGGACCCTTTCTGTTGTCAATAGAGTTTATGTTTTTCAAACCCAGATTATTCTGGCTACAGCATTTTTACTAGAATACTTGTGGCTGTATACTACTCTTTTATGTCCATCTGAAACCATGAGATTTTTATTTCTTCCCTAGTGTGTACATACATATGTATGTATGTATGTATGTATGTATGTATGTATGTATTTCAAGTTTATTTATTTATTTTGAGGGAGGGAGAGAGAGAACATGAGAGTGAGTGTAAACAGGGAAGGGGCATAGAGAGAGGGAGAGAGAGAATCCCAAGAGGCTCCATGCTGTCAATGCAGAGCCTGATAAGGGGCTTAGTCCCAGGAACTGTGAGATCATGACCTGAGCCAAAATCAAGTGTCCTAAGACTAACTGACTGAGCCACCTGTTGCTCCATCCATCCTAGTTTTTTGAAGTCCATTTTGAAATTTGAGTTTGTCAGGAACATGAGTAACCATGTAAATTTCTTTAACTGCTGTTTCTTTTGCATCCCCTGGGAATCAGATTTGATTATATTTTAATTCAGTCCAACCTATCCAGTGATATTGACTGACTCTTAAGTGCCAGGCCCTCAGTCAGGGCTGGAGATTCCTAGGTGAGTTAGACATGAGCCTTCCCATCATAGGAGTTAAACTCTACTAAGATAATCAAACTCCTATACTACAAGCCACATGCAGTGAGGTGCATGCTTATTAATGATATTTATGAGGTCCTGGGGGAGCATAACAGAGACACCAGGGTTGATTCTGCTTGCAGGGCATGTAGAATGGGAAATGAGGTTGTGAAGAATCAGAGAATTCTGCCAAACAGAAATGATGTTTAAGCAAGAATGAGTAAGAGTTTGTAGGACAGGGAAGCTGGGTAATATGGTATTATTCATGAGCAAATGTCATGAACAGAAGCCCAAGTAGTTGATATGCTCTGGGCTTCCTAGCTAGGTTTGCAGCTGGAGTATAGAGTGCTTCTTGGCAGAGTGAACAGACATCAGGATGAAGCTAAGCAGCAGCTAAATGGTGAGGGACCTTGTATGTTATGTTAAGGAATTTGAAAAAAACTTGAATGTTCTTGGACAAGAGAAGGGAAATAGATTCCTCTTTTAGAAAAACAATCCTGGTGACATCAACTTAGGATATGCTAGACTTGGGACAACTTGTGAAGGGGAAATCATTAGTCAAGAGGAAGGTGAAAATTCCAACTAGAGAGGAGGGGTTTTGTTGGAGCGACATTTGGGAGGCAGCACTGATAGGGTTAGGTGGTTGATTGGCAGTGGGGGAAGGAAGAAGCAGGAAGATGATTCAGAAGTTTCTCATATGTTTTGTTGTTCTTATTAGGGTCCACTTTTTCTCTTGAATCACTTTCCCTTTGGGATCTCTGGATCTGAGATCATGTCTGTCTTTTCTCTGAACTTTTAGAAACTTGTCCCAACGGTAAGTGAGTGTGTACTAATTTTATCCAATGTTCCAGTCTTCCTGCCCTAGGGATTCTAGGATGTGCTCATCATATATTTTTAAACTTCTCTATTTTGAGATCATTTTAGACTTATAGAAGAGTTGCAGCAATAGTCCAATGACTTTCCATATACTACTCACCTAGATTATCTTTCACATCTTACAAAACCATAAAACAATGATCAAAACTAAGAAATTAACCTTAGAACTAAATTACTATTGGGGTGTGTGAGTGGCTTAGTTGGTTGAATGTCTGACTCTTGATTGTGGCTCAGGTCATGATCTCATGGTTCTTGAATTCAAGCCCTGCATTGGGTTGTGTGCACTGACCATGTGGAGCCTGCTTGGGATTCTCCCTCTCTCCCTCTCTCTTCCCTTTCCCTGCTTGTACTCTCTCTGTCTCTCTCAAAATAAATAAACTTAAAAAAAGAAGTAAATTACTATTAACTGAATTATAGAATTTATTTGGATTTCACCACTTTTTCCATAAATTTCCTTTTTATTTATTCTAGGATTCAATCAAAGTTTGCTCATTACATTTAGTTACATTTATATAGTATCTTCCAATCTGTGAGTTTAGCATAATGCCCTCAAGGTCCACTCATATTATTGCAAAAGGCAGAATTTCCTTTTTTAAAAATGGCTGGAAAAATATATATCTATATTCATATCATCCATATCTATCTCATATTTATTCATCATCAGTGGATCCTTAGGTTGTTCCATCTCTTGGCTATTGCATGCGATTATGCAATGAACATGGAGGTGGCAGATATCTCTTCAAGATATTGTTTTCATTTCTTTTGGATATATCCCCAGAAGTGGGATTACTAGATTGTATGGTATTTCTATTTTTAATTTTTTTGAGGAACCTCCATATTGCTTTTCATAGAGGTTGCACCAATTTACATTCCTAAAAGTACACAAGGGTTTCCTTTTCTCCACATCCTCCCACACTTGTCTCTTGTCTTTTTGAAAATAGCCATTCCAGTAGATGTGAGGTGAAGGCTCATGAAATGCTTTTGTAGGGAACCTTGGGCTATTCTACCCCATTTATGTATTTATTTATTCAATCATATATTTATATTAGGATGGATTTATGGAGATTAATTTTATTATTGAGGCTATTATCCCATATTAGTATTATTTAATTTTCTGATAAAGTTTTTCCAATTAAGGCCATTGAATGCTCTTTCAGGGTCCTGTGCCTTTTTCACATGCCTGCATCCTTTATTTTGAACACTTCTTATTTTCTAGCACCACAAGATGCTTTGTGCTATTCTTGTATTTTCCCCACACCAGTCCTGGAATCAACCAGTTTCCAAGGAGTGCTCACAATTTCTTAATACGTTCCTATCACTTCTCCTTCACTAAGCAGTTCTTCCTTGTTGACTGGAATTGAGTGAAAAATAAGAGAATGACAGATAAAGCATCCCCTTTTGTGCTTCCTCAAACTTTTGAGAGAGAAAAATTATCAGTAAGACATGTTGAATTCACATTCAACAAATATTTATTAATAACTCACTCTATGCCAATGCTGGGTTAGGTGCGAGGATGTACCCTCTGGTACCTGACGGAGTGTTCTCTAGGCAGCTTATTCTATATTTTGATAAAAGAGAAGAGTTAGGAGAAGAGCTCATCTTTAAGTAACCCGAGTTTTGCTTTGTCATGCCTCATCTGGTATTAGAAAACTCCATTAACCTAAAATATTCCCCAGCTTCTAACATACTGAGGTGTACTCAGGAGGTGTCTCATATGTCCTCACAAACAAGGCCAGTGAGTCATGTTCAGTTACTATGAAGAGGCCTCTGTTTGTTCCTTGTCTTGTTGCTCCACTGCCCTTCCTCTGCTGTGAGTCACTTGAAAAAAAAATTTTTTCCCCCTTTAAATAACTTTTGGTTAGTATGTCTCCAAAGCAGTGCTGCCTAGCCCTAAAGTCTTACGGAATTGTTAGTGAAAATGGTACTTTTGGTTGCTACTTATGGTACTCACCAATCTACCTACCCACCTCTCTTTCTTAAGATGTAGTTGTGAGTCCCTCATGGACTGGATCAGGAGACGTCACCATGTATTTTTCAGAGTCCACTCTCTCCCCAGCTGAAGAAGGCTGTGTTTGTGAACCAGCATCTTTGTGCCCACTGTCTTCTTCATGAACAAGATGATATAGGAGGTTCCTAGGTCTCTTCTGCAAGCAATCTTGGACATTCCCCTTTAGTTCACCAGGCAGGTCTGACCCCACAGTGGTGTGTTGGGCTGGAGCTCAATCTTGAGACACAAAACATGCTTATATTGAGCTGAAAACAATTACTGTGCATTTATTGTTCAAAAGGTTCTTATTATACTAAGGCTGTGTGGAACAAGCATAATTTCTTCTGTCTACACTTTAAGACTGAAGCCAACTCTTTTCCTCCTCCTCTCAAAATTCTATTTTTTTCAGGTTAAGCCCACTCAGGATTTTTTACCAGTGTTAATATATTTCATGTTTTCTTACCATTTGGGTCCCTTTTCTCAACGTTTATTTATTTTTTGGGGGGGACAGAGAGAGACAGAGCATGAACGGGGGAGGGGCAGAGAGAGAGGGAGACACAGAATCAGAAGCAGGCTCCAGGCTCTGAGCCATCAGCCCAGAGCCAGACGCGGGGCTCGAACTCACGGACCGCGAGATCGTGACCTGGCTGAAGTCAGACGCTTAACCAACTGCGCCACCCAGGCGCCCCTGGGTCCCTTTTCTCTGAACATTCTCTGGTCTCCCAAAAATGTGAGGTCAAAGTGACTATTTGGCTGAACCAGAGAATATCAGACTAGACTGTCCCCTGTTTTGTTCTACCCATTTTTCATCTTATGGTAACAAAACACATGGTTCCTTAATATTTCTAGTTAAGCCATATATCTACAAATCTGATAAGTTCAGAAATTATAAGTAATTATTTAATAATCAAAGATACAATAAAAATAATCATATTGATTTTGATATGTATTTTTAAAAATAATGTAACTCCCTAATTATGCATACTTACATTTCTGGAGATGTGAGGTTTAATGAGGAACAATACTAAAAACTAAGAAAAAAATGGAAAGGGTAAGAAAGGTAAATTATGTAACTTTTGGATATCCTATAAATTTATGCATGTTTTCTTGATTTTTTTCTAGCACAAATTAAAAAAAGTGTGTCTCTTGATTGAGTCCAACCAGAGTCAGAAAGTGATGGGTCTGTTGATGCTGTTCATACATACAGGCCAGCATTCCTGGTCACAGAGCAGAGTGAAGAGTAGCTTTGCAGAGGCAAATAGCATGCATCCAGTATCCTGTAGGCAAGGGTCACAAACAAGGAAATGGGAGGTTGGTAGCCTTTTACTTCATGTAGCCTGACTGAGAATTCTAGAATTAAGTTGTTGGTCATTAATTTAATATTTCATCCATACTAAGTAGCATTATTCTTTGGCATCTTTGCTTTTGAGAGCAAAGGGTAAGATTTCCATTCTGGAGTCAGAGGACCTAGGCTTAAATTCTATAACTTCTGTTTCCTTGATAGTAATATTAATGTTTTTTAACACTGTAATTCTTCACCTACTAAGAGTATCTGTCTCATTGTTTTTGAGAGGCTTAAATGAGATGGTGCTTGTAAAGTTTTTAGGATGGAACCTCTCGTATTAATAAGTGTCCAATAATGGCAGCTGTTGTTATTTTGAGTTACTGCTTGCTGAAATAATGACTAGCATTTTCCTTTTACATATTTTGAAGAATGTTCATATACCTCATCTCGCTTGTTTCTTGTGACAACTTGTTAAATAGGTGGGGGGACCTTATTATTAAAATTGGAAGAAGAAATTAAATGGGGCTTGGCTTAATTAGTTGAAGAACAGAGACTAGACTCCAGCCTTCAGACCCAAATCCCTTGAAATTTCAAATGAATCACAATACCAATGTAAACTCATCCACTGGGGAACAGACAGAATAGCTAATGTATAGTAGAATTACTAATGTTAGAATCTGATAAAGAAGTAGAAATACAGATGAATATAGAAGGTATTTTTTGGGGGAATACCCCAAAGATGATGTAAGGAAGTTTCCTTCTGTGGAGTGTGTTCTTGTCATTAAATGTGAAGGTGCTTGATGGTCTGCAGAAAGAAATTGAGGCTCAAAGTAAATAGCATTTAAACAACTGCTTTAGGGATTGAGTGACTAGAACTAGATTCTGGGCTGAAAGAAAAATACTTCCTTTCAGGAATAGTGAGTATTGTTAATTTAACAAACCTAAGTTATAGAATGATTATAAAAACATATGGAAATTCTAGTTAACCTTCCTGTGTGGGGTGTTTTGGCTGTGGAGTTACTTTCTTCATAGTCTCTATCTCACTTAAGGGAAACAATGTGGTATAGCTCTTACAGAAGCAAAACTTCCTTGGGGCAGTAAGATGTAATTCAACTTTTTAAATTTTATTTATTTAAATTAAAAAAAATATTTATGAGAGAGACAGACACAGAGAGAGAAACAGAGTGTGAGTGGGGGAAGGGCAGAAAGAGAGGGAGACACAGAATCCAAAGCAGGCTCCAGGCTCTGAGCTGTCAGCATAGAGCCTGATGGGGGCTTGAACTCATGAACTGTGAGATCATGACCTAAGCCAAAGTCAGCCTGCTATCAGCACAGAGCCTGCTTCAGATTTTCGGTCCCCTTCTCTCTCTGCCTCTCCTCTGCTGGTTGTTTCTCTTTCTCTTTCTCTCTCTCTCTCTCTCTCTCTCTCTGTCCCCCCCACCAAAATAAATAAAAAAAAGTTTAATGTTTACTTGAAGGCTAGAGTGCCCTAAAGCATTTAAGTTAAAGGTTAACTTGCTTCTTTTAAAAGCTTTCCAGAGTAGAAAATTCAACAGTACAGCCTCAGTAGTTCACCACCTAATTGTCAAAATACAATTTCTCTGTACCTCCATTTTTTCTTTAATAAAATAGGAGTGTTATTCTGATTCAAAACCTGATAAAGTCCACAAAAAAGTAAAGACAAATTATTCCATGCAAAATAATTAATAAAAACCAACTGAACAAAATGTATCCAACTAAATTATGACAATATTCTACAAACAATACACAAAAACCAAGTAGTATTTAATCTAGGAATGTGGAACCACAAAAAGTAATCCAATAATAGATTACAAGAGGAAAATTATACTAATAAATATACAAAGGAATTTGATTTAGTTCAATATCGATTGTTAAACGCTTGGTAGAGAAGGAATAGAAGAAACAGCCTTAGCAAAATAAACAGAAAAGAGTTTTGTGGGCCAATAAGAAGTATGTCACAAACACAGAGTTTTGATTAGTTGAATTTCATGCCTTAGTTTGAGAGAAAAGAGGGAAAATGTTAGAAATCATTATTAAAAATCACATTAGCTGTTTAAAACTTAAACATAGTCTTACTCAGATATTCTTATTCAGATAATGTCTGGAGTAGGACAAAAATATTTTCACTATCAACACAATTTTGGAAGTTCTAGTCAGTATAATCAGCATGAAAATAAAGCAAGAAATACAGATTCTTGACAAGGACAAAAAAAGCTGTAATTATTTTCAAATGACATGATTATATATATAGAAAAGCCAAGAGACTGTACATTAAAAATGTTAGAGGTAAAAAAGCTCAGTTCACTGGTGTATTTCAAGATTTTGGCCAGGTCATTCTTTGTTGTTGGGGCTTTGCTATTTGTTTCAGGGTTTTTAGCAGCATCACTGATCTCTACCCAGTAGATGCCATCGTAATTCTGCATCCTCACCTCCAAGTGGTCCTCAGACAAACTTGGTTGGAGTTGAGAACCACTGCCATTGATTAAAAAAAGAAAGGAGAGGGGCACCTGGGTAGCTCAGTTAATTAAGCGTTAGTCTTCAGCACAGGTCATGATCTCATGGTTTGTGAATTTGAGCCCCAAGTTGGGCTCTGTGCTGACAGCGCAGAGCCTGGAGCCTGTTTCAGATTCTGTGTCTCCCTCTCTCTTTCTGCCCCTCCCCAGCTCACACTCTGTCTTTCTCTCTCTTAAAAGTAAATAAACATTAAAAAAATTAAAAAAAGAAAGGAGATTTTAAATAACAGAAAACAAGACACCTTGTTTTTTGTATTATGATTTATATAAAGAAGAATTATGAGGAAAATTGGTACATATCTTCAATAATTGGATTTTGATAATATTTAGGAATAATTGTCAAATTTGGATGTGTAATAATGATATGATTACATTTTTAAAAAGTCTTTTTTTAGTGATGTGTATTAATATTTATTGAGATATTTAGGGTTAAAATTAGATATTTAGGGTTAAAAAAAGCAAATAGATATCTTATATTTGCTTAAACATACAACTGAGGAGGATAGGTATACAGATGAACTGAAAATTGACTATGGGTTGATAGTAACTGAAAGTAAGCAATGGGTGCATGGGGTGAGTTTATCAGACTACTCTCTAACTTTTGTATGTTTTGGACATTTTTCATAATAAAATGTTTTTGAAGTGACAGTAGTAGAAAAATGCCATTTGGACATATTCAGGTAACTACCAGAAGAAGTAGCTAAAAAGAGATACAGAGGGGCAGGGGAAGTTTTTGTTAATAAACTATTTAGCACTACTTCACTATTAAAGGTATGTACGTCAAATACTTTGATGAAAGATAAAAAAATAAACTCTGAAGTCCAAAAAAAAATTTAACAAAACACTGAAGAGATGCCATTGATTTTATTATTTTTCTCCTAGAAGATATAGCTTAGTTATACAAAAATTGCTATATAGAGAATATGGAGTTAAATGACATCATGAGGAAGCAGTAAGCTGAATCTAGAATGTGGGACATTAGATGTGGCACGTGACTTTCTCCTGAGCAGGTCAGACTATTCTTTCTCTCTTCTACCTGTTTTTTCTTGAACATGTTAAGAGAGCTAGGGCCTTCTGAGGAGTGGGGATTTCTCTTGACTTCTTGCACTTGGTGGTAAGGAGGCAAGGAAGAGCTGTACCCCTGGGCACAGCAGCCATTGCATCTCACTGACACAGTTAATGGACCCACAGGGAAAACTGGAGTCTGTCTGCACACCTGATCTTCTCTTACTTAAGGGGTCAGAAATGTTCTCTCATTTCCTCCCCCTCCCCCTCCCCCTTTTTATGTCTCCTGGCCTAAGCTGGTTCAGTTTTTATCAGAGCCCTGAGTTGCGGGAGAAGGGAACCTTTGCCAAACGATTACTAAGAACCTTATATTATCTCTCATTTTGCCGTTAATTGTTGTTAGTGTGATGACTTGGCAGGGATCCTAGGGTAGACAAAGAGTAAATGAATTATGATACCAAAGCCCCACCCTGGACGCTAACAATTTTCATAGTTACAAGCAAAACAAACATATTTCTTTTGACCTACTATTCCTATTCCTTGTCAGATGCATAGCACTGCTTCTTTTGTGCTAACACTTAGGCACAGCCCAGGACTCTTAAGAGACAAAACAACATAGTGACCCAAGGCTAGTGTGGGTATATAGGCCAACAGGATATGTGCTAGTGATGAAATTACAAAGTAGGGTTCATGAGCAAATGGCTAAGAAAGAATTCTTGAGACATTTTTGGTGCAAAAAGGTGATTTTGTAGCGTAGGGATAGGACCCCATGGGCAGAAACAGCTGCACTGGGATTGTGAGGAGGGACTGATTATATACTTATTAAAAAAATGTTTATTTTTGAGAGCACGTGAGACAGAGCGAGAGAGAGCAGGGGAGGAGCAGAGAGAGAGAGAGAGAGGCAGACACAGAATCCGAAGCAGGATCCAGGCCCTGAGCTGCCAGCATAGAGCCCGACATGGGGCTCAAACCCATGAACTGCGAGATCATGACTTAAGCTGAAGTCTGACACTTAACTGACTGAGCCATCCAGGTGCCCCTGATTATATACTTTTTAATTAAGTGGGGGTTAGGGAATAGCCTAAGTCTCTAAGGAATTTGGAAGCAAGGCTTTCAACACCTTGAGGGGCTAGCTGCTATTAAGATAAGGTTTCTTTTAGTCTTTAATAAAACAAAAATAAGGCATGAAGGCAGACATGCATTCCTTGAGGATGGTCACGCTCTGCATGTTTCAAGTGTCTATCAGAGGGCTACAGGCTGTAAGGAGATTTCATTTTAGCTACATTTTTCTTGCCTTTGTTTCTCTCTTCACTAGGAAAGGTATTCTGAGGACTCTTGCTTTTTGAGGTCTGTTCACCAAAGTTTCCAGGTAGAAGCCACCACTTTCAGAGTTAACCCGTTGTGTAAATGCATGATATCTGCAGGAGCTTTCTGCTAAAATAGAAATGGGTTACTTTGGAGGAAGAACACACCAACTCTGTACATCTATAAATAACCCAACTACAGATCAGTTTATCAAGTTAATTAATTTGAGAGGAAGGTCCTCAAGAAAGGAATTACAAAACAGTACTTTCTACGGGGTTGCCATGAGAAGGCTCAGGGAAGCTAGGAAGGTAAGAGAAGTGTAAGGAAGAAGAACATGAAGAGATGCTTGGGAAGGCATAGCCTAGGTATGGAGAATCCTTGCCAGACAGGGGACAGCAAAACTCTTAAGTCTAGACCAATATTGTGCATTAGAACTTTCTGCAGTGATGAAAGTGTTCTACATTTGCACTGTTCAGTACGGTAATTACAGCCACGTGTCACTACTGACTATTGAGCACTTGAAATGTGACTGGTGTGATTGAGAAAATGAATTTTAAATTTTATTTAATTTTGCTAATTTGAATTAAAATTTAGATAGCCAGAGGTAGATAGTGGTTCCTGTATTTGATAATGCATGTCTAGATGAAGGATGGTGGGGGTGGGGTGGGGAAAAATTACAGAAAGGCAACGTATGGGGGAAACCAAAGATGCATTTCACGTGGTATCACTTTGTATTTCTAGGCAACACGTAGTTTATCAATTGCAAGTTATATTATATTTAGCAAATTAACTTATATCATGAAATATTTATGCAGATTAAATAGATTGACCAAAGTAAACCATATTGATTAGATTTTCCATGTCCTTCATAATCTTATTTTACTTCTATCAACATAGCTAAATGACAAAAAGGAGAATATTGATTCAGAATTGTCAGAAAGGGGATTCTTTGCTTAATATTCAAGAAAGGCTATAATTACTTTTACAAATAAGTAATTGCAAGTTTTGCTATAAATTTTTCTTTCAGAGTTTTGATCATTACTCTTGGCTGCTGAAGCCTAAGATCAAGGCATTTACAAGGGCCACAATCATATTCACTGAACCTCAACTGGGGTGGAGCCCAAGGATGTTCTCCCCACTGCCCTCAGAAGTATTGCCACACTTTGGAACAGGCAATTAATCAAACAAACCCAACAACCTCTATTTTAGTGATAGTTGAACATATAGGCATACAAATAGAATTTTTCTTCCTGGTGTTACTAGGATGAATAATGAAAGTATTTTTTGATTGAGTGTTTTTTAATCAAGGCTGAGCTGTTCAGACAGTATTAATTAACTGGCACCAGAAATTTTGCCTAAATCACTTGGTGGCTGTTGGGGGCCATAGAACCTACATAAGAATGCAAATTATCCCATTAAGACAGACTAAGCCAGGGGCACCTGTGTGGCTCAGTTGGTTGGGTGTCTGACTTCGGCTCAGGTCATGATCTCATGGGTTCATGACAGATCATGAATCATGGTTTGTGGGTTCAAGCCCTGCACCAGGCTTTCGGTTGTTGACACAGAGCCCATTTCAGATACTTTGTCCCCCTGCCCCACCCTTTCTGCCCCTCTCCTTCTCATGTGTGCGCCCCCCCCCTCAAAAATAAACTTTATCTATCTATCTATCTATCTATCTATCTATCTATCTATACGTATATACATAAAAGCAGCCTAAGCTACAACGATCTTTTGGTATTGTTCAGGAGAAAGGATTCCCTTTGGAATTTTGGAATGTTCTTCTAATTAATGTTCACATTAATTAATCTGTTGATATCTGGCACATCCTTCCTATGCTAGATGTTTATCCCAGAGATAGAATTTTGTCAACTCCCTATTTCATAACATGTGAAACCTCTCTGCCCCAAAATTTCTGCATATATCTGGAGTTCTTAAATTGCTGTGATCACTCATGACTGTGAAATTTCCTCTGAATTAATTGGCTTGGATCATGAATCATCTTGCCATCTTGAGCTGGTATTTCTGTTCTGCACTATGTCAAAACCAAGTGTGAAACTTATTCCTTTACTCATTTTTCACAGATTCCTGACATCACAGAGTATGTGCATCAGAATTCGAGTTTCATTTATGTGTAAGTTATGACCGAGAACTCTCTGAAAATTGCCTTGAGGTCAGTGGAGGTGCTGGATCCTGTTTGGTGACACTTATCAGCTGCCTTCATAAACTGTGCTATCACTCTTGTGTTGTCTTATAGATTCACCAGCTACACAGAGTTCTTGAGAAGTTCCATCCATTTTTAAACTCTAAATCAGGGGCTATGTCCAAATTACCAGTTTGAGTTTTTCTACCTCTTCTGGCTTCTTGCATGGACAGTTCCCTATCGGACTTGTTTGAAATTTTATTGAGAAGCTACTTCAGAATATTTATGAAGTTAGAAGGACCCCAAATTAATCCCAGACCCCAAACTTAAAAAAAAGCCTTAATTACTTGTGTAATTAAACATTGTTTCCATGGAAAAAATAGCCTAGAAAATTGTCTTCAGAGTATGTAACTTCTTACGGAGGCCTGGTAGGGTAGGTTATTAGGGAATGAGAATATATTCTTGGGATGTTCAGTAATAAACTATGTAGATGTGTTTGTAATAAGGCTTTTAGAGTCTGGGCTCCAAGGTTTCTAGAAACAGGAACAGATTATTAAATAATCTTTGAGATAAATTTGATTTAAGGTAAAATTCATAGATCTTAATTGTAAAACTGAATGGGTTTTAGTCGGTGAATCCATTTGTGTAACTACCACACAAATCAAGATGTAGAACATTTCCATCACTCCTGAAATTCCCCTATGCCTCCTTTCAGATAATCCCTACTCTCTGTAAGGCATCCACTGTTCTGAGAAATAGATTGATTTTTTTGTCATCAAGTGAAATAAAAAAATGTTCTCCTTTTTGTCTGACTTCTTTTATTCAACAGGCTTTAAAAATTCATCCATGTTGTTGCATACATCAGTACTTTGTTCTTTTTTATTGCTGGGTACTATTTGTCATACGTCTCCATTTACTTAACACTATTTTTTCATTAATGTTCTGCAGATTTTTGCATACAGATTCTACACAAAGTTTTAAAAGATTCATATCTGTTTCTTTCATTTTTATTTATTGGACCTGTTGAATAAGATATTTAAAAAACTTCAGTGTCTAATTTTTTATTATTACCATTTAGAAATACTATTATTATTTGAATGTTGACTTTGTCTGCTGAGATCTTGATAAATTTAGTTTTAAGAGCCTCACCCAACCTTGAAAAAAATTTCCTCCAATTTTCTAGCAATCATTTCATTTGTAAATAGGAACAGTTTTATTTCTCTATTTCTAATCTGTATGTTTTAACTTCCTTCCTTCCTTCCTTCCTTCCTTCCTTCCTTCCTTCCTTCCTTCCTTCCTTCCTTCCTCCCTTCCTCCCTTCCTCCCTTCCTCCCTCCCTCCCTCCCTCCCATTGCACTGGCTAGAGCATACCTTAACATTCTGAATAGGAGGGGTAAGAGTAGAAGTCTTTGCCTTGTATCTGATCTTAGAAGAAAAACATTCAGTCTTTACCACTGAGTGTGATGTGGGATTTTTGTAGATGCCTTCTGTCAGGTTAAGAAAGTTCCCCTATGGGGCGCCTGGGTGGCGCAGTCGGTTAAGCGTCCGACTTCAGCCAGGTCACGATCTCGCGGTCCGTGAGTTCGAGCCCCGCGTCGGGCTCTGGGCTGATGGCTCGGAGCCTGGAGCCTGTTTCTGATGCTGTGTCTCCCTCTCTCTCTGCCCCTCCCCCGTTCATGCTCTGTCTCTCTCTGTCCCAAAAATAAATAAACGTTGAAAAAAAAAATTTAAAAGAAAGTTCCCCTCTATTCGTGGTTTTCTGTGAGTTATTATCATAAAATACATTTAAATTTTGTCAAATGCTTTTTCTACATTAACTGATGTGATCATGTAGGGTGTGTGTTTGCGTGTGTGTGTGTGTGTGTGTGTGTGTGTTTTAACTGGTTAATATGATGGATTATGATGATTTTCAAATAGTAAATCCACCTTACATTTTTGGAACGACCCCCACTTAGTAGTGGTATATTATTCTTTTTGTATATTGCTAGATTTAATTTGTAATATTTTGTTAAAGATTTTTGTGTTTATGTTCATTAGGTATATTGGTCTGCAATTTTCTTTTACTGTCTTTTTCTGGTTTTGATATCAGGGTAAGGCTGGTCTTGCAGAATCAGTTGGGAAGTGTTACTTCCTCTCTATTTTCTGGAAGATCTTTCTTTCTTTCTTTCTTTCTTTCTTTCTTTCTTTCTTTCTTTCTTTCTTTCTCCTTCCTTCCTTCCTTCCTTCCTTCCTTCCTTCCTTCCTTCCTTCCTTCCTTCTTTCTTTCTGTAGAATTGATATTATTTTTTCTTCAAATCTTTGGTAGAATTTACCAGTGAAATCACCTGGAGATTTATAAACTATGAAATTTCTTTAATAGATATAGAGTCATCCAAATGATATATTCCATGGTTAGGTGAGTTTTGGTAAAGTTTGTATTTTTTAAGAAATTGGTGTATTTCATCTATTTTGTCCTACTTATGTGTGGGGTGGTTTGTAGTATTCTTTTTTTTTTTTTTTAAATTTTTTTTTTCAACGTTTATTTATTTTTGGGACAGAGAGAGACAGAGCATGAACGGGGGAGGGGCAGAGAGAGAGGGAGACACAGAATCGGAAACAGGCTCCAGGCTCTGAGCCATCAGCCCAGAGCCTGACGCGGGGCTCGAACTCACGGACCGCGAGATCGTGACCTGGCTGAAGTCGGACGCTTAACCAACTGCGCCACCCAGGCGCCCCTGTAGTATTCTTTTATTATCCTTTTGGTGTCTACAGAGTCTGTAGCGACTTTTTTGGCCATGGTATTGTTATCACATATATATTTTTTTCTTTTTCTTCATCAGTCTGGTTACAGGTTTATTAATTTTATCATGATTTTCGAAGGATCAGTTCTGGTTTTGTTTTCTGGTTTTGTTTTCTGGTTTAAATTTTATCAGTTTATTATTCCTTCATTTTTCTTGCTTTGGGTATATTTTAGTATTTCTTTTTCTAGTTCAAGGCAAACTTTTAAAATTGTTGATTTGAGAAATTTCTTCTTTTCTAATATGTTTTGAATGTTATAAATATTCCCCTATACACTTCTTTGTATTCCACAAATTTTAATATGTTGAATTTTCATTTTTGTTCTAGTCATGAATATTTTCCAATTTCCCGTATAACTTCCTCTTTGACCCATAGATAATTTAGAGTTGGGTAGTTTAATTACCAGATATTTGGAGATTTTCTAGTTATTTTCCTGTTAATGAATTCTAGTTTAATCTCATGATGAGAGAACATATTTTGTATGGTTTCGTTAGAAAAAAACTTTGTCAAAGTTTGTTTCTACCCAGGGTATGGTCCATTTTGGAATATGTTTCATCTGCATTTGAGCAGAATGTGTATTCTGTCATTTGGTTGAATTTTATAAATGTTGATTTGTTCCAGGTAGTTAATGGTATTTTTCTGTTCTTCTATATCTTTGCTAATTTAAAAAATCTATTTGTTCTACTGATTATTGAATGAGAGTGTTGAAGTATTCAACTACAACTGAATACTTCTCTTTTTAATCTATTAATTTTTGTCTTCTGTATTTTGAGGCTTTATTGTTAGATAATAGATGTTTAGGATTGTTATGCCTTTTTGGTGAATTAACCCTTTAATCATTAGGTAATGTCTGTCTTTACCCTTGATAACTTTTCCTTGCTCTAAGCTTTCTTTTTTATGATATTAATAGCCAGTCCTACTTTTTTTTTTTTTAATTTTTTTCAACGTTTATTTATTTTTGGGACAGAGAGAGACAGAGCATGAACGGGGGAGGGGCAGAGAGAGAGGGAGACACAGAATCGGAAGCAGGCTCCAGGCTCTGAGCCATCAGCCCAGAGCCTGACGCGGGGCTCGAACTCACGGACCGCGAGATCGTGACCTGGCTGAAGTCGGACGCTTAACCGACTGCGCCACCCAGGCGCCCCAGTCCTACTTTTTTTTTATTAGTCTTTGCATGCTGCATCTTTTCTATTCTTTTACTTCTAATTTACCTGTGTTATTATATTTAAAGTGGTTTATTGTAGCATATAGTTGTGGGTATTTTTTTCTTGTGTACATTCTGAAATATCTATTTTAAAATTGATGTATTTAAAACATTTACTTTTAAGGTAACTCTAGGTTTGGATTTATATATGCTAAAAACAGATAGGTCTACTGTTTTATTATTATTTTTTCTATTGTTTTCCTCTGATTTTTGTTCCTCTATTTCTACTTTCCTGTCTCTTGTGATAATTGAATGTTTTTTAGTATTCTCTTTTGTCTGTTGAATTTTTGACTTTGTCTCTGTGTGTGTATTTTAATGGTTGCAATAGAAATTAAAATATATTTATTCTTAACTTTTCACAATCTACCTAGAATAATATTTTATCACTTTACATGGAATGTAGAAATCTTATTACCCAGCGGATCCCTTACTGTTGTAATTTTCATATGTATTATACTGACATACATTGAGACCTCAAGGGCAATGTTATCATTTTTGCTTTCATCCATTGTAAATATTTAAGGAACATAGCAGAAAAATAGTCTTATATTTAGCCAGATAGTTACCACTTCTGTTGATCTGTCTTCACTTCCATAATTTCAAGTTTCCCTTTGAGATCCTTTCCCTTCTTTCTTCAGCTCTCCCTTTGGCATTTCTTTCATAGGAGATCCGCTGTTGGCAAAGTCCTCTAGTTTTTGGTTATCTGATAATGTTTTTTCTTCTTCTTCATTTTTGAAGGATATTTTCCCTGGATTTAGAATTCTGAGTTGGCAGTTCTTTTATTTCAACAAATTAAGAATTATGTCCTTGAGGCATTCATGGTTTCTCATGAGAAATCTATGGACCTTCAAATTGTTTTTCCCCTCCCCATAGTACATTGTTTTTCTCTGGCTGCTTTCAAGAGACTGTGTTGTTATTTTTTAGAAGTTTCATGGTCATATATCTGGGCATAAATTTTATTCAGTTTATCCTGTTTTGGGATTCACTGAGCTTGAATCTATAAGTTTATGTCTTTTGCCAAATTTAGGAAGTTTTCAGACATTAATTATTCAAATACTTTTCTTTGCGTCTCATTCTTTTCCTTCTTTTTTGTATTTAAATGATATGAATGTTAGATCTCTTGGTTTTGTTCCATAGGCCCCTGAAGCTCTGTTTATTTTTTTAAAAATATTTTTCCTCTTGTTGTTCATATGAGATAATATCGGTTTTTATGTTTACTAAGATTGCCACTGTCATCTCCATTTTGCTATTGAACTCACCAAGTGAACTTTTTTTGTTATATTTTTTTCTGAAATTTCCATTTGGTTGTTTTGCATACATTCTGTTTCTATGCTAATATTGTCCATCCTTCTGTTCATTTCCTGAGTGCTTACTTTTACTTCTTGAAGCCTGGTTACAATAGCTGCTTTATAGGTGTTATCTTATGATTTCAACATCCATATCATCTTGAGGTTAGTATTTGTCAATTTCCTATTCCTTTTCAAGATGTTGAGATTTTCCTAGTATTTTATGTCATCAAATAATTCTGGAATGTATTCTGTTATGTGACTCTAGGTCGTGTTTAAATCATATGGGATTTTTTTTTTTTTAATTTTTTTAGCAGGCCATCACCCTGGTTGGGTTCAGGTCCTCCTCACCTTATGTGGTCCGTGGCTCCATGTCAGGTGAGTTTTCAAAGCCCGCCTAGTGCTTTTCTGATCTGTCTTGTATGAGTACTACCAGTGGCCAGTCTGGGATCTAGTCCATGATCTACCTTATAGTTCAGTTCTCAAAACCTTTGCTGTGCCGTTTGCAGTTAGATCCATGCACTCACAGCTTTAAAGTGAGCCTAAGGTTTGCACACAACTTTATGGAATCATTTTTTTCTAGCTCCATCCTATCTTCAGAGTCCCTGACACTTTCTAGTTCCTAGTATCCATGCTTCTGCCCTATTCCTCTGGCAGAAAAGTGAGGCCTTTACTCTCTCCACTCTGTATCACATTTCCTACAACTGTCTCTCCTCTGCTTCTGGGGTTAAACAGTGATTTGATAGAGAGGAAAAAGCAATGGGATTCCTTGCACATTCTTGGCTCCACTAAGGATCAGGCCATCTGGCCAGAGAGAAGGCTTCCCCTCCTTCTGCCCAGCCACTGCTGCCATCACCACTACCACCACCACTGTGACATTGTATGTGTGCTTTCACACTTCAGTAATTTAATTGCCTGATAGAAAAGCAAATCAACATGGTTCAGAGGAAGATGATAAAATCCAGAGTCTTTGTAATATATCATTCACTGTGCCTAGTATATAATAGCATAGCAGGCAGTTAAATTACTGGATGAGGAATTGAAATTTGACTTTAAGTTTGTCAGGTAGAAGATTAGTTTTCAGTTCGTTTGTGTAAGTGTGCGGGGAGCCCATGATTTTCACTAAGCCCATACTCCAGACTTTATACTCTTCTTCCTTATAGAGCACAGTACATCAAATCTCTGCTAACTTCTTTCAGCCTCCCAGTTGTTATTTTCCTCTGGATCCTTGGAGTCAAACTCTGTTCTCTAACAGCTCAAACCAACAAGCTTGTAGGTTTCTGCTTAAATTCTAGGTGAGCCATGCAGACTGGGAATATCCTAAATGGTAAAACCTAATATACGGAGATTAGATACAGTGTAATTCCTTCTTCCATTTTCTGCCTACTTCTGGTCACTCTACAGTGACTTTGAATAATTGTTTCTCATAGCTTATCTAGAGTTTATGGTTGTTAACTATGAAAAGTTTTCTTTACTGTGAGCAACTCTGCAAATACTAGAACCAGAACTGCTACATACATTTATTCATTCACTTATCTACCATGTAGATTTATAAGATGTTAATATTTTGCCCTATTTATTTTCATTTTTTTT
The DNA here is from genome assembly GCF_007474595.2 of Lynx canadensis. Taxonomy (NCBI): domain Eukaryota; kingdom Metazoa; phylum Chordata; class Mammalia; order Carnivora; family Felidae; genus Lynx; species Lynx canadensis. The sequence continues at coordinate 109,330,517 of NC_044311.2, read as the reverse complement.
TTTAATTTTTTTTCTCAACGTTTATTTATTTTTGGGACAGAGAGAGACAGAGCATGAACGGGGGAGGGGCAGAGAGAGAGGGAGACACAGAATCGGAAACAGGCTCCAGGCTCCGAGCCATCAGCCCAGAGCCTGATGCGGGCTCGAACTCACGGACCGCGAGATCGTGACCTGGCTGAAGTCGGACGCTTAACCGACTGCGCCACCCAGGCGCCCCTCATTTTCTTTTTGGAAATACAATCTTGTAGAGTTAAAGACCCACTTGAATCACATTCCCAGTCACATTCTCGTCTCTTCCCCCAGAGGCAACTAATATTTTAAGAGTGGTGAAGAGTCTCCCTGCTCATGTTTCTATATAATTACTGCTCATTTTTATATTTACATAAAATATATTTAAATAAATTATTTCATACTATGTTTTTCTACAATATTCTTTTAGTTTCTGTATTTATCCATATTATAGATCTAATTCATTCATTGTAGCTATCAGGTTATTATTTTAAAGCTGGTAGTGTTTTTCTGTATTGCTCTAAGAGTAGAGGCATAATGTATCTTTGGGTCAGGGTTATGCTTTTCTTTTGGGCCCCTTCAAGTTATCCATGGATAAATCCAAAATACCATTCTAGAGTGGAAAAGTTAGGGACAAGGAGAAGCTTAGCTATCTTAAAAAAAAATGTTTATTTATTCTGAGTGACAGAGAGAGAGAGAGAGAGACAGAGTATGAGCAGGGGAAGGGCAGGAAGAGAGGGAGACACAGAATTCAAAGCAGGCTCCAGACTCTGAGCTGTCAGCACAGAGCCTGATACAGGGCTCAAACCCACAAACCTGAGATCATGACCTGAGCCAAAGTTGGATGCTTAGCCAACTGAGCCACCCAGGCACCCCTGAAACTTAGCTGTTCTAAAACAGAAAACCTTGACTCTCTTGTGGGCAGAATGGTGTTTCTGAAAATTTTATGATCTCATGCTCATTAAGTGGGAGAGCAATGGAAGCTAAGGGCCCCTTTGGGGTACTTCTTTCCATGAGATGTGAGATGGACCTTGAAAATTGCAACCAGCTGTGACGTGAAAGAGAGAGAAGGCCAGTTGAGAGACTTCTAGTGAAGAGATATGACCAGTTATCTATGAGAGTAGAAATAACTGATACTCAATATTAAGCTTTCTTTGTCTGACTTGATATTTCCCTTTATAATGTCTTAGTCTTCTGTAAAGAAGCCTGGGCTTTTGAGAGGTACAGCAACAGAAATCCCTGGGGCATCTGCTTAAATTGACATTGGATGTGTAACAGCCTACACAGATTTGGGGAATGTGTATATGCAGTCATTGGAATGCTTAAAAATATTTGGAAAGAGGAGCCTATAAAAGATTGAAGATCTTGTTGATGAGTAGATTGAGAGACTTTGATTATTGTTATTTGGGCAGTAAAGGGAAGACCCCTGAAGTCTGGAGTCCTTGTAATGTGCTTAATAAAAAGGCAGAAAAATCATTTTCCCCTTGAAGCACAAAACAACCATCTCCAAAATTATTAATCTCACCATTTAATTTCATGGCATTCTCAGAATGCTCAATGCAATACCTGAATTACAGCAGGTACTTCCACAAGTGAACTGCCTATAAAATCATGAAATTAACAATGCTTTACTCCTTTAATAGGTTCAAGTTCTGGATAAAGGTAACAAGTCCATATTTAATAGTTATCAAGGCCAACTATATATCAAAAATTGCCTAAAAATTACAAAGAAATGTTTAATTTTCAAATATCTTTTAAATTGGAATATACATTTTTCAGTTAAATAAACTACAAGCACTTTGTGGCAAATCCTAAAGCAATATTTTTTTTTTACTAATTATTTCTTATTGTAGACATTTTCAAGCATTAGTGGCTAATGTTCACATTTTTCAGGATGCAGTAATGAACACTCCTAGATGATAGCCTTAGAACTCCAAGGGTTTATAAATGAGAAGCAATTAAACCCTCAAAACAATAATTTTAATTTTTATTTTAAAGTAAATGAGGGGCGCCTGGGTGGCTTGGTCAGTTAAGCGTCCGACTTCAGCTCAGGTCATGATCTCACAGCCGGTAAGTTCGAGCCCCGCGTCGGGCTCTGTGCTGACAGCTCAGAGCCTGGAGCCTGTTTCAGATTCTGTGTCTCCCTCTCTCTCTGCTCCTCCCCTGTTCATGCTCTGTCTCTCTCTGTCTCAAAAATAAATAAACGTTAAAAAAAATTAAAGTAAATGAAATGCTCTTTTTTAAAAGAGTTTAAAATCACTAGTTTCTTTTTTCATCTGATTTCCAAGGTATTCATGATTTCAATTGCACAGATCATGATATCCAAATGTTTCTAAAAAAAATATTTTTCCTCATTGAAGAGATGAACATTTCTTCTCACATGATAATATTATTTATATTTACAACTATACATAGAATTTGACTATGGATTCTATTGCCAGAATGTTTACTGGTCATTATATTTTTAGGGGAAAAAGCAGTTTGTTACTATTTTTATGTCTCAGTGGACTCATCATTTAAGCTAGGCTTTAAATCTTTAATATAAAGTTAACTGAATTGATTGGAAGCTTATGCTGCCTAAAATTTAGATTTTTAGCAACTCTCTTACAGTCTGTAAATATGATAAGAAAAGCTATGGGAGGCTGGTTTTAATTTTACAGACAACAACTGTGAAGATTCTTGCTATGCTCTGGAGGAAGTTTCCATTGCTTTTTTCTGTTGATGATCTATATGTTATTCTACAGTAATGCTCATTGTCCTTGAAGTCTTAGGTTCTGATAATATTTTGATTTTCTTGAAGTATTGCTAGTTGGTCAGCTTATTCATCTCCTAATTGCTGTTTAACGGAGTCATTTAAAAATGCTCTGGTCATTTGAAAAATTAGTTAACTTCAAACAGAGCTACAGTTATGATGAAAACAGCTCTATGTGATGAGATGCAGAGTGACTGGGTGGCCCCAACTGACTGTCATTGTGGAAGACCTCTCTGAGAAGGGACGTTAGAGCTCAGACATGAGTAACATGAGTAACCAACGTGTGGTCTGTCAAATTAAGAACTGGAGGAAGGGCATGGCAAGCACATGGGAACACAAAATAGAAAGGCCCTCTGGTAGGAAGAAGTTCCGTGTGCCTGAAGAATAACAAAGAGACCAGATGAAGTGGGATGAGTAAAGGGGGGGGAAGTTTCAGATGAGCTTAGAGGGGTAGGCAGGGCCAGATCACACTCAGCCTTGTGGGAGTTCTGTATTTGTCAATATGGCACAATGCCCAAGATATAGGGGAATAAAAAAAAATATTGTTTCAAACAGCCTGAGTAGAAAGGTCTCCTGCATATAAAACTGTATATTTCCATATGTATCAATAGACACAAAGATACTTTGGGATGTATGTTCAGCAAAATGTTAACACTGGAAATCTCTGGGTGCTAGACCTCAGGTGATATTCATCTTTTTTATATTTTTATAATATTGCTTTAATTGCTTATAAAAAGAGCAAATATGCATTCATGAAAAATATATTATGGTCCTTTTCAATTAAGATTTAAAGTTAAGACAACGTTGACATTGTGGCTTATAAACTCATGCAAAGTAGGAAAAAGAAGGATTTATAAGAAAGATTTTGTTGAATTTCATTAACAAATGCAGTGGTAAAATGACCTATACATTTTTTGGGTTTTCACTGAATATGAAAGATAGAAAAAAAGCTCAAAAAGCTAGAATACACAGAGTACAAATAATTAGTAAAATCTCTCTCATTATGTACTGTTAAAAACAAGACAACAGACCCACAGTGGAGTCGCTTATGCTAAGCCCCATGTCACCAAACTGAGACTTCATTATACTTTTGGCCCCTTCCAGAAATGGAATCTTAAACCAGTCTGTCAGAAACGACCTGGTCAGCACAAGAGGTAATCTGCCTGTTAGACCCCTGGCGCCTGATAAAGGAAAGTGATCACATACCAATCCCCTTTTTGCAAGTATAATTTCCTTGTTCCTGCCCCCTCCTATGAAAGTCTTCCTTAGAGCTCTTTTCTTTCTGTTAGATGGGATGCTGCCCAATTCATTAATGGTTGAATAAAAGCCAATAAGATCTTTAAAATGTCTTCAGTTGAATTTTGTTTTTTTAACCACACCAAAATAGAGTTGTCCACACAGAACCTGCAAACTGCAAAATGAATGGTAAAACATTAACCATAAAAAAGATAACTAAGGAAGGCAATGGAAAAGTAAAAAGGATAAATATTCAACTACACATTAATTCAATTACTCGTTCTTTTAATACTGATTGTAACATAATCTGTACTAAGTAAACATGGGGTTCTGTGCAAAAAGTCTAGTCGGATTAAATTTTCATGAGTGTAAGAATAAGGTGTGACCACAAAGGCAAGCAGCCTAGGCAGAAAGATGGGGTACAGAGACTGCTGCCTTCATAACAGCATGGTCAGATTCAGCCAGGATTTCAATATTCTACCAAAAAATAAATGAAACATCTTCCTTGGATCTACATCTCCTATTAAATTATTTTATTATTTTCTTCCACGCTACCTCTTTTCACTTCTCCATATTTATGTTTTGTTCTCATTCTCATATCTTTGTGGTATCCATGGAGTTCTGGTACAGAGGGTTCACTGGAACCAGTTTTGTATTTGGCATGTAACTAGTTCATGGAAAACCACTAGGAGAGTGTTGTTATTCCAACATTGGCATACTTCCATAGATAATCTGCTGGGAGTTTAATTCTTCCTGCCTATAAAAAGGTAGCTTGGATTTCATTCCATATATGGAGAATAGACTTTCTGTCTCTATTCAATTAAACAAATGCCTGTCTTTTGGCAAGGAAAGAAGAAAAGCATTAATCATTTCCAGTTCATCCATATCAGGACGTTTGTTCCAAAAAGACAAAGATCCAATTCATATCATTCTTATTATGACCTCCAAGTATTTTCTCTCAATGTGGATGATTCTAGAAAACCTCAGAAGAGGTTATTTATAGATACATTGTGCTTTGAAGAATAGCAAGTGGGCAATAGCATAAGAAGGCTTCAACTACGCTTGCAGATGACCTGTTGTTTGCCTTGGCCTACCATGACTAAGGGCTCCCATTTGTTGTAACAAATTAAGTTTGATGGTGGTTTTTGAGGCTTCTGCCTGTTTTTGCCCCCTTTCTCAATCTCTATCCCTCCAAATGTACCAGATTATTTTCAGGGTTGGATCTCAGCTCTGGCAATATTGAAATTCATCCTCTACTCCTCAACCTCAGCTTTGTTCCTACATCCTATAGGATTGCACCTAACTTTTCGTTTATCTCAGTTTCATAGGCTTATATTTGACTCTCAATTCTTGCCCCAGTAACTACTACAGTTGACTTGGCAACCATTATTAACCTCGTTCTCTCTTAGACTCTGTTTCAGCAATAGCATCAGTAGAGCTGAGGCTGGCACCCAGACTCCAATGGGAAGATCCAGGTAAAGGCTGATTAGGCTATGTGGGGAAGAGATAAAACTGTAAGAAAAAGAGAATGAAAAACATGAAAATCCACGAGTTAATATCTTTGTATGTATTATAATTTTGTCTTCAGTAGAAGACAAAGGCCCATGCCTTTGAAGAGCTAGACTGGTCACCAGTGACTTTCTGTAAATACACATACTGTCCACCTTAGCATCAAGATGACACAGAATTTTCTCATCAAAGGCTGCAGGTATTAGCTGGGTATGCCTTTTTCCTAGCCAGTTCTGACAACTAGTTAAGACTCTTTAAACGTGCTGTGATATTTGAAATTACTTGTTAGCATTTCTGACTTGCAGATTCTGTTTTCAGGACCTTAACTCACTTTTTGACTAAACTAGTTAGACTGTCATTTGGATAGTGGTGGGATACCTTCATTATATTGTGAAGCTAGGCATAATACTTGTTCAGATCAATGAAAAAATGGTTCACTCATATCTCCTAGTATGTTCATATCTCTGTGTATGTGTGTACCTGGGTATAATTTCAGATCATAGTCATCAATATATTTTTGGAACACTAATTCTGCAAGATGATTTCTGAACATTGTATTGGTCTTATGATATTTCCCTTCTTGAAGAATTAGAATACCTATTATCATACTGAAGACTAAAAAGTCCCAAAGTAAAGAGATACTTGAACTTTGTGTGACCCAGAATTTCTCCAGCTTCATTTGACTATGAAGTCCTTTTTTCAGGTCATGGTTAATAATATCTCAGTTCTATAAACATATTTGGGAAATACTGAATTAGATGATTTTCCCGAAGGATTTGAGGTCTATAATGGCCTGATATACAGAGAGGTACAGAGGAATGTGAAAATGTAGGCTGATGCCAGTTTTAAAATTTTTGCTGGCTTTTTAAAATTTAGCTTAGCTCCACTTCACAATGACTTAATCTGCTGAAAAACTTTTAGGCAGCCAGACTGTAAAATTCTTTCTATGCAAGTAGCAGATAATAAAGGGACTTACTAAGAGTGTTTTTTTTTTTTTGTTTTTTTTGCTTTGTTTTTTTTTGAGAGACCGTACAAGTGGAGAAGGGGTAGAGAGACAGAGTGAGAAAGAGGGAGAGAGAGAATCCCAGGCAGATTCTGTACCACCAGCACAGAGCCCAACATGTGGCTGGAACTCATGAACTGCGAGATTATGATCTGAGCTGAAGTTGGTCGCTTAGCTGACTGAGCCACCCAGATGCCCCAGGTTTTTTAAAGTTTAATGTAACTGGAATGTTCCCTTTCCTGAAGTATGTTGCCTAGTCAGTTCTGGAGATATCTTCTCCAGATTATGTTTTCTGACCTAAGACAACATAATAGCAATGATGTCGAGTAGTCTGAATTAAATCAAATGGCACAGACTGGTGATCTGGATAATAAAAATCCCCCCTCCCTTATTTGTCATTTCAGGCAAACATCTTGTTTGGAGATGAGCTATATGAAAATAACCATTGCCTTAAAAGAGTTTTCTTTTAGAACTTTTATTGGCTCCATGTTTTAGCATACAAAAGTACACAGCATAGTATAATGAGCTTCTATGTAATAATAAATTAAAAATTTTTCGGGGCGCCCGGGTGGCGCAGTCGGTTAAGTGTCCGACTTCAGCCAGGTCACAATCTCACGGTCCGTGGGTTCGAGCCCCGCGTCGGGCTCTGGGCTGATGGCTCAGAGCCTGGAGCCTGTTTCCGATTCTGTGTCTCCCTCTCTCTCTGCCCCTCCCCCGTTCATGCTCTGTCTCTCTCTGTCCCAAAAATAAATAAACGTTGAAAAAAAAAATTAAAAAAAAATTTTTTTTTCAACAGTTTGCCAATCTTAGTATATCCTCTCCATTCCTCCTTTTTGCTCTTGAATATTTCAAAGCAAATCCTAGAAATCATGTCATTTTGTGGCATGTCTCTGATAAGTCTTCTGTATTTCATGGCAAGCATGCCGTTACTCAGCCTGTCAAAATTGAAAATAATTCCTTAGTATCATCTAATACTGAGTCCATATAAATATTCTTTATTATCATCCTAATTTTTACCCTGACCTAGTGCTAGATCACCTCTAGCCTGGCCATGACTTACTTCTGTAAATGAGTAATCCATCAAGAAAGGAGACAATGGAAAGGATCTTTGCTCTTCATTCAGTCCAAAGCAGCCACTTAAACCCATCATTTTCAGATTTCCCTAATTCTGAATTTTGTTGCCACTACTTAGGGCGGTGTTTCAGTAGCCAAGAAGTGAGACTATGGCAAACTCTTTTAGTAATAAGCCAGAGAATAATTCTAGAGTACATTCTGCCTAGAGTCTCCTTCACAAGCCCTTCGGGAGACACATGAGCAGGAAGTGAGTTTAGCTATTGGCTAAGAAGCAGGATTTCCTCATAAGGAGTGAAGTGTTTTCTTTTCATTAAGATAAGATGTCTGTTTGTATTATCAGGTGATCTATGGTAGCCTTAGTTGTAGTGGATCACTAGTTCCTGCCTTCAATAAATCTTTAGTGCCAGTAGTGTATAAAGCATTGTGGTAGTAAAGAAAAGACAGATGTCAAGCATAAAGCACTGCACAGAAAATAAAGTGCAGTGAAAATTCAGAAGGAAACTGTTTTTTGCTTGGGTTATTGACACACAAAAGGAGCAGTTGACTTAACCTTAAAAGGCTTCTAGAATTTGAATAATTAGATAGGAAGAAAGGTGATTTTGGGTGGAGGAAAGAGAGTAAGCAAAGGCATAAAGAGAGGGAAACTGAAATATGGTAAGTAAATAATGAAGAGATCAGTCTGGTGAATATGACATTCTTCAGGGCAAACATCATGAAATATTGTGACTAGTTGTGCAACTAGGTGCACATATTGTGTAACCCAGTCACTGCCATCAGCCACTGCTGCCAGGAGCCAATAATCAGGCAGTATATTTAGAATGTCAAGACAATGATTTTTAATATGTGACTGAACAACAGAACTGATGCATGGAAGAGGCATCTGGTACAATGTGATATAATAATTAATCCTATTGGATAATATTTTACCTCCTAATCCAACCTAGTGGTTGGGTCAATAGGCAGACACTCTTATTGTTCATTAGAGCAGAACTTCTTGGCAAATTCAGGAGGCTTGAGAAGTTGAGGCTTCCTTAAGTGAAGATTCTTTTGCTGTGGGGCTGGAACTTCCTTAGATCTTTCAGGTGGCAACCTCATATGACTTTTTTTTCTTCTTTTTTTCTTTCTTTCTAAAGGCAAAACATTAAAACTATGTCATTAATATAGTTAACATATCAAAATCTTCTTGACCTGAACCCCAATTTATGATTGCTGTTACCTTTCAGTTAAAGAATAGATTCAAATGATGATGACATTGCTGATTTGAGTTTGGTCTGTGGCATTTAGCACCGAACTAAAATGTCCTGAATCAAACAGTGACTTCATATCACATTGTCCAATGTCCTAGCCCAGGCCATGTGCTTTAGGGGGCTGAGAAAAAGCTGCTTCTTCTATTCCTCAACATCAGCTAGAAAGGTATTCTCTGCTAACATGTATTGTGTGTTTTTTATGTACAAAACACTGTGTCAGGTCTATCACGCTTATCTTGATTTATCTTCATAACATTATAAGACTTAATCTTCATAACAACTCTATGTGTAGGTCAATACAATGATTTCCATTTCAGAGATGAGGAATCTGGGGCTTAGAGATGAGTAGTAATTTATAGCAGGTCACAATGCTAATAAGTGGCAGGGCTGGGTTTTGAGTCCTGTGAGTCTGTTGCCACAGCCCACATAGCACCTGAGCAGGGAGAGAGTCCTATGTGTTATGGTGGGAAACAGGCAGGAAGAGCCCATTGCTTCCCTCTATCTCTTCAGTTTCCACCCCGATCTTCCTGCTTCCTCACATCTTGTTATTTTGTATCCCAAGTCCTCTATCTCCTTGTTACTTGTATATAATTTTTAAAATTCATATATTAATTTGTTTTCTCTTTCACTCGTTGATTTACTTCTAGGGTGCTAGTCTTGCCTGCTAGGAAATTAGAAGGAGACCTAGAAAGTGAATGAATAAATTAATATATCACAACATAAATGCTGGATTAGTGTTGCTCTGAGGGCACATAGAAGGGGGAAAAATAAAAATTTGAGGCCTTGAAGATGGTGTTTGAATTATGTCTTGAAAGAAGAGGAATTGGACAGGTGAGGAAGTAGGAAGAGCTTTCTAGGCAGGCACACTAGCACTTTATAATCATTGAGTTGGGCCAATAGTCAGACACAGCTGAGATCTGCTGGTCACTGGGGAAGGCTAGAGCAGATGTAGAATGTTTACTATGAGATAAGAGTTTAGAGAGGAGGGCAGGGGCCAGATCATAATTGGCTGGAGGAGTTTAGAGTTTAGAGAGGAGGGCAGGGGCCAGACCATAAAGCACTTGCATACTAAGTTAGAGTTTGGATGTTTGAAGTTATACGAAGTCAGAGAAAGGTTTTAAGTTAGGGAAATGAAGAATTTTGTATTTAAAAAAGCATTCTGGCTAGAATAATAACATAGCCAAGTGATGATTTCTAGGCCTGGAAAAGGGAGCCTTAACTTTGCACCAAGTTGTATGTTATGTGCCTTGGGAGACTTCAGATCCCTTCCTCACTCTGTGATCCTCCCTGATGGAAGAGTTCTGTCTTCCATCCTACCTCCTGATCTCAGAAGTCCTGCTTAGCTGGATGCAAGGCAGCTTTTGTAAAACAGTCTTTAAAGTTGGGGTTTATTGTCTTCATCACCCTAGCCTGCTTGCTGGGCATGAGATGCTCAGGGTTTCATACTTCCTCTCAGAACTCTCCCCACCCACATTCTCATGTCTCTCTAGGTTACTAGTTTACCATATCAATTTTTGAGGGTATGTTTTGTTTTGTTTTGCTCTGCTATTCCTACTAAAGTCTGGGGGAGTTCACGTGAACTGCTCTACAGAAGGCGAATCCAATGAGGCAAGTGCGAGGTTTGTGTTGTTGGGGCAGGTGGCAATCAAACAAGCCACACTTAACAATCTGAGAGCCGTTAGCCAAGATACAACTTCAGGCAGCTTAGAGCAGTGACGGTCAAACATTTTTGCTCATGTACTGCTTAAAATACTTGGCTAACACTACCTCTTCATATATTTTGAAGCTGATGCCTATAATTTTTCCTATGTTTAAAGAGTTGCAAATGTAATGAAAAAAATTGAAAACTGTTTTAGTTATAGCAGTCTATTTTAAGCGGATAACTTTTTTTTTTTTTTAAACAAGTTTAAAAATTTTTTTTTTCAAACAAGTTTTAAAATTTTTTTTTTCAACGTTTATTTATTTTTGGGACAGAGAGAGACAGAGCATGAACGGGGGAGGGGCAGAGAGAGGGAGATACAGAATCGGAAACAGGCTCCAGGCTCTGAGCCATCAGTCCAGAGCCTGACATGGGGCTCGAACTGACGGACCGCGAGATCGTGACCTGGCTGATGTCGGACGCTTAACCGACTGCGCCACCCAGGCGCCCGATTAAGCGGATAACTTTTAACGCATACAAAAGCTCTGTGGCTTTATATTTCCCTCTTCATATTTTATGTTTCTTCATTTTCCTTGACTCTCTGTGTTGGTTCCTGTGCATTAGATAAAACATCCACCCCTTCCAGCCTTGACATAGTGGGCTTGTGTAAGAGGTGAACCTTGTGAATTAGCCCAGACTGAGCTTCTGGTTATCTCTCACAACTTTGTGATTGTCCAAGCTGCCATCTTTGTTCTTAGTGACTCCCAGCAGATATGAAGGTGCACCAAGACCCATTAGTGTGTCAAAGGGAAGGGTTGCAGTCAGTACCTAGATGTAGTCTGATTATGAGACAAACCCTCAGGCAGCAGCTGGGAAACTGGGAGATGGGCATTTTTGCATTTTTGTCTACTACCTCTGCACCGAGCCTGAGTGTGTAGCTGTGGGGGCTTGGCTTTGTCAAGTCTGCTTTGTTTGCTGTAGTCCTCTGGGACTCATGAACATGAGCCTTGTTCGCTATCAAAGCTAGGTGATTTGGGCACTGGTCCCTCGAGTTGCAGCCAGAAAAGTTGGAGTGCTAGATGTGTGCACAAGCTTTATCTAAGGACATACTGGTGACTTGGGTGTTTTGCTTTTGTTTTTGTTTTGGTTTGAGTGAGCAGGAGGGAGAAGGCAGGGAAAATGTTCACTAGCTCATTTCAGGCTCCAGTGAAGATTGTAATCAGTACCTAGATGTGTGCTAATTAGAAGCTGGACCCTCAAGCCACAGCTTATGAAATATGCCATCAAACCCTTTCCCACGAAATACTGGGTGAGGGGCACTGTTGCTTTTGCCCATTCTTTTGTTCTGAGCCCTGTGGTGAGCACTCACCTGCCCATCAACAATGGCTTCTTTGTTTGCTACAGTCCTTTGGTACTCTTGAATGCAAGCCCCTTTGGCTATCAGAAATAGGCAATCTGGAGGCCTGTTTCTCTGGTGGCAGCTGCAAAAGCTGGGGCAGCAGATGTGTACAAGCTCCATCTAGAGAGATGCTAGTGACTTAGTTATATTGTTGGAATGACCTGGAGGGAGAAGACAACACAAGTGGGCACAATCTCCCAGGAACTCTGTGGAGGATCTGAGCCCCCAGACACATGCTGATTAGAAGTTGGACCATAGGCAGCAGATTGTAAAGTATACATTCAAACTCTTTCCAGGGAAAGACTGGGATAAGGGCATTTTTACCTGTCCCTTTTGTGCTGAGCACTGGGGGATGAGCACTCTGAGTGCTCACACCCATTAAGAACTGGCTCTTTGCTATAGTCCTGTGGGTCTTATGGACTCAAGTTCTGTTGTTGTTCAGAGCCAAGTGTTTTGACAGCCCATATCTCAGATGGTAGTCAGAAAAGTTGGGAAAGTTAGATGCTTAGATGTGTGATTCAAACCCTTCGTTCTTCAGGGAAAAGCTGGAAGTTGGGGGTTCCCTCCCAACTGTATGGTACTATGGTGGAGGTGGGGTTATGGCAAGAGTATCTTTAAGCCTTTACTACATGTTTCCATGTGGGTGTTTTTTCATTCACTCCATTTGTGGCCATCAGTTATCCAGTTTCTGGATTTCTATTGGAGGGAATTGTGTCATATGTAGCTGTACGTTTAGTGTGTCCATAGGAGGAAGGAAGTTCAGGAGCTTCCTACATAATCATCTTGGTCCCTCTCTCTGTCTGGTGTCAGTTTGTTAGCTCCTTGAACTTTTATTTCTATTACACTCTTCCTTCCTATTTTATCCTAACGTAGTGTCTTATTTTTGAAAGTTTAACTACCTTATCATAATTGCTATCACAAAAATAGCAAGCACAAAATTTTTTTTAATTTAGTTTTTAAATGTTTATTTTTTTTAATTTATTTTGAAGAGAGTAAGAGAGAGAGAGAGAGAGAGAGAGAGAGAGAGAAAGTGAAAGTGAAAGCACAAGCAGGGGAGGGCCAGAGAGAGAATCCCAAGCAGGCTGTGTGCTGACAGCACAGAGCCCTATGTGGGGCTTGAACTTAAGAACTGTGAGATCATGACTTGAGGTGAAATCAAGAGTTGGACGCTTTTCCAACTGAGCCACTCAGCTGCCCCCAGATTATTTAAAAAATTTTTTAAGTTTATTTTTATTTGTTTTTTTTTTTTGATTTTTGTTTTTGTTTGTTTTTATTGTTTTTATCTGTTTTGAGAGAAAGCAAGTAGGGGAGGGACAGAAAGAGAGGGAGAGAGAGAGATTCCCAAGCAAGCTCTGTGCTCACAGACCTGAGCCAAGATCAAGAGTCTGATGCTCATCTGGCTGAGCCACCCAGGCACCCCTGTTCTTTAAAATGTCCTGTGACTGTAAGACTTAAATATAACAAGTAAGTAGCATACAAATGACCAAAACAGGAATAATTTGAAACATAATCACTTAATATGAAAATAAAATCTTGTTAGCAATGCATCTCTCATGGAACTGTGTGGCTGCTATTATTTTTCCCCAGTTGTTTCATGTATCTGTACACAGATGATTATGACAACTTTATAGAATGATAATTCATCATTCATTTGATTCCTATTTTTCATTTTCATAAGTGTAAGTATTGGAAAACTTTGTTTATATTTAAAAATGACAATAGGAGTGCCATCACAGCTGTCTAGAGCAGTGGGAAATGCGCACTGTTGGGAATCATGATGCCAACTTCTGCTTCTGACACACAAATGACATGTTTTTGGACAAATCACTTGCTAGTTCTTGGTTTCCTTATCTATTCATTAGATGAGTGGCCTAGAGGAGTTCTGAGACTTTTTATAGCTCTATCATTCCTTAATGATATGAAAAAAGGCAGGTTAAAACCACATAGGCGGAGGAGGAGGGGAAGATGGCGGCGTAGGAGGACGCTGGGCTCACCGCGCGTCCTGCTGATCACTTAGATTCCACCTACACCTGCCTAAATAACCCAGAAAACCGCCAGAGGATTAGCAGAACGGAGTCACCAGACCCAAGTGCAGACGAGAGGCCCACGGAAGAGGGTAGGAAGGGCGGCGAGGCGGTGCGCGCTCCACGGACTGGCGGGAGGGAGCCGGGGCGGAGGGGTGGCTCGCCAGCCAAGCAGAGCCCCCGAATCCGGCTTGCAAAAGCGGAGGGGCCTGACGGACTGTGTTCCGACAGCAAGCGCGACTTAGCGTCTGGGAGGTCATAAGTTAACAGCTCTGCTCGGAAAGCGGGAAGGCTGGAGGACAAAGGGAGGGTGAGCTGCGGAGCCCCCGGACGACAGAGCTCAGTTTGGCGGGGAACAAAGGCGCTCGCCAGCGCCATCTCCCCCGCCCACCCCCCAGCCAAAATCCCAAAGGGAACCGGTTCCGGCCAGGGAAATTGCTCGCTCCACGCAAACACCCAACTCTGTGCTTCTGCGGAGCCAAACCTCCGGCAGCGGATCTGACTCCCTCCGGCTGCCACAGGGCCCCTCCTGAAGTGGATCACCTAAGGAGAAGCGAGCTAAGCCTGCCCCCCCTGCCGCCGTGCACCTTGCCTACCCACCCCAGCTAATACGCCAGATCCCCAGCATCACAAGCCTGGCAGTGTGCAAGTAGCCCAGACGGGCCACGCCACCCCACAGTGAATCCCGCCCCTAGGAGAGGGGAAGAGAAGGCACACACCAGTCTGACTGTGGCCCCAGCGGTGAGCTGGGGGCAGACATCAGGACTGACTGCGGCCCCGCCCACCAACTCCAGTTATACACCACAGCACAGGGGAAGTGCCCTGCAGGTCCTCACCACACCAGGGACTATCCAAAATGACCAAGCGGAAGAATTCCCCTCAGAAGAATCTCCAGGAAATAACAACAGCTAATGAGCTGATCAAAAAGGATTTAAATAATATAACAGAAAGTGAATTTAGAATAATAGTCATAAAATTAATCGCTGGGCTGGAAAACAGTATACAGGACAGCAGAGAATCTCTTGCTACAGAGATCAAGGGACTAAGGAACAGTCACGAGGAGCTGAAAAACGCTTTAAATGAAATGCAAAACAAAATGCAAACCACCACAGCTCGGATGGAAGAGGCAGAGGAGAGAATAGGTGAACTAGAAGATAAAGTTATGGAAAAAGAGGAAGCTGAGAAAAAGAGAGATAAAAAAATCCAGGAGTATGAGGGGAAAATTAGAGAACTAAGTGATACACTAAAAAGAAATAATATACGCATAATTGGTATCCCAGAGGAGGAAGAGAGAGGGAAAGGTGCTGAAGGGGTACTTGAAGAAATAATAGCTGAGAACTTCCCTGAACTGGGGAAGGAAAAAGGCATTGAAATCCAAGAGGCACAGAGAACTCCCTTCAGACGTAACTTGAATCGATCTTCTGCACCACATATCATAGTGAAACTGGCAAAATACAAGGATAAAGAGAAAATTCTGAAAGCAGCAAGGGGTAAACATGCCCTCACATATAAAGGGAGACCTATAAGACTCGTGACTGATCTCTCTTTTGAAACTTGGCAGGCCAGAAAGAATTGGCACGAGATTTTCAGGGTGCTAGACAGCAAAAATATGCAGCCGAGAATCCTTTATCGAGCAAGTCTGTCATTTAGAATAGAAGGAGAGATAAAGGTCTTCCCAAACAAACAAAAACTGAAGGAATTTGTCACCACTAAACCAGCCCTACAAGAGATCCTAAGGGGGACCCTGTGAGACAAAGTACCAGAGACATCACTACAAGCATAAAACATACAGACATCACAATGACTCTAAACCCGTATCTTTCTATAATAACACTGAATGTAAATGGATTAAATGCGCCAACCAAAAGACATAGGGTATCAGAATGGATAAAAAAACAAGACCCATCTATTTGCTGTCTACAAGAGACTCATTTTAAACCTGAGGACACCCTTAGATTCAGAGTGAAGGGATGGAGAACTATTTATCATGCTACTGGAAGCCAAAAGAAAGCTGGAGTAGCCATACTTATATCAGACAAACTAGACTTTAAATTAAAGGCTGTAACAAAAGATGAAGAAGGACATTATATAATAGTTACAGGGTCTATCCATCAGGAAGAGCTAACAATTATAAATGTCTATGCGCCGAATACCAGAGCCCCCAAATATATAAAACAATTACAAACATAAGCAACCTTATTGATAAGAATGTGGTCATTGCTGGGGACTTTAACACCCCACTTACAGAAATGGATAGATCATCTAGACACACGGTCAATAAAGAAACAAGGGCCCTGAATGAGACATTGGATCAGATGGACTTGACAGATCTATTTAGAACTCTGCATCCCAAAGCAACAGAATATACTTTCTTCTCGAGTGCACATGGAACATTCTCCAAGATAGATCATATACTGGGTCACAAAACAGCCCTTCATAAGTTTACAAGAATTGAAATTATACCATGCATACTTTCAGACCACAATGCTATGAAGCTTGAAATCAACCACAAGAAAAAGTCTGGAAAACCTCCAAAAGCGTGGAGGTTAAAGAACACCCTACTAACGAATGAGTGGGTCAACCAGGCAATTAGAGAAGAAATCAAAAAATATATGGAAACAAACGAAAATGAAAATACAACAATCCAAACGCTTTGGGACGCAGCGAAGGCAGTCCTGAGAGGAAAATACATTGCAATCCAGGCCTATCTCAAGAAACAAGAAAAATCCCAAATACAAAATCTAACAGCACACCTAAAGGAAATAGAAGCAGAACAGCAAAGGCAGCCTAAACCCAGCAGAAGAAGAGAAATAATAAAGATCAGAGCAGAAATAAACAATATAGAATCTAAAAAAACTGTAGAGCAGATCAACGAAACCAAGAGTTGGTTTTTTGAAAAAATAAACAAAATTGACAAACCTCTAGCCAGGCTTCTCAAAAAGAAAAGGGAGATGACCCAAATAGATAAAATCATGAATGAAAATGGAATTATTACAACCAATCCCTCAGAGATACAAACAATTATCAGGGAATACTATGAAAAATTATATGCCAACAAATTGGACAACCTGGAAGAAATGGACACATTCCTGAACACCCACACTCTTCCAAAACTCAATCAGGAGGAAATAGAAAGCTTGAACAGACCCATAACCAGCGAAGAAATTGAATCGGTTATCAAAAATCTCCCAACAAATAAGAGTCCAGGACCAGATGGCTTCCCAGGGGAGTTCTACCAGACGTTTAAAGCAGAGATAATACCTATCCTTCTCAAGCTATTCCAAGAAATAGAAAGGGAAGAAAAACTTCCAGACTCATTCTATGAAGCCAGTATTACTTTGATTCCTAAACCAGACAGAGACCCAGTAAAAAAAGAGAACTACAGGCCAATATCCCTGATGAATATGGATGCAAAAATTCTCAATAAGATACTAGCAAATCGAATTCAACAGCATATAAAAAGAATTATTCACCATGATCAAGTGGGATTCATTCCTGGGATGCAGGGCTGGTTCAACATTCGCAAATCAATCAACGTGATACATCACATTAACAAAAAAAAAAGAGAAGAACCATATGATCCTGTCAATCGATGCAGAAAAGGCCTTTGACAAAATCCAGCACCCTTTCTTAATAAAAACCCTTGAGAAAGTTGGGATAGAAGGAACATACTTAAAGATCATAAAAGCCATTTATGAAAAGCCCACAGCTAACATCATCCTCAACAGGGAAAAACTGAGAGCTTTTTCCCTGAGATCAGGAACACGACAGGGATGCCCACTCTCACCGCTGTTGTTTAACATAGTGCTGGAAGTTCTAGCATCAGCAATCAGACAACAAAAGGAAATCAAAGGCATCCAAATTGGCAAAGATGAAGTCAAGCTTTCGCTTTTTGCAGATGACATGATATTATACATGGAAAATCCGATAGACTCCACCAAAAGTCTGCTAGAACTGATACAGGAATTCAGCAAAGTTGCAGGATACAAAATCAATGTACAGAAATCAGTTGCATTCTTATACACTAACAATGAAGCAACAGAAAGACAAATAAAGAAACTGATCCCATTCACAATTGCACCAAGAAGCATAAAATACCTAGGAATAAATCTAACCAAAGATGTAAAGGATCTGTATGCTGAAAAGTATAGAAAGCTTATGAAGGTAATTGAAGAAGATTTAAAGAAATGGAAAGACATTCCCTGCTCATGGATTGGAAAAATAAATATTGTCAAAATGTCAATACTACCCAAAGCTATCTACACATTCAATGCAATCCCAATCAAAATTGCACCAGCATTCTTCTCGAAATTAGAACAAGCAATCCTAAAATTCATATGGAACCACAAAAGGCCCCGAATAGCCAAAGGAATTTTGAAGAAGAAGACCAAAGCAGGAGGCATCACAATCCCAGACTTTAGCCTCTACTACAAAGCTGTCATCATCAAGACAGCATGGTATTGGCACAAAAACAGACACACAGACCAATGGAATAGAATAGAAACCCCAGAACTAGACCCACAAACGTATGGCCAACTCATCTTTGACAAAGCAGGAAAGAACATCCAATGGAAAAAAGACAGCCTCTTTAACAAATGGTGCTGGGAGAACTGGACAGCAACATGCAGAAGGTTGAAACTAGACCACTTTCTCACACCATTTACAAAAATAAACTCAAAATGGATAAAGGACCTAAATGTGAGACAGGAAACCATCAAAACCTTAGAGGAGAAAGCAGGAAAAGACCTCTCTGACCTCAGCCGTAGCAATCTCTTACTCGACACATCCCCAAAGGCAAGGGAATTAAAAGCAAAAGTGAATTACTGGGACCTTATGAAGATAAAAAGCTTCTGCACAGCAAAGGAAACAACCAACAAAACTAAAAGGCAACCAACGGAATGGGAAAAGATATTTGCAAATGACATATCGGACAAAGGGCTAGTATCTAAAATCTATAAAGAGCTCACCAAACTCCACACCCGAAAACAAATAACCCAGTGAAGAAATGGGCAGAAAACATGAATAGACACTTCTCTAAAGAAGACATCCAGATGGCCAACAGGCACATGAAAAGATGTTCAGCGTCGCTCCTTATCAGGGAAATACAAATCAAAACCACACTCAGGTATCACCTCACGCCAGTCAGAGTGGCCAAAATGAACAAATCAGGAGACTATAGAGGCTGGAGAGGATGTGGAGAAACGGGAACCCTCTTGCACTGTTGGTGGGAATGCAAATTGGTGCAGCCGCTCTGGAAAACAGTGTGGAGGTTCCTCAGAAAATTAAAAATAGACCTACCCTATGACCCAGCAATAGCACTGCTAGGAATTTACCCAAGGGATACAGGAGTACTGATGCATAGGGGCACTTGTACCCCAATGTTCATAGCAGCACTCTCAACAATAGCCAAATTATGGAAAGAGCCTAAATGTCCATCAACTGATGAATGGATAAAGAAATTGTGGTATATATACACAATGGAGTACTATATGGCAATGAGAAAAAATGAAATATGGCCTTTTGTAGCAACGTGGATGGAACTGGAGAGTGTGATGCTAAGTGAAATAAGCCATACAGAGAAAGACAGATACCATATGGTTTCACTCTTATGTGGATCCTGAGAAACTTAACAGGAACCCATGGGGGAGGGGAAGGAAAAAAAAAAAAAAGATGTTAGAGTGGGAGAGAGCCAAAGCATAAGAGACTGTTAAAAACTGAGAACAAACTGAGGGTTGATGGGGGGTGGGAGGGAGGGGAGGGTGGGTGATGGGTATTGAGGAGGGCACCTTTTGGGATGAGCACTGGGTGTTGTATGGAAACCAATTTGTCAATAAATTTCATATATATAAAAAAAAAACCACATAGGCATTATTGGGTGGGAATATATATATATAAATAAGTATAAATAAGTGGAAGTGATATAATATGAACTAAGTAATTGCTTTCAAAGTGATTGTAATCAAACTGGGTAACAAATAACACTAATGAAATAGGGAATAAATCAAGATTGCTTGTGGTTAAATGTTAAGTGCTGTGATGACAGACAAGGGCAGTTACATTAAAGATCCAAAGATAAGAGTATTCATGGGACGGAACTCTGTTAGGACTTCATGGAACAGGTGTAATATGAGGGGACTTTGATTAGTCCATGTGTTGGAAGAACATGAAATAATTCATAGAGGAATCATCCACCAAAGAGGCATGGTCTGACAGTGGCGAGGTGACTGGACTGCATACTTTCTGCTGAAGTAAGGAGGGCTGAGGTAATAGGCATAGTACACAGAGATTACTAAGGTCCCTGAGAAGCAATTAGAGATAATTTACAGTTAATTCTAGTTATTCATGGTAAATACATTCTATACAGTCACCGCAAACATTGAATTAGCAATACTGAACCATTGCTTATAGGGGAAATACAGTGAAAGGTTCCCATGAACCTCTGGTAACATTTTCTTCAACTTATCAATACCTAAGCTTATTTTTTGTGTGTTTTTGCTTAAAGACAGGTATTATATTTAATGTATATTGTTGATTCATTAACATTTAACTTATGGCCAACAGCTCATCCTGAACAGGGATTATCTAACATGTCTTTTCTTCATAAGGTACATCACAGTGTTCTTGTGCTTAGGAACATTAGACAGCACTTCAACACTACGCTTGAGACCCATTTTAAACAACAAAATTATCAACAAACATGACAAAGATATGAAAAACATGGTACTATGTAGACCACAAAAGGACAGTTGTTTACAGTCTGAGAGCTGAAATAAGAAGGCAGAGTGTCTCGTTGTTCATTTTCAGCTGGAAACACAAATGATGGACGATTCAAATTTTTTGTTGCTCTATGCATGTCTATGAATGATCTTTAAAGTGCCTGAGTATTGATTTTGGGGTTACAAATAAATTTTTGTGAGTAGGCAAATTCACAAATATGAAATCTGTGAATGATGACAATTAAATACATTTGATGAGGTAAACTAGTCAGCCATTAACAAGATCTGAGCAGAGGAATTACAATAAGTAATATGTAGGAAGCTCAGTTAGTTGCTCATTCAGTCATCAAACATTAAAGGAGCCTCACTGTGTGTTAGAGGTTGCACAAGATACTTGGAATACAAATGAGTGAATGTGGTGCCTACCCTTAAGGAACTTACATCTATGCAGACGTGGTCTATAGGAGAGCCTGGGGGAAAAATGAGTTAACTAGAAATCTCCTTGCCAGAATCATTCTTGAGGTAATAAGGACTGGCTTTTGCAAAGTGGCAGTGGCAGTGTGGAGAAAAGGCAAACATGAAGGGAGAATTAACTGGTTTTTATTTTTGCTTGAATAGTAGAGTGGGGGGAAATTTCCATGTATTCTAATTTTTAGGTTGAAGACAGTTATGTCAAATATATGTGCTTATGTTCCAGGAAAAGATGTCTTCCTCAAAATAGGTGGCTTGCAGAGGGAAATCTGTCCCTCTTTTTCCTCAGGACTGCTGTATGCTTCAGATGTCATTAAGTATAGAGTGATGAAAACCACATTCTTTAAAATTAAGAATGAAATAAAATGAAAAGATTAGATTTACTCCTGAAGCAGAACACAGAAGTTTTACAGATTCCAGAGATCTTGTTGATTTCTATTTGGACAAGTTGAGAAAAATTTGGTAATAATATTCTATCTGTTGACCTCAGGTATTCATCTTGCCCACACACAGTAACCATGGTCAGCAACAAAGAACTTAATTGTTAAGCTTCTCTTGGTATATGCATGGCTACTTTAATTATTTGTATTATGTTTTCTGAAGTTTTTTTGAGTGTAATTTCCCTTGTCTTTAGAGCAAGAAGTATGTCATGTTGATTTATTAATCAGTAACATCCTCCTTACGATGCTTGGAAAGGACTTGAAAGTTCTGAGTCTGTAACTACTGTGCTAATTTGTTATACCCCAGCAAGCTTCTCCTTTTATTGTGTGAGGTCATAGGCCAGATAATCTAGAATCAAGTTAATTTTGAATCAAGTAAATCCATCAAATAATTATTCCATTCCTGCTGTCAGGCACTGTTAAAGGCCTGGGAATTAGAAAAATGGAAAAGTTCCTATCTTGAAAGAGCTGACAATTGTCAAAGTTTAAGAGATTCTCAAAACATTAAAATATCAGGTTGATATTTTAAAACATTAAAATAACAGGTTGATATTTCAACTTACAGACAAATCTTCTAAATGTAATGTAAAAGGTGGAACAAGAAGAACCTATTTTCTTTTGAGAAATGTCTATTCAGGTTTTTTCCACTTTTTTGGCAGGGTGCACTTTTGGGTTTTATTTCTTTTGCTCTTGAGTTGTATGAGTTTCTTATATGTTTTGGATATTAATCCCTTGTCAGATATATGCTTCAAAAATATTTTCTCCCATTCTGTAAGTTGCCTTTTCACTCTGTTGATGGTTTGCTTTACAGTGCAGAATGTTTTTAGTTTCATGTAGCCCCACTTGTTTACTTTTGTTTTTGTTGTCCGTGCTTTTGATTTCATATTCTTGAAATCATTGCCAAGACCAATGCCATGAAGTTTTTCCCTATTTCCTTCTAGGAGTTACACAGTTTCAAATCTTACATTTAAGTCTTTAATTCATTTTGAGCTGATTATTTTATGTGATGTCAGATTAGGGTCCAATTTCATTCTTTTACATATGGATATCCAGTTTTCCCAACACCATTTGTTGAAGAGACTATTCTTTCCCCATGTGTATTCTTGTTACCCCTGTTGATGTCGTTATATGCTTGGATTTCTTTCTGGGCTCTATTCTGTTCTGTAGGTTCCATATCTGTCTATATGCCAGTACCATACTGTTTTTATTGTTGCAGCATGGTAATGTATTTTGAAATCAGGAAGTATAATGCCCCCAGCTTTGTTATTCTTTTTAAAGATTGATGTGGATGGGGCACCTGGGTGGCTCACTTGGTTAAGCGTCCGACTTTGGCTCACGTCATGATCTTGTGGTTCATGGGTTCAAGCCCTGCATTGGACTCTGCTGACAACTCAGAGGCTGGAGCCTGCTTTGGATTTTGTGTGTGTGTCTCTCTCTACCTCTCCCCTGCTCACATTCTGTCTCTCAAAAATAAAAGTAAACATTAAAAAATTAAATATTGATGTGATTGATTGTAGTCTTTTTTGATTCCAAATGAATTTTAGAATTATTTTTTTATTTTTGTAGAAAATGCCATTGGCATTTAATGCGAATCAAAACCACAATGAGCTATCACCTCACATCTGTCAGGATGGCTATTGTCAAAAAACAAAGGAAGGTGTTGGCTCCAAGGATGTAGAGAAATTGGAACCCTTGTACACTGTTGGTGGGAATGCAAAATGGTATAGCTGCTATGGAAAACAGTATGAGGTTGTTTGAAAGTAAATATAGAAGTACCATATGATCCAGCAATGCCAATTTTTGATATTTATTCAAAATAATGAAAATCTGCATTTCAAAGAGGTATTTGCACTTCCATTTTATTGTAGCACTATTCACATCTGTCTGAATGTGGAAACAGCCTAAATGTCCATTGATAGATGAATAAAAAAACATGGTGTGTGTACACACTCACACACATACACGCACACACACACACACACACACACACACACACACACACTAGAATATTATCCAGCCTTAAAAAAGAAGGAAGATCTGTAATATATGATATCATGGATGAACCCCTGGGAACATTATGCTAAATAAGGCAATCAGAGAAGGACAAATACTGCATGAGTCCACTTATATGAAGTATTTTTAAATAGTCAAATTCAGGGAATCAGGGTGGAATGGTGATTGCTAGGGGTTAGGGGAGGGAGAAATAGGGAATTACTCATCAACAAGCATAATGTTTCAGTTAAGCAAGATGAATAAATTCTAGAGGTCTGATTTATAACGTATCTATAGTCAACAATATTGTCTTGTACACTTAAAAATTTAAGAGGGTAGATTTCATGTTAAGCGTTCTTATCACAATGAAATAGAAAAGAAAGAGGACTGCTCAGTCAAGTCTCTGCCTCTAAAAAACCTTTCACACTCATTGTACAACAGGGATTTTCAAAGTTAATCCTTTACAAGGAGACAAGAGATGGAAATCAAGTTCTGGAGGAAATGTGGCTTAAGACAAATATCTTTCCTGAGAAGGTTTTCCCACTTTCCTCTTTTTTATCTTTTTATATTTTTTTATCTTTTTTCCTCTTTTATTCATTTATGTTTTTCTTCTCTAAATCATCTATAAAATGGAAACACTCCTTGATTCTCTACTTTATACCCTGAACACTTTCTTGTTAGGCAATAATCAGCAAGTTCAACAAATTAATAGGTCACAGAAATTCTCATGCAGAAGTGTAAGCAATAATAAAATACTTCAGGTTGGTTTCTCTTGAGAGTTACCATCCAGGAGGATTTGATTTGGGTGTGTTCTATAGTATTTCAGTTGTGGATACATGCTCAGGGTTATCCTGTCCATGGTTATTGGAGATTAAATTCTCATACCTTGACTTGGCTTTTATTACCAGACAAAATGGTCTTTGTTTTAATAAATACCCATAATTATAAATGACTATTCTAGGAAGGCCACAGTACTGGTGTGTTTGAGACAGTATCTCTTGCCTAGAAGTTTCAACCAAAGGACCCTTATTTAAGTGCAATGCATTCTGTAAATGCAGTATTGTGAGAATTGTTGAGAAATGATTTATAAAAGGCTGTTTTAACCATATGTCTCTTCAGGTAGTTGCTGAAAGCAATGTGAAATAATTTGGTCCTGTGTGTGGAATGTTATGGGGCCTGTCTGCTGCAGAAAGGGGAAGGTAACTGCCTGTGGGGGTCGTGTGTCAAGGAAAAGGCCCACCCACTCTAATTATGAGTCTTGCCCCAAATCCCATCTTTCTAGTCTTAAGAGTAGAACACTAGAGTAAGTTCATTTACACTTGAAGGATTAGTTAAAATAGAATTTTCCTACTTCCTGAAATTGCAATATTAGCAATTTCTGTCAGGATTATTGCATATTTTAAATGAGGTCATCTATGTAAAGTACATTGTAATGTAATATTATTATGACATCAGCTAATATATATATATACAGTAGTAGTAGTAGTAGTAGTAGTATCAGAAGTCCTGTCCTTCCTGTACTTTCTGAACTTCCTGTACTTCCTGTCAGGGTCTGAAGAATTTGCTGGTCAAATCTCAATTCTTTTTAAGTGATGGCTTAAAAAAAAACATTTTGTTGAAGTATAATTGATATATAAAAAAGTGTACATGTTTAATTTATAAATTTGATGAGTTTGGACATATGTATTACCCAATGAAAGCACAGTATTGGTTCTTAGTTTTGGTTGGGCTCCATGCCACTGATATAAGTCACTTGCTAAGCTAACATAAGGCTACACCTGTGTTCAGCTGAGTAAGGTAGGTGATGCATGTTACTTTTCACTCTTTATTACTAGATGGGACAAAATCAATGTGGAGTAATTTGAAGACTAACAAATCATATCCCATTTCCAAGAGATACATTTTGGTTAACAAACTCCTTTCTAAGATGTAAATAAGCTGGGTCTCGTTTTTCATCAGACCTGATAACCAAGATCAGATAAAGCATGAGAATGTATTGATGCCTGAAGTGGGCAGGAAGGGGAATTTTGGGCTTGGGACTGTTGGTGAAAGACTGATTCTGTTGGAAGGCATGCCTTGTGGGTGCCTTCAGGACCAGGCTGAACAAGATGGAGGTAGGAAGGTGTGGGTGTGTACTTTGCCAAGGGCGGGTGAATGGTTGATGTGTCACTGAAATTCCCCAGCAGGCTGCCTATAGCTCTTTGGCAGTGGGGTAGTAGGTTGCCAATGGCTGAGGAGAGATGTCGGAATGTGTTTGGAAGGCAGCAAATTAAAAACGATTTATGTTTTTGGCCAGATCAGTCTCTTCTAACATAACTTCTTCAGCTATTCAAGTTCAGGCTAGTATCTCTCCTCTCAGTATTGGCTTTCCGTTCTGGAAGGTAAGGTTAAAAGGGAAAGGAAATAGAAGGGGTAGAAAAGAAGAGCATTTTCTCCCTTTTCCTGGTGGATAAGTAGATCAGACTTCTAGATCCCTTATCTCTACCTTCTTTTTCATCTTTACTATGTGCATAAGCCAGGGATTTAAAAACCTATTCCTAGGAATGCTTAAGCCACCCACTCCCCCCCCCCCTTTCTTTTTTCCAAATTGGCCTTCTGTGTAGAAATGGCCCTCTTTCCTAACTGCTAACAGAAATAGTGTTCTTTCAAAAATTGAATTCTTGTCTCTTCTAAATATAGAGGTGAAGATAGCAAGTTACCTTGGGAGGAAATTTTACACTTACTTGAAAAATCACAAGTGATTTCCTTCAGATATGTAAACCTAGGGGTCTGATATTTTAAAGAAAGAGTCCCAAGGCGTCTGTTGGACTTTATAAAGGCAGCATCTCTCAGAATCCTCTTTGGTATGCAGTTTTTATAAGAAAACTAGTTGGGATAGAAGTGATAAATTAGAAAAAATAATAGATGTAACTATATTTGTATGTTAAACTGGTGAAGTAGGTCAGGCTAGTTATACTCTTAAGGGGGTTATGAAAATTTATCTTGGGACACCTTAGTGATTGCTTGGAGGAAACTTGAGGAAATGCAATAGACAGTTTATGCCAGGTCTCCTGTAGACAACAGAAAAGTACAACTAGTGAAGGGAACAAACCTGGAGTACTTTTGTCCACTTGGAGAGAAGGATCAGCCTCTTACATAGAGGCACGCTTATTCCTTCTTGGAGATGCAAAGAGAGGCATTTCCTATCCCATCACCTATGATGCCCCTTTTCCCAGCCCTTCTTCCTTTACCCCTCCTTATACCACTCTTGAATGTGAATTCCATGTCAGCAGAGGTTTTGTCTGTCTTGTTCACTGTTGAATCCTCAGTGTTTAGAATGTTGTCTGGCACCCAGGGAGGACTCAATAAATTACATGTTTTCGATTTAATACATAGATAAATTTAAATTTGGTGAAAAATTAAGTTGTTTAATGATAGGATCTAAAGAGACCTTCTGGAATTATTAGCTGAACCTACCAAGATAAAACTTAATAGGAAAAATATAAAAGCCTGTCCTTGGGTTCATAAATCAACTATACAAGGTCCTCAGATGGAAAAATATAATTTGTGATATGTGGGGAAAAATTTTAAATATTTTTATTTTTGAGAGAGAGAGAGAATGTGAGCAGAGGAAGAGAGAGAGGATCTGAAGCAGTCTCTGTGCTGTCAGTGGAAAGTGCAATGCAGGGCTTGAGCTCACACACCAGGAGATCATGACTTGAGTTGAAATCAGACCCTTAACTGACTAAGCCACCCAAGCACCCCATGAAAAATTTAATTGACAATAAACACAATATAATTTAGTAGGGTGCTCTGACTACAATAAAAATTTCATGTGATCACAGGCCATATTGAGATATGATATCTAGAGCAGAGAAGGCGATAGTACTTGTCTTTTTCATGCTGATCAGGTGGTATTGGAGTACTGTTTGTTTGTTTGTTTGTGTACTACGTTCCAAACAAGATGTAAGTAAATAAGAGTGTGTTAAATAGAAACTAGCCAGAACAGTGAGGGGCTTGGAACAGGAGCTAATTGGTAGTATTAAGGATATTTTTAGTAAGGCTATGAAAAGGTTCAATGAGCTTGAATCTTCAAATATCTGAGGGGCTATTATGTGAAGAGATACTATATTTGTTCTCTGTGTTTTTAAGGGCTGAAACTAGGGCAATAGGGCAGAGGTTTCAAGAAGACAGATTTATCTTACCACAGAGAAGGATTTCTAAATGTGTCTGAGCTCTACAGAGCCTTGCAGGGGGTGAATCTTCTGTATCTGGAGTCATTCAAGCAGAGACTGCACTAAGGCTCTAGTGTCTGGTTGATTTGGAGGATCAAAAAGACAACTTCATTGAAGTTAAGCTGTGTGGGCAGGTGGAGCTGCCAGGAGGCATGACATGCTTCACTAATTTGAGGTCCAGCCTGACCTCAGAATTTTTTCAGTGAACCACTTGCTGGGATACAATTTAAAATTATTCCAGCTGTTCTGGCGCTGTGACACCCAAATAATGTAACTCAGATCACCTGGAATTTGTAAGTGGTTGCAATTATTCATTTAAAACTACTGGGCATTGGCTCTGTGGTAGGTACTTGCTAGGGGTTGAAATAGACTAATGAATGAGATTCAGTCTCTGTCCTCAGGACCACTGTGCTAGAAGACCAACATTTCAGCTTAGAGTCTCCATTCTTAGACTTCACTGAACATTTGATTCATTTCCTTGTATAATCTGTATGTTCATTGGTTCTCCAGGCAGACTAGCATTTCCCTAAGGGCAGAGATCGTTACTGTCCTTTAACTTTTGTAGAATCTCATAGCACAATGGTTGGCATAATAGTGGGTATTTGATAAATGCTTATGTAAATAAAACAGATCGCATAGATCACTGCTCTGCAAATGAGTTAAGAATCAGAAGAAGTCCTAAGAAAGACCAATGGAGGGAAAATGGCTTAAAACTGGAGGAATCGTTAAGAAGTCTCCTTCCAGGCCTTGGGATGGGAGCAACAGTGTATTTGGTGGGGGGGGGGGGGGGGGGGCTGACAAAGCCAGATTGGCTGAAGGATGATGGTGCTGGACCACAGAGCCACTAGACAGGCCATGACAAAGAAGTTGGCTAAGGGGTCTCACCAATTTCAGGCATCACTTAGTCAAATACATAATTCAGTACCAAATAGCACATACAAGAATGAGTTGTTGAAGCATTAGAATTTCCAGGGTTTGAATCATCAAAAAGAGGAGAAAGTTTCAGAGCAGTCTGAAGCTCAGTGTCAAAGTAGGGAAGTGCTTTCCTTATAGGGAATGGGCATGAGCTCAGAGAACCAAATCTGAAGAGGAGCTCACTATCAAAAAACAGAGGCTAATTTTTCTAATAAGCAGCATTTTGAACAAGTTGAGGAATCCACTGAATCTAGAAGCCATGTCTTCCCTTAGCAATGAGTCTCTTTAATTTGGTCTAGCACCCAAAAGAGAGGATTGTGGTGAGGAGAAGGAACCAGGGCTGGGGGCCAGGCTGAGCTGGCTGGTTGATGCAGGTGAACACTCACATTTGAACAAACAAACAATAAGTGCTTCATCTCTTAATTCATTTCTACATTTTGAGTGTTGTTTTCTTTTCACATGGTTTCTCAGGAATAATTCCTTTTGTAAAAGCCCATATCTATTGAGTCTTTTTATGGGAGTGTGGCACTAAGCGCATAGGCTCTGAGCACTGGAGAAAAACTGCTAAGTCCAACTGTTAGCTTTGCCTCTTGCTGGGCAGCATCTTTGAGCACGTGTCTTCACCTTTGTAAGCTTCACTTTCCTTGTTGTAAAGTGAGGTGTGAGGATTAAATGAGATAATGTCTGTAAAGCTCTTCACATAGTATATGAGGTCAAAGTTAGCTATGTGTTTATGAATGCTACCAAGGTTCAAGATGGCACCATGATGATTTCTGCTTCCAAGCTTAAAGGGAGACATCTTCATTTTTAAGAAGGAAGAGGAGGTAAATTCTGCTTTGGGCATATTGAGTTTAATGAGTCTGTGGAAAATTTAGGTTGAATTATAGCTAAGGGTCTGGCATTCAGGAGAGGGACACGGCTGAAGATTTGAATTTGTCAAAATGCGGAGATGGTCAGTAAAGGAGAATGTCTGAGAAGAGTATGTATGTATTAATTTATGTATTTAATTTTATTTTTTTAATGTTTATTTATTTTTGAGGCAGAGAGAGACAGAGCATGAGCAGGGGAGGGACAGAGAGAGGGAAACACAGAATCCGAAGCAGGCACCGGGCTCTGAGCTGTCAGCACAGAGCCCAATGCAGGCCTCGAACCCACGAACTGTGAGATCATGACCTGAGCTGAAGTCGGATGCTTAACCAACTGATCCACCCAGGCACCCCTAGAGGAGAGTATTTAAAGTGAAGTGGTATTTGAAGTGTTTCTAAGGTGTCTGCCTTCTGTATTCAAGAGTTATCTGAAGAAAGTGAATGTGAAGGGGATCAGTAGGAGCAGCTAGAGGTGGATGGAAAACTGGGGTGGAGGAATATTGAGGAGGTAAGAGGATGGATGTTTGATTAAGGAAGAAATGGTTGAGGAAGCTAAGTCGAGTGAGCCAGACTAGAGGTGGCCGTGGATATAGCAAATATTATCTAACTGGTTTCCTTGGTCAGGGCAGGTGGTGGAGCAGTGGTGGAAAAAGCCAAACTGTTGATTGAGAAATGAAAGGGCTTATTTGTGATATATTAAAGGAAAATTCAGATTACAAAATTAAGTGCCCAGTAGGACCCATTTTACTAAAAAATGCACAGAAGTATTTACACTGGTGATTGTCTTTAAAGCATAATAACTTCTTTGGTAGTACCATCTGCTGACAGTAAAGAATGGAAGTCCAAGCTTCCCCCAACTATTATTCTCCATTCTGTGCTGCTTCCAACAGCTTCTGGCTTTCAGACGTTCAGCCTGATTTCCAATCTGCTCTAAATTCCAAGGCTGAACTCTGCTTCCGGTGCCTGATTTTCAGTGCTCTCCAAAGACTGAGCAATTACACAGCCCTGGCTCTTCCTGCTGTTTTGTAACATATTCCACCTCCACCCACCCAGCCTGACCCTGGAACACAAATCCTGGCAGAAGTATGTGCTCATGCTGGGCCTCATGAGGGGCTGGAGCAAGGGTACTGTACTTACAGGTCATGTGATAGAGACATAAATGTTTCAAAGAAAGTTTTGCTAATTAGCAAATTGAAGCCCCAGCAAAATCGGAGTCTTCTAGGGTTACCGTAGGAAACATGTTCCCACAGAACCACTTCCCACTTTCCCATGCTGAGTCATGTCCTGGTTTCACTTTTTTCACGCCAGATACAACTGTTGTCAATGACACAAAAACATTTTATCATTGATTAGGGAATTTTACATACTTGAAAACTAGTTTTATTTTTAAACTCAGTTATGAGAGAAGCAGCAAGCTGTGAGTTTTGGGGAATACATGTTTCTACTCACCTCCAGGCTTCACAGCACCCCCTCTGGTCTGTGTGACTTTGGGCAAATTCTGAACCTTTGTCTTAGTTTCATCATCCGTGAAAGAGAATTGTGACACCAACCTTACCCATTCGTTGTAAGAAATTCATGTCAGGATGGTGCCCAGGGCTAGCACAGTTGATTGCTTTTTTTGTAAGCTCTCTCCAACTCTTATTATTTTACTTCTGGAAAGCATCTCATCCTTTTCCTGATTGAGAAGGGAAATAGAAAAATATAGCCACATAGTTGAACTGTCATTTCTCTCTCAAAATATTCCTTTCTCCCCCAACTTTCTCCTCTCCTCTATAATACTGAGCTTAGCTTGCCTTCTCTGGGTATAATATTTTTGAAATATCAACGAGTGTTATGTTTTTCCCCTCATGTACTTTTTTCCCCTCTGTCTCTTCCTTGACCTCATAATAATAGCTCACATTCACCGTTTCAGGAGAGGGAGAAAGTTTTGAGATTGTGTTTCCCTCTGGGAATTAGAGGAAGAGAGATGGCTAGATAGAGGTGGCTTGAAGGGCAAGGAGGAGAACTTCTCACTCTTTGCCCCTCTCACCACTAAGGATTCCTTGAGCTGTCAGAATAGAAGTAGATGGGGAAAGGCAGGAAATTTTGGGGAGTCCTGAGAAGCGTCTGTGTCCATCTGTGGGCCAAGACTGGGGCTTGGGTAATAGCCAGAGACTATGTGGGATCTGAGGCAGAAAGGGCTTATACATCACTTTTCTGTAGAGCTCTGGGTAGGTGGTGAAATGGTAGAGAAAATGGCCCCCGGTATTATTCTACCCAGATGGGACTTGGGAAGCCTCATAGAGTTTCTCACACCATATTGTGGTGAGAGTCATGGATGATACCTTGGCATCCAAGAATGGCACAGGAAGAGTTTCTGAAGGGACCATGCAGTTAGAAACAAAGGACATTTCTTCAGGCATCCAGATAGACTAGCCACCAAGTACAAGGTGTGATAAGGGAAGGGTTAGCAGTTGCCAGCATGGAGAGAGGTTCCAAAGCAAGTGCTCGTTCAGTTCCTTACTCCCTCTACAGACACATACAGACACACACAGTTCACACACATACCAGCCTCACATGTGCACATCATGTGCACATACCTAGATACCTAAGCACTAGATAGGATTCCAGAATTTAGATGAAAACAAAACTCAGAGAAAATTAAATCACATTTCTGCTATCCCAGTGGAATGGGGAACCTAAGAAAGAGACTGGATTCTAAAAAAATAGAGTTACATTTCTTACACATTAGAATTTGTGGATTAAGATACATATCTGCCATGCTTTATTGTCTATCCTTTATTTTTATTTATTTTAATTTTTATTTTACTTTTTTTTTACTGAGATATAATTGACATATAACATTATGTTCCAAGTGTACAACATAGTGATTTGATATTTGTATGTATTGTGAAATTACCACAATAAGTGTCATTAACATCTGTCACCCATACATAGTTACAATATTTTATCCTTTAAAAATTTTTTCTTTCCCTTATTGCTTCCCTCCTTTCCTCCCTCCCTCCCTCTCTCCTTCCCTTTATTTTCTGTTTTCTTTCTTTTTCTCTTTTTTAAAATTTTGCATTATTCTTCTTTGTCACTTTATATACCTTATTTTCCCTTGGCTTATATATATGCTTAGACCTCTTTTAACATTAATGCCAAAAAGTAGTAAACTCCAGGACCCACGCCTTACCAATACTATCTATCTGGAGCCCACCGTAAACCAAACTCATTATTCTTTTAATTCCTGTTTGTATCAGATGCTATAAGAAGTCCCAGACTCACGGGTAGGACACCTTTCACACTTAAATTCTCATACAGTTTTGTAAATCCCCAATTTTATATCATGCCCAATCCCTCCCCAACTCCTAAAATCTTTCCAGTTGAGTCCTTTGGAACTCATGGGACATCATGGCCAAATCTCCAAGGCATCAGTTGTTTGGATCTGAGTTTGTTTTCAGATCCATGCTTCACTCCTTCCCTCCTGTGCTTCCCTCCTATGGTGGCAGGGCTCCTCAAAAGCTCCCTTGTCAGCCAGCTACCATCTAGGTTCAGCCATTAGGAGGCACTGGTGGGACATTAAAGGGTGATAGGAAAGGAGAAACCAGGGCATTCTTGTCTTTCTCTCCCCTCCAGCAGAAGCTACAACTTCTCTTTGGTTCTAGCTCCTTCTGGATGACCTTCCTCTGTGGTCCCAGTTACTGTTTGTTCCATTTCCTGCCAGGTGGCCCAGCTCCTCTACCCTGGTACCATCACCTCCTCCTAGCTCTCTAACCAAATCTGTGAGAGAGGCCTACTCCTGTTGATCTCTGAGTTTCTTCATTGTACCCTGAACTTTTTACCTCTTCCAATACTTTTGTAATCAATTCTTCAAATGAAAGGAGTTATCTGGTGTGGGCTTTCTTCTCTTGACTGGACACTAATGATACAGTCTTGTTCACCTTCCTGCTCTTACCAAAACCAGGACCTACTCTGAGGTTCCTACTTGCCCTGTAGTCCTTTCCATTTGGGATGGTTGTTTTCCTCCCATTGGGTCTAAATGTGCCATTATCAGACCAATTTGTCTTTCATTCTCCCTAAACCATTTATACATTGATTCTCATGTCATTAGACTGTATTGTCTACTGTTGTTTGTCTTTTGCTCCTGGCATCATTCATTTCTGGATTATTTTAGCTAATAGTCTTTTCTTATTCTCTTTAATAGTAGTTCTGTCTTAATCCTTGGTGATTTCAATACACATATAAATAATCCCTCCAACATTTTTCCACTTCTGGAACTCTTCTTCACTGATGATACTGCCTTCTAATCTACCTTAACCATTCATTTCCTTGGTAATATGCTAGGCCTTATTATTTTTATTAACTACAACCACTTTATAATCTTAATTTTATATAACCCACCTTCTGATCACTCCCTCTAGTGCCCTGTATTTCTTTCTTCTTTCTTTTCTTTTCTTTTCTCTTTTCTTTTCTCTTTCATCTATCTATCTATCTATCTATCTATCAGAGAGAGAGAGAGAGAGAGAGAGAGAGAGAGAGAGCAGGGGAGGGGCAGAGAGAGATGGAGAGAGAATTTTGAGCAGGCTCCACTCTCAGCAAGGAGCCTGACACAGGGCTCAATCTCATGACCCTGAGATCATGATCTGAGATGAAATCTGGAGTCAGATGCTTCACCAAAGGAGCCTTCCAGGCACCCTGCTAATGCCCTATATTTCTGGCTCACTCTCTCTGGTAGTCAAATTTCATCCGTTCCTTGATCTCAGCATAAGTTTCAGTGCAATTCTTCTGCCTTTTCACTGCTTACTGCTCCCCATGTCTTTATTTTCCTCTTTATGTAAACTAAATTCTGTTAATTACTCACTCTTGTGCATACAGCCTCAAATATCTGGAGCCCTTCTCTTACTTCATTGTATTAGTTTGTCAAAATTTCACTCCTCATTAAGACCAATTTTCTGTCTGCTCTTCACCTGAATCTGAGCAAGTGCATACATCTGAGCAAAATACAGCCACCTGAGTCAGGAACATGACCATCAAGGGGCCCATAATGCTGACTGAGAAACCAAATGTATTTTCTTGGCCATTCATTGCCCTCTATTTCAGATGATTATTTCACAACTCTGCTCTCCTCAGACCTTGTGTCAGTCATGAAGGTGTGCCACTCAGATCTGTCAAGAGCACAGGTGATGGACAGCTTTTAGTTGCTACATATTTGGGTTCATTGTGGCATTGATACCAACACTGTGCTATCCCGTGGATGGCTCCTAACCAGTGGCTGAGTATAGTGGTAGGACTGGAGTTCGATACTCCTGTCTGATGTGGGACTTTTCTTTTGGGAATCTTACCTTGGGAATATAATCATTGACCTGGTTGAGACTTCCTCAGAACTGTACTGCAGTTCGAGGGTCTTCTCACCAAATCCTTTTTTATTTCTTCTTTCATACATAGAATATCTGCATTGCAGTTTGAAGGCTTCCCCCATTATTATTCACAGGTGTTCCTCCAATAAATCCCTTGTACATCTACTTCCATCTAATCTCTGCTTCTTGGAGAATCAGAATTAGTCTTGAACAGGTGACTACTCTCACTCCAACCTTCCTCTTAGCTGAAGATGGTGTTTCTTATATCAGTAAAAAATCAAAGCTATAAGAATAGAATTTCTACAAAGTCATACCATTTTATTTATTCAGTTATTAGCATCTATACACTTATAGTCTGTCTTTCCATCTGTTACTATAGATTGCATATTGTTTTTATTATCTAAAACCAAAGTCTTCTTAGGCACCAGATTTCACCCCAACTTTGCTACTCAAGGAACTTTATCCAGTAATTTTTTTCCAGTAAACTTTATCCTATCTACACCTCCTCTCTTTTCCATATTACTGCTTTCCCCTGTTTATCATTCCCATCAGTAAACAAACATGTTGTTTCCCGCTTAAAAAAAAAAACAAACTTTCTTGACCTCACTTCTTCTCTACCCCTTGCACATTTCTTTCCCCCCTTTCACCTAAATTCCTCAAATGTATTATATATATTTCCACATTTCCAGTTTCTTTCCTCCCAACCTCTGAGTATAATTCAATCCAGCTTTCATGCACTTTACCAAAACTGCTATCGTTGAGGTTACCAATGGCCTCAATGACTAAATTTAATGATATATTTTAAATCAAATCTGTACTTGATACAGTTAATGACTCCCTCCTATTTTTTCTTTTATTTATTAATATTCAGTACATGACACATTTTTGATTAACTGCCTTCCTCGTTTACTTCAGCATATTCCTGGGCTTATTTAGTACAATGGAATGTTCCAGAGTTCTATATACTCATTCATTGATGATCTCATTCAGTCCCATGGATTTGATTATAATCTAAGTATTGCCAAGTTGTAATGCTAGCTTGGATCTCCTTGAATTCCAGGCTAATATATTTATCTTTCTACTTGATGTGTCTAGTTCATTGTTTAATAATATGTCCAAAACCAAAATCCTCATCTTCTTCCACACCTGTGCAAATTCACCACAACAAAAATTGGCTTTACTATAGTCATTGACTTCTCTGTTAATGGCGATACTATCTGTCTAGTCGCTCAGGTTACAATCATTGGAGCCTTCCTGGATAATTCTCCTTCTCTCACATTCAAAATCCAATCTCTTAGTAAATCTCTACATTCTACATTTAAAGTATGTATACCCCAACAAACACTGCTTTCACTGCTATTGGCAGTTCACTTTGCATCACCCCTCACCTGAATTTGTGTGACATCTTCTAACTGGTCTCTTGTTTCAACTCTTGATCATATACAGTCTTTTCTCAATCTCAAACAAAGAGATTCTTTAAAAAGCAAGTCAGCAGTGGCATATAAGAAGCAAGTTTCTAGTTTTAATCTAGTTCCTCAAAAGAGAACCACCTATATTACACAACTCATGATCCAGAATGTGATTCTTTAAACTGAAGGCCCTATAGGCAGAAGTGGCCTTGCATCTGCATTATTTAACACTTCAGTCAATTAACTAAATGACAGCACAAGGAACATACTCATTAAGTCTGCATGGGAAGCTTGGCTGGAAGGAAGGCAGTGGCTAGCATCGGTGAAAATACTAATCAGCTTGCTGTGACCATGTCTAATTGGAGTCTTTATCAAGAGCAACACAACAAAACTTGGCAAGGACAGTATAGACAAAGATAAGATGGGAAAATACTGAACTAGTTGAGACCTCTGAGGTCAAGGCTTAATTCTGCCATCTACTAGGTAAATACATATTTATCAGGTAAATTCATCTTCACAGTGACTCTCTGGCATAGGTAATAGTATCCTCCCCACTTGATAGATGAGGAACTGGACTTGGAGAGATTAGCACTTTCCCAAAGTTACAAGGTTATGAGTGACAGAGCTAGAACTTGAATCCAGATCTGGCTTGCAGCTGAGTCTCCACCACTATTTACTGCCTCCCTTGTACATACAAGCTGTCCCTGAAGGCTGACACCAGGGCTGAGTTAGCCTGAGGCACCACCAGACCCTGGAGGGCCCAAGTCTTAATTAAGTTGCTAACTCCAAAACAGGTAACAGGAAGAAAATTTCATTTGGAGAGCAAGGACTATTATGTCCATTGAATGTTTTGTGCTTCCAGGTGCTGGGGATGGAGAAATTAACAAAACATAGTTCCTGCATTAAAGCACATAAGCATGTGCCTACTGCATGTAACACTGGGCAAATGATAGTTTTGCCCCTTGTATCAACATTTACTATGAACACTTAGTCAATCACTTTAAAATTAACCCACAGTGGGTCCCTCTTTGTCTAAACCAGTGAAGTGAGTTCTTTCCTACCATAGGTGAGGTATTCATGAATAATAGAATCAAAAGGCAGTATAAAAATGTAAATATTTATTTCCTTTTAAGGTTCATTTCCAAATTCTCTGAGTGAACTGTATGTCTAATTAAAGTAATAAGGGGCTCCTGGGTAGCTCAGTTGGTTAAAGCATTGGACTCTTGCTTTTGGCTCAGGTCATGATCTGACAGTTTGTGTTTTCAAGCCCTGTGTCTAGCTCTCTGCTGTGCGGAGCCTGCTTGAAATTCTCTCCCTCTCCCTCTCTCTCTGCCCTTCCCCTGCTCGCTCTCTCTCTCAAAATAAATAAATAAACTTTAAAAAAGTAATAATAAAAAAGGACGCTTCTGATTTCAACTAGATAAATATATATTTATTAGAAAACAAGTATACAGACATTTACTATATACTTATATATTGTTAAATCTTGAACACATCACTTAGCTTTTCTAGTTTGTCAACTATAAAATAGGCATAAAAATGTCATACCACACCTATTTGCTAGAGTTTTATGAAACTCAAACTGTGTTTGTTAGTTTGGTCTTTAAAATAAAAAAACATGAAAAGCAAGCATTCCAGAGATAATAACTTCAACTCTTTGTTATAGATTTTGTTCAGTAAATATTTAAATAATATCTGTCCGGTGGAACCCCAAGGTTATGGTTTATATCTCTGTTGGACATTAACTAGTTTTGTATGTGATCTAGCATTCTAATAAATTGCAATAAATCTAATTTTAAAAAGGCAGGTCAGTCATGTCATTTTACACAAGACCCTCTACTAAGCCCCATTTTATCCAGAGTAAAATTGATCTTTACAATGTCTTAAGGATTCTCCATAACCTTGGCCTACCTGTTTATTGCATCACTGATTGTAGACTCTGCTCCAGGCCACCCTAGCCTCCTAGCTGTTTTCCACCCAACCAAGTACATTTCTACTTTAGGCCCATTGCACTGGCTCTTCCCTCTGTCTGCAATTCCCTTCCGAATGATTCCCTTAATTTCTTAAAGTCCTTGCTCAAACCTACCTTTATAATGAGACCCATTGGACAATCCTGTTTATTTTTTTTTTAAAGATTTTTTTGTTTTATTTTGAGAGTGAGAGAGCAAGCAGGGGAGGTGCAGAGAGAGAGGGACACATAGGATCCCAAGCAGGCTCTGTACTGGCAGCACAGAGCTCGATGCAGGGCTCAAACCCATGAACTGTGAGATCATGACCTGAGCAGACATTAAGAGTTGGACACTTAATGGACTGAGCCACCCAGGTGCCTGTGGACATTCCTATTTAAAATTGCAATGCTCTCAACATTCTGGTCACTCATTTACCCTATTCTTTTTCCTTTTTTCTCCCATGGAAATTTTCATCTCAACATTTTATATAATTTATTTGTTTATCATCTGTCCAGATAGTATGTAAGTTTCATGGGGGTGGCGTTTTGTGTCTTCAGGAGAAAGAAATGTTCCCGGAACATAGCAGTTACTCAACGATGATGACTAAAAGTAAAATGTGAAGGTTGGCACACAACATTGGAAGAAACTCTAATAACTGAGAAAAAAGGAAGATCTTAAGACATCTTGGGTTTAAGAGAATGTCCTCCTAGGATGGGCAATTTTCACTTCTCAAATATGTGGTGCCGTCAGTAGTAAAGTGATAAGTGACAGAACTTGGCGTTTCTGCCCTTTGACATGTCCTGGTGTAGTTCCATGTGCCTGTGGAGCTCAAGTTAAATGCATTCTGACAGAGGACTTCAGCAGAAACTTCTACCTGCACTTTGCCTGGTAAGAGTAAACACTCCCATCTCCTAAGGGAAAGTGTATGGACTGTCTTTTAATTTAGCCCCTCTGTGACTGTTCTAGGCAAGAGCCACAACGGGAAACTGGTTTAAGATATGTACAAATCAAGGGCACTAGTTCTCACAGGAGATTCATGTACTATCAGGGTTTTAAAGATATGTTTCCAAGTTGCTCCGTTCCCAGAAGGTGGTGAGATAGACTTTCCTGGGCAGCTGAGGGATGTCTGCAGATCATCTGCATGACTCTCAGTTTCTAGGCGGCTGTCTTCAAAAACCTTTCCAGATAGATGGATTTCACAAGCCAATAATTTTCAGGATGAATTCAGTCCTAGGAATTTCATGGCTGATTTCCAGCAAACAAATTTATCTCTATCTTGCTAAAAGCACTTCTGAAGAAAAAAAAAATCTAGCAATTCAGAATGGATGACTCAGTGACAGGACTTATTTTGGCCACATGGAATATCTGCAGATCCTAA
Organism: Lynx canadensis; assembly: GCF_007474595.2. Lineage (NCBI taxonomy): Eukaryota > Metazoa > Chordata > Mammalia > Carnivora > Felidae > Lynx > Lynx canadensis. Next base: position 109,290,936 of record NC_044311.2, on the reverse strand, counting down.
TTTTGAACCAGAAAGGCACACTGCTTTCCTGAGATTGCCCAGGGTCTTTTTGTAGATTCTTGTTCACTCCTTGTAAGCTTCATCCCCAAATCCTCACTTCCTGCCAATCTCTCAGTTCATTGGCAAATGTTATGTTCAACATTTCCTGCTCCACACTCATGCCATATCTTTATTATCTGTTTGTCTTTGTCGTCTTTCTTCCCCACATTATTTTAAAGAAAAAAGAGTCACGTAGGTATTTCTCAACTTGAATCTGATTTGCAACATTTTACTTTCTTTGGTAGGATCCTAGAAGAGCTCATTAATCCAATTTAACAGCCACAAACCTTTTCTCATTGTTCGTCTTTCTTTTCTCCTCTTCCTTTCATTCCATTTCTTCTCCCTTATTCCTATTTCCCTGGCACTTCCTTGGTTAGACATCTTCTCTTCCTTAGTCTCCAGGTGTTCTCTCTTGATTGGAACTTCCTTTTCTCCTCAGCACCTCAGACTCATAGAATGTGGAAGAGACAGGTCTTTAGAGAACATCTCAAGAATCTCATTTTTAAGGTAAAGATGCTGAAGCCCAGAAAGCAACATAATTTACCCAAAAGTTCACAGCAAGACAGAAGCAGAAATGAGTCCCACCCTCACACTCCTGGGGCTATGCTCCTCTGAGCTAGGCTCTGCCCTCTTTTGCTTCCCTAAGGCAGAGCCTACAAATTGCCAGCTTAGGAGCCATTTGACCCACAAATAAGTTTTGTTTGAACTGCGCAAAGGCTAACAAAAATGTTAATATTTAAAAATGAAGGATTTCAGATAACATCTGGAGGTAGACAGTGTAGTGGTTAAGAAAGAGCATGACTCTAGAGCCAAAAACCCCAGTTCAAGTTCCCATTACACTTCTTACCAACTCATTACTGTAGCATAAAGACCATATTACTCTTCATTTTCTTCATCTGTAAATTGGGGTTCACAGTGGACCTTATCTTACTGAGTTGTCAGAAGAATAAACGGGCTTACAGTAGTGCTTGGTACTTAGCAAGAGCTACGCGTGTTTATCTACTTTTTATTGTCATGGTCTTGTTGTTTCTCACCCAGAACCAGGAGGCTTTGCGCATTTGTGGGCCTTCCTGGCCCCAGTCACCTATGTACCTGCCCTCTGTCCTTGAAGCACAAACCTGGGACTCTCAGGTCTCCATAAGGGCCCTTCACAAACAGTGAAATTTTTCAAACTTACTCTTACCTGGAGGGACAACATGTCTGATTTTAAAAATCATGAAATAATATAATATTAAAGAACAAATACAATTGTGGTACTTCAGTTATGCAGAATAATGCTATGGTCAGGGGATGCTGATCTGGGCTATAGGTACAAGAGTAGTGTTTTTCAAACTGCAGGTGTGGACTCATTAGTGGAAGGGGAAATCAATTCAGGAGGGTGTGACTAGAATTTAAAAAATGAAATAAAATAGACATGTTCTGTTATGTTCTACATTAGGGAAAAATTGTTTTGTGAAATCCTTTTCAACTGCATATTCATGTGTGTATTGGGGTAAGATATAAAATACATTTCTTACTGTGAATCCTCATCAAAAGTTAGAAAGCCATTGCGCTAAGGAATCTAATATTTTAATAATTAGGAATAATTCTTGATAGATATATTACTTGATTTAATAGGATATATCCTCTAAATTCTTTTTTTAAAAGAAAGCTCCTCTTTATATTATTTATTTCCTTAACAAACCACTGTATCAAAGGTTCAGGGAAAATTCCATTACCAAAGGCTTGCATAAAAGACTTGTCTTCTAGCAGATTTGCTGAGTCAAATTAATTATAACACATTCTCAACAATAATAATATCTTTGTACAGTAAATGCTTTTTCTGGATCTTATCCACCTATATAAGGGAAGTAGGAAGCTATGCATGGCTTATATTGTTAGTATAGTGGAGAGGATTTAGCGGGTACAATTATTTATTCTACCATTAGGTGCAATTTCCTCATCTAATTTCAATCAATGCTCACCAAGGCCCACATTCTGCCTACCTGGCAACAAATACTGTAAACATACTCCCTGTGCTGAACTTCCGTGATGTCTCCCATTCTTCCTCAAGGCTCAAAGGCTGTCCTTCAAATGCTCTGTAGCTTGATTTTCTTTTTATAAACAGAGGTAAAGAGGCCCTGAAGAAGTGTTCAAGGTGGAACATGAGGCTACTTTAAAATTCTACCTCCAACATGAATCCTGGAGTTACTCCATCACATAAAACAAAAAGCCAACTCTCCTCAAAATGTATACTCATTTCATATGAATGTACTGCTATACTTGTATGTATGTATGTATATGTATGTACATACATACATACCTTTCAAACATATACAATATAGAAACAAAAAAGGATTAGATGAAATAAATTGTATTGAAAATAATTTTTAAATGATAGAAGTAATATTGCCAGTAATATTTTTGTGCTTAGATATTTTTTTTTGTTTTGTTTTATTTCCTCCATTTTAATTTTATTTTTAAAAATTTACATTCAAATTAGCATATAGTGAAACAATGATTTCAGGAGTAGATTCCTTAATACCCCTTACCCATTTACCCCATCCCCCCTCCCACAACCCCTCCAGCAACCCTCAGTTTGTTCTCCATATTTATGAGTCTCTTCTGTTTTGTCCCTCTCCCTGTTTTAAAATTATTTTTGTTTCCCTTCCCTTATGTTCATCTGGTTTGTCTCTTAAAGTCCTCATATGAGTGAAGTCATATGATTTTTGTCTTTCTCTGACTAATTTCACTTAGCATAATACCCTCCAGTTCCATCCATGTAGTTGCAAATGGCAAGCTTTCATTCTTTTTGATTGCTGAGTAATACTCCATTGTGTGTGTATACACACACATACACACACACACACACACACACATCACATCATCTTTATCCATTCATCCATCGATGGGCATTTGGGCTCTTTCCATCCTTTGGCTATTGTTGATAGTGCTGCTATAAACATAGGGGTGCATGTGTCCCTTTGAAACAGCACACCTGGATCCCATGGATAAATGCCTAGTAGTGCAATTGCTGGGTCATAGGGTAGTTCTATTTTAGTTTTTTGAGGAACCTCCATACTGTTTTTCAGAGTGGCTGCACCAGCTTGAATTGCCACCAACAATGCAAAAGAGATCCTCTTTCTCCACATCCTGGCCAACATCTGTTGTTGCCTGAGTTGTTAATGTTAGCCATTCGGACAGGTGTGAGGTGGTATCTCATTGTGGTTTTGATTTGTATTTCCCTGATGAATGATGTTGAGCCTTTTTTCATGTGTTGGTTGGCCATCTGGATGTCTTCTTTGGAGAAGTGTCTGTTCATGTCTTATGCCCATTTCTTCACTGGATTATTTGTTTTTTGGTGTTGAGTTTGATAAGTTCTTTGTAGATTTTGGATACTAACCCTTTATCTGATATGTCCTTTGCAAATATCTTCTCCCATTCTGTTGGTTGCCTTTTAGTTTTGCTGATTATTTCCTTTGCTATGCAGAAGCTTTTTATTTTGATGAGGTCCCAATAGTTCATTTTTGCTTTTGTTTCCCTTGCCTCCAGAGATGTGTTGAGTAAGAAGTTGCTGCGGGCAAGATCAAAGAGGTTTTTGCCTGCTTTTTCCTCAAGGATTTCGAAGTCTTCCTGTCTTACATTGAGGTCTTTCATGCATTTTGAGTTTATTTTTGTGTATGGTGTAAGAAAGTGGTCCAGGTTCATTTTTCTGCATGTCGCTGTCCAGTTTTCCCAGCACCACTTGCTGAATAGACTGTCTTTATTCCATTGGATATTCTTTCCTGCTTTGTCAAAGATTAGTTGCCTATACGTTTGTGGGTCCATTTCTGAGTTCTCTATTCTGTTCCATTGATCTGAGTGCCTGTTCTTGTGCCATGTGCTTAGATATTTTTAATATTTTTGAAACAACAAGATACTGCGAATCAAAGTCTCCATTTTAAGTAGAATTCGTTTCCATTTTCATACTTGGTTTTAGTGCCACAATGTTATAGGTAAAAAATATACCTCACATAGATATGTAGATCCAAATGAAGAAGTATGTCATTAGGTATTACTGCTTTATGTGATGCTCATGTTTTAATCTCTTGTATCAGTTATGCAAAAGTTTTGTCAAAATTCAGTTTGCAGTGTCCATCTTCTCTTATGACAATCAGTTAATCTTTTAAAACTTACCATAATGGATTCAGTACCTACTGAAAAACTTTATTTGGAGGATTTTTATCTGGGTTAAATAATTCTGTTCCCATGTTTGAAAATGTGCAGATATGAAAGTTGTAGGTGATACACATTATTTATAGTAACAGACTGTAATGATGGATATATTTCTCACTATCCAGCTTCTTTTGAAAATAAGCCACTTCCTCTCCTAGCATTGGAGTAACACTTTTTTAAGTCAACAATACTTATTTTCAAAAACAGATCTCTTTTATGCCCATTCTGATGCTTTGGGTATGTTGGTTAATAATTTTAAGTGGACTAATGTCATAGATTTCATGACCTAGAAGAATGATAATTCTTGAATCAGGGAAATCTTGACAATTGTGTGTTTGCAAAAGCAGTTGGAAATGAGCAATGGCACTTGACTTCTTAAAGTGGAAATCCTACCTTTATTTATTCTATTGCTGTGTGGAAACTTACCATTGCTGGCTCCAGCCACAGAACATTCTATAGGAAGCAGTTGCAGTTTCCTGGTGAGGGTATGTGGATAGTGTTTTCCAAGGTCATGAAGCAGCACTTGTAACTTGAAGAGACAGATTTTGTTAACTTACTTATTTAAAAAATTATCTGTAAGGGTGATTTCTACTCATAGTCACATGCCGTTAAAAAAAAAGTTCAGCATGTTTGGATTGTCTTTTTGTAAACGAAAAATGGATATCTCATTAGTAAGTCCAATGTCTTTTAAGTACTTTGCCATGGGATAACCAGGAGACTTTCATGAAGCACAAAAGATTTTCATGGTTACTCTCCATCTCACTACCAAGTATTGTAGAGATCTTGTTTTTGTAAAATCAGTCGCACCAATGACATTTTGCAGCGCTTTGCTTCTGATTTGTGTTCTTTGCTGTAATTGCTTGGTTTTGAATGATTATGCACATAGATTTTGTGTAATTTGCTCTCGCCATAACTTAATCTGGAATTGTTATTATTTTTTATTATGTTCAAAGCTTCCACTCCATCAATAGTTAGCTTAGGGTACTTTCCTACATATGTTAGAGAAGTAATATAGGTAGATTAAAGCTTTGAATACACTTTTCCTTTAGTTGTTCAGAAGGAAATTACTGCTTCATATATGTTATTATTGGAAAAAATCTAGGAAATACCATAAGCATAGACTGTGTAAAACAGATACACTTTCATCCATTTGTATAGTCAAATTCTCCCATTGGGTAACACTTATTTCTTCAAATTTGCAAAGTTTTTGCATCTTCCAAAAGTATTTTTCTGATAAAAGAATATATTTTAACTTATAGCCATATTATTTCCCATATATTTTTCAGCTGTTTTTACTTTACAAGGGACCATATCTTCCAATGGTATATGGTTTTACTTTTGTCCTTAAGTAGGAAGTTTAGTATGTATTACATATTTAGTGGATTATTGTAAAGGCCTGGGTTAACAATTGCATGGTATTTTGAACTATTTCTAAAAAAAAAAAGTGTTGACATTTGTCTTCATGTTCTGTATGATTAGTGTGTGTCTTAGTAATTATGAGGGCTTTCAAACCCTCATTAACAAAGTGGAGTATTCACTTAGGGCAAGGTTAACATTTAAAGATAGTGGATATAATGTGTATTTTATAGAGTCATGATAATTTTGAATTATTTGGAGCAAATTCTTATTAGGTTAATTGCCATTGCTTTTCTCTCTTAATAAAGATGACAGTTTATTTGAAATAAAAGTATAAAGTCTAACATTGTCTTATTTCCTTACATTATTTGAAAAAAAACCACATTTAAACTTTTTCCATAACTTTATAATGGAATTTTGCAAACATATACAAAAGTAAAAGTTAAAGGGTATAATGAAACTGATACGCCTGTTACCTAGTTTCAGTAATTATCATTGCATGGTATATCTTACTTCATCTATATCCTCCTGCTCACCCTTACCTCAGATTGTTTCATTTTTTATTTATTATATTTTACCAGTTCTTTCATGATTTTATTTTGCTTTATTTTTTGTTTGTGTTTCTTTTTTTACTGAATAAATTTAACCTGCAACATTGTGTAAGTTTAAGGTGTATAATGTGTTACTTTGATCTATTTGTATATTGTAATATGTTTGCTGTCCTAGTGATATTTATCACATTATAGTACATACTGTCTATATTTATTATACTTTACTTTAGATCTTTGTGGTTTATTTACTACCATTGCAAATTTGTACCCTTAAACAACACCAATCGTATCTTCTCACCCTTCTTGCCCTGGTATCCACCATTTTACTTTTTTTTTTTTTTTAATGGGTTTGGCTTTTTTAGATTCCACAAAGAAGTGATATAATATAGAGCTTGTCTCTCTCTGACTTATCTTACTTAGCATAATGTGCTGAAGATCCATCTATATTGTTGCGAAAGGCAGGATAGCCTCCTTTCTCGTGGCTGAATAATAATATTTTACTCTGTGTGTGTGTGTGTGTGTGTGTGTGTGTGTGTGTGTGTGTATACACACCACATCTTCTTTATCCATTCATCCATTGATGGGCATTTAACTTGTTTCCATATCTTGGCTATTGTAAATACTTCAATAAACATGGGAATGCAAATATGTCTTCAAAATACTGTTTTCTTTTCCTTTGGGTATATACCCAGAAATGGAATTGCTGGATTGTATGGTAGATCTATTTTTAATCTTTTGAGGAAACTTCCTATAGTGTTTGGACAAATTTACATTCCCACCAACAGTGGTTAGGGGTTCTCTTTTCATCACATCCTCACCAGTACCTGTTGCCTCTTTTTGATGATTGCTGTTCTGACAGATATGAGGTGATATCTCATTGTGGTTTTGATTTGCTTTTGCCTGATGATTAGTGATGCTGAGCATCTTTTCATGTGCCTGTTGGCCATTACAATGTCCTGTTATCTCAGACTGTTTAAACAACATATCATTTTATCTATTCATATTTCAGTATGTACTTCTAAAAATGACTATAATACTAAAAACATAAAAATGAACAATATATATAGTTTAAAATGAAATATATATTTTTAAAATATCATTAAATATTTAGTGTTTAACTTTCTGTGCTTTACAATTTTATTTTTATTTTTGAAAATAAAGGTGATGAATTAAAGATATATTTTGAGAGAACTCTACAGTACATTGATTTGTTGAATGTGGGGGAAAAGAGAGAGGAAGAGTTTGAAGACGAAACTCAATTTTCTGGGTGAGTGGAAGTGTTATACAATGAAATGAGGAAGAATATAGAGGTGGTTAGAGTGAAAAAGAGGTCAGTATGAGACATGTGAAAATACTAAAATGGAAATGACAAGCTGACATTTGGATGAATGAATCGGGAACTCAAAAAGGGAACGTGGCTTAGAGACAAGTTTGGGAATAGATGTAGCATAAATAATACTTAAAGCTTTGGGAATAAGAGACAAATCAAGGAGAGACTATAAAGGAAGAAAATAAGAGAGCTCAGAACTAAGACTGGCTCCTTAAGGAGCTCGTCCTTAAGGAGAATGAGAAGAAGGGATCAGAGATACTAGAAAAGTCAAGGATGTAGTGCAGTAGAAACCCTTAAAGAGATGCTTCAAGAAAGCAGTAAGGGGTCAACGGTGTTGCATACTGCTGAGTGGTTTCATGCACTGAGGATCAAAAAACCTCTCAACCAGTTTGAGACCCTCCTCCTTCATTTCCATACTTTCTGCTGCTGAGAGTTACCTACCATCTGAGTCTCAAGTTCATCTTCTGCCAAATGTTGGTGCTTATGAGACGTGGTGTTGGGTGGCAGGGAAGGAAGGGCTGTGGTTTAGGAAAGGCCTGGCATTGCATCCAGCATCGTAAGATGGTTAAATGTGGAGGTGAGGGTGCAATAGATGATCTCCTACCAACTCAAAATCTGTGAGGTGTGACAATACTCACAATACTTAACCTCACGGGACAGATAAAAGGATTTTCTGAGTCACGCTGTAGACTACCAAGTGCTAGGTAAATAGAAGGTGTTATTTCTGTTTACTGAGACCATAAATGTAAAAGATAATTTTTATAGCATGCTTGTGGTAGCTGTGCTTTAGGCAGACATGACCATGATAATTTTAAGTAGAAGTGGGTGACAGCATCATCAAGCTGATCCTGAGTGTCCGTTCATCAGCACGTTAGGAGTTTAGAATTCCCTGAGGCTTTGAGATTTGCTTGCCTCTAGTGTCATAAAATAAAATCCACTAGCAAATTTTGTCTGGTCCTCATAATGCAGAGCTATCTGGAAATTATAAATAATCTGAGGCCCCTGTTTTGGTGGTCAGGTTAGGACCCTCTACATCCATCTTCTCAGCATGAATCTCAGAACCCTTTCCTCCCCTGTCCCTGTCATTTAATGCTGTACAGCGGAGACAGAGGAAAGATAAGAAGGATCCCTATTCTCCAGGTTCTTGCCATGGAGATAGTGCTGAGGCCCCAGCCTCCTGGTAGTGCCTCCTGCAGGGAGAAAACACCAGGTCCTCAAGCAGCAATCCCACCCATCAGGGAAGCAAGCCCAGAGCACTCCTAGGTTAGGAACTCAGTAGAGTGTATTGTCAAGTGCAGGAACCTGCGCTGGGTCATCACCTAGAACCTCACATGCAGTGGATACTCAATAGATGCTATTAAAAAAAGAAAAAGGACAGACTTAGCCATTTAGGGTGTATGCATTAGAGGCCAGGCCAGCTTTTGCCACTGGCTTATGGTGTCAGCTCCAACAGATGATTTTGAGGATACTGTCAATCATCCTGTCCTCCAAATTACTACCTTTGGAGTTCTCTCTTTCTCTTTTTTTTTAAGTTTGTTTATTTTGAGAGAGAGAGAGAGAGACAGAGCGAGTGGGGGAGGGCCAGAGAGTGAGAAGGAGGGAGAGAATCCCAAGCGGGCATCGTGCTGTTAGCACAGAGCCCCACAGAGGGCTTGCTCAAACTCACAAACCATGAGTGAGATCATGACCTGAGCCAAAACCAAAAGCTTGTGCTCAACCAACTGAGCCATCTAGGTGCCCTAGAATTCTACTCTTTAATAAGCCATATTCTCTGACAAAATGCATGTGTGTCTAGGAGAGCAAAATTGCATCATCGGATTCTTATATCTTTTATTACATTTGAGTTTTTTGGATCTTTCCTGAGAGCAGAGTTTAACTAGGGATGTTGAGAAGAGAGGAACTAGGAGTGATGGGTGGAGGGGTAAACCACAGGGAGAATGGTAGCTATCACAAATATAATTTTACATAAGTCACAGTTGTGCCTAGAACTGGTCCTAATTGATAGCTTGGCAAAGCAAGTATCCAGGAATAATATGTCTCTGCTCTCATTCATTTTTTTCATTTTCACTCATTTCTTTATGCTTCACTGTGAATACATACAATGAGTCAAATGCCATATACATAGGCATTCACATATTCTTAATACAGTTATACCTAGATGCATAAAGATGATGCAGGGAACATTTTCTAGTCTCACAGTCCCAATTCCATGCAAATGATTGATCAAAACAGTAACATGAACAAACATGAAGCACCAGAGCTTCAAGTAGGTGACACATTCAATTATGACAACCAGGCAAACAAAGAAAGATAAGCATTCTGGTACCAGGCAGTTGCAAATCACAGATTAATGAATGTAATTTCTGGTTTCAGAGATTTTCCTATTTTATTCTATAACACTGGAGTCAACGTTCATTAATTTAGAAGGGTCTAGGTGAAGGCCTACTAGACAAGGCATCAATGTAAGGTAAACTTTTGCATTTGCTCAGTGTGCTCCAGATTAGATAGAATTACCGAGCTTGATCTGACCTCTAGTGGCACCTTGTAATAATGAGCACACTTAAATCCACTTAAAAGCTTTGCTGTGGGAGTCTTGCCATCATTTCATCTTCAAAGTGGAAGCAATCTTAGAGATGATCTACTTGGAAAATTGTACACCTCTGCCCTATTCTACAGGTGAGGAGACTGAGATCCAGAAAATTTGGGCGATTGGATCAAGGTTGAAGTGCCCAGTACAGAGCCTGCTTAGGATCCTATCTCTCCCTATCTCTCTGCCCCTACCCCATTCATGCTCTCTCTCTAAAAAGAAATAAATAAACTTTAGATTTCCATGCTATTATGACAATGCCACAGAGAAAACCCATATGCAAATATGTAAAAACGTTGATAGGGGTAAACTTAGATATGTAAACTTAATGGCTTTAAGAATTCTGTGAGTCAAAAGCATCAAAGCACTTTCAGCTCAATATCTGAATATTTTAGCTTAAATTATGTGTAGTTATCTGAGTCAAAATGACTGACTTGAGTTCAGCCACACTTAAATGGTGAATTTCTTTGATGTTTTTAATTTTGAATCAGCTGTTTAGAACCATCATGGCAATAATCAACAAATGGAGATAATTCTAATGACTTAATCAAACCAACATTCAGTTGTCCAACTCAATATTTAGTTCCAGATCTTGAGAATAAACAATTGGGACAAGATATAAGTCCTTATGTACTTAACTCCTGAGTCTTTGATCAAATTGCAGGCAGTATAAAGTAATGAAAAGTAGGCATCAAGTTTCAGCAGACCTGGGTTAGAATTCTGACTCATCTCTATATTAATTTCTATTGCTGCAGTAACATATTGCCACAAACTGAATGGTTAGGCCACAAACTGAATGGTTTAAAACAACACAAACTTAATTTTTGAAGTTTACAATTCCAAATTGAGTCTTAAAGGGCAACAAGGTGTCGGCAGAGCTGGTTCCTTCTAGTGGTTCGGTGGGGAGAATTTATTTCTTGCCTCTTTCACTTCTAGAGGTTGCTGGCATTCCTTGGCTCCCAGCTATATCACTCCAGTCTCTGCTTCCATGGTCATATCACCTTCTCCTCTTCGTAGTCAGATTTCCCTCTTTTAAGGTCACATGTGATTGCATTTAGAGGACACCTGGATAATCCAGGATAATCATCTGATCTCAAATTTCTTAATTTAATCACATTTGCAATATCCCTTTTGCCTGTATAATGTTCACAGGTTCCAGGCATTAGGAAATGGACATCTTTTTGGGCCATTATTTGGTCAACCACAATCTCTTACCAGCTGTGTGATCTTGGTCTAATCATCTTAACCTCTTTTTTAGAATTTGTTGTAAAATAGAAGATAGATAAAATGTATAGAGCAAGCTGCGTAATACTCAATAGATACTCAGAAATATTTCCTGCGTGTCCCTTAGTTTAATGGATAGATGAAATCTCTAACAGTGGATTATGCACCTAAGAAAGGAGATTTACATTCAGTGTAGTTTCAGATCTGGTTTATGGGAATGGGATTGCCATCTGGTGAATGAGGTGAACACCAGAAATCTCTGAAATGCAGTGTTTCTCAGTCTAGTGTTTCCCAAGTGATGGATTCCTCTCTCCAGCCTCCTGAATGACTCATCTTGCATTCTGATTTTGGAGATTTGATTACATTCTTCATCCCATTGCCCATCTTCTAGTTTGCATGATAAAAATCTCATTGCTGGTAACCAAATTAATTTACTTTTAAAATAATTATGTCCTGTGGCAATCAATTACATAGGTCTGCCAGATGGCACATAAAGTGTGTGCTAAATGAAATAGTCATTATATTCAAGTTTACCCTGTTTTATGGTTTTTGCTCTGCCATGGGCTTGGTCTACCTGGGAGAGATATTTTAAAAATTTAAAGTTGCATTTAGCTACATACACTTTGCTTTCCTCTTTTTATCATTCCTGTCTAACACAGACTTAGAGAGGATGGGTCTAGTAGAATTCAGTTTCCTTGACTATAAATGATTCCTTGATCATCATTCTGTAGGCCTTACTCTGGAAATCTCCCTGGGTGATGCCATAAATACAGGCTTTGACCTGGCTGTCATCAGGATGAATGAGACCTTCAGAAGTAGTATTCTGGGGCAGCATGGGGCTCACAAATTTTAAGTATCATGCCTTCGAATGGCCTAACACTCTGTGATTTTCCTAGTGGTTATATCTACCATTTTGTCGACTACTGCATGTATGGTTCCAGATATTTTTGTGACCCAACAGCTCCCTGTAGGCATTTCTCCAGGGAAGAAACTAATAAATGGAAAAAAAAAGTGAGGGAAGAAAGGCTGGTATCTATTATTCCTTAAAATTTTCTCTGTGAATCAAAACATTATTTCTTATCTTAGAGTCCTATGGGCATTGCTATATATGGCTGTCTTTACTCTATGATGGCCCATTCTTTTTTCAGAGTGTTGCAGATTTACATTAAAGTTGTCTTCCAATGGCTCTGTAACCAGCTGGTTTTATGACTGTAGCAAAGTTATTGAAAGTACCTAGATCCTACACATATGGAACTAGATGGCCTGCAAAAATATGTTTGCTCAAACATTCTGTGATTCTGTGTTTTAATAATTTTGTCACTGGCAAAGGTAACTTTATTTTGGAAAAGAAAAATCCATAATAAATTTGGGGAATGAAGAAAGGGCTGGATAGGCAGGTGAAATGACCTCGAGAGAAGGGAGAGAGGGAGACAGAGCAGCTCATAGAATCTATACTGGTGACTCTGGCCTGGAGCTAAGTTCTTTGGGCCTTATTTCCTATATTTCCTTTGGTCTGCTTTATATTTCATATTAATAAGGTGGTCATTAAGCTTTTCTCAGCTCAAAAATTCTTTTTGAGTTCTTTGATTCTTTATCATCTCTCTTTGTCTTCTATGCAAGTTAGATCCCAGAGAGTACTTGGAGCCACACTTATTTGTTAGAAACAGCTTCTATTTATTCTGTCATTTCCCTGTGCTTCATTTTTTTGTGTGCTGCAGTGCAGCAGAAATTCCTCACAAGATCACAATATTCTAAAGGCAGAGTTTTCAACAGGAAATACTGGAAACATAAGACCAATTTTATCAGTCATTGCTAGATCAACACGTTCAGAATATGTAATTCTAGCTCTGGGCAGAACATGGTGGTTTTTTTATAGCTAAATGGATACTCTGCCCAATGAAAGGTACGAATGTTTTTCAGCCGCAAAAGCCTGAACAAACCTGCAATTACAGATCCAGGGAAAAAAAAGCCTGCATAGATTATGGAGCACAAGGAAGCAGACTGGCACTTGACTCTCCATCCACTAGATGGAGGTAGAGGAGCACAGAAAAAGAATCATCTTGGGTTGTTAATCAAGTTGACTGTGTAGAAGCTAAAGGGGAAGCTGATCTGTCATTAGGTAAGACCCACAGGAAAAATTTATGGATATCATACCTTTAAACTAGTGGAAAACATTGGTTTGAGGCATAAATCTGTAAGACCTCTGATTTTATGTGAAAATTGTATTCCTCTATCATCATCAAATAGCAGTCCTTACCTTTGCCTGATTTGGGCATCTTTTAGCTTTTTACAGTTGGACCTACTTTCAGCCCATTCCAGCCCCAGGTCCTTAGGAAGTCTTGCCAGGAGCAGGAAGGATAGCAGTTGCCTCTGTGTAGGTGCTTTTGATCAACAGACTTGAGGTCATATATTCGAGGGGCTGGCATTTCCAGCTTCTCAGGTGGATAAGTTCCTGCTTTTTACTATGATTCATATGGTGAAGGATTTATCAAATAGGAAAAGGATTTAGATGCTGGTTCAGGCAACAAATCACAATGATATTGGAATATCGGCCAAGACTAAATTCAGGGGGTCAGCCATAACTGGTAAGACATTTAAGCGCTAACTAGTATCTCAACTTTTTCCTTTCTTCCTTTATTTCCCTCTCTCCCCCTCTTTCTCCTCCATCCCTTTATCTTTATCTCTCTCTGTAATATTCCCTCTCTTCTCTATCCCTCTCCCTCTCTTCCATTCTCTTTTTCTTTCTCTTCTCTGCTGTCTGGAAGATTCTAAATCTGGAACTTGAGGAGTATTCTTCCAGCTATGGATTCTCTAACTATGTTTTCTCTCTGGCTTTATGTTGCCTAGGATTCTACTCAGTCCTTATGCAGAACTCCACCTGATGATGGAAGTCTTGGTACACAATCCTCTGTCCTGTGCTTGGGGGCTATAATTCTATGAGCACAAACAGCTCACCTAAATAATAGTGACCACAGCCATGTCTTGCCCATATACCTCTGCTCTTAGAATGTATCTCCTGGGGCACCTAGGTGGCTCAGTTGGTTAAGCATCCAATTTAGGCTCGGTTCATGATCTCACAGTTCATGAGTTCGAGCCCCGTATCAGGCTCTGTGCTGACAGCTCAGAGCCTGGATCCTGATTCAGATTCAGTGTCTTCCTCTCTCTCTGTCCCTCCCCACTTGTGCTCTGTCTCTTTCAAAAGTAAATAAACTTAAAAAAAAAAGAATGTATCTCCTAATGCTGGCCATTGTCTACGTCATACCTGAACCTTTTAATGAAGTGTAGGACCAAATAAATTCCACTGGGAGTGAGACTGGTAGGGGAGGGAGGCCAGTACAGTCTGAGACATTGTCTCAGGTGGGACTCCACCTTTAAAAAGACAATTTTTTTTTGTGCTTTCTATTTTATTATTTTTTAAAGATTTTTTAAAAAAAGTTTATCAGTTTTGAGAGAGAGAGAAAGTGCTAGTTGGGGAGGAACAGAGAGAGAGAGAGGGAGAAAGAGAATCCCATGCAGGCTCCACCCTTCAGCACAGAGCCCAACATGAGGCTTGAACTCATGAACCTTGAGATCATGACCTGAGTTGAAGTTGGAGGCTCAACCAACTGAGCCACCTAGGCGCCCCTGCTGCTTTCTATTTTAAAAGTAAGTGTGAAGTTTCCATTAAACTGAGGTTTGTTTTACTATATTAAAATGTATTTAATTACTTTGCTGTTGAGTAAAATTGTTCTGAGAAGCTGCATCATGTTTATCTCATGGCTTTGAGTCCTTTTGGCCGAATCAACAGTTATGCCTCGCATTTGAATTTCCCAGTTGAGTCTAGGCGGGAACCATGGTAAGGATGGTGGGTTTAAGAGTCACACTGAACTGGGTTTACTGCAGCTACTTCAGCTTAGTTGTGTATTTGTAGGCACAAGCAGCCCTCATTTTTCCCATACGTGAAAGGAATAATTATGACCACACAGGATTATTGTGAGGATAGAATGTGCACAAAAGGATAGAAAGCATTTAAAGCACTTAGTGTAGTACCAGATACACAATAAACATGCTTAATAAACATTCTTTATCATTGTGATGAACAAGCCATTCGGGTACTACACTGAACCATCCATTTGTTCTCATTTGCCGCATGTGAATTTGGTCTGGTCTCTTCAGTAATACTGAGTTAAAATATGGCTGCTTCTAGTGCAAAGGCAACCTAGATATCAGAGTTGCTTTGATGTTGTTCTGTGCTGGGGCGCCTGGCTGGCTCAGTCGGTTGAGTGTACGACTCTTGATTTTGGCTCAGGCTGTGATCCCAGGGTTGTGGCATTGAGCCCTGTGTTGGGCTCTGCACTGACTTGGAACCTGCTTGGATTTCTCTCTCTCCCTCTCCCCGACTCACACTCTATCTCTCTCTCTCCAAGTAAATAGTTCCATATTTGTGCCTCTTTCAGTAAGGCAAACTGTATGAATAAAACATTTTCAGTTTAGAAGAAAGGGCTGTGGGTGGGATGAGGACAGGGTTTATTTTTTACTCCCATACCTCAACTATTTGGTTCTGAAATGATTGAGTGATTTCGCAATTGGCAGGTAGCTGGTGCCATAAGCTTTTAAGCTGGGTGAGACAGAATTTTGAGGAAGACAGAAGAGTAATAGTTTGCTCTGGCTGTAGGACTCATTCTTTAAGTTTGGTTCCTGATGTCTTGCCATGACTGTATCCCCTTTATCACTCCTTGCTCTCAAACAGAGCAGAGATGGAAGTCCTAATTCTTCATGTTGGTTGGCTTAAGAGATTCTGGAAGAGGATCTGAGAAGTGGTCATTTTAAATGATCTCTTGAATGGAACTTATTAATATAGGGAAAATAGGGGAGTGTGTTTTCATTCAGACCTTGTTCCAGTTTGTGCTGTGGTGAGTAGAGAGATACTACCTACACCAAACACAAGCATCACCTAGATACCTACTAGGTGTAAGGCAATGCCATAGATTCTCTAGGATATAAAGAAACTTAACACCCTGGCCTGGCTTGCAGGCACTTTACACATGAGCAGGAGAAACAGCATATACTCATGCAGCACTATACTTAATACAATCACTAATGTAAACTCTCTTAGCACAAGGACTCTTGATCAAATAATTGATTCAACAAACACAAAGTATATACAAGCTTCAAAGCAGCATGGTGTGAATTTGATTGAACTAGATATGTCTCACAGTCTAGTTGGAAGGGGACACATACAGATGATTGTGGTGCAGCTTCTAAGACAAAGAGCTGGTTCTGCTGAGGGAGTCAGGGAGGCTCACAGAGGGGGGCCTGGACAGAGTTATGTCTTTGGAAGGCATGTGGTAACAAACAGTAAGCAGAATAGATTGGAATAATTCTGGTACTGCTGAGGACTGGGCCTGGAAATAGAAAGGAAAAGATGAATGCTAAAGCCATTTTCAACTTTAGGATCTAAAGAAAGGCTTGCAGGGGCTCCTGGGTGGCTCGGTTGGGCATCTGATTTAGCTCATGTCATGATCTCAGGGTTCATGGGTTTATGCTCTGCATCAGGCTCTGCTCTGACAGTGTGGAGCCTGCTTCGGATTCTCTGTCTCCCTCTCTCTCTGCCCCTCCCCTATTCACACATTCTCTCTCTCAAAAAATATTTAATAATATTTAATATTTTAATAATATTATTATTAAAAAAACAATAAAGGAAGTCTTGCCAGTCTCTGTGCCTCTGTGATGTACTGGGTGATTTAGGAAGAATTTAGGGAGAGGGAAGATTCCAAGACATGGAGTTGGGTGCCCAGTGGAATAATGTATCTGGATATAAAGCTTAGGCAGCAGCAGTGGTAAGGATGGTACGTTTTAGATTCAGACTGAACTGGGTTTACTGCAGCTACTCCAGCTTAGTTGTGTTTGTAGGCACAATCAGGCCTCCCTCAGCCTGGTTGTGCCTACAACTAATTTTGTCTCTGAGAGTAAGACAGCTTTAGAGCTTACAGTTTAACTCTAGGATATTAATTTCTAAGTACATATCGAGGCATATATTAGTAGTGAAGTCTGTTGGAGATTTATTAATAGGTCCTTCCCCTCAGTGTCCCCTGACAATGTCTAACATCTTAAAATTTTAAATATAAGTAAGTAAAGCTTCCCCAGAAGCCCTTTGTGACAGAAATCATTATTTCCCCCAAATTTCTTGACTATTTCTTAAAGAGTCTCTCCAATCTGTGCCTTATCTTCAATCCTATTTCTGTGGTATTGTTTGAATCTTCTTTCTTCACCTTCTGGGATAATAAGAGACTACTGACTTTCCTTTTGCTTCCAGTATCTTCTCTTCGTTTCACTCTTCTCACAGTGACCTGAATGATCATTCTAAAGGACATACCACGCCCTTTGTTTAAACTCATCCACCGGCTCTTTGTTCTCTAGCATCTGTTCACTCTTAGATTCTAATATTCATGCTTTTCACAGCTGATTTGGCCCCTAGATAGTTGTACACATGTTGATCTCCCCACATTAAGGGATACTGTTTGAGGCTAGAGATAATGTCTTATTCATATCTGTATTTCCTGAGTCAAGTACCATATCTTTCTCATGTCAGGATCTCAGTAAATATGGGTTTGTTATGGACTTGTGTTCCCACAAAATCATATGTTGAAGACCCAACTTCTAATGGAGCTGTATCTGGAAATAGGGCATTTAAGGAGCTAATTAAGGTTAAATGAGGTCATGGGGTGGGCCCTTATCTAACAGACTAGTGCCCTTATAAGAACAGGAAGAAACACTAGAACTCTGTCTCCTTGCACACACACAGAGGAAAGGCCATGTGAGGAAATAGCAGGACGCCATTGTCTGCAGGTTGAGAAGAGTAGTCTCACGAGAAACCAACCATGCTGGCACCTTGACTCTAGACTTCCAGACTTTAGAGCTGAGAGAAAATAAACTTCTGTTGTTTAAGCCACCAGGCTGTGGTATACCTATTAATAAGGCAGCTGAGACAGGGCTGGATGAGGCAGACATGGTGGGTTGTCCAATAGCCATTTGCCATGAAAGGCAAATCCTGTAGGATATAAATCACTGCAGGGTACTTGGTGTTGCAGATGACCTCAGAGTTTGTGGACATGAACAGAGAAGCAAGAAAGTACATCTTCGGCTGTGGACTCGAGGCTAATTTTAGATTTATCCCCCAAGAAACCAAAGGAACATTCAGGTATTTTAAAGAAATGCATTCTGTATGAGGAGCTTTATTTCTCCTGCAATCCTACTTTTCCTACACAAACTGCTGGGAGGTGATGATGACCCAAGGGAAGTTGATGTTATTAGAGGAAAGAGCAGAAGAAGGATTGCTGGGAATCTGAGAATGTGTCTCTATGTGTCAGGACTCATAGGGTTTTATAGGCTCATGAATCAAGCCTGTGGCATTCTGATTTTGATTTAAGATTATCCACTGGGGAGCAAATTTTGTTTGAACTTTGTTTAAACCTTCCTGAGCAAAGAGATCCTTCAGATATGTGCTATGAGCTTCCCTGTACAGCCGCACAGGACACTTGGGGGATGGATGTTTCACATAATTTACTGCAAGCATCAACTGGCCTCACACCACTGCTCACCACACGGCAGAACAGTATTTAGAGAGGTGCTGCTGGCCTTCTGTTTTCTGTTTGGTTGCTGGTCCAGAGTTATTCTGGGAATTAAGATGGAAAGAAAATCAGAGAATTACGATGAAAACAAACAAGGATAAGGGGCTTTATTCAGCTGCCTCACAAACAGTGAATCCTCAAAAATTAGTGACAAATATCAAAGCCAGTTCTTACTCTTGCAGCTATCATAAGTTTTTAGCTTCTGCTACGTATTTTCTTATCTAATTTACTTTGTCGGTTTGTACCAGTGTGTTCGTGATGAGCTCTCCTCTACCATGTTGTTTGGGATGCAACTCTCCTTATTATGAGAACATTTCTTCTTTAGGTTTTCATGATTTATAATTTTCACAGTGCTTTCCCATCTTCTGTGTTATTTGATTTATACTTGGGCTACATCAGGTTTCAAGTTAATGAAGGACCGGAATTTTTTTTATTCAGTTCACCTCCTAGTGCTATGCCGTCCAGCACTCTTCCTATTTATTCACCAATGATTCATTCAATGATTGTGGTAGGTCTTAAAGTATTAGGAATTCTGGACATCTTTCAGATAAAAAAACAGACCTATCTTATAGAGAATTTATAAAGTAAACATCTGAATTATAGGGAGCTCAAATAATTAAGAAAGCACATGGTTTAATACTGGTCCTTTTGGGGGTGCCTGGGTGGCTCAGTCGGTTGGGCATCTGACTTCAGCTCAGGTCATGATCTCGCAGTTTGCGGGTTTGAGCCCCGCATCGGGCTCTGTGCTGACAGCTCAGGGCCTGGAGCCTGCTTCAGATTCTGTGTCTCCCTCTGTCTCTGCCCCTCCCCCACTCATGCGCTGTCTCTCTCTCAAAAATAAACATTAAAAAAAATTAAAAAAAATACTGGTCCTTTTGTTTCATGATTTTGTCATTTGTTGAATTTTGCATCGATTTTTGACTTCGGTTGGGTTTCATCTCTCTTAAAAACTGAATGTTATATATATATGACTCAGATGACACATGGGTGTTCGATCTTTTGCCATTTAGAGATTCTCAGAAAAATAGGAACTATGTAATTATTTTGTGTTATCTATATATAATTGGGAAGTGTGAACAAAAAAGAA
Source organism: Lynx canadensis (assembly GCF_007474595.2). NCBI lineage: Eukaryota > Metazoa > Chordata > Mammalia > Carnivora > Felidae > Lynx > Lynx canadensis. The sequence goes on along the minus strand of NC_044311.2, from coordinate 109,270,958 downwards.
ATAGAATTACATTCTCTTTTATGGTTTGCTGAATTACAATAAACAGTGGTGATGCTATCGGTTTATATAATTCCATCTTAGATTACTGCTTTTTGATTGAAATTTAGCCAAATTGAAACCTGTTTCATTAGGATGTGGTTGTATATCATAGCATGATGTACAGAGGGCACTAGTGTCATGATTGAGCCCATTACTAAAATGCAAAATAATTATTTTTTGCATTATTTTATATATTAAGGGAAGAGGTACGAAAAAAATAGAAAAGTATACTATGAGTTAGTTTACTGTTGTCTCTTAAAACTGGAGCTATATTCTAAAGCTTATGACTGACACTGAAACCATGAAATAAAACAACTATGTTGGCATATCAGCCATTATCTACATTTAGTTGCCCAGAATTGAGTTAAAAGTAGGAGGGGGGTGGGGACCAATCATGAACTAATTGAATTCTATAAATCAATTAAACATGTGATTAATATCATTATCAGGAACATATCTATGGTATTATAGCAATTATGAGCACTTTTACAATCCATATTTCTTGTTTCCATTAACAATGCCTACATGTTCTGAAGGTTGCATAAAACAATATTTGAAGAAAGGAGGTGAAAAAATGAGCCATCGCTTTTAGTACTACTTGACCTTCCTGTTCAATTACATTTGGAGTTCAATGATACCATGAAAGAAGCTAAAAATGGTTTGGGTAAGATTCAACCCAGAGGGTGTGTGCATCTCAAGCCAACACAAAGGAAGAGAAGGGTAAGGATGCTTCTGCCAGATGATGGCCACCAGATGGCAGTGCATCTCAAGGAATGGGGAGAAGACGGCTCCTGTGGACAGGACCGGCGAGAAATCTAGTTTGAATACTAAGTATCTGCTTTAAGCCAGGGACAGGAATGGAGATCTGAAAGTATCCAAATATTTCAAATATTGCAGAAAAACTTGGAAAAACAGCATCTTGCCAACCTCAAATGCTTGATGGCTGAGATTTAATCTTGGGTGGTTCCGAATGGAGCATTTATTTGATGGCAGATCTTTTGGAGGCAGGGCTGCCCTTGTAGGGCTGTGTGGGGGCCTCTGCTTCTTTTTAATCTGTGTTCTCTCCTGAGATGATTTCAGGGACTCTAGTGGTTTCTGTGTCATCTACACTCCTGCTGATGACCCACACATCTATCTGCTGCCTACTGAGAACGCCATTTTCGAAGTTTCACAGATATCAGTCTCCAAATTAACTTTAGTGCCTGGTCTTCCACAACCCCCTCCTTTTACAGTGTTTGCCATCTTACCAAACAAGCCATCCCTAAAACTAGAAATCTGGGAGTCATATTTTAAACTCTCCCTTCCTCCATTCAGTCTTAGGGCCTATTGATTCCACCTCCAAGTTTTTACCACCCTGTCCACTTTTACTATGCCTTGATCATAGCCTATGGTCTTATACAGAACTTCTGAAATAATCTCCATGAATCTATTTTTTTACCTTCTTATCCATTCTTTGTAGCCAGAGTGACTTTGGAAATGCCAATAAGATGATGACACACTTGGCCTGACCATGATCTCTGCTACTCTTTGCTTGGTCTCTATGAGCCAGTCACACTGACTCTCTTTCAATTCCCGTTACCGTGGTTTGGAATGCTCTTCTTCTCCTTTTTCTCTAACTAGGTTTTCTCTTTCAGATCTCACCTTAAATATCAGTAGCTCAGGAGGCCTTTCCTATCCCAGAAGACTAGGTCAGGCCTTCCTGTTAGATCATTTGCTACATCCCCTGTGTTGTACTTACCACACTTATAATCACTTATGTGCTGTTTCCTGTTAGCCTCTCAGCGCCATGAGGAAAGACACCATAACTGTGTTGTCCATCACTAGATCTTCTGTGCCTAGCACAGTGCCTGGGATATAGTTGCCTTTCAATACATATTTGTAGAATGGATGACTTCATGAATGGAAGTATTTGTGAGAATTGAATTAATGAGTTAACAGGCATAACTTAATCTTTTAATGGTGGCCATTTTGGTAGAGTTTTAGGGGTGGTGTAGGAATGGAGTGGCATGCTTCAAGACTTTACTATAAAAAGGTCATGGAGCATGGTTAGAAAACTCTATTTCTTCTGGTGTCTGCCATGGGCCCATAGTCCTCGTACAGTGGTGGGGAAGTTTCACTAGCCCCTAACCCTGGGAATATGGAGCAGTGATGGAAGGAGGAGATTCTTGAGAGAACATGTGTAGTTGGCGTATGGTTTTATTTTACCAGGCTGAAGACAGTTGTGCTAAGAACAGTGATGTGATAAACAAACAAACAAAAAAGGCCCTTTGCCTCTTTTCCTATAGGAATTTAGGGGAGGAATATAGTTTATTTGGAAAGTCTAGAGTAGAGCCTTCCAATAAAACTTCCTATATATCCACTATGGTAGCCACTACTCATATGTGGCTTTTGAACACTTGAAATGTAGTAAATGCAAATTAGAAACTGAATTTTTCATTCTGCTTAATTTAAATAAATTTATATTTAAATTTAAACTAATTTATATTTAAATGTAAATAGCTACTTGTGGCTGATGATGACTGTATTTGTTAGCACTAGAGGATAGGAGTTTTTCTGAGATAAGGATGGCTGAGTGCCTCAGGTGGTTGGTTCGTCCTGGAGTCCCTTGCATTACCAAGAATCTGAGTTATGGACTTGACATACTTTCATTAATACTGATACTCCCTTTCCAACAAGCATATAGAATCAAATCTTTCTGGAGAAGAAATAAGATGTGCATCTTTTCGTAATAGGAAAATGTAAGGGGCTATTTTATAAGCCTGGCTTCCCCTCATTCCTAGCATGTGCTATATCATCTTCTATTTTACTGTAGTGGATTTCATTTCCAGTCACATAAAAAGAGATGCCTCAAACTTATTCCAAAGTCACTTTTAGAAAGCAGTTGGTTGAGATATTGTCTTGCCTCCTGGGAAACCAAATAGGAAGTCTTCAAAACAAAGGAGCAGCTATGGTATTTCTGGAATTCCAGTGTGTCTTGTTAGTGTTGATATTGAACCGTTTGATGCTTTTATGACATATTTCATGATATCAAAGCACTTTACAGAATTGAATTCATGTTTCTAACACTTGTTCAAGTTCAGGTACTGGCTAGAACAGTACTTGCTACTTAATCTTTTCATGTAGAGAGTAGATGAAACTTACGTAACCATTTTTTGTGTGTGCACAGTACATATAAGAAACACAGGCGTGTGTTTGTATGGCACACTAGGATCGTTGGACAAGACTGCACATGCTTGGAGGAGGCTGGCCTAGTAGCTTTGAATGATCCAGACTTTGTCCACCTCTAATGAGAGCTGAGGAAGTCGTTAATTAAGCACAATATTACCCATTTGTCACACTGCAGTTGGGAAGTTCTGTTGACTTGATGCTCATGAGGTCTAGAACAATGCTTTCTAAAATTTAGTGTACATGTGAGTCAACTGGACATCTCATTCAAATGCAGATTCTGATTCAGAAATTCTCAGATGGATGTGAGATCCTGCATTTCTAACAAGCTCCTGAGTGATAGCTTATCCCCTGACTTCACTTTAAGTTGTGAGGTGCAAGGACATAAGTTTCATTTGGTCAGTTTTGTATTAAAAAGTCTTTCTCCATCACTACAGAAGTTATTCTTTTTTTAAAAAAAAATTTAATGTTTATTTACTTTTGGGAGAGTGAGACAGCAGGAGTGCGTAGGGGGCAGGGCAGAGAGAGAGAGAGAGAGAGAGAGAGAGAGAGAGAGAAGGAGACAGAGAATCTGAAGCAAGCTCCAGGCCCTGAGCTGTCAGCACAGAGCCTGATGCAGGGCTTGAACTCAGAGAATCGCGAGATCATGACTCGAGCTGAAGTCGGACACTTAACTGACTGGGCCACCCAGGTGCCCCACTACAAAAGTTATTCTTAAATTCTGCCAACTGTAATATTGTGCTATTAGTCCATGTAAGAGTGGATGGAAACATTGATTCAAACTCTTTCCTTGGACTGGAGAAGCAGCTCAGGACACACACATGGATGGCCATGTGTTTACATTTTCATTAGAAAACAGCACACAGGTAAGAGTAACATGCTAAGAAGCAGGCAAACACAGCATTCCTTAGCTCATGTCAAAGACCACCTCTGACGGCAAGGTTGGAGGAGCTGTTGGAATAACTCTGGAAATGGGAGACCTGCCTTCTGGATCCAACTCTTCCCTCACTGGCTAACTTACTGTAGGAAAGGTATTAACTACATTTCTTTGAGCTTCAAATTATCATCTTTTAAACATGAGACATGCAGATGGTGGAAGGGCAAGCTCTCTTTTACTTTTCTTCTGAACATAGGTATTTGCGGTGCCATGGATGTGTGTCATGGGCTGCCAGCACCTTAATAATAACCAGGAAGGGGAGCTGTGCTCTCCGTCAGAGGAAAGGTGACTGCTTTATGTAAAAATGGATTAATTTTAAAGTAGTAGTAATACTAGGTTTGTGCATTAGTGTTTTGTAAATCCACTTACTTAAATTTCAATCTGTTAATTCCTTGAGTGTAAGGACACTTGGCTCAGTGCCAAGTACAGGGCAGAAACTTAACAAATTATTGATAATAGTAATAATGGTGGAAGAAAGCATCCTATGGTTGTAACCCAGAGCTCGGCACATAGTACGTGCACAATAAACAGTAAATATAAAGAATTCATGAGACTAGTAATGACTATTGAGCCACTGCAGATGCCTTTCTTTTTCAGAGGTGAGCTCTGTCAGCAGAGAAGTGGCTTCATCCCCATTATGATTTCACAAAATTCTTATAGTAACATATGCATCTTCCAGACTTTCTCTGCTTCTCTGTCTCTCAACACTTATGAATTTTCTAAAATGCCCCCTTGAGTTTTAATGCACTGATGATAAAGGTCTGTGTCCCCATAACAACATCCATGTGACAAATGAGCCTGGGTCATTTGGGATTTTCAAACTTTTCTTTACCTGTCCTCAGGATCTATAAAATTATGACCTTAAACCATAATTTTCCAGTTAGCAACAATCTCTTTATTGCTTATACAGTAAAACAAATGGAAAAAAAAAATCAAGGGCCATGCATTTGCACAGACAAGTGTGAGCATTTGAGTCATCACACACTCATGGACATCTAAACAGAGAAGGGTAAAGAAGGTAATCAGTGAGACATAAGTATGAACTAACCAGAGTCTCCATAATGTCAGATTTAAAAAAAAAATTTAGGTAATTTCCATAAAGAATATCACTTTTAGCTTCTCTCTCTTCCTGTAACTCTCCCATTAAGAAAACACGATGATTATTTTGGTAATTTATATGTAATTGATTAAAAATTTTTGTTTGTTTTGGCAGCTAAAATAATGCTGTATCTCCCCATATATATTTGTCTCTCTATTAGTAGAACCTTGTTACATTTGACATTAGGATGCTCTGAATTTGAAGTAGCTGCTAGATTCTAGCCAATAACTTATCATTCTTTGACAAATTTCTCAGATAATGCAAATCCAATGAATCCAAGCCAGATTAGCTTTTGACAGAGAGTTTTCTTTTAGAGATAACACAGCTTAAATTTATATAGCTCCTTCCCCTAAGAATTCAGACTGAAAAGAATTCAGACTGAAAAGAATTCAGACTGCTCATTCTTTTCTCACTAAATAATTTAATTGCAGTATCATTTCTTAAAACCTGCTCCTCTACCTGTCTTCTCTAGTTTGGTGTATGGCCGTGTCCCAGTCTGACCCAGGTCTGGGGGTGTGCCCCTGTGCATTTTAACAAGAACCATAACCCATTCTAACTCCCGCTCCATCCTGACTTGAGAAACACGGTTTACATCATCACTCCCCACAAGGTTGCCTAAGAAGAAACCTGGAAGGAATCTAATTCCTTTTCCTTACCTCCTTTGCTCCCATTTCAAACAAAGCTCTCAAAAATTCTTTCTTCCTCTCTACTTCCATGCTCACTGACTTAAGTCAAGTCCTCCTGATTGTCTCCTGGTCCATGGCAGTGGCCTGTCTTCTGCTTCCTTTCGCACCCTTCCAGTCCAGTCTCCATACTGTGACCAGAGTAACTGTAAATCATGTGTGGGATTATACCCTTCATGGTCCACTTCCTTATGGGTCTGAAGGCTACATCTATGGGCATGACATATGATGTTCCTCCATTGACTCTTCCTAACCTTGTCCATCTTACTTTGATGTCGCCTCATTCCTTCTCTTCCCTTGTATCTCGGGTTCTAATTACTTGGACCACTTCATATTTCTTAAATACACCATGTGTTATTATTATTTTTTTACTCCGTCATGCATTTTCATGTTGTTTTCTCTGCTTCACTTTCTTCATCTACTTGGCATACTCCTAGTCACTCTTCAAGGTCCATTTAACAGCTCACCCTTTGTCTGGAACTTTATATCACTCCCTCCCATCCATCTTTCTCAGCATAATTAATTACTACTTATCTGTATTCCCAAGGGACTGTGTATGTGGTTCTATTATAGCACTTATCATGGGATGAAATTTATGAATGTGTGTATCTGTAGGCGTTTAAAATCTCTGAGGGTAAGAATCAGTTTTATTGTTTTTTTGTATCTCCTGTTCTTTGCACTTAGTAAAATACTTTATAGTTGTGTGTTGAATTGGCTGCATCAAACCTTGTCATTTCCTGGGGCACCTGGGTGGCTCAGTCAGTTAGGCATCTGACTTGGCTGAGGTCATAATCTTGCAGTTTGTGAGTTCGGGCCCCACGTTGGGCTCTGTACTGACGGCTCAGAGCCTGGAGCCTGCTTCGGATTCTGTCTCCTTTTCTCTCTGCCCTTCCCCACTTGTGCTCTGTCTCTCTGCCTCTCAAAAATAAATAAATGTAAAAAAAATTTTTTTAAACCTTGTCATTCCCTCCATCCCCACCCCCCTCCCCCACCCCCACCTTTTAAAAAATGCCCCCCGCTGGACACTTCTGGAGGACTCAGTGGGATTTGCAGGTCCACCCATCTCTAAACCCCAGTTTCCAGTTGCCCTGAAGTCAGCTGTCACAGCAAGTCCTTAGCCTTATGGACCAAGGGAAGGCTGAGAAGTTGGATGATCAGAGACATCTGGGGAACCCAACTCATCTAGTTACCCTTACCCTTACACAGGGTCCCAAGGTGTCTCACTCAAGCGTCCATCTTTCTAGGCATCCTAGAGGCTGTGCATATCACCCCAGGGTACCAATAGAGGGACTGACGAACGGGTTTGCCCATGATTCATACTAACCCAGAGGTACTAGAAACATGAAGGCAGGAGGTATGCTGAGAGACAAAGTGCCATGAGCTGGCTCCTCCCAGCCTGCAGGCAGGCTCCCATTGTTTGCTCCAACCTAAAAAACTTTCATGGCTCTCTGGCCACAGGTGGGGACCTTTGGGGAAACACCGTGGGTGGTCTGTGTTTGTCTTGCCCCCAAACAAAGCAGCCACCTCCCTGAGGCCAGCTCTTGGGTTGGGTCTTACAGGAACTTGGGGGAAAGGGCAGGAACTCTTTGCATGGCCAGGGCAGAGCAGGGAAATTTCTGGTTGGGAAACACCTAGCACCCTGGGGTCCCACAGAGCCCTGACTATGCCACCAGCACAGAGACACAAAGTGTCTCGCCTTTACTTCCTTTGTCTCTCAGCATCCCAGGTACAGTGGGGTTGACACCAGGCTACAGAAAGAGGGAATGATGGGCTAGGCTGGCTTGTTATTTACACTAACCTGGAAGTGTTAGAAACATGAAGGCAGGAGGTGTGGTGAGAAGCAAAGTGCACATGAGCTGGCTCCTCTGAACCCACAGGCAGGTTCTAAGGGATTGTTTTCAGGGTCTCATCTCATCAGGTCTCATGGCAGACACAGGTAGGGGCCTGTGGGAAATACCTTGACTGGTCTCAGTTTGTCTCATTTCCTCTTTTAACATATAAAGCAGAAACTGCCACCTCTGTATTACAGAAGGAGGCAAAGTTCTTGCCCCAGAGCCACAAGCAGGTCAGGCAATGGCTTCAGGAGGAAGGGGGTTGTAGGCAGTGCTGACAAATTGACGTTGGTGCTGAGGCACCAAGTAGGAGATCTGTCCTCTGCTGTGCAATGATTTCTGTGTCTCTTGCCCCATTTGGGCAAGAACTTCTTGAAGTCAAGGACTGTGTCTGTTTTGTCTTTGTTTCTCCAGATCCTACTAATATTAGTTTTTGATTGTTGCTATAACAAATTACCACAAACTTAATGGCTTAAAACATCACAAATTTATTAACTCGTAGTTCTGGAGGTTAGAAGTCTGATATAGGGCTAACTAAAATAAAGGTGTTGGCAGGGCTGAGTTGCTTTTTGGATGCTCTAGGGAAGAATTCGCATTGAAATCTTTTACATCTTCTAGAGGCTGCCCACATTCTTTGGCTTGTGTGTTTTTCCATCTTCAAAGCCAGATGGGGTCTTTGGTGGAGTCTTGGTTACATTGCATCACTATGACATCTTTCATCTCCAGGTCAGGTGATTCACAGTCAATTCCATCTGCTACCTAAATTCCTCTTTGCCATTTAACCAAACATATTCATAGGTTTCAGAAATTAGGATCTGGACATTGTGTGTGTGTGTGTGTGTGTGGTAGTAGCAGTAGCAGTAGTAGTAGTATTCTGTCCATCACACTAAGATCTGCTCATATTAGGAGATAAATAAAATTTGTAAAATGAATGGACAGTGTCTATGGTGAGTGTGGCCTGGCTTTAAGCCTAAGGGTTGTGAAAACAACTGGGGAGGCAATAGTGATTGGGAAGAGAGTGGGGGTGGGTGGTGAGTGAGAAATTCACTGGTAAGAGTGGAGAGTTTGGTTATAGGGCCTGATGATTGATTTTTCTGTTAGGGTCCAGTATGGCAGACTTACCCTAACATGACCCCAATGAATCTCACCTTCTGATGAGATTACATACTTGTGTAATACTTTCCCCTTGACTGTCAGCAGGACCTATGACTTGCTTCTAAACAATAGAATATGGCAAAAATGATGGGATGTCCCTCTCATTATTAGGTTATTTACACGGAAAAGGTGATAGGATGGCATTATGTTATATTACATTATTTGACTTCAGTCTTAGTAGATTGGAGCTGGAGATTCACCTTGTGGGCCCAATGAAGTCAGTAGCCATGTCAGAGAAGCCTGTATTGCAGGTGGCCTCTAGAAATGGCAGGCAGCCTCCAGGACCTGAAGGTGACCTCCAGCCAATAGCTAGCAAAACCCACAACCCTCAGTAATACAGCCCAAAGGAAATGAATCATGTCAACAATCTAAATGAATTTGGAAGAAGATGCTTCCCCATTTGAGCTTCCAGATGAGAATGCAGCCCAGTCAGCACCTTGATTTCAGCCTTGTAAAACTCTAAGCAGAAGATCCAGTTAAGCTGTTCCCAGAGTCCTGAGCTACAGAAACCATGAAATAATGTATATATGTTGTTTCAAGCTGCTGAGTTTGTTTGAATTTGTATAGAGCACTAGAAAAGTCCTGCAGCCGATTTGGGAATGATGTTAAGAGATGGAGATGGAATACTCTGTCCATGGCTATGGGAAAATAGTTCCTATTTTACAGCTGGAAAAATGAGGAAGAGCAAGTTGAAGCTCATTACTGTTTATCCAATATTCAATGAGAAAAATGAAAGGAGAATTTATTATTTTGATTTCTACTGGGCTTCCTCCAGCCCTTCCTGTGGCCATCACTTAGAATTAAAGTTCATAGCAGGGGACTTTGTTTCATTAATCCTCACAGCAGTGCTCGGAAAGAAGGCTTCCTGAAGGTTTTTTGGGCTTCTGTCTTCTTTCAGAGTTTATAGAGAAATCCCAGTTGTCTAAAATCACCGTGAAGATTCAGGTAAATAGCTGGACGTGGATGAATTACACTCATTATACTTAGCAGTGAAGTTATTAAAATTGTATATCAGGCTTATTGAATATACTGTTTAACACCCCTATCCTATAGCTATAAAGATAAGTCAAAACTCAGCTTGAATTAAAGCTTGAGTCAAAACTCAACTTATAAAGATAAGTCAAAACTCAGCTTGAATCTTTTTTATTTGAACAGTCTACTTTAAATTCATCAATACTATTTAGATGATAGATTATTATACATGTAAATGACTTTAAAATCCTCTTGCTTAGCCACTGTCCTCATTTCACATATGGGCTTATTGAGTACAAAAAGATAAGGTGAATTGTCTCAAATTAGCTGTCACACAGTTAATTCCTACTAGAATCTAGTCTCCAAGTTCAAGAGTTTTGTATTGTTTTCACATATAAACGCTGGAATCAGAATTTATGGAAGATAGTAGCAGTCTGTTAGGTCCATACTCCTGGTTTAAATACCAAATATATCCAAAGAATCCCAGACACAAAATGATCTCTCTTTACATAAATTCTAAAAGAAGTAATATGATTCTTAGGAGCCTCACCTTAATTTCATTTGCTGTCTACTGGCGTTGTGAGTAATAATTATCCTTATATTCCTTGGTTAGGTATTATGGTCTGAAGTGTGGTGCTATTTTTCACAGGCCTATGGACTCTCTTGTTGTGGACTGAGGGACCAAGGACAAGGGACTTGGAGTCATACTATCTTTGTTCTGGGTTGGGGAACCAGGTAGGAATTTGGAGCAGAGATCAAAGGGGTACTTGTATGAATTGAGCACCCAGATAAGAGATAGGCTTTGACGTGGACTTCCTATATGGTATCATGAAGAATATGAGTGTGGCACATGGATGAAGAGCTAGTAGGTCATTTGATGCTGGCTCAGAAAGTGACAGAGCTGAGGTTCTGGTAGAACGTCCTTCTGGAGCTGAACACAGAATCACAGAATGTTAGGGCTGGAAGATACTTCGAAAATTATCTTGTTCAAGCCCACCTTTTACAAATAAATGGACTCAGACATAGAAAGATAACTCCAATGGGGCACCTAGTTGGCTCAGTTAGTTAAGCATCTGACTCTTGATTTTGGCTCAGGTCATGACCTCAGTTTGTGGGTTTGAGCCCCACATCAGGCTCTGGGCTGACAGTGTAGAGCCTGCTTGGGATTCTCTCTCTCTCTCTCTCTCTCTCTTTCTCTCTATCTCTGTCTGTCTCCCTCTCCCTATCTGTTCCTTCCCCACTTGTGTGCTCACTCTCTCTCTCTCCCTCTCTCAAAATAAATAAATAAACTTAAAAAAAAGAAAGATGACTTGATGAAGAACATACAGCTAGTTAATGGCAGGCTTAAAACTTGGAACCTCCTGGGCATCATAACTATTATTTGTTCATTTGTTTATTTATTTGCTACCTTTGCTACTACTTTTTTTAATCCATTGCACTCAGTATTTGATGCAACACACACACACACACACACACACACACACACACACACACACACACCTTTGCTCCTCTACCAAGTTATTGGAGTAACTTGATCTTTATAGCCAAGATCCAAATCCACAAAAATGCTTTGAATGCTTATTATGGAGGTTGTGTGGTAGATGACTGGATTTGGAGTTAGAAGACCAGGGCTAGCCTTCAGGTCCTCATATACCCATGAATACAGGATAATCAACTTTTTTGAGTCTCAGTATCTCCCTGTATAAAATGCAGATAAAGAGCTAAAGGTGAGAGCAGGGGAGCAATGGCTTGGAAGATTCAGGGTGAGGCTGGGACAGTGGAGTGCCTATTGTGAGGAGTTTGGCTAACTTGAGAGCTGCTGCTTTGTGTATTTCAAACTGCTCTACAAATTTAGTGTTATTATTCCCATGTACTGGTCTCTATGGTGAATGCAGGATATATATATTGCCTAACACATAGTACCTTCTATAAAGTTATACTAAAGTGATAACCTTGATGTATAACAGGGAAGCATATACTGAATGGCCAATGAATGGTAAGGACAAATATTTAGAAGTGAGGTGACTAGGAAATGGGGCAATTGGGGAAACTTTGTAGGGTTATGACTTGAGCTGGGTCATGAAAAAATGTAGCAGACAGGAAGGGACCATCTCAGGCAGGTGGAACACTTTGGACTAAGACACGGAAAAGCTTAAGGAGAGGTGAATATACAGAAGAGGAAATACCTAAGAAAAATATTTACAAGAGTAGGATTAAGTCATGGTGGCTATTTACATCCAAACCTTGCATATCGTGATGCAGGCAATAGGACCCACAGGTGACTTTTGAGCAGGATTAACTTGTCCAAAGTGATGGTGATGGAATGTCCCTTTTGCAGGAGTGTCAGTTGGTTTATAGTAGGGAGTAGAGCAGAGAGAGCTGCTTATTCTTTTCTCCTCCTTAGCACCTCAGGGGCATTTGTGCTGCTGACCTTTTATAATGACACTTAGAAAAGGGTTGAGATTATATCAGGCTCCACTTGTAAATGATTTCTGGAACACCTCCGCCTCCCATCCTAGCATAGGCCTGTAAGTCCTGTTCCTAAACTGCACAAAACCACAAGGCTGATTGCCTTGTCTTAGTTGTGAGCCAAATGACTTTAATGACTAGCAATTACATTACAGAACAACTGACAACAAAAAGGTCATGTTTTTTCAAGGTACAAGGAAAGGAGACAGAATCTTGAAACCTCATAAAAGGAAAAGGGAACTCTTAAGGTCATTGCATCCGTTCCTGACAGAGTAGGACTTTTTTTCCCCCTCCTCTGCATGTTTACTGTGTTTTATATACTCTCATTTAACTGACTGAGCAATGGCTGTTTTACCACTTCTCGTGGAAGATTTTTTAATAGGTTAATTGTGTCACTTACCACTATTGACATTCTTCTGCTTTTCAACCAGAACATTCACATAATAAAAGACTTGATAATAGTCTGGTCCCTGTTGTGTAAAAAGCATTATTTAAGTGAATATGAAAGCAGTGTTTTCATGTTAGGTGTTACCAGCTTAAAAGCTGTAATCAATGAGAATATATTATTTATATTTTGAACTTTCTTCTTTCAAAAGCAAACTAGTCACCCATCCAGAATCAGATTGGGAGAAAAGCATTAGTGTGCTTCCAGTCATTGAAGTGACATATGAATATAAACATAATGGAGAAAGAGAAGAACAGTTCAGTGGGACTTAATTATTATTCAAATGAAAAAATAGAGAGTGTTTCACTTTCTATATAATTAAAGAGGATTTTGTGTTGGAGAACATTGCTCTGTGATTTATACATTACCTCTCCGCCCCCTCAGAGATCATCAAGGCCTTTGGCTTAGATTTAAGTAATGACATTTTCACAAAGACAGGGAACTTTTAAAATCAGAAAAACTCTTGAAATGCATTCTAATTCATATAGACCTCTCTTTATTCTGTATTAATTTTATTTTTTCCTTCAGATTGATCTTCTTGCTAGTACTTTCTTATTCATTAATTTATAAGCCTAAGTGTGTTAGTTGGACTCATCTGAAGAGTAAGGATGAAGCTACCAATTCTCCTTTCAGAGATGTTCTTAGTAAAAAGTAGTTCAATGGTGATGAAATCCTATAATTTCGAAGTGCTGTGCATATTATTAATTATAGACATTAATTCATGTTACTCTGCTTCTGATGAAATGCTTTGTCAACCGTAGAACACTTCTAAATGTTGAGAAACAAGTCCTAGGAGAGGAGATGCTTTTATTAACTGTTATTGTATATTATTATTTATTATTGTTTTATGATGCTTGTGTGACCTTGGGCAAGTCACTGAGTTTCTCTCACCACTCTCCACACTGGGACCTCTCATGAGTCTGTGTGCACTGTAAACTCCTAATTCTAGTGTGCTTATCTCTACAAATCCCAAATGCCTCCCTCACAACATTCCTTTACCAATGAAAAAAGAGCAAATTAAAAGGTAATTTTATTGCACTATTTGTGCCATGATTTGGCATCTCGGATGGGTACCCCATACCCATACCCATACCCATACCCATACCCATACCCATACCCATATCAGGCCTAGAGAGAGAGGAGCAGTAATGTCACATCTCTGTGTTTGAACAGTTTTGCTTAACTTGGCCTTGAAACTGGGACTCTGAGTCCAGCTGGCCACCGATAGCACCATAGGCTGTCCATGTAATTAAAGACATTTGCATTCCTTGGGCAACTCTTTGGTGGCCATCTGTGGCCTTGGCTTTGCAATCAAGTAGCAGGGTATGGTGGTGGCAACAGGGGAGTAAAGATCCTGACCGCTCCAGATCTGACTGAAGAGGAAAACATGCAACTTGGGGGATTTTCTACCAAGAGTCTTATTTTTGCCTCAAAGTTGTTGTGAAGAGCTGAAGAGGAACAATAAGTTAAAATACTTTTAAATAATTCACTCTTATGGGAGTTGTTTAAGGGTCCAATTGCATTGACAATCTTTTCATATTCCTTTTTAGTTTTTATTTATTAGATTTTAATGATGCAGAAGTAACCTTTGTTACTCAGTGAACGTTGACACTATCCTCCCTTGCTTCCTTAGCATTCCAGAAGATGACATTAATAGTCTCATATAGGTTATTCAAGTCAGTCTATGGAGAAGCTCAGGGCAATATTTGGCAATGGAGAGAATTAGAAAATGTACAAGAACTATAACCCACCATAATGGAAATTAGAGAAGAATCTTGGATTCTAGGGAGAAATGGTAAAATACTCATTTTAGCAAAATGAAAAAATTCAACCTTGAGGAACCCCAGCTTGGAAAGCTTTTTTCTGAGCTTCATATTTCTTTTTTTTCATTCTTAGCAAAAGAAAAGAAATCAATATGCCGTAAGCAGTTTCTGAGGAGCAAAGACAAGCATAAATAGAAGCACATATATTCATCTCTACCTCTACCTCTACCTTTACCTCCATCTCCATCTCCGTCTCCATATCACCTATATATCTATATGTCTATATCTCTGTCTATCTTTCTATCTATCTATGGGAAATTTTAGAGGCATTCTGAGAGAATCAAGTGGCTTGGAAAAGAACTGATTATTCCAAGGTTCAGGTTGGGGAGCAGAGACAGAAGCTGGGAAGGGAGGACCCATAAATCTCGGAGACCAAATGGATTGAAAATAGACCGGGAAGAATGTTGTATTTCCAAGGCAGAAATCAACTTATAATCATGTAAAATGTTGGATTAAGTTAGAGAAACAAAAATCTTGAGGACAACATTTAAAATTTTCATAACAAAGAAAACCTCAAAGCACACTCAAATTATTTTCTGTGATGGTACAAGAAGGTGATGTATACTTTAACGTTTTTAATGGTGTATTTAGTTCAGAATTTTTAACTGCTCTGTAGACTGGAGCTGCTGAGAACCTATTGAAAAAACTTGCAACTTATACTAGTAAATGTTAGCTTGCTGTTGTGTGTCTCATATAAATAAAGCCATGCTGCTGGCTGGAATGTTAGGGCTAGCTGTTGCTTGCCTTCAACATGGTTGGGTATAGAGACTTATGAAGCTGTTTGTAAAGACTTGAATCTTAAGATACGGCACTTGTCCCCATCAGCTGGTCACAGATATGCTTCTTTAGCATTTCCCTTGATTGACTGACCATCTAACAAAACTTTAATTTTTGACCCAAGCCAATTTCTCAAAGTCTACATCATGTAAGAGGAGAAATAGAGTTAAGACTCTGAGTTCCACAAGATTTTCTCCAGCATTTTCTTTCCTTATTTGAGGACTTCTTTATCTAAAAAATTTACAATCACACAAGTAGAAACCAAGCCAAGCCAAAAGAGAGGTAAGAGATGGATCTTACAAGGAACTAGCATTCAAACTTTCCACTCATCCGAACTCAAGCTGTCTTTCAAGAGGATCCCATTCAACATTTTCTAGGAATCCTTTCTGAGGCCATTCAAGAACCTCCTGAATTTTTCCTTCTTTAAGTTCTTTTTTTTTTTTTAAAGAAATGTTTATTTATTTTGAGAGAGAGAGAGAGAGAAAGAAAGCAGAGGAGGAGCAGAGGAGAGGGAGAAAATCATAAGCAGGCTCTGTGCTATCAGCATAGAACCCAAAGTGGGACTTGATCTCAGGAATTGTGAGATCATGACCTGAGCTAAAATCAAGAGTCAGTCGTTTTAACTGATTAAGTCACCTGGATATCCTGAATTCTTGTCATATGAGTAACCTACCCTATACCCTAGGACTAGTCTGGGTTGTGTGTTTTCTGATCTCTCATAGGTGTGTATTAAGTTGTCCTATATGTCAACGCAGAGTTATAAGTTTTGTGAAGGAAGGACATCTTCTGTCATCTACTTGTACATTTTAGGCATGTATTAAATGCACTTCATGCTGATAAGTCCTGCAGAAGCAGAGAAAGTCCTCAAAGGTAAGGTTTCATATATTCTCAATGTTTTTTACTAGATAACAGCGGCAGTTAATACACATTAAATATCAAAGCACCATGAAAATAAAGAAAACACCTTTCAGATTCTAACAGAATACCTGTCTTTTCAGTCTTATTCCTACATTCTATTTCCTCTTGCTACAAGTAGCAAGCACATTGTTGGGCTAGACATGATTCTTCCATTAAAAACAACTGTTCTGAATCAAGGAAAACAAAATTAAATAAAATGAGAATGGAATGAGCAATAGTAACAGGCTCAACACCCTTTTGTTAGGGGATTAAAGCATTAATCATCCTATTATCTGCTATTTTGAGCTTTGCCAAAGTTGCTAGAGGTCGATAAGCATTAGTTCCAATTAAAGAACTTTAGAACTTTCCCTCTTATATCACCCACTGTTTTGGATTGAAAGAAGATGGATGATGATAACATGGTCTCGATAGTCTAATTGCAGCTTCTTTCCATTTTTTTGCTAAGAAATTGTAGAAAAGGCCACTTTGGATTTAAAAAATTAAGAGCTTCATTGTCAGAAAGTATCACTAATGCATATAATTACTATTTTAGATTCTCAAGAAGGTCTAAAGACAGACATTTCATTTTAATACTTGCTATTCAATTGCATTAGTGACATTTGCTAATAACCTAAGGAAGTTACCTATTGCAGTGGTGAGTTTCAAGCTGTAAAGTTTAGCGTTTTGACATGGGATGCCAAAACTGTGTATAACGCACATAAAGAGAGCAAGAATCAATAAACATGTCAATTTAAAAATGTTAAAAACCTGAAATATTCCCCAATAACTCCATTAGGAAAGACAAAACATAATTGACAGTAGCAGTTATTTCTTGACAGACTGCCCAATAGACTGGCTTGCAGAATTGCCACAATTCACATTTAAAAAGTTAGGAGAACATGGGCAGATTGAGTTGGCAGGTAAACTAATTTTGCAAAGTGGAAAGCATGGGTAGGTTAATTACTGAAACTTCAAGATATTATTCTTCAGAGCTGTGCTTCCTTACCTGATGGACAGAGTAAAAAATAAAAATTTTACTGTTCTTCCACCTTTAGGAACTACCTCATATGATTAAAAAAATTGGATAATTAATCATTCAGTCTTTGATATTTTTCAATTATCCCTCAAACATCCTTCCTGGATAGTGAGATGAAAGCTCAGTGTCTCATTACCAGATGTTAGGTTTATTTGTGCATACTATTAAAACACTTAGTGGCCAGTTTATTTTGCTATTTAGAGAAGGAAGAAAGATGCCTGAGTTTAAAAGTTGTGGTCTACTCCAGTGTGGTGCTTTGGCTGAAATGAAGTAGTCTCAAGCCAACCATAGAGATGAATCTGCTTGTTGTGCAGACTGGGATTTTATGAGTGTACATTTAAAAGTTGCTTGATTTTTCTGATTATGAAAATTTGAGTTGAAAAGGAAGAATAAATTACTGGAAATCTCATCATCTAAAGAAAATTATTAATATTCTGATTTTATTTTTCACTTTTTCTGTGCAGAACATTTCTGTACACCATTGTCCATCTGTATATTCCATTGTGGATTTTTTTAGCTTAACATTATAGTTTAAGAATGTTCCCATGTTTGGGGTGCCTGGGTGGCTCAGTCGGTTGGGCGTCCAACTTCGGCTAAGGTCATGGTCTCGCGGTCCGTGAGTTCGAGCCCCGCGTCGGGCTCTGTGCTGACAGCTCAGAGCCTGGAGCCTGTTTCAGATTCTGTGTCTCCCTCTCTCTCTGACCTTCCCCTATTCATGGTCTGTCTCTCTCTCTGTCTCAAAAATGAATAAACGTTAAAAAAAATTAAAAAAAAAAAGAATGTTCCCATGTTAACTCAAATGAATGGATTTGTGGGATCTCTTGAGTGGGGGTTCTATAATTTACTTAGCTATTATCATATTGTTGAATAATTGAATAGTATTAAGTTTTTTACTATTTTAGTAAAGCTGTAGTAGAAATCTTTTAGAATATGGCTTTTTGGCATTTTGGGTTATTTTTCTAGGGTTGATATACTAGGGTAGAATTTTTAGTCAAAGATATGATAATATAATAGGGTGATAAAAGAAGTTTTGACTGAGGTAGTAAGGCATAAGATATGATATATTACATAGGAGTTATAAGACAAGTTGCCACATTTTAAGGAGATTATTAAAAGCCAGTTACATCTGTTTTATTTTATAACATCATGAATATAGAGGGTCATGATTCCAATCTTAGAGGGAATTTTGGGTGCAGGTTTTTTTTTGCTGTGAGTCTCCTCGCTTGCCCACCAGGGAAATGAATGAGGTGTGCTTGTACCTTACCTCACTTCAGGTAATTCAGCAATGCCCCTATTGGTTTGAATGATGTGTTGGACAGTTTTCAACTCACACTTGACAGACCAAAAGGTGGGTGACTGTCTGGATAAATGCTGTGATGAGGGTACAGAGGAGAAAATGCCAAATAGGACAATTTGAACTCCCAAAGGTTTTCCAGGCAAGGATGTGTGAAACTTTCTCTTGGACACATGTTGACAGTTACATGAGAGAAAGCCAACATAGCTTCATTTTCAGTCCTGTCCAGCAAAGCTATTTGACATCATAGCAGATTCTTGGAGATTGAAAAGTTAAGTGCCAAGCCTAAGAAAAAGATGTGGTTGCTATTGTTGAGGATGCTGCTTGTCTCTGAAAGAGAAAGCAGAAAAGAGAAGGAGAAAAAGGAAAAACAGACTCAGCAACACAAGAGAAAACATTTTAAATTTTGGATGTGTTGAGTTTAAGGTATTGTGAGAATCCAGATGCAAGTGCCTAGCAAGCAGTGGACTCAGAGAGACTGGACTCAGAGAGGCCTTGATGAGAGATGTGGATATTGGATCAATCACATGTTCAAGAATGTTGGAGGCTTTAGAGAGATCAAAGAGGGTATAGAGTGAATTGAATAGAGGGTCAAAGTCAGAATCCTGGCTCATATCTGCCTCGAAGAGGATGAGAAATTAGCAAGAGAATGAGAAAGGAGAAAGAGATCTAAGGAGATCCAGGACTGAGCAATGTCACTGAAGCCAATGTTGCAAAGAATTCCAAATAAGGCATAGTCAATAAGGAGGTCAGCAAGTTGGGTTTTTAAGATTCACTTGTTTTTGGCAAATAGTAGGACACTGGTGATTGTATCCAGCTAGCCTCACTGTAATGATCAGGGCAGGATCCTGACTACAGTGGGTTGAATGGAGAATGGGTAGAGAAAGGGAATCTTTGGGTGAAGACCATTATTTCTAGGCTCTTGATTGTGAAAGGAAGGGGAAATATATTTTAGTGAGAGAAAGGCTTGAAAGATCAAAGTAAAGACTTGAGCATGTGTGTAGATTATGGGAAAGGTGTCAGTAGAGTGCAGAAACAAAATGTAGGAGAGAGGATTAACTAATGGGCTTAGATCCCAGAGAAGACAAGAGGACATTAGATTAAGAGTCTCCTGGCCCTCTGAATTAGAAACTGTTAAACAGTCTAAGTTACATAAAGCAAGGAATGCCATGCAACCTTAAAAAGAATGAATCATTTTTTAGCATTGATATAGGGAAGTCTCCAATATATATTATAAATATAAAAAGCCAGATAAATAGTGTATTCAGTATGCTACTAGGACTACAATGAATGACCATATGGATTGTGTACTGATATGTGAATGATGTGCCTCTTGAATTGTGCATTGCATGGTCCTTTAGGTGACACATTACATTTGCTAGAGAACACTTTTCAAGATTCTCTATATTCCTTTGTTCTGGTCAATGTTCATAAGAGTCATTTTTTGATCATTTAAGTTTTATCTATTCAAGGATATTTATCAATCAGTCTGATGGATCAGATCTCTGCTCTGCTTGATAACTATGTTTTTAAATTAAACATTAATAAAATGGCCTTCTGATGATAATTTAGTTCTTCATGTCACTTGTTCACAGGAAGAGAATGTGTTGGCATAATGACATGAGTGTTTCTGCCTGATGGTTGAGCCTCTCCTAAATGAATAAATTGTCATTGTGGTGTATAATATCAGTCTGTGAGAACTTGATTAATGAGAGCCCACTCCTCAGAGTCAGACCTATATTAGTATGCTAACAAACTCATGTACCTTGCCCTGTTCCTGCAAGTTAAAGACCAGTTCCTAGACTATAGTGAATTCATTAAGCTCAGTTTTACTTGTGCAGGCTCCTTGTAGGCAGACATCTGGCCTTTTCCTGTTGATGTTGTTAAAGAAAAAATTATTCATGATATTTGTTGAGGATAGTAGGGAAGACTTTATTCAAGTGGACACTACCTTGATAGGTTTAGGGACCACTGCAATGGGATTTTGCTGTTAAGGAGAGAGATTGGGTTCAACTTTGAATATATCATGAGCAAGTGGTAATTTAGAGCTAAGGAGCATGGTGGGGATTAATGGATGGAAAATTACTAAAAGGAAACATTAGGAATAAGGGGTGACTCTTGCTAAACTGGCCTAACAGGATTCTTGCTGAAAGCTGGCCAGAGTGATCATATCACCTGGGGGATGGTGGAGGCTGAGGAATCTGATCGGATATTGAGGGTGATCACATACTGAGGATGGGTATTCTGGCTAAACTGACTTAGTGGGATTCTCGCAGAGATAAACATACAAGGCCAAAAGTCAGGGCATAGTTGCAAAAGCTCAGAGTAGCCTCAGTAGAGTTTGGTCAAGAAGAAAATCTTGGTCAATGCCCCTTTGCTGTATGGGCCATTTTCTTTTTCTGTTTCTTTTTTTTTTAAATTTTTTAAAAATGTTTATTTATTTCTGAGACACAGAGCATGAGTGGGGGAGGGGCAGAGAGAGAGGGAGACACAGAATCCGAAGCGGGCTCCAGGCTCTGAGCTGTCAGCACAGAGCCCAACTCGGGGCTGGAACTCACAAACCGTAAGATCATGACCTGAGCCGAAGTTGGTCGCTCAACCGACTGAGCCACCCAGGCGCCCCGCCATTTTCTTTTTCTTTTCCTTCTTCTTTTTAAAGTTTACTTATTTATTTTGAGGATATGGGGGCAGAGAGAGAGAGAGGGAGAAAGAGAGAATTCCAAGCATGCTCTGTATTGTCAGTGCAGAACTTCATGTGAGGCTTGAACCCACAAACTGCAAGATCATGACCTGAGACAAAACTAAGAGTTGGACACTTAACAGATTGAGCTACCCAGGTGCCCCATGGGGGCATTTTCTACTCAAATGCAATGGCTTAATCATCTCAGTCTTCTAAAGAGTCTTGTGCATAGGGGCATGTGGGACAGTAGAAGGGTGTGAATATGTGGTATGGGGGAAAAACTGAATCGGAACCTGAAAAG
Organism: Lynx canadensis; assembly: GCF_007474595.2. Taxonomy (NCBI): domain Eukaryota; kingdom Metazoa; phylum Chordata; class Mammalia; order Carnivora; family Felidae; genus Lynx; species Lynx canadensis. The sequence goes on along the minus strand of NC_044311.2, from coordinate 109,249,354 downwards.
GGTTGTTGAGCCTTATTTAGGATGCAAGTAGGTTGTCTCAGTTGGCTAAGGACTGTTCCAGTCTTTAAGTTCCATATCCCAGGAATTTCTTCAGTTCCAGGTAAACCGGACCATAGGTCACCTTAGATTCAGCTCACATTGAAGACTAAAAAAATGTATATATATATTCTCTATATAATATATAAATCCATATATATATATATAATGTATATAATATATATAAATCCATATTTATGGCTCCAGGGAATGGAGCCAAGAAGATGGGAGTTTGGACTGATCCCACATGACTGGGGAGTTGTTGAGAAAAGATGATGGGTTGGGGATGTTGAGAGTTGAAATGATCTAGGTAGGTCAAGGCTGGAGGTAAGGCCAGGTTGGTCACATGTCTAAGTGACACCTTGGGTCTGCATCTTCTGAGTCTAGTCTCCCGTTCTGTGCTTACCAAGGGAGGCAACACTGACTGGAAGAGTAGTACACTGTCCCAATCAGGTAATCTTGTTTCTCAATCAGTCAAAGTGTGGAATAAAACAATTTAGGTGGGCAAGAGTGGGAAACCCTCAAGCAAGAAAAATACCAAAATAGTGCCTTCCTCATATCCATCCTCCTTCAGGGTTCTGTAGAATAATGGAATGTTAGAACTTGAAGGGACCTCAGTGTTTTTCTGGTCCGATTTTTCCCTTGGTCATCTGGGAGGGTTAAAATAATGTTTCCATTACAGCTGAGTATGTAAAGATTCATTGACATTTTCTCCACAGTTGTGAGAGTGAAGCAATCACTAAATAAGCAGTTCAATTTGGTTAAAAAGAACCACAACACAAACTGTTAGCCAGTTTCTTGCAAGTCTCTTAACAATATTGCTTCAATGCTTAACATGTTAATCCACTGCTAAGATAATATCATATTGAAAAAGAGATTAATTCTACATAACATATAGACTGAGATTCATAACAGCCATATGGCTACTGATAAATGAGTGATCAGTATTTTAAAGAACAAACTCATTGCTCAATATTGAATAATCTTGTGATTACTGAATCTAAGAATAGCAGTCTGAGTTGTTATTAAATTCATTTCAGAAACAATTGTTAAATGTTTGTAATTGTGGGCCAATACTTAGATGCTGTAGGGCAGAAATTAACAATTCATTTGCCCTGAATGGGTTAGTCTAGTGTGGTAGGCAGAATATACTAATTCCCCATCCCTCCCCCACCCCTTCCAAAGACACCTGTGTCCTAATCCTGGGAACCTGTGACTATGTTATGTTACATGGCAAGGAGGAATTAAGGTTGGAGATGGAATTAAGGTTGCTAGTTAGCTGACGTTAAAATAGGGAGATTATCTTGGGTTATCTGGGTGGGCCCTATGTAACAACAAGGTTCCTGAAAATATGGAGGAAGGAAACAGAAGTCAGTGTCAAACTTATGCAATGTGAGAAAGCCATTGCTGGCTTTGGAGATGGAAGAGAGCCACTGATCAAAGAATTCAAGAAGGTTCTAGAAGCTTTCGAGAAAAGGCAAGCAAATAGATTTCTCCTACAGCCTTCAGGAGGAACACAGCCCTGCTGACACCTTGCTTTTAACACAGTGAGGCTTGTTTTCGACTTCTGACTCCCAGAACTGTGAGTTAATAAATTTGTGCTGTTTTAAGCCACCAAGTTTGTGGTGATTTGTTATAGCTGCAATAGGAAACTAATACAACAAATAACAGAGATAAGTGAAGGTGTATCATGGAGACAACATGGAGTAGTGCCACTGTGGCAATCTGGAAATTGCTTACCCAACACATGGCTCATATCCAGCTCCAGCCAATATTTCTTAAGGGAATAAAGACTCAGAGTTGCCAAATTTTTCTGTTTTTCAAAATATGGTGAAAATACAGATTCCTATGTGAAAGTTAGTGTTTTTGTTTAATTGTTTGCAACTAATTCAAATAATAAAACAAATTCTTGCACATGTACACAAACAGATGCATATAAGGATGTTTATCACAGTATTGTTTGCAACAGCAAAGAAAAAGACACTAAATATCAAATATGGGTATAAGTAAATATAAATATATATGATAAAAATACATACTGTAGTCAAAATCTGTGAACTATATATTCTAAACATGTTAAATAAAGATGTAAAGAAGAATGAGATACATAGCATATCCCATTTATTAGTATAAAATATACCCATAAAATAATATATTTTGTAGGGCTATTTATATGTAGAAATAAAGGAATGAATGTGATCAGGAATGGTAGCTGAATGGGTGCAAAATGCCAGGATAAAAGAGATATAATAATAGTAAAAGAGGATGTGCATGGGCTGATGTTCATAGGCTATGAATGGAGGTACCCAATCTATTTTGAGTGATTACTATGTAGGCCAGAGCAGAAAAGACTGTAGGTATGATTAGACCCATAGGTTTCTTCTGGAGATACAAAGACAGCCAGGACATAGTCCATCCCTTCAAAATTTTCATGGAGAATTGGGGCAGAAAGATGTGTAAATGAGGTAGAATTAAAAAAAACCCACAGTTATAAAAAAGTGAACATTCGTTCATTTATTCAACTTCCAATCAAATATTTATTAAGCATCTGCTATGCTCCCAGCAGTTTAGTGGCAGTGTGTTTGTGTAGTACAAGATTTGGTTTTAAGAGTAGCAAGAGCTCTGTTTATATTGCACCTAACCTCCGTGCCTACTGCAGTAGGTTCAATAATGGTGCCATGATTTTTAGCCTTTCTGGGTCTTGGATGCTTCTTTGGCATAATAGGCAATGATTGACTTTATGTTCTAGTTCCATGTGGGGTTGTTGTGAGGGAATAAGGGGGAAGACTCTTGTGAAGTGTGAAGCATTTTATGGATGGGAGACACCATTACCAGGCTTCATCTCTTTTTTGGAATTGTTCACCTTCTCCCTCCACTTTTCTTCTAACTTGCTACTGCCTCTGTCTCACCCAGGCTCACATTGCTGGTGCCCAAGACACTGCCATGGGAAATCAGGCTGTCCATTCCCCTTTATCTGGCTTGTGATTTAAACAAGGCAGATATTCCTAAAATACCTCCTTTATCACTAAGTCATAAACTCACAAGGGAAGGGATTTAGATGCCTTCCTCAATCTTGTGCATATTGTAGGAATCCCACAAGGCTCACCTTGGAAATTTCCTTTTGTATCTGTTTCTGATATTTCCATTAATTTTTTTCTAAATGACCTGCTGTGGTGAGAATGTGGTCATATTTTCCCTTTGTTCTAGACCTTCCTTTACCCATGTTTCACCACTTGAAACCATCTTCTCCCCTATAGGCAGTTACAAAGACTCATTTGTGGGAAAAACTTGCCTGGAATAGAAGTATTCATGCTGTGATGTTTCCTGGAAAAAAAATTTATTCCTGATAATAGGCCTCAGAGTATCTACCTAATTCCCACTGATACACATCTGTTCCATAAAGAAACATCTCTTTGGAATCAGTGGGATTTCAGAACAACTCATCAAGGAAATACAAAAATCAGGTTGGGGGCAAATTTTCACTTTGGAACCAAATACCTCTATCACAATGATAGAACAATTCATATGTTGGGATTTATTAGCTCTTATTGACAATTTAAAACCATAAGCTTCTGATGAAACATTTACCTAAAAGTCATGAAGAGAGTGCTCTGCTTCATAGTTGGAGTTCTTGAATATTTTTGGTGTTAAGGCAGTGTCTGATTATAGGAGGATGTTAGCTATAAACTGAAGCTGTTTCCTGGAGGGAACACATTTTGCAATAACTCCCAGTCAAAGAAGTTCTCTGCAAACCAAGAAAGAGTTGAATTCCTCGTATTTACTTTTTATTGTTTGAAAATTGCTATTGCATTGCAAGTGTTGTAGATGTTTTGGAAAGAAGAATGGGGCCTTATTAGAAACATCCCTGGGGCATAATTTAGCATTACTTGCAGGAGATGGAAGAAATGGTTTCATACTGAAAAAAGCAATGTCTGAGAAATAATATCACTAACATGCTACTAACTCTAAAGGGTGGGCTGATTAGAATCAGTAGGAGTTTGGCTACATAAAAACAGCATTATTAGAACTTGTGCAAAGAAGGGAAAGAGAACATAGCTGTACTGATAAGGTAGGTTGTGCTGGGGAAGAAGCCCAATCCAAGGAATCTCTTAAAGGGTGAAAAAGGCATTAATATGTCCCTTGCAGAGCTGTTACCCATCGGTTTATTCTTCCAAAGGACTGAGTGTGTTTTATGAAGTGTAAATATGACTCATGGGCCTCTGGGGTATTCTGCAGGTGGGAAATATTACAAAGAGAATAAAATCACTAAAGTTTTGACTCATCTCCAGATGTGCAACGTTGAAAGTGAAATTTGGATTTGAATCCAGATTGTTGTTGTTGTTGCTGTTTTCCCCCATGGAAACTCCTTTACTGCCAAATGTGATGTTTGAAATATTTTTTGTACCAATTGAGCATTCATTTCACAAAACATTTTAATTATAGTTCTCATGGTCTTCCCATGTTTGTTCTGACAATATAAATTATTTTTATCTCAAAATAGTTGCAAGGAAAAAGAAATTAACCTAAATGATTAGGGTAATAAAACATCATTTGATTTTTGAGAGCATACCTTTTAGAATCTGGGTTAATTAAAAAATATTTTTATTTAAATTAGTTTTTTTAATTATAACAAAGTAAACCATGCATATAATAAAAAATTCAAATAGTGCATGATGAGTTTAAAATGGAAAGTAAAGATATCTCATTCTGACTCCCAGTCTCATGCCCCAGAGGTTAACCACTAACTTTCTTTTATATGCTCTTTTATGTTCCTGTAAGATCATTTTACTGTGTGTATGCAAGAATTACATAACATGAATCCTATATCTCTTTGATTATACGAGTGATTATGTGCATCCTGTTTTATACCTTGCTGTCTTCACTCACCAGAATATCTTGGTCATCTTCTTTACAAATCAGTGAATTTAGACATTTCTTTTCCAACAGTGGTACATTATTCTATTTTGGGTTTTTACAGTAATGATTTAAACAGTTCTCTATTGATATACCTTTAGGTTGTCACTCCTGCTGTGTGTGTGTGTGCACAGATGCGTGCAGGCATACTAAAACAAGCGGTGTTACAGTTGATCTCCTCATATGTGTGTTTGCACATTCATGTGGGTATAACTGGAGGAAAAATTCCTACATGTTGGATTTCTTGGCCAAATGGAAAATATGTGTGTTACATTTTACCAGATATTTCCAAATTGTCTTTATAGAGGGAATGTCAGTCAGCATCTCTTCTCTAACAAAAGTGCAGTAAATGAACTTCATGTTAATTCCCTCAGGGGAATTGTGTACTATCAAACTCTGACAGTGGTATCCCATTGCTATATTTGTATATCTTTGGTAAAAGAGTGAGTTTGAGGATCTTTCTCTATGTTTGTTTTCCATTTAATTTCTTGGTTTCTGAAATTCTAGTTCATGTCTTTGGCCTAATTTTCTAACAGATTGCTTAGTTATTTCTTATTGATTTGTTAGACCTTTTCATATATTAAGGAAATTATTCATTTTTTTCTCATACATCTTTAAAACAGTTTTCCTAGTTTTTTTTTTGCATTTTATCTTTGTAATTATTTTTTACACATTAAATTAAGAAAGTTTATATATCAACATGGATCAAATTCTTCCTTTAGGATTTCTGGTTTGATGTTTAGAAAGGTTTTTCTCACTCTAAGTTTATGAAAATATTCAGTCACATTTTATTCAAGTTCTACATTTTAATTCTTTTTACACTTAGATCTTTGATTCATCTAAAATATATTTAGTAGTAAGGAATGAGGTAGAGAATTCTTTTAAATCTTTTTCCAAATGGTCATTTTTTTCTCTGAGCCTACTTAAATTGAATAATTTATCATTTCCCTAATGAAATAAAATTCCGTGTTCATTAAAAATAAAATTCCCACGTATATTTAGCTTTGTTTTCAACTATTTACTTTGTCTTTTTGATTTTGATATGTTTTACTCTGCTAGTGCCAAATAAATTCAATGACAGTTGCTTTAAAGCATGTTAACTGTCTAGTGAGGCTAGTTCCCCTTCATGACTCCTCTGTCAATGGAATTTTCCTAACAGGTGTGTTCATTTTTCTAGATGACCTTGATCATCATTAAGAAACACTGAAAAAATTGTAAGATTACATTGATTTAATAGATTAATTTGGGAAAGAATTGGAATCTTTGCAATATTGAATTTTCATCTTGATCTTTCAAAGTTCTTGTGAAATACAATTTTAGTCTCCCCCCAATTTACTACTATTGTAAATGGGGTATTTTCTTCAAAACCACACTCAGGTATCACCTCACGCCAGTCAGAGTGGCCAAAATGAACAAATCAGGAGACTATAGATGCTGGAGAGGATGTGGAGAAACGGGAACCCTCTTGCACTGTTGGTGGGAATGCAAATTGGTGCAGCCGCTCTGGAAAGCAGTGTGGAGGTTCCTCAGAAAATTAAAAATAGACCTACCCTATGACCCAGCAATAGCACTGCTAGGAATTTACCCAAGGGATACAGGAGTACTGATGCATAGGGGCACTTGTACCCCAATGTTCATAGCAGCACTCTCAACAATAGCCAAATTATGGAAAGAGCCTAAATGTCCATCAACTGATGAATGGATAAAGAAATTGTGGTATATATACACAATGGAGTACTATGTGGCAATGAGAAAAAATGAAATATGGCCTTTTGTAGCAACGTGGATGGAACTGGAGAGTGTAATGCTAAGTGAAATAAGCCATACAGAGAAAGACAGATACCACATGGTTTCACTCTTATGTGGATCCTGAGAAACTTAACAGGAACCCATGGGGGAGGGGAAGGAAAAAAAAAAAAAAGAGGTTAGAGTGGGAGAGAGCCAAAGCATAAGAGACTGTTAAAAACTGAGAACAAACTGAGGGTTGATGGGGGGTGGGAGGGAGGGGAGGGTGGGTGATGGGTATTGAGGAGGGCACCTTTTGGGATGAGCACTGGGTGTTGTATGGAAACCAATTTGTCAATAAATTTCATATATATAAAAATAAATAAATAAATAAATAAATAAATAAATAAATAAAAATATGTTGGTCTGCAGTGTTGTATGAATATGATTAGTTTGGTTTGAGTATTATATGGATGTATAGAAACTGTTATCTATCAGTCTACCATCTGTATATTTTTTATAGCTGTGTTATTCTTTGTAATGAGTTTGAAAATTTTCATGCTCTGCAATATTTACCCTCAGAACTATGTTTTCTGAAGGTTTGATAAAATTCACACTATCTGGACAATTTTCATCCACATTTCAAATGAATTTCCACAGTATAGAAAAATGTATTCCTCTATAATTCAGTTTTTATTTTTGTATTTATGTCCCATATTGTAAATTTTATTTGCTTTCTTTATCTTGTTCAGTTTAACTCCTTAAAAAATTTTTTTTATTGGGGTTTTGAAGGAATCAGCTCTTGACTGTATTTTCTTGCCTAATTTATTCTTTTCCTATTTCACTTTTATTATTCTCTTCCTTTAATTTTAAAGTTTTGGGGTTTTTCCTAGCTTTTGAATTGAATTATTACTTTATTTTATTTTTCCTTCTTTCGTAATACAGTTTAGAATATGATTATTCTGTTAAAACATTGCTGTAGCTATGTTTTATAGGTACTGATGTGTTGGATATTTACAATAGTTATCTTCCAGTTAGGCTACAATCTAAAATCTTGATGTGAAAAAAAAAAATTCAAGTGGTTGGAGTTTTTTCTTTGTTTTCTCTTTTTTGCATTATGTAAGTGTTTGTTTTATTATATTATGGCCAATGAATACTTCCTGTACTATTTACACTTTGTGTAAATTATTGTGGTTTTCTCTATGACTTAATATGTAATCAGTTTTCAGACATGTTCCATGGGCCCTCCAAAAAAAGATGCATCCTCTTTTTGGGTGATAATAGAATTCAGTGAATCACTCATTCACTCAATAATTTATAACTGCATATTCTCATTTTTAATTTAAGTATTTATTTGTGCCAGATTTCATTCTAGGCAGAAAGGATGGTAGAGTGAATAAGACAAAATAAATCTCTGTGTTTGTAAACTTTCATTCTAGTAAAAAAGATGGAGAGTAATTAAGCAAATATATACAGGTACATTTTTGTTACTGACAAATGCTTTAAAGAAAATTAAATCGGGGGGCACCTGGGTGGCTCGGTCAGTTAAGCACAAATTCTTGATTTTGGCTCAGGTCATGATCTCATGATTTGTTTATCAGCCCCATAGTCTGACTCTGTGCTCACAGCTCACAGCCTGCTTGGGATTCTCTGTCCCTCTCTCTCTGCCCTTCCCCTGCTCATTCTCCCTCTCTCTCTCAAAATAAATTAATAAACTTAAAAAAGAAAAGAAAAGTAAATCAGGTAAGGAGAAGTGGAATGGCTGAGGAGGTAGGAGAGCACCATGTGAGGGTCCTAACAAAGGCTTCCCTGAGAGGTGACAGTTGAGCAGGGGCTCCCAGAAGTGAATGAGTGAGCAGTAAGACAGAGGGAACAGCAAATCTGGCAGAGGAGCAGAATTGGTGGTGATAAAACCTATGCATCACAGGAGGGAAGAGGGAAGCACAAAGGTCCGTATGACTGGCATGGAGTGAGTGAAGAGCAACATGGTGGAAGGTAGGTCAGAGAGACAGGAGAAAGCCATGATAATTAGTTTGGAAAGCTATCAGAGGTTTTTGAAACAGAGGGTGACACAATCTTATTTGTGCTTTTAAAATGTCATTCACGTGGTTACCTATCAATGATGTCTGCTTTATTATGATTTTTAAATATTCTATGTATCTTTACTTATTATACTTTTGTCTAGTTAATTTGTCAAAGTCTCAGGATTGGGGTAAAGACTTCTTTCTGTTTATTTCTGCCTTGCATGCCATGCTTTCTTTATGTGCTTTAATGGTAAGTTAGTTAGGGATAAAAGTTTTAAGTAGATTGGATTTTCATTGTGGATTGTATTTTTATTATTTTATATATCTTTCTTTCCATGTGTAATGATTTTGTTCCTTGAATTCACCCATTATATGTTAATATTACAATGCTTGGAATGTTTTCATTCACATGTGCTTGGTATGCCTTTGCTTATCCCTTTCTCTAAAAAATTATGTCATTTTTTTCCTCTATATTTATCTTTGTCATACAAAGAGTTGGATTTTAAAATCCAGTCTGTCTTTGTCTTTTGCTAAAGATCTATTTTTAAAAAATGTTTATTTATTTATTTTGGGGAGGGGCAGAGAGAGAGAAAAAATCCCAAGCAGGCTCTGCACCTACAGCGCAGAGGCTGATGCGGGGCTGGATCCCATGAACCATGAGATCATGACCTGAGCCAAAATCAAGACTGAAACAGTTAACTGACTGAGCCACCCAGGCATCCCTAAATGATCTGTTTTTGTTTGGTGTATTTTTTCATTTTGTCACTAGATTTATACTCTATGTTTCAGTGTTTGGTGGTTAGCTCTCTAAATTCATAGGTAGTTAAGTCAGTTTCTTGACTTCACATGGTTTATATTGAATAGTCACTTGGAAATTTGTAGAAGTTAACACACATAGTTCTCTACCACTTTCCCTCTTAATAATCTGCCGCCTTTGAGAATATTTACATTCTGTCCTACAGTCTATTCCCCTCAGCCATTTAGACATTTCCAATTTCTTCCTTCCACAGCAAATTTCCTGAGCTCTTTATTTTAATTATTTTTTTGTTTTTACTCACACAATTTTTTTTTAAATTCAAGAAAGCCTCAGAAATATATGGTATTCTTGCTTTTCTTGTAAGGTTTGTTTTAATACTTAAATAAAATTTGGCTACGTACACCATTTTAAGGTTGAGTTTATTTCCCATAAGAGTTTATAGACACTGTTGTACAAATTGGAATTTTTTTTCCTCTATTATATCATCTTTGTCAATGTTAATATAAATACCAGGATCCGCCATTTGTCTCTTCTTGATCCATCGTCTTCTCTCTAATCGTGCATCTTTTCATCTTTTTAATCCTGTTCTGACTATATTTTTAAAACTTCCTTCTATTACTCAGCATTCAAAAAGAATGAAATCTTCCCATTTGCAACAACAAAGATGGAACTAGAGTGTATTATGCTGAGTGAAATAAGTCAGTCAGAGAAATGCAATTACATGATTTCACTCATATGTGGAATTTAAGAAACAAAACAGATGAACATAGGGGAAGGGAAGGAAAAATTAGATAAAGACAGAGAAGGAGACAGACCATAAAAGACTTAAATACAGGGAACAAACTGAGAGTTGTTGGAGGGGAGGTAGGTAGGGGCGTGGGCTAAATGAGTGTTGGGCATTAAGGAGGGCATTTGTTGGGATGAGCACTGGCTGTTGTACGTAAGTGATGAATCACAGGGTTCTACTCCTGAAACCAATACTACACTGTATGTTAACTAACTTGAATTTTTTTTTAATGTTTATTTATTTTTGACAGAGAGAGAGAGAGACAGAGTGCAAGTAGAGGAGGGGCAGAGAGAGAGGGAGACACAGAATCTGAAGCAGGCTCCAGGCTCCAGGCTGTCAGCACAGAGCCTGTTGAGGGGCTGAAACCTATGAACCATGAGATCATGACCTGGGGCGAAGTCAGACGCCCAACCGACTGAGCCACCCAGGTGCCCCAAACTTGAATTTAAATAAATAAATTATGTACTTAAAAAAAGGAAAGGAATATAAATTCATTCACCATAAAAAATAAAAAGTAAAATTACCTTCTAATTTTAGGTGCTTTTCATGTGGTTTTCATTTCTGTAATGATTTTATTTCATTTTTTGGGAGCTTCCATTTATCATCCATCTGCTAATTCTTACCATCTCTCCTTTGGTTTCTTTGTCTTATTTGAGTTCTTTTTCTCCAACAGTCTATGTTAACTCTATTTGGAATTTATTTTTTTTGACAATTTCTTCTGTCTCTTTGAAATGCTCCTCACTGTTCAGTTTAGTTTAGTTTTTTTTTTTCTTTTTTCTGCACAAAAAGGTGGTTTTATTAAAGTACTGGGACAGGACCTATGAGCAGAAAGATCTGCCCTGGGATTGTGAGGGGTGACTGATTGTATTCTTGGGAGTTGGGGGAGATAAGGACAAGGGGAAGTTTCCAAAAGGATTTTTATATACTAAAGAAGACTCACAGGATCCTGGAGGCCTGGCTATTGTCAAGCTAAGGTTGTTTTTTCTTCTAGCAAGTCATTAACATTAATTTTTGCTTCTTACACGCTTTTCTAACTCCTCTGTAATACCTTAGTGTAGAACTTTTGCTGGTTCTTTGGTTCATCTTTGAGTGAGGTCTCCTGGACCTAGGCCTCTATTTGCCCAGCAGTGGTGTTGGGGAGGATGGGAGGACAGATCTGGTCTTACAGACAGATCTGTAAGATCTGTAAGATCCAGTAAGATCAGGACAGTCTTACAGCTTTCTACAAAAGCCTCTTTATCATTTTCCCTCTAATGCATGTCTCCCCTTAGTTTTTATGTCTTTCTTTTTGGGGATAATCAGGAGGTCCTTATGGGTTGCAGGGAAGGTTGGAATGTCAGAAGTCCTTCATGGGCAGTCCAGCGTGTATAAGTCTGAAGATCCCACTGCCACTGGTGTTGAACCACAATTGCCAGTTAACCATCTCTGTGATTCTCTGATGCTCCTCTGGCCTGCTTCCCTGCTCAGGAGGCACTGTCATTGCTTTTGGCAGTTGTGCCTCCTAGTTTGAGATTTGGATCTGTGCATTCCCAGTTTCATTAGAGACAATGTTTTTTTTTTTCACATTTTGCTGCTTTATTGTGCTTTGGGGGAGGCCTGGTAAACAAAAGGCCATTTGCTCCTCTACTTTTAATTGGAAATCCCCATACCAGTGGTTTATTGTTTTTTTTTTCAGTCTAAAGAAATCTCATTACAAATGACTTTTAAAGAATTCACAGTGACTCAATTGTGTGAAAAAGTTATCAAAAAATAAATTTACTAGGGCATCACCAAAACCACTGAGAAGACCAGGAGTTTCTAGCTAGCAGTAGTGTTCATTCAAGCTCATATTCCCAGAATATTTATTATTGAGTCATTAACTCATAAAATGGTGGGTTGGAATGTGTAAAAGCAAAGTTTGGGATTGCACTGGCAGGTTTTAATTTCAGTCCAATTAGTTTCAACATTATTTAGGAGGGAATGAGAGAGTCATTGACATCTTTCCCCAGGAAGTCATTTGATTAGAACTCTGTTTAAGAAAGATGGATTGGAGAGAGAAGAGAGGAAAGATTAACAGAGAATATTGGTTAAGAGGCTACTACAGATACACTTTTAGAATTTGCATCATTTTTTCACTCACTACTTCAGATTTACCAATTCTGAATTAAATAAAGAATAGAAAAGGGAAATAATATTTATATTTTGACCAACTCTAGTGTAAATGGCATTTTTCACAGTGCTTATGCTTCTCCATTACCAAAATACTACAAGTTCTCATTTTTAGTCAGATATAATTGATAACCATCTAAAATATACATAGGCTATGGACCAAGATAGTGACATAGGAAGCTCTTAATACTCCCTTTTCCTACGGACACACCAAATATGTAGCTTCAGTGGAGCAGTTCCCTCAGACAGAAATCCAGAAACTAATTGAATGACTCCTAAACATTGGGAGATTGAGAGAATACTCACCTTGAAATGGGTAGGAGAAGCTAAGACACACTCATGCCTTAAATTCTACTCCCAATGTTGTAGTGCCATACTCCCAACTCCCAGATTCTCCATAGAGAATGAAGGGTTTGAGACATACCTCAAAAAGTTGAGAGGGCCTCACCTTTTAAGGCTGCCACCTGAGAGATAGGTCTCCCAAATTATCTAGCTCTGCAAGCCAATGGGGCTTATGTTCATGAGTCCTACAGGACTGGAGTAAACAAAGAAGCAGTTGTTAGCAAGCGGGCAAACACTCACAGTAGCCATCCCCTCAGGGCTCAATGCAGAGGGAACAGAGAAAAATTCCCACTGTATATTTGCCAGTATACTAATATTCCAATGTATATTATGGATATACAGTATAAACATGTAAATGTGACCGCAAAAACATAAAATGTGGGAAAGAAGAGAGTAAAAATCTAGACCTTTGGCATGTGTTTGAAGTTGTTATTGGCTTAAAATATACTGTTATAACTGTAACAGTTTAAGCATCATGGTAATCAGAAAACAAAAACCTGTTGGTGTCCCTGGGTGGCTCATTGGGTTAAGCATCTGACTCCTGATTTTGGCTCAGGTCATGATCTCATGGTTCATGGGTTTGAGCCCCGCACCAGGTCAAAATAAATGAAAATAAACCTAAACAAACCAAAACAAAAACCTACAGTACATACACAAAAGATAGAAGAACCAAAACATACAACCACAGAAAATCATAAATCACTAAAGAAGAGAGAAAGAGGAAGAAAGCTATTACAAAATAGTCAGGACACAATAAACAAAATGACAATAGCAAGTCTATACCTGTCAATAATTAGTTTAAATGTGAATGGGCTAAGTTTTCCAATCAAAAGATATACAGTGGATGAATGAATGAAAACCAGGACCTAATTATATGTTACCAGCAAGAGACTCACTTCAGCTTTAAGGCCACACAAACTGAAAGTGAAAGGATAGAAAAAAATTATTCCATGCAAATGGAAGCCAAAAAGAAGTTAGGAATAACTATACTTATATCAGATGAAATAGACTTTAAAACAAATATTGTAACAAGAGACAAATAAGGTCATTAGATGATGTTAAGGGGGTCAATTCACAAGAGTATGTAACATTTGTAAATATTTACACACCCGACATTGAGGCACCTCAATGATTAGATTAATTTGCTTAAATATTTCTTTTCATTATTGAATATTGTTATTAAATTACAAATTTCTAAAATATTTAGAATGCAGTGATATAGAGAAGCTTAGATTGGAACCAGATTGTGAAAGATTTTGAGTCTTAGACAAAGTCTATTATTTTTATTTAACATATATTAAAGTAATATATGCTGATATTAAAAACTTGTTGCTTTAAAAAAAATGTAGAGCCTTGGTCAAAGATCACTTTAAAAGGGACAATTGTCTGGGGAAGAAAGGAGAGAAAGAGTGATTGGCAGGAGAATAGTTAGGTCCCTGAGGCTGTCTAGATGAGGTAGTGGTAGCATATGAAAAATAAATACAGAACAGATACCAGCAAATTTTTGCACCCATTTTCCACAGTATTTCTTTCAAAGAATATTACTCTATGGTCAGTTTTCCCTATTTTGTGGACTTTTGGACATATGTGAAATGTAAGAAAAATGAGCTTGACATAAAATTACATTTGCAAGCAATATAACTAAATTGAAACACTTTGCTTTAATGAATGGCAAATGAAGCTAGTATATCCCTTTTCCCCATGCTGACATAGTTCTGATCTTCAGAGACTGACTGCTTTTCTTATTTAATGGGAAGAGAATTCCTAAATTTTCCAACTTCCTTGGTTTGGTCTCAATCCTCCTCAACACTCAGTTATAACCCCTGGGACAGTTCTACTTCCACCGTTATGAGATCCTTTTCCTGTATCCCTAGATGCTGCCTACCTCAGCTGTGGGCAACTTGTGCTTCAAGGATCTTGAAAACTTTCTAGTTTGTCTATAAGAAGTAGAAATAATTTCCTCAAGTTTACTTTTGTTCTCTGTGACTTCTTTGTTAACAATTCTCTCTTGCTCTTTCCCTTGTTATCTTCTGTTTTCCATGGAGCTATTCCCTCCCCAAACTATTCTCCAAACTCCTTTCTTTAGGTCACTTCTCAGAAGGAACAGCCTTAATCTTTATTTTTACAGTTCCATTTTAGATGGGAAACATTGTAGAGTGAGAGGATTGGCAGTTGATTGGATTCAGATGAGAGGGAGTGAGAAGAATAAATGGAGGATAAAGATGATCAGGATATGCCAGCCTGGGTGCCTGGGAGAATGTGATTCATTAATAGATAATGACAAGTAAGGGGGAACTTGGCTATATTACATTTGAGACCCTAAATCTGTCATTTAAGTATAGCTGTACAGCAGTCGTTTGGAAATGGCAGTCTAGCTTGGCAGATACAATGAGTCTGTGGTAAAATTTGCTCATGGACATATAGGAAGGATAAATCTTGAGGTGAAAACATGTGAAAATAGTGAGTTTGAAAAGATACATGGAGAAGCAAAGATGAACAGAGCAAAAGGTCATGGACAGTTTGCTTTGTTCATTATCTTTGACAATCTTCCTTCTCTTTTATTGGTCAGAAGTCTAGTTAACTCACTGAGGGTGTCCTCCTGGCCAACTTTTAGCAGCTGGAAGTCATTGTTTTTACTTTTGGATCCACTCTCCTTCTCATTGGCCTGGGATATGGGGATTTGACAAACCTAGTCTCTAGTGGTTTATCTCATTCAGTGCCATTTTGTACTAGAATTAAAAGTCCCCAACCTGAGCTGCATATCCCAAGTATGTACTCTGCTTTTATATCATATCAAAGTTTCTCCAAGTTAATCCAGAGAGAGAAACCCCAAGTATTCTTTTTTCCTTTCTGAGTCTATGGCAATGAACAGTAATGAAAGTGTAGTCTTTGTGAATGGAAAAAAAAATGATCTGCACCCATATTTGTATGCTCTGGGAACATTTTAGTGCTTCCAAATAGCTTTTGCTTGAATATATTTCTTTATAGTAATGGCTATCTCAGCTGCACCCATGTGAAAAGCTTTTAATTTGATTAAATTTATGCTAGGAGTTGTTGGAAATTGGAGCTTTGCAGGGGTTCCTCTCATTGTAATTCTCATGTGAATTTGTCCCCTGCAAAGTTATGCAGCTCTCCATCTGGCCATATTCATAAGCCATCCTTCTAGTACAACTTTGATAAAATGCATCAGCTTCCTTGGAATTAGATTAGCATCTCAATATGAGAGTTTTCCAGGCTCTATCTGGTGATGGGAGATGAAAGCCTCATATATTAAAATGCTGCTTTGTTTGCTTTTATGTTGTGATGGACCCTGTGGAGGAAGAAGACAATTAGATCTAAATATCTTTTCATTTGTTGTTACAGATTTCTCTCCTTCCATGGCTTGATATTAATACCTTCTTTTCCAGTGTTATCTACTGTGGAAAGTTAACTAGTACCCTTCAAACTAGCATTTGCTTCTTCTAACTACTTCAGAAATCTTCTCAGGGGAAGATGTGGGTTCTTTGTGCTTCATTATCAATTACCACCATTCTAGATAAGGTAATACATGAAATAGTTAATTTTCTCCTCAGAATTTCATGTCCAAAAATAATCAATAATAATTGATGGTGTATTTGGAATAAAACATCAAAAAATCTGCATGTTAGACTAGAAGTAGATACTTAAGTTTATGTCTTTATTTAACATAGGTTAATAATTTATAGATTTCATTTAAACACATAAGGGAATTCTGGGACATACCATTAGGAATTAGGCTTCATTTGACTTGAGATGTAACTGAATAAAGTTCAGGTACTTGTTTTGACTTTATCAATATGACGTTGTTTGTGATTATTCTATTTTTGTATTAAAATGATTTTGAGGAAGATGACCTTCTTCTTATTAATATAATCATGATAAAGTTATTGGTGATAGTAATTTATATTAAGAATAAGGTGGTTAGGATCTGGAAGACAGCCATCTGCAATATTTGAAGAAGTATCAGAGTCAGTGTCTCTGGAGTCAAAGTTAGATTCAGGGAGAGAAAGGGAGTTATGTTGCTACCAAAAACAGAAGTCTGAAACATTATAAAGGAAAGTAGCAGGTTGGGGCTAGAGCGTAGCTCCGTAGCGCCTTGGAAAATAGCTCTGATTGAGGGATGAGGATGAGGACAGCTTAGTAATAATTAAACCAAATCAAGAAAGAGCTGATGGAAAGTATGTGAAAATGGCACTGGAAATAATTTTGTGTCATTGAAGTGTATTCAAATTTCTCATTTGGGGATAATATGGAATTCTAAAGTTTTTCTGGAAAGAGTTTTAAATATGGTATTTGTCTCATTCACTTTCTCAAGACTGATTTTGTTTCTTCCAAACTACTTTCTACTTTCAATAACTCCCATTTATCTTCCACACACCTTAAAAACAATTTTTAAACAATTTTTAACAGAAAATAGGTTATTATATCTTCCAAAGTATGGAAAAATTTATAATACATTGCCTTTATATATGAGGACTTCCTGAAATTGAACACTATTTCAGGGAAAAGCAATTACCTAAGAAGGTGGTTAAAATTTCAGACGACATTTGATCAACAATTTATTCCTGAATTATGCTGCCTAGTGGTAGAAACCCAAGAGTAAGTTTCCTTAAAATACTAGCTACAATTTGAGAAAACTGTCAGTCTCATCATGTTTTTATTATGGGAAGGGATCCTAACTGCAACAGAAATAAAATAATAGACAGGAGCCATATGGAACTTTATCTATTTGCTGCCAAGAAATTGTCTTCTGTTTTGAAAGCCAAAGACATCCAAGATGTATAGAGGAACGTAAGAATGTAATCCTTTATATGCAATGATGCATTTGATTGAGTGACATTAATTGGAAATATGGAATGCAATGTTTGTTTTTTAAGAAATTATTTAAATATACTGATTGTAAATTAAATGATCCCAAATGGATTTTCTGATCATAGGATTTTTTATTTACTTTTGGTTAGCTTTAGATTTCTATTCATAAGCACACTTGAAGTTGACCTTTCATTGTTAATTTTTGTAGGATTGTGTGTGTGTGTGTGTGTGTGTATGGTGGGGGAATTTTTTGTTTAAACTAGAGAAAGCAGTGATTTTATATTTTGTAAGATATTTAAAACATATGAAACTATGATTAAATAACTTGGCCCTAGTATCTTATAGTAGCTTGAAATCACAGCATGAAACTGAATATTAGAATCAAATAGATTTTAAGAGTCTTATTAAATTTAATATGCTAACTCCTGACATAAAAACTGCAGACTGAGGAATAGAGGAACAAATGGGTAATCACTCCATGTGAGATAGTAGTGTTCATAGTGTAATAGGCTAGAAAGAAGGGAAGTCTGAGCAGGAGGACTTAGTTTTGCCTCTGAGAAAGGTGTGTTTTTTGTTTTTTTTTTAAAGGGAATGTTGAAATCAAGTCATTGAGGAAACTCAGTTTTCCTCAGAAATAGAAGACCTGATTAGCTATGGTCTGACCTAGTTCCTACGTTTGTGTGATAATTTGTGGTTGCTGTGTTTTTGTGTTTATTATGACAGAAAAGGACACTTGTCATACTTCTACAGCTTTGGCTCAGGTTGGAGGTTGCTGTGTGAAGGGAGTATGGGTCTGTGGGGAAGTCAAGGAGGTCTTAGTATACAGAAGTGTGGGCATGCTCTCAAGAAAAAAACCAAACAACTTACAAATACATAGCAGTAGAAGAAGAAAGACAACTTTAATCCTTGCAGGGTGGCCTATGTGTTTGGGAGCTTAAAGTCTGTTATTTGGCTGTGGCCATCCCTGCTGCTATGGCCCTTCTGCTGTCATAGTGACTCTCATAGGTCTTGGGAAATGTGTCATTCATTTTGATTGCATTTTTTCTCTCTAGTGGTCTTGGATTTTCCTCCTAACTTCAAACAGTTGAAGGATGGGCACTATCTTCATTGTCTTATAGTTCTTTCCTTAGTGTCTAATAAAGTACCTCATTCTTTGTGTCTTATAAATGACCTTGGTTTTAAACTCTTTTGTTTAAACTCTTTCAGTTTCTCACAGCCTCGCAGGGGTATGTAGTTTGTCTTAAGATAACTTGAGCAACACTGTATAATTCAGCACCTCAAATAATTTTTGCAGTATCAGTGGCAGATGACCCCAAATGGTATAGAGTGCCCTGATGTTCCCTTACCTTAGGAAGAGTTCCCTTTCCATGAAGTTAGAACTTCCAGGAATGTATGTGGGGTAGATTGGCTCTCCACGGTACCCTTGTGTAGACCTTCTACTATACCAATGGAAAATTACATGCCAAAAATGACCAAGTGATAGGTTTGCTGTGCTGATTTTTTTCCAAGTCAAATTCTCATTTTCTCTTTCTTTCCCAGTTAATGGGTATATGAATGAATGTGTGTGCTTGTGTGTGTGGCTCATACATACTAATAAAGAACTTTATAGAGATTTAAGTGATATTTTTTTTAAAATACAAGACCATATCAAAGAAAAAGAAACACTCTCCAGCTCTTGACTGGCTTTCACCACTTATTATGTGAGAAAGGAAATGTCAGGAACTTAAAAGAAATTTGAAGATCAATGTGTTTGAGCTTTTCTGGTTTTAAAATTCTTTATAGAAACTTGTAAAAAAATTATATAATGGAAATAAGGAGGCTGAAACTTCTCAGGGCACTGGGGAAATTTCTTTGTTTTCCCTAAGTGCAAAAAAAAAAAAAAAAAAAAGAAAAGAAAAGAAAAACAGACTTTTATTCTGCGGAGACTCTTAGCTGGTGTCAGTGTACATGTTATATACAGTTATTCCATTTTAGCAACTACTGCTCTGATTTACATGGAAACAAAGATGGGACCACAACCACATATTCACAAGAGTCACGATGAATTAATGGGTGAGGCAAAAGTGCTAAATGTACCAACTTTTGGGGGTGGTCCAGGCATAAATGGACTTTCTGCTGAGGTGCCTTGAAGTTGTGTAATTCTTCCCTTGTCCCAGTTGTATAGATCCAGTCTTAGAAATGTAGTGGAAGGTTAACATGTCAGGCTGTGACTTTATTCTGTCTCTGGAATAACCAAGATGTTTTAGAAAATCAATTTGCCCTCTCCAGGAGGACTCCACGGCAGTACAGGAACATAGTCTATTGGGGAAAAGTTCCTCTGAAGATGGACATGGTTTCATTTCTGTTTCATTAGCTCTTGCTGCAGAGAAGATGATGGATAACCTTAGTTATTTGCTGCTTTTCTTATTAAGGGTTTTATCCATTTCTTTTCAACATAGAAGGATATTGGAGCCTAAATGTGATTGCTGAGATTTGTCATTTTCAGTAGCTTAGGGATCTCCCTGAAATAAACTAAAGGCATCTGCTTTCAACATTCATGTCTATAAAACCACAACTGAGAGGGAAATGTGTGAACTTTCAAACCCCAGACACTGCTGCATTTAAGAAGAATTGTTATTATGAATGTTGAAATATTTTCCTCTTGGTTGCTGTTTATGCCTGTGTGTGTGTGTGTGTGTGTGTGTGTGTGTGTGTGTGTATGAGCTCAGATGTATTTCACCTACTAAAGAATTCTGAATTCAAGAATTTTGCATCAGAACTTTTGCTTCCTTGATTAGATTGAGATTTAGAATTGTGTTAGTATTTTCAAACAAGCTGCAAGTTGTGTTGACGTGATCAATGTGAAAGGAAACATTTAGCCAAATACCCTGTTAACACACACATTGTTTACAGAAATTAGAGCATTTATACTTTCATTTTTGTGAAATATTTTTACCTTAAAGCAGTTTTAAGAAAAGTTGAACTTTTTCTCTATATTGCCATTTTATATCTGCCTTATAAAACTTATGACTTGTTTTTAGATGTGACATTTATTCAAAATGAAATGAAATAAAGTGAAATAAAATAAAATTCAAAAGCGTTCAGCCTTTCTTTTCCTTTTATTAAACAATGTCTGCAGTGGAAGTTGTCCCAAAATGAGTCTGAGGAGACCAGTTCTGTGGGATCGAGGTGTTGCCAATTAACCTGCTTTGACCTCTGTTTCCTCTCTTACGAAATTAGGGCACTAAAGAAATAATCTCTGTGGTCTTTCCCCCTAATTTTCCTCCAGCTCTAAGCACTCTATTTTGCTTTTCTCTGCTATGCACACATCACTATCTAACACTCCCTTGGGAACAATACTTACAGTGTGTAGCTCCATTTTCAAATAGTATTCAAGAGAGAGAAAACTCTGAGGCAGCAGATCCAGCATTTTCAAATTTTAAGACTCAACTGAGAAGAGAAGAATTCATCCAGAGAAGGGTATAAATTCCACTTGACTAAATCTTAGCACCTTCCACACACCTCCATTAGGGAAAGGGTTGACATTACAAAGATTTTCCCATCCCTAATGGCTGTGGTTGAGAGTCTTGATTATACAATGTTTTGACTCGCACTTCAAAGTTCCCTCAATGTCTCCATCTATGTCCATGGGTAGTTCTCTAAATACAGCAGCTGTGCCATCTGTTTCAAATATTATTTCAGCCTCACTGTTTTGGGATAAATTTCATAAAGTGTATTGCATACACACACATTTAATTGAACAAACGAGAAGCCTTTCCAGTTTAAAAAAGCTTCCTAAATGACAAGAAGTGTCCAATTTCCATTCAAATGGTTACTCCGGGGCTTTAAAATGTGTGAATTCATCTAACAGAGGCTGGTGGTGTATTCTGAGGCAGATGGCTTGATTCTGTGAAGAAAAAAAAATAAGTGGATTTTACTATCAATCTTATTTTTTTTTGGCAAAAGACTGACATAATAAAGATGTGTGTATTACTGAGAATGCTTTTTAATAATGATTCTACCTTATGTTTTCCCCCAAGAATATGGTTAACTGACTAGGAAAATCTATTTAGAGATTTTATGTTTATCCATAATGATCAGTTTAGGAGAAAAAAAAAAAGCCCACTAACAAAATTGCTGAAATACAAAAGGAAAATAATGCTCTACAACTTTCTAAAGGAGTCTGAGAAGAAAGGAATTCTGAAGTTTATCTGATATTTCCCTGTTGAATAGTTCCAAAGTCAATAAATTGAAAATTTTGAAGGAAGGAGAAGAGATTTCATTTCATGTAAGAATGTCATTAGAGGAATATCTTCAGTATAGATGTTATGTCCAAGGTACTTTGCATATTTAATATGAACAATTTTAAAGCTGAGTCATTGGAATGATCCTCAGTCACTATTGCTATGTACTCTCAAATTTAGAGTCATGTTAGCATGTGTCAAACTTGTGTCAAAAGTTCTGTGCTCTAAAGGTCCTTTCAAGTCTTGCATGCTTTATGGAACATTATAATTTACCCCTCAAATTTACTCCATCCTTCTTCCATTTGTAGTTTGCATAATTGACTGAGCTGTTTGTTAGCTCCTAATTAAAACCAATATGAGTTTCATTCTTCTTGGAAATGATTGTTCAGCAACCTTGGCCTAGGCCAATCAACCCACTGCTTCTTTTGGCATCAATCATTGGTTTAGGGATGAGCATATGACTTACACTGTTCCAATCAGACTAAAAGAAAATGCGTTTCTTTGATAGGTTGGAAAAGGTGATTTCTCTCTTCCAGTGGACATGGTCAGGGAAGCATGTAGCCTTTATAGCTACTGACAACTTCCTGAAACATAAAGAGAATCAACCTAAGGATGAAGTGAACAATGCAGATAGCAGGATGAAAAGTGGAAAGAACCTGCATCTTTGATGACATAACTGAGTCTTTGGATCCATGGCCTTGAAATTCACTATGCCTCTGGATTTGTCCTTGTGTTAGCTAATGCTCATTGTTAGAACAATTCTTATTGTCTATCCCAGTTGGAGTGAAGTTTTTTTAAGTGTAAAGCTTCTTTTTTGTGTGTGTATCATAGGCAAAATTATTTAAAGTCAACAAATTTTTAATTAAGGAATTTCACATGTTGTGATTCCTTCCATTGCCAATCACCTTGGTCCCTCCAAATTCTGAGTCGTAGTCTTCAAGGTAGCCCTTTTTAAAAATAACTTTTTTCTAGAGGAGAGGAAGATGATTTATGCCTGTGACAGTGGAGTTGGAGGATCCTAGACTTGTTTCATCCCATGAACACAACTAGGTAACTAAAAAATCATCCTAAATACCCTAGAAATTGGCCTGAAGACTGACAAAACAAACTCCACAACTATAGGGGGAGAAGAGGCCACATCAAAGAAGGTAGGAAGTGCAGAGATGCGGTTTAAGGGAGAAAGGGATTGTGGGTGCTACAGAGGAGAGGGAGCTGCGGTTGCAGAGAAAGGTGAAAGAGAGGAGCACACAGGGGAATGTACAAGGAGAATGTTTCTTCAAAGCCACTGGCTTGGAAAAATGAGAGGGGCTGAATTTCATGAGTTCTTGCAACCAATGAGGTTAAAGCCTAGAGTTTTATTTTTTACTTATTTATTTTTTTCAATATATGAAATTTATTGTCAAATTGGTTTCCATACAACACCCAGTGCTCATCCCAAAAGGTGCCCTCCTCAATACCCATCCCCCACCCTCCCCTCCCTCCCACCCCCCATCAACCCTCAGTTTGTTCTCAGTTTTTAACAGTCTCCTATGCTTTGGCTCTCTCCCACTCTAACCTCCTTTTTTTTTTTTTTCCTTCCCCTCCCCCATGGGTTTCTGTCAAGTTTCTCAGGATCCACATAAGAGTGAAACCATATGGTATCTGTCTTTCTCTGTATAAAGCCTAGAGTTTTTTTTTTTTTAAATTTTTTTAACGTTTATTTATTTTTTGAGACAGAGAGAGACAGAGCATGAACAGGGGAGGGAGAGAGAGAGAGGGAGACACAGAATCTGAAACAGGCTCCAGGCTCTGAGCTGTCAGCACAGAGCCCAACGCGGGGCTTGAACTCACGGGCCGTGAGATCATGACCTGGGCTGAAGTCGGACGCATAACCAACCAAGCCACCCAGGCGCCCCATAAAGCCTAGAGTTTTAAAGGTCAGTGGGCTTGGCTGAGCTAGAACCTGGAGGGCATTGTCCTGCTCCTGGAGAAAAGGCAGGCAAACAACCTAGGGGTAGAAGGCATGGAAACAAGGAAGTGAGGAATGCCTGGGGCACACAGTGGGGGAGATTATTAGCCCTTCTCAGAGTGTATCCCTGAGAGACAGTATTCATAGAGATGCCTCCCAGGAAAAAAGGAGTGGCTGATACCATTTCTTTCCACCCCACCCTTTGCATGAACATAGACCCACTTGTGGGAAGAAGTGCAGCACCAACACTGGATGCCTAACTTACTTACATCTACCCCACACTCCTGTGCTCTGGCAGGACTGTCCTTCTCATCCAAGCTTTCCTCAGTCCTGGTGCAGTAGGCCCCTTCCCTAGAAGATCAGCACAAACCTCTGTCCACACCATGTCTCCTGACAAGAGAGCCCTATAGGACCTTAGTTATGATGGTGTTGGTGTCAGGTCTCATTTCACAGGTAGAGCACAATGAGTTAAAACTGTCCACATTCGGGCTAGGGACCAAACACTGTCCACAGCAGACAAGGGAAGCTTCTACAGATGACCGGTTTGAAGGATAGAGCAGCCAAAATACAACAGTAGAGTGCACACAGCACATTCTGGAGACACTCCCTGAAGTTTCAGGCCCTGGGAAGTACTTGACCTCTTCCTCATAAAACCATTACATTCAGGAGCAGGAGATATAGCCGTTTTTTTTTTTTTTTTTTTTTTTTAACCCACAGAAGAAGGCAGAAACTTAGACAAAATGAGAAAACAGAGGAATTTATCCCAAATGAAAGAATAAGATAAAGTCACCGCCAGAGATCTAAGTGAAACAGATACAAGTAACATGCCTGATGAAGAATTTAAAACAGCAAAGGTAAGGATATTGGGCTTGGCAAAAGAATGGAAGATATCAGTGAGACCCTTATCACAGAGATGAAACAGTTAAAAAAAGAAACAGAGATGAAGAATACAATAAACAAGATTGGAAACAGGTTGATGCAATGAACAGCAGACTGGAAGAAGCAGAGGAATGAATCAGTGATGTAGAAGACAAAATAATGGAAAAATAATGAAGATGAATAAAAGAGGGAGGAATTGTACAACATGAGAATAAACTTAAGGAACTCAGTGACTCTATCCAATGCAATAACATTCATATAATAGGAGTCCCAGAAGAAGAAGAGAGAGAAAAGGGGAAAAAATTTATTTCAAGAAATCATAGCAGAAAACTTCCATAAACTGGGTAAGGAAATAGACATCCAGATCCAGGACCCACAGAGAACTCCCATCAAAATAAACAAAAGTAAGCCAACACCAAGACACAGTGTAATTAAATTTGGAAAATATAATGATAAAAAATATTCAAAGCAGCAAAAGAAGTTCTTAATTTATAAGGGAAAAGTCATAAGGCTAGGTGGAGATTTCTTAATAGAAACTTGGCAAGCCAGAAGGAAGTGGCATCATATATTCTAAGTGCTGAATGGGAAAAATCTGCAGCCAAGAATACTCTATCCAGCAAGGTATCATTTAGAATAGAAGGAGAGATAAAGACATTCCCTGACAAACAAAAACTAAGGGAGTTCATGACCAACAAATTAGGCCTGCAAGAAATATTAAAGGGGACTCATTGAGTGCAAAGGAGAGACTAAAAGTGACAAAGACAAGAAAGGATCAGAGAAAATTCACAGAAACAGTGACAAAACAAGTAATAAAATGGTAATAAATACATATCTATCAATCATTACTTTGAATGTAAATGAACTAAATATTCCAATGAAAAGACGTAGGGTGTCAGAAGTGATTAAAAAAGAAAAAAACAACAACCATCTATATGCGGCCTAGAGAGACTCATTTTAGACCTAAAGTCACCTGCAGATTGAAAGTGAGGGGATGCAGGAGTGCCTGGGTGACTTAGTTGGGTAAACATCTGACTCTTGATTTCAGCTCAGGTCATGATCTTGCAATTTATGAGTTGAAGCCTCATATTGGACTCTGCACTGACAGTGAGGATTCTGCTTGACATTCTCCCTTTCCCTCCTTCTCTTTGCCCTTCCTGCATGCTCTTTCTCTCTCTCAAACTGAATAAATTAAACTGAAAAAAAGTCTGTTAAAACAAAAGGTGAGGGGGTAAAAAAACATTTATCAAAAAAATGAAAGTCAAAAAAATCCAGAGTAGCAATACTTATATCAGAGAAACTGGAGTTTAAAACAAATACTAACAAGAGACAGAAAAGGGTACTATATAATAACAAAAAGGAAAATTCAAAAAGAAGATATAATAATTGTAAATATTTATACACTTAACATGAAGCACCAAAATATATAAAACAATAACAAACTAAAAGAACTAATTAATAATAACGCATTAATAGTAGGGGACTTTAACACCCCACTTACATCAACAGACATGTCATCTAAACAGAAAATAAACAAGGAAACAATGGCTTTGAATGACACACTGGAATAGATGGACTTAACAGATATATTCAGAACATTCCCATACTAAAGCAGTAGAATACACATTCTTTTCAAGTGCACATGGAACATTCTCCAGAATAGATCACATATTAGGTCATAAAACAGGCCTCAACAAATATAAAGAGATTGAAATCATACCATGCATGTTTTCTGATCACATGCCATGAAACAAGAAGTCAACCACAAAGAGAAATTTGGAAAGATCACAAATACATGCAGGTTAAACAACATGCTACTAAACAATGAATGGGTCAACCAGGAAATCAAAGAAGAAATAAAAAAATACATGGAAACAAATGAAAATGAACACAACAGTCCAAAACTTTTGGGATGCAGCAAAAGTGGTCCTAAAGAGTAAAGTGTATAGGAATGCAGGCCCACCTGAAGAAGCAAGAAAAATATCAAATAAACAACCTAAACTTACATGTAAAGAAGCTAGAAAAAGAACAATAAATGAAGCCTAAAGCCTGCAGAAGGCAGGAAATAGCAAAGATCAGAGCAGAAATAATTTATACAGAAACTAAAAAAAAAAAAAATTGAATATCAATGAAATCAGACATTTAAAAAAGAGTTAATACCTACTCTTATCAAACTATTCCAAAAAATAAAAAAGGAAGGAAAACTTCCAAATTCATTCTATGAGGCCAGAATTACCTGATACCGGATAGACTCTACTCAAAAACAAAACAAAAACAAAAAAACTTCAAGCCAATACCCCTGATAAACATGGATGCAAGAATTATCAGTAAAATACTAGCAAACAGAATCCAACAATACATTAAAAAATTATTCACCACGAACAAGTGGAATTTGTTCCTGGGTTGCAAGGGTGGTTCAATATTCACAAATCAATCAGTGTGATATACCACATTAATAAGAGAAAGATTAAGAATCATATGATCATTTCAATAAATGCAGAAAAAGTATCTAACAAAGTACTATGTTCATTCATGGTAAAAACTTTAAACAAAGTAGGTTTAGAGGGAACACACCCCAAAATTACAAAGGCCCTATATGCAAAACTCACAGCTAATATCATCCTCAATGGGGAAAAACTGACAGCTTTTCCTCTAAGGTTAGGAATAAAACAGAGATGTCTACTCTCACCACTGTTATTTAATAGAGTCCTGGAAGTCCTAGCCTCAGCAATCAAACATCAAAAGGAAATAAAAGGCATCCACATCAGCAAGGAAGTGCTTAAACTTTCACTATTTGCAGATTACATGATACTCAGTATAGAAAACCCAAAAGACTCCATCAAGAAAATGCTAGAATTGACAAATTAATTCAGTGAAGTAGCAGGATACAAAATCAACAGCAATCTGTTGCATTTCTATACACAAATAATGAAGCAGTGGAAAGAGAAATTAAGGAATCAATCCCGTTTACAATTTCACCTCCCCCAAATAAAATATATCTGGGAATAAACTTAACCAAAGAGGTGAAAAGGTCTGTACTCTGACAACTATAAAACACTAATGAAAGAAATTGAAGATCATACAGGTAAAGAATGGAAAGACATTCCATGCTCATGGATTGTAAGAACAAATATTGTTAAAATGTCTTTTCTACCCAAAGCAATCTACACATTTAATGCAATCCCTATTAAAATACCACCAGCATTTTTCACAGAGATAGAAGAAACAATCTTAAAATTTATATGGAATCACAAAAGACCCTAAAAGCCAAAGCAACCTTGAAAAAGAAAAGAAAAGCTGGAGGCATCACAATTCCAGACTTCAAGTTACATTACAAAGTGGTAATGATCAAAACGGTATGGTATTGGGACAAAAATAGACATATAGATCAATAGAACAGAATAGAAAACCCATAAATGAGCCCACAACTATATGGCTAATAAATCTTTGACAGAGCAGGAAAGAATATCCAATGGGAAAAAGACAGTCTCTTCAACAGAGGGTGTTGAGAAAACTGGACTACTTTCATACACCATACACAAAACTAAATTCAAAATGAGTGAGTGACGTAAATGTGAGACCTGAAGCCATAAAATTCCTAGAAAAGAACACAGGCAGTAACTTCTTTGACATTGGCTGTAGCAAGTTCTTTCTAGATATGCCTCCCAAGGCAAGGGAAACAAAATAAAAAACTAGCAGGACTACATCAAAATAAAAAGCTTCTGCACAGCAAAGAGAGTAGTCAATAAAACTAAAATACAATGTACTGAATGGGAGGAGATATTTGCAAATGATATATCTGATAAAGGGTTAGTATCAAATATACATAAAGAACTTATAAAGCTCAACATTAAAAACAGAAATAATCCAACTAAAAATGGGCAGACATATGCATCAATGTCAAAAAAACTAGAATGTATTAGGCTAAGCAAAATAAGTCAGTCACAGAAAGACAAATATCATGTGATTTCATTCATATGCAGAATTTAAGAAACAAAATAGATGAACATAGGGAAAGAGAAGGAAAAATAAGATAAAAACAGAGAGGGAGGCAAACCATAAGATACTCAAACAGAGAACAAACTGAGGGTTTCTGGAGGGGTGTTGGGTGGGGGGAAGGGCTGTGATGGGCATTAAGGAGGGCACTTGTTGGAATGAGCACTGGGTGTTATATGTAAGTGATACATCACTAAATTCTACTCCTGAAACTTTCATTACGCTATATGTTATCTAACTTGCATTTAAATCAATCAACCAATCAATCAGTCAATCAAGCTGCAGTAAAAGTAAAAATAGACAGAAGATATAATAGAAAATTTCCAAAGAAGACATACAGATTGCTAACGGACACATGACAAGATGCCCAACATCACTGATTATCGGATAAATGTAAATGAAAACTACAATAAGGTATCACCCCAAACCCGTGAGAATGGCTAAAATCAACAACAGGTATTGGCGAGGATGTGGAGAAAGGGAGCCTTCTTAAACTCTTGGTAAGAATGCATTTAGTAAGCTACTCTGGAAAACAGTATGCAGCTTCCTCAAAAGTTAAAATAGAACTATCCTAAAATCCAGCAATTGCACTGCTAGGTATTTACCCAAAGAAATAAAAAATACTAATCCAAAGGAATATACATGCACCCCAATGCTTATAGCAGTATTATCTAAAAATAGCCAAATTATGGAAACAGCTTAAGTGCCCATCATTGATGAATGGATAAAGAAGGTTGGTAAATATTCAATGGAATATTTACTCAGCCATAAAGAAGAATGAAATCTTTCCATTTGCAATGATATGGATGGAGTTAGTATTATGCTAAGTGAAATAAGTCAGAGGAAGACAAATGCCATATGATTCCTCTGATATGTGGAATTTAAGGAACAAAAGAAATGAGTAAAAGAAAACAAAAGAGAAAGACTGGTAAACTAAGAAACAGACTCTTAACTCTAGAGAACAAACTGATGGTTATCAGAGGGGAGGTGAGTGAGGTGATGGGTTAAATAGTTGATGAGGATTAAAGAGTACTCTTGTGATGAGCACAGGTGTTGTATAGAAGTATTGAATCACTCTAGTGTACATCTGAAACTAATATAGGAATATTACACTTTATGTTAACTAACTTGAATTTAAATAAAGAAAATAACACTTCTTAATCCACAGTGGTCATGTCGGTTAATCCACACTTCTTTTACTTGGGCTTCTTTGATCTCTACTTGAATATGGACATACTTTCAAAAATTCTCCACCTATAAACTCTGGGATCCAGTTTCTTCAAGAAATGTATTTTAGGGCCATGCTTAGGGTCAGAGTGGATGGATCTGTCTGGTTCTGTATTATAGTTCTTTCTCACAGATTTAAACACAATTCTGTGAGTAAAGCAAACCACATATTTACTGTGAGGTATTTCCAATGATATGGGTCTATAGAAAAAACCCCATTGGGCTGTACCTCAAGTGGAGTGAGGTGGTTGTTGTTGTTTGTACTTGCACATAAAAGTGTCCCGATAGATATACCTGAGGATTTGGCTTAGGGATGGACCCATGAAGCTCAATTGTGTATGTTATGAGACTATCTCTGTGTCATGAGTGGTATCTTCCTGCTCTGAATCAGAAATTCTGGAGGTGAAACCCAGAAGCCTATGCTTTAATAAGCCAGGTGATTGTGTTTGTGATTGTGTTTGAAGATCACTGAACTAAGTATTTTAAGCAGATGTGTAATTTGTAAACTCTTGTGTTTTCTTAGGATTCTCTGATATAGAATAACAAAATAGTTATCATAGTGATAAGGTGATTCACAATGTAAAGAACTCACTGAAGACATGTTCATGATTTTGACTTTTGGTTTTGCCAAGCAATGTCATTGCTAATAAATTGTTTTGCTTATGGTAGGGAGTTACCCGGTTGTGTGTGTGTGTGTACCTCCAACTTGGAAACCTCATTGCCATTGGACAACCTGGCAGAAGTTGTCTAAGTCAGGTTGGAGGATTTGGGGAAAATTTTCAGGGCAGGGTTGTCAAGCCCTTGGCCCCAGAGGATTTTACCTATGGTAGTTTTTATGATGTGGACTTAGGAAAAGGGAGAGGTTGTTAACATAGGTTCTTTCAAAGGCAGACTTTTTATCTCTCTCTCTACTAATTCAGTACTCAGCTGCCCTCTGGTCTGATCACAGTTCCATAGTTCCCTGAGAATCAGTTGTCAAGCCTTTAATTATGATTGCTTTGAACTTGTTTGAGACTCTGATGTCACAGTTCTCCTATTAAGGTTTTTGATCACAGTTTTCTGTCTTAGTTTGCCCTATGTAGTCACATATTGCTGCATTTCTGTTCACACAATGGCAGCCTCTCTCTTCTTGGTGCCTCATGTTAAGTGATGATAAATGTTTTCTATCCAGCCCCAGAAGATTCATAACTTGCTGTTACTTACAGAGGCCTCCTAAAGCTTGGAGGAAGCTGAAGCCTAGGGCAGGATTGTAATTTATTTCATTCATTCACTTTTTCCTCAATACTTATTGAGTACCTACTATGTGCCCTTAGGCCCCATTTAATAATGGCAAAAACATGATTGGAATAAAGGGATCGTAACTCCTATACTAGTGCTCTTGTCACTATCCTCTTTCTTAAATGGCATTAGAATAAAAAAAAGAAACTAAATAAAAAGCAATGAAACACAAATAAATAAGAAAAGGAAAGAAAAAAGAAAAAATAGCAAAGAGAAAAAGTCAGTTGGGAGCTAAGTGCCTCTGGATGGCTATGCACACACATTTACTTTTCTGTCTCCAAAGTTCCATTGAATGAGTGAATAAATATAAAATTAAGAAAAAACAATGTAACAGCAGGAAATGTAAAGGTTGATATCAGCAGAAGCAAGAAATTTCTGGAAGATATAAAGCATATGAGATTAGATCCATGGGGTAACCAGATAGAACTGATAACTGCAGTTAATACAAATGAAAGAGATTAGTATTGGAGGAAGAAGGGAATTTTATTTTTGTTTTGTTTTTTGAACACAACTTTGGGAAAACCCCTAGATCATAATCATTAGGAGATAGAGGAAGGAATCATCTATTGGATACTGAATAGGAAGATCAGTAAAACTGGGACATTCCAAGCACTTGGAAAATGCATACCCACATAGCTCTCGCAGAGCTGGCACAGTTTGAGAACTAATAAATGGATTTTGTCACTGGTAATAAGAAGGGACATTTAAACTGAGTATTGGAGCTAAAAAGAGAAGTTGGGTGGTATCAGCTGCCAGCGGGGTAATATCAGCTGCCAATAGGGTAAACTTTCCCACATCCTGACAGCAAACTCCTACCTTCTTTAACAGAGAGGTATCTCTGATAACAGGTCTAAGCTCACTTATCATAGCCTTGGGTTTTGTCCTTTGCAATCAAATTCAGTATCAGGGAACTGTGACCTTCACACTGGCCATGTGTATCAATTACCCTAATCTGTCACTTATAAACAAACATTTAAGAGTCTTCAGAAAAATAATGGCATAAAAATGAGTTACCAACTTTAACAAATCAAAATGATTCTTGCTGAAATTGAATTACTAGAGAAATATAGAAAAGATGGCTAAAACAATTTAGTATCTTCAGAGAGATTTGAGGGGACACAATATTCATATAACTATAATGCACTGCTAAGAAAAAGTGAAGTGTAAGAATTTATAGAAATTAGAAAACATTGGAGTGCCTGGGTGGCTCAGTCATTTAAGTGTCCGACTTCAGCTCAGGTCATGATCTCTCACTTCATGAGTTTGAGCCCCGCATCAGGCTCTGTTCTGACAGCTCAGAGCCTGGAGCCTGCTTTGGATTCTGTGTCTCCCTCTCTCTGCCCCTCCCCTGCTTCCGCTCTGTCTCTCTGTCTCTCTGTCTTTCTCTGTCTCAAAAATAAATAAACATTAAGAAAATAAAAAATAAATTAGAAAACCTCTACATGATTGTTGAAATAAATGTAACAGGGCAACTGATGATGTAGAATAGAAAGTTCTTAATTCCCCAAAGCTTCTTCATATATATTGATAAGACCAGTCACTCTGGAACTAATTTTCTTTCAGAAAAGTGTCACTTGAATAGACACAATTAACCCAATGCCTGGGTTAAAGGGGGTAATATATATGGACTTCTTTGGTTGACAAAGGCTCACTGTAATCTGACTTCAGAATGCTCAGTTGATTACTGGAAAGAAGATGGAAATATTTGCATAGGGAAGAAGAAATTATCCAAGAGGGAAGATCAATTCTTTCCCTTTTGAGGTTTAATGTCTTTAGTACCTCTCTGGCTGACTAGGTCTGTGAAAAGTCCAGCGGCATAAAAGGCACCAAGTTTCTCAGGGAGGAACTCACCGTGGGAGTAAGTAGAATCTGGACAGGTGTGCAAAGGTAAACATTATAGTTAAAGGTTAACTTGGGGAGTGTTATGTATGGGCTGTCATGCAGCGGCTACAAGAAATACCCATGAGCCCAACCACCTTGGCAGATTAGTCAGGGTAGCAAATAATGACAAAGTTTGTATGTGAGCTGAAAGAGCTATATTCTTGGAGGTTTGATCATCAGAGAAATTTGTGCAAGGGCTTGTACCTGTGTAGGCAAAACTGTAGTGATGGATAAAGTATCATAATAGTTTTCAAAAGTGTTCCTGTTTTAAGTGACAAAAGGAGTCGTATTATCAGACTCCTCACACTCAAGTTCTCCCTGTCAGTGGATTGATGAAAGAACTGGGGCAAACTTTTTGGGTTTCTGTGAGATTTAGGGAAAAGAAAGATTATCTCCAGAAAGGTTTAGTTGTCAGAAAAATTGAAAAATACAAAAGATGTGACTAAATTCATACTCCCCAACAGCTGAAGTTAATCACACTAATTACCTAAAAATTTCAGTTGAAAAACTGAATAGTAGAATATGTGTGGTTGAAAACCAAGTCAGTTTTATGGAAGATCAAGCCCAGAAGTTTCCTCAGAATGTAGTGTGAACAGAGATGAAAATTGTGGAGCTTGGAAGAAAGGATGTCATTCAGTACATGAGGTACAAATATTCACAAGGCTGGTGAGATGTTCAGAAATCCCAGTATCTACCCAGTGAAACATTTATAAGGAGTAACTGGAGGGGATAGAAGGAAAGACACAATCACAGTCATAATAAAAGAATACTTTTGTGTTTTGTATTAGTGTTTTCATTAAAAAAACAAAACCAAAAACAGGGGCACCTGGGTACCTCAGTCTGTTAAGCATCTGACTCATGATTTTGGCTCAGGTCATAGATATCGTGGTTTGTGAGTTTGAGCCCCACATAGTGCTCTGTGCTGACAACATGAAGTCTGCTTGGCATTCTTGGTCTCCCTCTCTTTATGTCCCTCTTCTGCTTGTGCTCTCTTCCTCTCAAAAATAAGTAAATAAATATTAAAAAAATAAAAAAATAACAGGTGTTAGCAGAAATGTGGAGAAATTGGAGCACTTGTGCATTGTTGATGAGAATGTACAATGGTGGAGTCACTGTGAACAATGAGATGTCAATTCCTCAAAAACTTAAACAGAGAATTATCATAGGATCCAGTGATTTAACTTCTGGGCATATACTCTAAATCAATGAAAACAAGAACTGGAACAGATGTTTGTACACCTATGTTCATGGCATTATTCACAATAACTAAAAAGTACTCACAACCCATGTCCATTATTGGATAAATGGATGCATAAAATATGGCATGCATACAATGGAAAATTCTTCAGTCTTAAAAAGGAAGGAAATTCTGATATATTCTACAACATAGATGAACCTTGAGGGCATTATGATAAGTGACATAAGTCAGTCACAGAAGGACAAATACTGTATGACTCGTGAGGTTCCTATATTCATCAAACAGAAAGTAGAATGGTGGTTTCCAGAGGCTGGAGGAGGGAGGTAATAGGGACTTGGTGTTTAACAGGCGTAGTGTTTCGGTTGGGCAGGATGAAAATGTTCTGGAGGTGAATGGTGGCGATGGTTGCACAAGGCAGTACAAGGGAGAGGCACAGTGAAGGGGTTAAGAATGTGGCCCTTCATTTGAGTCCTGACACTACCACTTATTAACTCTGTGCCCTTGGGCAAGTCAATCACTAATTTCTCTGTACCTCAGTTTCCTTGCCGGTAAAGTATGAATAATCATAGTAACTACCTCATGAGATTATTTTGAGGACTTTATTATTAGTGAGAATAGCATGAAGAAATAGTACAACTCTGTGGTCTAATTTGGAAAAGATCTATTAAAATTTAAAATGCACTTACCCTCTGGGCAAGAGAACAAGACCAAGCATGCAGATGCGGTTCCAGACTTTGCTCCCATCACACCTGCTAACATTCCATTGACTGACTCATATGGCCATAGGAGAGACGGGAAAGTCATATGGCAAAGGATGTGAATACAGGGAGCGGTAATGGATTAGGGCCATGAATGTTACATATTGTCACCAATCTACTTTTTTTCATAGTTGTGACTTGGGGAGAAAAATCATATAAACCAAACATATACATGAGGGTTTTTAGGACATTGGGCTTATTGAGAACAGTGTAGATATTAGAATTACACTAGTACCCCCAAGGCCCAAAAGGAGTGTCTGTAAAGTAGCTACATGCTTAAAAATGTTAGATGAAATAATAAATTATTCATTCATTCAAAGAGAGTCTTCCTTAACCAGAATGATCCTGTGAGAATGGGATGCTGGGATTCTCCTTCCAGTTTAGATGTCTGTGCAGCATCTAAAGGAGGATGTTAAAGAGAGGTGAAGAGTTAGAATATCTATGGCAAACCTATTTATATGCACGTGTATATTTAAATGTACATATCTATACCATATACAGCTATATAATTTGTCTTAGATAGTCTCCTATCCTCAATTAGTAAAAAATAAAATGAATGCATAATTGTGAGATGTGCTTTTTCTGATTCTAGGAAGCGGTTTGGGAAGTTTATAAGTAGTGGAAAGTGCTCTTGATGGAATACTCTGGAAATTGGCTTTTTGCCTTAGGTCTGCCACTAATGAAAGATAGAATATTGAACAAGTTCTTTAACTTGTCTGAGTGACGATTTTTTTATCATTAAAATTGGGCTGAAGGATCTCTAAGATTCTTTTCAACCCTAAGGATTTAAGGAGGAAATTTAAAAAAATGGCAAAATGACAACAGTATAGATGGGAATTCATTGAAACACATTTTGTAAAATTAGAAGCAGCAGCTGATTTATAAGAAGCAATAACATGTTCTCTAAAATGATTAATTATAATTGAGCAGTTACTATTGATATAAGGATGGCTATATCTCATGAATAAAATCGTGAAGCCCATTCCAAGCCAGTGTTCTGTTTTTAAGCAAAAAGGAACAGCAAGGTGTTTCAAATTTTTAAAAATCAGTGCTAGATGAATTATGAATAGAAAAAACTAAAGATTATAAAGCTTACACTAGGTTATAAGTTACTGACTAATCTCTGATTCAAAGTGACATACTAAAGTAAGAAAATATGAAATATCATAGTAGCTTTGCCCTAAGATGTATCCTTTCTACTCGACAATACTTCCTGTATTGTGTTATGGGAGAGTGTAGTTACCATTTGTTCCAACAACTCAAAAGGCTATGGCTGTCTTCCAAACATCTCTACCTTCCTCTAAGAAGCAGTTATAAATCCACAATGCACTAATGTATATGAATATATATTCCACTAATGTATACGAATATACATTATAGATTAGGTTTATATATACAAAATGACTTACTTCAACTAGGAGTAGCAATATATCACATCTTCTTCATTTTGCCAATTGAGCATTCAAGCTACAACATGTCCTTCTTAGCAGGAAGTCCAGCATCTCCTATTTGAGAGTTCCTCCTTCCTGCTGTACCAAGTTGTTCAGGTGGCTTTCTCAGACCAAAGGCTGTCAATCGTATTTCCAAGGTAATTGTAAATTTCCATTGGTCCTTTACTTACGGTTTCTCATTGCCATATGATGTCCTCTATTGAAGATT
The DNA here is from genome assembly GCF_007474595.2 of Lynx canadensis. NCBI lineage: Eukaryota > Metazoa > Chordata > Mammalia > Carnivora > Felidae > Lynx > Lynx canadensis. The sequence continues at coordinate 109,212,747 of NC_044311.2, read as the reverse complement.
TGTTTTACTCAGTTAAATAGATGTTCATCACTTGATGGTGATTCATTTCCAGTCTAAGCCTCTACTCTGACTTTCCTACATACTTAGGTTCAATGTATAGTGTCTGATCAAGATTCTGCATTCTAGAGTCATGTGAACTGGATTTGAATTTGCCTTTGCTTCTTTTTAGTTGTGTGACTTAAGCCAAGTTATCTAACTTTTCTAGTTTCAGTTTCCTCACCTATAAAATAAAAATAATAATAGAATTTCTCATAGAGTTGTTTGAAATTAAATGAGATAATATATAACATGCAGAGTACCTGACACCTACAAGATTTATAGAAAATGTATGTTCCTGTTACTTTTATGACTACTACTAGAAGTAATACACTGAAAGTGTAGCAAAATTGCAAGATTGTTGTGATTCAGAGCTAAGTGTTTCCATTATTTACTTCTTGGAAGGAGCCTGGGCTCCCTATGCAAGTTAGTCTGCCTTTATCCCAGGACTCTGTATACCAAAGTAATTGACCTCCTAGTTGAATGTTTCTCTAAGAAAAATGGGCAAAGGTGTGAGCAGGCAATTCATGGAAGAATAAGTTTGAATGGCCTATAGATATAATCTCACTATCCCTGAGGAAAATAAATTTAAGATAAAAATGAGATAATATTCTATGCCCAACAGATGTGCAAAAATAAATTTCTGATAATATCAATCGTGAGGGTGTAGAACAATTGTGCTCCTCATGTGTTGTGGGTGAGTGGGTAAATCGTTGTAGCCACTTTTGGTTCACAGTATCTCTAAGTAGTAGGGAATGGACAAATAGAATGTGATTTATTTATGAAATAGAACACTACATAGTATTAAAATGAATGAAGCATGTGTGTGTGTGTGAACACTGATACATCTAAAAAATATAATGTTGAATAAAAAAAGTTGGTAAAGGATAAAGTACACCACTTATGTATACTTATTGAAACACAAATATGTACACAGTCATATGAAACAGAAATATTAAAACATGCAGGCTAAAGATAAATACCAATCTTAGGGTGTAAGATACTTATGGGGAAGGAGAGAGGTGGACAGGATAGACAGAGGGGTTGTAGCTTTCTAGATAACATTTTGTTTCCTTAAAAAATTTAAGACAACATGGTAACGTAATAATATCTGTTACCTATGCATGATGGGTTCATAGATATTTATGAAATAATTTTTTCTCCTTTCTATAACATAAATATTAAATAATATGACATCAAACAGAAAATTAAAGGGAAAATAATAGCTCATTTAGCTTTTGGGATAATTAGAAAACATTTGGAGAAGAATAAAATGAGATTTCTACCTTATGTCATATACAGAAGAAAATTCCCTATGGATTAAATTTTACATGAAGAGAAAATAGACCAGAAGATGATGTAGGTGATTATTTTTCTGGTCTTAGGTAGGGAAAATTATCTCTAAACATGTGAACAAAATAAATCTAGATAGAAGAAATTTTATAGATAAAGGAAAATTTAATAGATTTTTCTGCAAAGAACTGAAATCTCTTCTATGTCCCCAAACTATAAACAATATATATATATATATATATATATATATATATATATATATATGATAAACAACATGATATTCTTAACATGTAAGGAATCTGTAGAAACAAAAGATGTAAAAATGTGAAGCTTTGTCAGTAGGATAAAATGTCACTGGAGGGACATTACTAGAATAAGGGATCTTCTCTTACTGGGTCCAGTGTGCTGTACTTTGTTTTGTTCTTATTAATGCCGCATGATGGGTCAGCTGTGCAGAAATGTGGGGAGAACATCCAATGAAGGTGTGCCTCATGTGTGTTCACAGTACACAGACTCTCCGTGATCTTGCTGCTTTGCCACATCCTTGGTCCTCCCAAGGATGTAGTTTAGGCACTACATAGGTCAAGGTTGAGCCTGAAAAGGTGCCCTGAATTTCCCTGCATACCCAACCCCCACCCTGTGGCACATTGGTACTCCCTCTCACACCTGTCCACCCATCAGCCTTGGTTCACCTGTATACCAGACAACTGTTTCCTGCTTGCTAGGTGACTGAGGACCAACTCTGGCCTGGGTACTTAAAGAACTTCTCTGTGGATTTTTAATGGACCCAAGAAATTTTACATTTCATTGCAAAGAATTTAATAGGGAACATGGTTCTTTATTTGACTTTTATAATAATTCCCAGATAGTGTGTTCCATACCTGTCATATAACATAAAGAAAGGACTTGATTCTATAAATCCTTAATAATTTTAATTTAGGACATTTTTAGAACTAAGGTTTAAGATCTCATAATGAGAAAACATAAATGCTACTGGTAATCTTTACTTGAAGTCCTGCTTACCCATTTGTATTCTAACTGTAATAAGCAGATATTGACTGCAATTGATATCAACAACAAGATTTATTGATCTGAGCTAAATACCATTTAAAATAATGCCAAGGTCAATACATGCTCAAGAGACCATTGATCTTGTGTGAAGGCTAAAAGGTCATCAATATCTTCATGATTGCACTCCATGTATTATAAAATTTTTTTGTAAAATGTAGTTTTGAGGAAGTATATAATTTATTCTAAAGAAGAATGTGAAGACTATTTAGAACATGTTATAATTATGAACATAGAGACTAAACAATAATGTATTTGAGTGGGGCTTCACCAGTTCTTTCCTGAAACCACTCCTCCAGCTTATTTGTATTTTGGTGACTGCGTTTTTGGGTGGGATGTGGCTGGAGCTAGGGTGGTGCTGTCATTAGTTATAAAAAGACTGAAGGAATAGTGGAAAGGGGACTTATGTGTTCAAGACTAAAGGTAGCAAAGCAGAACTGGGAAGAAGAGCAGAGTTGAGAGAGGTCATTTAGATTTTCACTTTTAATAACACTTCCCCATTGTGTCTAACTCTGCTTTGCATGAGTCTACTGCAGTTAACAAGCTAATTAATGCCACAAAGTGGAAATCAGGAGAAAAACAACAGATAATGTCATAAAAACAGATTTGTATTTTTATGATAGAGAAGAAATTGATGTGTGTGAGCTAAAATGAGATTTTGATAACCAGGGCAAATTCTTTTTTTGAAACATGAGCTTACACTAAAGCAAGGTGAGCAAGAGCCATCAGCATGAAATCATTAGCAAAGAAGGACCCAGGTAAGTTTAGAACAAACATTTATTGAAACTTTCCTTCTGTACTTCTACTGAACTCCTGCTGAACTTACCTAATATGTCTAATCCTAAATGCTATAAAGTATGCTTTATTTGAATGACAGGGTGATCTTTTCAAAGTGGGCGATTCTAATTGTAGGTTCCCTAAGGAGATGCTGATAAGATAGTTGGTCTATATAGAAATAATTGGAAAATCATTAATTCTATCAACAATTCATATTAAAATAATTGTAGACATAAGCAGGTTTATATACATGGTGTTATCACTGAATAAAGGAGAAGCCTATAGGAATTATTAAAAGCATATCCATAACTCATAAGTCAATAATAAAATATATAATCTCAAAGGAATAAAAAAGTAAATACTTTTAGAATTAATTCATAAAAGAAGAAATACTAATTCCAGCACATGTATTAAAAAGCTCACTTAAGTAATAATAAAAGAAATACTAATTAGCACCAATAATTTAGGGAAGCTTCCAAATTTTAAGAATACAAAGAAAATTATCTAGTGTTGGTAAGAAATTGTGGAAAATGGCTTTTTGATAGAATTTGTTAAATGAAATATTTATCAACGCCTCCCCCGCATCCAAAAAAAACTACTATTGACCGTGCAATTCTATTCTAGGAATTTATCCTAAGCAAATAACAGGAAACATTAAATTTTAAGTACAAAGGGGTCTACTGTGGCATTACTTAAAAGAATGGCAAACTTAAAACAATTTAAATGCTCTAAATGTCAAAAAATTGTTGGGAGAGGCAGTCTGCCATGGGCCCTGAACATCCATCCTTCCACATTCTTGCAAAGTGTGCCAGATTGCAAGGCTTACATGTCTTGTGATATTAATCAGTTTCTGTAGCTAGTCACATAGTCTACTAAGTAGCCTGACTACAATGTAACAGCACATTCCTTGAAGCCAAGAGAGGGCACTGCCTTATTTGGCTGGCTATAATGATTGTTGCTTGTCAAAAAGCCCTGGAGGTTTGGCTTTGGGTTTCTCTCCTGTAGCACAACCTTCTGTGTGCAGGTGTGAGCTGGAGGTTTGAGTGATAAGTCTTTTTCTTTGACCAAGGAGTCTTTTGTCTTCTGCCAGCATTCATGAAACAACAATAGGCTAACTTATTACCTTTCAAGTAGGGTAAAATCTGAGAGCCTTCTGGGTTTTTAAAGATTATTTATTTATTTATTAATTGTTATTTATTTATGAGAGAGAGTGAGCGAGTGAGAGAGAGCGAGCAAGTGAGAGAGAGCGAGCATGTGTGCGTGTACACAGGAGTGGGGGCCGAGAGAGAGATAGAGAGAATCCCAAGCAGGCTCTGCACTGTCAGTACAGAGTCTGAAGCGGGGCTGGAACTCACAAACCTCGAGATCATGACCTGAGCCAAAATCAAGAGTTGGATGTTTAATGGACTGAACTATACCCAGGTACCCTGAGCGTTCTGTTTTTTGACAAAATAGGGGCTTTGTTAGCAGATTCTGGTATGTACATGTGACAGAGTACTGGCTTAGACAACTGGGGCTGTCATAACCAAATAGCATAGGCTGAGTAGTTTATTTTTTTTAATGTTTATTTATTTTTGAGAAAGAAAGAGGGAGAGCGAGCGAGTGAGCATGAGAGCAGGGGGAGGGGCAGAGAAAGAGACACACACAGAATTTGAAGCAGGCTGCAGGCTCTGAGCTCTGAGCTGTCTGCACAGAGCCCAACGTGGGGCTCAAACCCACGAGCTGTTGGACGTCCGACTAGGCCACCCAGGTGCCCCTAGTAGTTTAAACAAAACATTTATCACCATTCTGGAGGCTGGGAAGTCCAAGATCAAGGTGCTGACAGGTTCAGTGTTTTGTGAAGACCCTCTTCCTGGTGTGTAGACTGCTGCCTTCTTGTTGTATCCTCATGTGGAGAAGAGAGAGCTGGCTTTGGTCTTTTCCTCTTATAAGAACACTGATCCTATGGGATTTCCACCCTCATTTCCTCATCTAAACCTAATTACTTCTCAAAGCCCCCACTTTCCAATATCATCACCTTGGGGATTAGGTCTTGAACATACGAATTTTGGGCTGATGCAAACAAACATTCAGTCCATAGCAAGTACTCAGCTGCCATTGGAAGTTATATTCTCAAAACAATTATCAATATAAAATTGATAAATTTATATCAATAAATTCTCATGACATACTGATTAGAGAAAAAATAGTTTACAAAACAGTACAGTTTGATAAATTTAAAAAATGTATACTGATTTGACAATAAATTATATCATAAAAATAAAAAAAAATTAAAAAATGTATACATATTCGGAAAAATTTCTAGAAGTGTACACATGAAAAGATGAGTCTAAGATCATTTCTTAGTTCAGTGGCTCTCTTTGCATACTTGGGGGCCCTACCCATACCAATGGGATCAGAATCTGTAGGGGGTGACACTGAGTATGCTGAGTAGCCTTAACAGTCCTCCACGTGATTCTGATAAGTGCTAAAGTATGAGAACCACTGAACTAGGTGACATTACTCCTGCTCATCAGGAAACTAGACAACCGTCATCTCAGTCCATGTGGCAGTTTAGTGCAGTAGTGATGATGGACTCTGGAACCAACTCCTTTGAATTGATATGTGATCCAGCCACTCCCTAGTTTTGTGAATTTAAGCAGGTTTAAAAATTCTCTGTGCCTCATTTTCTCATCTGGGAGGTGGGGGCGAAAATAGTAGTTAATCCATAATATGAGGTTATAAAAAGCTTAGCACAATGCAGATGATATTATAAGTGCTCTTCTTGTATTTTAGTTTGTCCAGAATTCACAAGTACATTAATACCAAGAATTTCTGTATTGACCCTGCCAAGCTCTTTGTATGACAGCTGTGTGCCATGGTAATGAAAGCAAGATGAGATTTCACCTACCAGCTCTAGTTTCCTCATCTATAAAATGGGGGGCAATAATTTCTCTCCTGCATTATTTTGGGAAGGATTAAAAATAAGATGACACGTAAAATAACCTAGCAAGTAACCTAAGTTAATTAGTATTAACTTCTGTTATATTAACACCACTTCTGTTACTCATTTATTTTTTATTTATCTATTTTTTTAACGTTTTTATTTATTTTTGAGACAGAGAGAGACAGAGCATGAACAGGGGAGGGGCAGAGAGAGAGGGAGACACAGAATCTGAAACGGGCTCCAGGCTCTGAGCTGTCAGCACAGAGCCCGACGCGGGGCTTGAACTCGCGGATCGTGAGATCATGACCTGAGCCGAAGTAGGACGCTCAACCGACTGAGCCACCCAGGCGCCCCCTGTTACTCATTTAATTGGTAAAAATTAATGACTGCTTGTTAAGTTCTTGTTAAGTTCTGTTTTAGGCTCCAGGGACAAATCATTTCACTTAAAAGGCCCTACTCTCTTGAAGCTTGTGTGATATTGGGGGCAAGTTTTAGAGAGGGCTGAAGCTAGAAATACAGAGTGTTGCACTGGAAAAGCAGCATCTGGAGTGAGAAACTCTGATTTTCCTGCTCCTCTGCCACTAATTTAATGTGTAGTGTTGAGCAAATTACTTATCTGTGCCTCACCAGTAAAGCGAGAGGGTTGGGCAATATATTTCTAAGATCCTTTAAAGTCCAACATTATTTCAATCTAAAACTCCTACAGCTTCTTAAATTAGGTGTAGAAAACTGAAGTGCCTTTGTGGGCCAGCTACATAGGAGAAATGGCTGACTATTTGGGGAGTTCATGCCTGGCTAAAAATCTTAACATTAAAATTGTTTTTTAAAACCATTCAATCCATCAGAGAGGCTGGATTCTGCAAAACCTGGCCTAAGTATTCATCCTGATTTAGACGGGGCATTATAATTCCCCATGCTTTAGTTTTCCTATTTACACTATGGCCGGCAAATGTGATTCATAAAAAGAGCTTAAAGACTTCTGAGATAATCATCTAAACGTTTTTAGTTACAATGGAAGAAAGAATGACATTCTGCTTTTAAACATGAAAATGAGTTAATTTTATAAAATAGAATATACCAGGACTGATACAAGTTATTTAATTGTTTGTACTCCTCATTTTACTTCAAACTGAAGTAATAGTGAGTGTTGAGCATTGATATATCATCTCTATGCAAAGAATTTAAAAACTCTGACTACAAAGAATCAGCTTGTACCTGATGATTTTAGGTATGAGGTGGACTGTTCTGCATTTGCACTGCAAGCCTCTGATAGTTGAGAAGCTCGTTAATCATGTCTATAGGAAATAATAAAGAATGAAGTATGTTACTTGTGTGTAGAGATTATGACACTAAATTTATTAAAGAAAGGATATTATTTGGAAGAAAAATTACTGCAAATGGCATGGATCATGAAAAGGCATCATAAAATAAAAGATCTTGCTTTTTATTAAAAGAGAAACTTTGTCCTGACAACTTTCCTGTACTTAGGATTTTGGAAAATGAAACAGAGATAAGAGTATTTACTTGCAAATTTGCCTTGATCTAACTGAAAAGTTTTGATTTAGTTTCAGTAAACCAAAGTGAAGTGGAGAATGAGAATTTTAAATGAATTTTGGATGTATGAAATATGGGTTACTCAGAAGAAAAAAAATTCACCTTGAAAACATCTACAAGCATGAAGCCTATAAACATCCCAAACAATGCTATTTGGGATCATATTGGGGTTTATTAAGAATAATATTTTTCCCTACTATTATGGTAAAATTTTAGGAAAGTAATGGAAACATTGTAAGTTTAAATAGTTATAGTTGATTCAAGGCTCAGGAAGTGAATTCTTTCTTAATAAAAGTCTCATTTTGAGATTTTATATTAAATATATTTGATTAACTTTAAAGGTAACTAAAACACTTTTAATTTTGGGAACTATGTATTTTGGTATAGTTTAGGGAGCATACTTATTATCACATCAGCATGGTGTATAAGTAATTCTTTTTTGGTTTATTTCTTAACAACTTTATTGTGGTGTAATTGACATGTAATAAACTGCACATGTCTAATATATCAAGTTTGATAAACTAGGACAAATACCTATATATGTATCTACATACTCATTAAAATGTCTCCACAGTCAATGTAACGAACATTATATTGCACCAAAAGTTTTTTTATCCCTCCCTTTGGTTATCCCTCCTTCTCACCTTCCCTCCCCAATGTTCCTCAGGTACCACTGATTGCTTCACTGTCTGTAGGTTAGTTTGACTTTTCTAGAATTTTATATAAGTGGAATCATACAGTAGGTATGCTTTTTGATTTGGCTTTTTTTATCCAACATAATTATTTTGAGATTCATTCATGGTTTTGCCCAGCTCAATAGTCTATTTCTTTATGTTGCTGAGTAGTAATTCATTGTATGGATATGCTAATCTGTTTATCCATTTGCCTCTTAATCTGGTCAAAGTTTTTGGCTATTATGAACAAGGCTGCTATGACCATTCCTCTATATTTAAAAAAGTAAAATACTTAGATATAAAATTATCAAGATATGTCAAGATCTATATGAAGAAAACTACAAAGCTCTGATGAAAGAAATCAAAGCACTAAAGTGAAGAGATATTCCATACTCATCAATAAGAGGACTTAATATTGTCTCCTTCCAACTTGATCTATAGATTTAACACAAACCCGATCCAAATTCTCGCAAGAGTTTTGTCTTTTTCTTGTGTGTGTGTGTGTGTGTGTGTGTGTGTGTGTATTGACAAACTGATTCTTAAGTTTATATAGAGATGCAAAAAACCCAGAATAGCCAACACAGTATTTAAGGAGAAGAATGGAATTGGAGGACTGATACTACCTGACATTAGGACTTACTCTAATTCTACAGTAATCAAGACAAAGTGATATTGTGAAAAAATAGACAAATAGATCAATGAAAGAAAATAGAGAGCCCAGAAATAGACCAGCAAAAATATAATCAACTGATCTTTGACAAAGGAGCAAAGGCAAGACAATGGAGCACAGATAGTCTCTTCACAAATGGTGCTGGAACTATTGGACATTTACATGCAAAATCTAGACACAGACCCTACACCCTTCACAAAAATTGGCTTAAAATTTTTTTTACGTTTATTTATTTTTGAGAGGCAGAGAAAACGTGGGGGAGGGGCAGAGAGAGAATGAGATACAGAATCTGAAGCAGGCTCCAGGCTCTGAGCTGTCAGCACAGAGCCCAACGTGGAGCTCAAACTCACAAACTGTGAGATCATGTCCTGAGCTGAAGTTGGACGCTCAACTGACTGAGCCACTCAGGCACCCCACAAAAATTGACTTAAAATGAATCACAGAACTAAATGTAAAGCACAAAACTATAAAACTCCTGGAAGGTAACAGAAGAAAACCTAGATGTCCTTGGATATGGTGATGACTCTTCAGATACAACACCAAAGCATTGTCCATTGAAAAGGAGAGAATAGATGGAAAGAAAAATACACAGACTTTGTTTTATGTGTCATACTTATAATAATCCTATAATTCATAACAATCCCTAAATAATCACAATTTAATATGAGAAGACTAAAGTGGAAACAAGTAAGATGATTGTACCATCTCAGTAGAAGTAGAAGAGAAAGGACTTTGATTCCTGTTGGTCTGATTGCTTTTACCCCTACACTGGTGTCCTTTCTTACCAAGTAGAAACAGTGACACTGGCTGACTGAAGAATTAGGAGTTTTGGCAGAGCTAGGAGAGATAGATTAGGGGTGGTTGTAGCTATATCTTAAGAGCCTACAAACCACTCCACAAAAACAAAAGCCAATCTTTGAAATCTAAAATGCTCAGCTTCTGTTAAGTAAGAACTTTCTGACTCTTGTTTTCCTTGCCTTTCCCTGTGCCAATAGTAGAGGGGCCAGATTCAATCCAGTGAAGCAGGATGAAGAAGTAAAAGAGCAAGATGAAGGTTCCAACCCAGCTCTGCCCCCTTAGTTAGAAAAAGGGAGAAATTTAAATTAGATGATAGACTTTAGTTAATGTCAGACAGGACTTTTTGTTGCCTAGAAGTTATTAGAAAAAATGTAGGTTTTAGCAAAGGTATCATCTAGGGGTGGAGAAGATCAACTTGAGGGGTTAGTAGAAAAATTAATTTTTCCATTTTTTTTGAGTTTAGCTCTTTAAATAAATTGCTGCATTCATACCAACAGAACTCTGTTGCAGAAATCTCAAAAATTAGAATACACCTTGATTCAGAGATTCCATTTAGTTTAGATAGCATACAAATTATTTCATAATGAAGAAGAAAATCCAAGATTCAACTTCCTCCAGTTCTAGAAGTCTCTGCTAATTTCTTGCCATACTTTTATGTGTACATGTTACTACTCAGAATGTTTCTCTTTTGGTGGGAGCTTCTTTGGCTGACTGCTATCTGTGAAATGCCCTTTATTTTGTATTCCCTATTATCTGTTCCATGATTCTATGGAGGATTAGGTAATTCTAATAAGTCTTAAGAGTAAATTTAGAGAGTTGAGGTCAAATGTTTCTCCCTTCTTTAAATAACAGGGCTTTCTAAAAATGTATTAGATAATGCTTTCAACTTTCCTCCTTGAATTGTTTTGTAGCTAAATTCTGGGTAACACATTGATTGCTTTTCTCTAAAACAACATTGTCCAACAGAATTCATGCTGTTACTGAAATGTTCTGTATTTGTGCTATCTGATATGGTCACCACTGGTCACATATGGCTATGGGGTACTAAAATATGGCTGGTGTGACTTAAGAACTAAGGATTTAATTTTCATTTAATTTTAAATTAAACTAAATTAAATTGAAATTCAAATAGCCACATGTAGTGGCTACCATGTTGGATAGCACAACTCTAGAAAATACATTTTAAAATTCAATGAACCTCTGGCTCCCACGAACCCCCTCATAGAGTTTTCATTTTATTGCACTTACTCCTTTCATTTTAAAGGATATTACAGATAATAGAGTTCTTTCTTTTTCTCAAAGGTAAACAGATAAGCAAGCTTCAGCTCAGGAAAGAAATGCTTTTGTAATACCTTAATATATCAGGCTAAAGTGTCCATTTGTCTTCAGTAATATCTGGCTTTGAAATGTTGCTGCTGTTAGCACTAACCGAAGCCTCAATTTCCATGCTTTGGAGATGGTATTGATGAACATTAGCAGTGTGTGTGATACACACAGCGCCGAGCAAACAATCATGTACGTTGAGCTCTGTGCTTAACAATTATGCCTCAGGATCCCTGCAGATTCCTTGAGTATCCTTTTAAAGACTACTGTCTGTTTTAAGAGAGGAACAGATGCATCTTCCCGTTAGAGCAATCAGCAAAGTTCAGGAGTTGTAGGGCCAGACTATATTCATATTTTTTTTTCACAGTGCTGAGTACATTGGTGATACTTAAACCAGTCTTCTCAACAACTAGCATCTCTCTCGTTTCACTCTTATGTGGATCCTGAGAAACTTAACAGGAACCCATGGGGGAGGGGAAGGAAAAAAAAAAAAAGAGGTTAGAGTGGGAGAGAGCCAAAGCATAAGAGACTGTTAAAAACTGAGAACAAACTGAGGGTTGATGGGGGGTGGGAGGGAGGGGAGGGTGGGGGATGGGTATTGAGGAGGGCACCTTTTGGGATGAGCACTGGGTGTTGTATGGAAACCAATTTGTCAATAAATTTCATAAAAAAAAAATTGGTTTCTAGTTTGGCTGTTGGAGATCAGGAACTATTGAGTTTCATGTGAGTGAATTTCTTTCATTGTTTACAGTCCTTTTTTTTTTTTTTTTTTTCAACGTTTATTTATTTTTGGGACACAGAGAGACAGAGCATGAACGGGGGAGGGGCAGAGAGAGAAGGAGACACAGAATCGGAAACAGGCTCCAGGCTCTGAGCCATCAGCCCAGAGCCTGACGCGGGGCTCGAACTCACGGACCGTGAGATCGTGACCTGGCTGAAGTCGGACGCTTAACCGACTGCGCCACCCAGGCGCCCCTACAGTCCTTTTTAATGCAGTGCTTTAAGTTGTACTAGTATTTGTATCTTAAAACCTGATTTTCAGAAGTCTCTACCTTTATGAAGAAAGCAGTTTTTTCTTCTCACTCTTTTGAGAACAAGACAATGATTTTTAAATTAAAGTAAGTTCTTTGTCTCACAGTATTGTCTTCCTTTCATAAGTGATATGCATCTTGTACCAGGGATAGGAGTGTGAGAAAAAATGTCTAAGTATACACACATAACTTATTACATATATTTCACCCCCCTCCAAACACACAAATCAATTCTGCTCGGTAAGTGGAAGCAACAGCCTCATTAGAATGCACTGCATATTTATATAAATCTGTAAATACATAATATGGACTTGTAGTTTTACCTTATAATTGACATAAAATTGGGCAAAACACTTTAGATGACAGAGAACTGAACCTCACTAAAATGTATTTGGTCTTAGTGTATATTTTCTTATACAATAGTTTGTTTTTAATTCATCACTTGGACATTTCCACTGATAGGAAGTTGGGTACTTCACCAGGTAAGCCATTCTATTGTCAGCTAACTACTGTTTTTAGAAAAATGTCAATATGAGGGTTGGGCTTTCCTCCCTATAGCATCTATTTATTGGGTTTATTTTTTAAAAATTTTTGAGTACAGTTAGCACACAGTGTTGCCCTAGTTCTGGTATACCACACAGTGATTTAATTTCTCTATGTTACACTATGCTCACCATAAGTGTAACTACCATGTGTCACCAGACAATGTTATTGAAGTATCGTTGACCATATTCCTTATGCTGTGTCTTTTATTCCCATGACTTATTCATTCCATAACTGGGAGCCTTTATCTCCTACTCTACTTTGTCCATGTTGCCCATGCTCCCACCCCTTCACCTCTGGCACCATCAGTTTGTTCTCTGTATTTATGGGTCTGATTCTGCTTTTGGTTTGTCTGTTTATGCATTTGTCATTTATTGGCTGTATTTTTGACCATTTTGACAAGCGTAAAACATATGCATATAAGGGATCAAAAAATCTATGTCCATGTGGAAGGACAAACAAATATCAAACAAACGGTAATAGAAATATTCTATTAGTTTGATTAGCATAAATTTCTAAAATTCTTAGTAACCAAAATGTCAGTGAACAGTTTAAATGAAGATTATACTTTGCACTAAGTAAAATTCCATTTATGAAAATCTTAATTTGCAACATGGATAAAATGGAGGATGGTTATCAATTTTTATAATACTTTTTCCATCTATACATGGATTCAGTACAGACTTTTTTTTAAGTAATGAGTTGTTTTAGTGCATTAGAATGTAAATCAATTTATAGAAACTCAATTTGCAATCTTCCTCATCTATTAAGTGATTAATTTACTTTACATCATATTTTCTCTAATGGATGTCAGTGAGAAAAAAATGACTTCTCATTCTGTGTTGCATCTTGAAGCATAGAGAGATTTTCTGAAAGACACTCTTAATTAAAGACCTGCAATGTCGGTATTGAAATCAATATTTTTAAAACTATGCCAAAACTATTTATATGCATTGGATTGATTATGACTTTTTAATGCCTTTTTTTTAAAATTCATAGAGATGCTATTTACCTTAAAGATCTAGAAAATATCTGAATGAGCAAATACATATGACACCATCCACTTAAATTATATATGTATTTCTTTTTAATAGTTCTTCCTGCCAGGAGGAAATTGTTGAACATATTTATTTAAAAATTGTACTAAAAGGGGTGCCTGGGTGGCTCGGTCGGTTAAGCGGCCGACTTCAGCTCAGGTCATGATCTCGCGGTTTGTGAGTTCGAGCCCTGGAGCCTGGTTTGCATTCTGTGCCTCCGTCTCTCTCTGTTCCTCCCCCACTCGCACACTCTCTCTCTCTCAAAAATAAATAAAGATTAAAAATGAATTTTAAAAAATGTACTAAGAAACTTATTTTGCCAAGATTAAAGAGTACAGGATCAATATACAGAAATCAATTGTCTTTCTATAGTGACAACGAAGAAGCCAAAAATGAAATTAAGAAAACATATCCATTTACAATAGCATCTAAAAGAATAAAATACTTATAAAAGGTAAAAGAGAACTGCATTTAGTTTAAAACAGTAAGGAAGAAGATGCAGTCCCCCTACAGAAGGGTCTTAGTAGAGAAAATTATTGAAGACATGCAATAAAATATTAATAAATATCATAATGAAAGTTCATCATATAGTAATAACGTTTCTATTTAGAGAGGAATAAGGAGGAGCATAAATACAGTGGAGAAAAGTTCTTTGTCCTGATTGGAGGACAAGTGTATGAGCCATTCCAGTTGATCTTCTGGCATCCTTCTGTTCTGACCTTGGAAGGGATAGGGAAGAAAAGGAGCAAGTATGAGAACTGAAGAAGCTTCTACTAGGTGTAGAAATATGCAGCTTTTCATAAAGTCACAGCATTGGACTAAAAAGTGAGAAATTGACAGTAAACTGAGTATAAGATTTTTCTTAGGGGGTCAGTAAAATAAATCAAGCATTAAATTAGGTGATAATTATAAACAAGTGTACCTTGTGACACATCTAAGCCATAGAGGACATTCTTTTCTTAAATCTTGCCACACATTGTTTCTTTTATTTTCCTATGGTATTTAATTAGTTTATGTTATTATTTTAGAGGCTTACAGAGTTATAGAAAAAGAAATGTTGACTGAATCATACTTATCTTCCACACTTTTCTTTGCCTGGAAACACCGAAACTTTGCCTGTGTACAGTACTGTTCACTTGAAAGGGCTTCTGGATTTACAGGCTTATTACAGGGTGGTAAGGGTAAGGGATTGGGAGTGAGTACGACAGAAGTACAGAGTTTAGATGCACTCCACAGATGTATTCTCTACCAATCCATGTCCCTGCTAACTACTCATTTTATGAGGCATACATTTCCAAAGTGTTTGGGGATCTCTTGGAAAATTTCTCCTTGGTTGCAAAATAATTTTTGTTCCTTGGTTGCAAATTAGTTTTTGAGGTTAATTTTTCAGTACCTGGAACCGTGACTTGATGGAAAGTTGACTGGATCAGAAATAGATTCAGATGGGGCCTTGTTAGCTTTTTTCTTTTATTTTCTGTTCTTTCAGATGGAATGTAAAGAAGCCATGGGACAGAACTTCAGATGTTGGGATTTCTGCTCACCATTGCTTTAATGAGATGGATTTCATAAAAATGTAAAAAAAAAAGCATAAGTTTGATTGGTATCCTATCTGGAGGGTGTCTTTAACAAAAAGAAGCCAAATGACTCCAGTAGAAGCTTAAATTTTCACTTTCTCCTCTCTAGTGTTCTGAGAAAATGGGAAGAACAGAAGTGGGTCTGTAAAATATTTTTATCCAAAAACTATTTAAAAAATAGAATTATTTGCAACTAATATAAAAACCATATTCATATACATTAAAAAAATATTAAACACTTTTTTACAGTAAACAATAACATAAGCAGAAATTTTTCTTGGTTCAAGTTCACATACTTTAATAAATATAAAATTGTTGACATTTTCAGTTGAATCCAATACAGTATTATTAACTATAGTCACATGCTTTACATTACATCCCCAGGACTTATTTATTGTATAACTGGAAATTTGCACTTATGACTCCCTTCACCCATTTTTCCCTTTCCCACCACCTCCACCACTGTTGAATATTTTGGAAAAAAGATTTCTGACAAGTTTTTTCTTAAGTTTATTTATTTATTTTGAGAGAGAGAGAGAGAAAGAGAGAGAGAGAAAGAGAGAGGGAGAGAAAGAGAATGAACCATGTGTGCATGAGGGAGGGAAAGGGAAAGAGAGAATCCCAAGCACTGAAAGTGCGGAGCCTGACTTGGAGGGGTGAGGGCTTGACCTCATGATCAGTGAGAACATGACCGGAGCCAAAATCAAGTGTCGGATGCTTAACCAAATGAGCCACCCAGGTGCCCCAAATTTCTGGTAAGTTTTAAACAAATCATAACAAAAAGTTAGAAGGTTTTTTTTTTTTTTTTTTTTTCACGTTTATTTATTTTTGGGACAGAGAGAGACAGAGCATGAACGGGGGAGGGGCAGAGAGAGAGGGAGACACAGAATCGGAAACAGGCTCCAGGCTCTGAGCCATCAGCCCAGAGCCTGATGCGGGGCTCGAGCTCACGGCCCGCGAGATCGTGACCTGGTTGAAGTCGGACACTTAACCGACTGCGCCACCCAGGCGCCCCAAGAAGGTTTTTTTTTTTAAGGAAATGCTATTATAGGAAGTTTCAGGTAATTTTCAAAGAAGTTGTTTTCTCAAAGGCTTAAACATTTTAGAAGTTTGACTCATGATACCATTAAAGAAAGAAAGTACATGACTGCAATACAAAAATATTTCTTTTATTTCTCTATTCAGTGTCAGCTTTGTCACTAAAATATTATTGTTCAGTTACTCAAATTGTGTAATTGTAAAATTAATTTTAAAATTGGACAACTATAGACGTTGAAATAATTATGCCTTTGTGTGACATAACTAAATTCTAAGTGTATCTTTGCTCAATGGATCTCTTAATTTAATAAAAACATCAGTAAGAGAGAGGGATAGTATTACAGATCCTACAGAAATTTAAAGGACAAGAATAAAATATTATAGACATCTTTAATCCAATAAATTCCACAACTCAGATGAAATAGACCAATTTCTTTTTTATTAAAAAGATTTTTTGCAATCAACTTAGGGGTGCATATATCTTTTTGAATTAGTGTTTTCATTTTCTTTGGGTAAATACCCAGTAGTTGGATTATTGAATTATAAGGTATTTCTATTTTTAATTTTTTGGGGAACCTTCAAAATATTTGAATGTACACTTCACAAAATATGTAGCCAATAAGCATATAAAAAGATGCTGAGCATAATTAGTCACTAGGATAATGCAAATTCAAACCACAATGAATTATAACTAAATCATTTCTGCAATGATAAAAGTATTTTTTAAAGTTTATCTATTTTGAGAGGAGGGTTGTGAGGCAGGGGGAGGGGCAGAGAGAGAGAGAGAGAGAGAGAGAGAGAGACAGAGAATGCTAAGTAGGCTCCACACTGTCAGCATAGAGTCTGATGTGAGGCTTGATTTTACAAACCATGAGATCATGACGTGAGCTGAAATCAAGAGTTAAATGTTTAATCAATTGAGTCACCCAGGAGCCCTTGATAAAAAGAATTTTTTATGTGTTGGCAAAGATGCAGAACAATTGGAAGTCACACTCGTTGCCTGTTGGAGTATAAAAATGTACTATTTTGGAAAACGTTTTGTCAGATTATTGTAAAATGAAACTTACACTTAACGTATGACTGAGAAATTCCACTCCTAAGGATTTAACCAACATAAAAGAAAATATGTCCACACAATGATCATGGCCCCTTGAATCATAATAGCCCCAAATAGAAAACATCCAAAGGTCAACAGGTCAGGGGCTAAACTCTTCACACAATTGAATAGTACGCAGCAACAAAAAGAAGAAACTAATGATACATGTAACAACATAAATGAACCTCAAAAAATCATTTCAGGTAAGAATTCAGATGCGGGATATATATTGCATAATTCTGCTTATATTAAATCTTAGAAAAGACAAAATTAATTTATAATAACAGCAGATCATTGTTTTGCTGGGGCCATGGTGTTGACCATCAAGGGTTAATAGCAAATGGTTTGGGATGATGGAAGTGTTCTATATCTTCATTGTGGCCATGGTGGTTACCTAAATGTATGAATTTGTCACAGTTCATTATCAATACAATTAAAATACGTGAATTTTATCATATTTAAAATTTTTTTTTCAACGTTTATTTATTTTTGGGACAGAGAGAGACAGAGCATGAATGGGGGAGGGGCAGAGAGAGAGGGAGACACAGAATCGGAAACAGGCTCCAGGCTCTGAGCCATCAGCCCAGAGCCTGACGCGGGGCTTGAACTCACCGACCGCGAGATCGTGACCTGGCTGAAGTCAGAGGCTTAACCGACTGCGCCACCCAGGCGCCCCTTTTTTTTTTTTTTTAAATTTTTTTTTCAACGTTTATTTATTTTTGGGACAGAGAGAGACAGTGCATGAACGGGGGAGGGGCAGAGAGTATCATATTTAAATTGTACTTCGATAAAGTTTATTAAAAATAACATCAATTGTTTCATCTTTGACAGAAAAAACTTATAAAAACTTCATTTTGATTCCATGATTTGGATGAAATTATTAAACAATTATTAGAATTGATTTTCCACTTATAGCATATGATAACACTAATATACAAATGTATGTTTATATATATAAATAAGTATGTATATAATTTAACTATTTACCAAGTTGTACAGTTAGTGGAGCCAGTCCACTTACCAGCTATCATTTCACATTTCATAGGTATACAGAAATAAGTGAAATTAATTTACAAGCATAATCTTTTGATCTTAATGAGACATTATGCTTGATAGAATTGTACAGCTGTACATGTTAAACTATTGTCTTTGAGAAATTTTTCTTAAAATAGAGATTAACTTTTGAAGTAAGTGCTGATGATACTTAGGCAGATTCTGACATCTGGTTTTCAAGGAGTCAATGAAAATCACCATAGCTCCAAATGTAGATGGGTAAACACTGACAAACACATGACAAGTTACATGTGTATCATCAGTTTTCTTGAGAAACAGACTTCAGTGCTTAATGTTAAAAATAAACATGTACTTATGCTCTTTTTTTAGCTCATTAGTAATAGTTTATTGAAAAACAAAGCAAAAAGCATTACCAGGCAACAAGATAAATAGGTGTGCAATGAACGTCCAACCCACTGTGGTTGCAGGGTTCAGACTGCTCTTTATATAGCAGAACAGCTCAGCCTCTGTTTCCTGCACATATTTCTTGTACACTTAGCCTATAAATTCCCACATTTCCCATAGATTCTGCTATATGGCAGTAAGGGACCCTCTTGCATTTCTCCTG
This sequence comes from Lynx canadensis, assembly GCF_007474595.2. NCBI lineage: Eukaryota > Metazoa > Chordata > Mammalia > Carnivora > Felidae > Lynx > Lynx canadensis. Next base: position 109,193,688 of record NC_044311.2, on the reverse strand, counting down.
GTGAAATCCAGGCCTGCTTTAGTGGTGTGTGACAAGCACATTCATACAGGATCCTGCTCTCAGAAGGGCCCCAAGCTGGTTAAAAATCCTGCTGTTGTCTTGAAATTCTTAATAATTTTATCTTTGAAATTGGGTTTGGTAAGTGAGATCTGAGGGGATAATGAAGCATGTGCATGAGCAGAGGAGTGATAAATAACAAAATGAGATTAAAGAAAATAAAAGCAACACATTTCTAAACGGGGCAGAAACTTCTGATGTGATTTTCTTCCTAATCTTGACTGCTAGCATCTTTTATTTCCATAGACAGTGACATAGTTCAAGTTTTAATTGTCATATTGCTGGTTTTCCCAGATTCTCAAGTGCTTCCACTGTTTTGGGGGTAGAACTGTTCTAAGAATTGTAAAGCAGAGTTGTATATTTTATAGGCCACCCATCATTCACTCCATGAAAAGCTTGTCATGTGGGAAACAAACTGGCCACTTTTTCAGAGAATATTTGTTCCTAGACATTTACTTTTTTTAATCAAAAATTGATGATTTTAAAGTTAAATGTGAAATTTAAATTTAAATGTGATAAAAGCAGCACACATTTATTGTAGAAAGAAAAAAAGAACACAGAAATATATGAGACATAAAAATTGAAAAGCCATACCCCTTACCCCTTTCTACCCATAATTCTGCCTCCTAGAGGGAGCCACAGTGAATGGTTCAGTATTCACCCTTAGGAATGCATCTCTGTGTGCGTGTCTTGTCCTGTCATGTAACTTGCCTTTTACTCTCAACAATGTATTGCCATTATCCTTCCATATCATATATAGATGATATATATGACATGAGAGGATATCATATATATATATGACGCAGGAGGATAATGGCAATATGTTGTTTATGATATATAAATGATATATATATGATGTATATATATATATGATAGATATATATGCTACATATGAAAAATATGATAGATCATATATGATAGATATATATGCTACATGTGATATATATGGTATATCTCTGCTGTATTTTTTTTTTAATATATGAAATTTATTGTCAGATTGGTTTCCATACCACACCCAGTGTTCATCCCAAAAGATGCCCTCTTCAATGCCCATCACCTACCCTCCCCTCCCTCCCACCCCCCATCAACCCTCAGTTTGTTCTCAGTTTTTAAGTCTCTTATGCTTTGGCTTTCTCCCACTCTAACCTCTTTTTTTTTTCCTTCCCCTCCCCCATGGGTTTCTGTTAAGTTTCTCAGGATCCACATAAGAGTGAAACCATATGGTATCTGTCTTTCTCTGTATGGCTTATTTCACTTAGCATCACACTCTCCAGTTCCATCCACGTTGCTACAAAGGGCCATATTTCATTCTTTCTCATTGCCACGTAGTACTCCATTGTGTATTCTCTGCTGTATTTATTATGAGTATATTGTAATTTTTTAAACCAACCCCAAGTTAGTTGTTTCTAAATTTTCAAAATTAAAATAATGTTCAATGAACAGATTTTTTTTTTACGTTCATTATTTATAATCCCCTTGAAGGGCATAAAAATATATAAAGGACATAAAGACATGACATGGCTACATTTTGTTGTGAATTGTTACCTACATCATGACAACTATTGACCACACTTGTGAATCCTATCAAGAATAGCATCTCTCCCTACCTGCTTCCTGAGAATTACTGCTTTAGGCTAATCCATTAGATCTGAAAACAAAGGTTCTACTGCATTGTTCTTAATATTCAGTATGATAATGATAATGATAATCATGAATTTACTTTGATCATTGTGAATGCCATGTCTTTAAAAGTTGGCCCCTGCCTCCCCCTTTCCTGAATTAGTACCTCAGGACAAAGATCAGAAACTCCCCTGGAGTTGCAGTGTGTTCAGTGAGCAAGAGGAAAAGCCTAGTTTTCTGCACCTCAGGCTTTACCACTTTTACTGAGAAGTAAGATCATAATGATTGAAGTCTAAAAGGTATTCTTCCTCATGACTCCTGTCCCAACTTAAGATTTGACACATGTTGAAACTCTCATTAAGGTTGCTGTTGTGATACATACCTGGAAGGAGAACATTGACAGTTGTTTTGATCAACACAAGTTGACAATTTGGATTTTGGCTTTTACGATGTTGTTACTTTAACATTCAGCACAGAATCTTCCTGATTCCACCTGCAATCACTCATTGGTAGACTGCAGGTCTATCAGGTAGGCCCTGACTTTGTGCTTCCTATGACCACTGTCTGGTCTTTCCTCTCCCCATCTGGGGTTGAGCCATTATCTCTAGCCCCTCTTTATACCAAGGGGTCCGAGAAGGCTTGTTCTATGTGAGCACTCGGTATACTTTTTCTAACATCAATTTGAAATCTCAACTTTGCTAGTTTCCCTCCCTCTTCTGCACATCAGTCTGGATGCTGATTCTAATTCCACTGAACAATTGTCTTCTTTCTGTCACTTCTTCTGACTTTTTCCTTAGGCTCTCTCTAGGGTTTGTCTTTACTCCTTGGACTTTTAATTGGTATCAGATAAAAACAAAGCCAGACTTAGGTAAGGACAGAATTTACTGCAAGCGGGAGGAAACAGACCATTGTAACAGGGGAAGGAACGCTATTGCAATAGGGAGAATGCTTGGGCTTGGAGCCATGCAAGCATCTCACAGGTTAGCGAGGAAAAAAAAGCTTTGCTTTTGCTTTTACAGAAGGGAATAAGTAAACAAGGCTGAAAGAACCAGGTTGGGGAGATGGAATGCATGAGGATGGCTGTGAATAGACAGTTGATTAGAGAATATTCTGCCCTGAGATCAGTATATTTTCTTTTTTTTTTTTTTTAATATATGAAATTTATTGACAAATTGGTTTCCATACAACACCCAGTGCTCATCCCAAAAGGTGCCCTCCTCAATACCCATCACCCACTCTCCCCTCCCTCCCACCCCCCATCAACCCTCAGTTTGTTCTCAGTTTTTAACAGTATATTTTCAAAAGAGGCCATTAGAAGGGGTTCTATGCTGGCTCAGGCTGAGAGTGGTTCAAAAGCCACTAGCCTGGAGGAAGGAAACCTAACCCACATTTACTTAACAAACATTTTGTTCTGACTTCTCAGTGGAGACCAGGCAGATAATCATTTATGAGGCAAAGCATGGGAATTTGCAGCATCTGTGTCTCTGGCTTTGTCATAGGTAGGTGAGAGGGGCATCTGTGTGTCTCATCTAAGTCATACGGAACGGTGTCTCTTTGCAGTAAGACATTTTCTGGAACATTAAGGTGGAGGAAATTTTTAACTTTTGCTGTTTTCCAGAATAATAGAGTTCAAGTAAAATTCAGCATTGTTATCAGTTATCTTCATTTCTCTTGTCCCTAGTCTGACTTCTTTTCTGAAATGTGCTTTTTGACTCCTTCATGCTGTACTTTAGATTTACTGTGTTTGCCTTCATGCATTCTCTCAGCTCCTGTCTTACATGCATTTTTTACTTTAAAACTTGTATTGTTATTATTTTTAAGAAATATTTTTAACTTATAAAAGCAAAAATCTAAAAAAAATACAGATATGTAGTAAAAATGAAAATGCTACTTTACTTAATATTTTTAAATGTGTTTCCTTCTCCAAATTAAATTCCATTTGTATGACAATAAAGAATAAAACTAAACGATGAACAATTATCTTACATTGTAATATTATTCTGTGATGTTAAACACTCTCATTAAGCAAAACGTGTATTTGATTGGCGCTCTGAACTCCATGGGTAACTCAAAATGAAGGCATATCTGTATGTAGGTGCGCCTATGAGGTTCAAGACTTGGCTCCTACCATGTTTAGCCTCTGCTTTCCTTTGCATTGGCTTCATTTTGCCCAGTAATGAAAAAAGATGGCCACTAGCAGTCCAAACCTTCATTCTACTTGATGAAAAACTCTAGATATTTTTCTCCAATTAAATTCTGGACTTTGATCTCATCGTCCCCAACTAGCCATGTTTTGCTCCCTGAACTGAGATAGTGTTCATCTGACTGTCTAGATCTCTTTCAAGAGTTAGGGAGTAGGGTGGGTTCCCTTGAGGCCATATCAACTGAGCTTTCTAGGGATGGTTTTCCAAGTGACAATTGAGAGAAAATGTGGGAATAGGAAGGGCAGGATGTTATTTTTTAAAATATGTGTGTATATGAGTGTGTGTGTGTGTATGTGTGTGTGTGTGTGTGTGTGTGTGTGTGTGTATAGTGAAAGTTTTAAGTGAAGATTTTATTAAAACCTTTTTTTTTGAAAATAAGTAATTTTTGTATAAAAGTACATGTGGATTATGCAAGCAGTGTTCATGGAGTTATATGAAAAATTACTCATCCTTCTTATTCATTCCCTCACTTTAGATTCACTATCTAGAGATGACAGTTTTTACTCTTTTACTTATTTACTGTTACTTACTCCCAAACCTTTTATTAATATGCTAATGCAAACATTTACTTATTGTTCAGCATTCAGTGTTGCTGCTGAAAATACTGATGTCATTTTCTTGATGATTCTTTGTTAATGGTCTGTTTTTCCTCTGGATTCCTTTAAAAACCTTTTTTACTTGGTATTCTAATCTTTTACTTGAATTTGCCTGGGTTTGGGTCCATTTTAATTTATTTGCAGGGCCTTTGATAGGTCATTCAGTTCTGAATGTTGTTTCTGTAGTAACTTCCTTTCCTTAAAAATCATCTCTCCCTGAAAATCTTGTTGATTGAATATTAGGTTTCCTGGATTAATCCTCTATATCTCTGATCAGAAAAGATAGTGTCTTATATCTCCTTTTCTTATTTTTTGATTTCAGGGAGATTTCTTCAATTTTATTGTCACCTTATTTAGGAATTGATAATTTGGGTAGTGGTATTTTTTATTTCTAAGAAATAACAGGACTTTTTCATAACCTTTATATTTATGATTTATGATTGTGTTATCTGCCTGAAGAAATTAATATTTTTTAAAAGTTATATATTTAGTTTTTTCTTTTTTGTTCCCTGAATTAACTCTGTTTCTGTTTTCTTGGAATCAATTTTTCCTGTTCGTTTCTTTCTCTCTCTCTCTCTTTTTTTTCAATAAAGTAGGTTTTCCTTGAAAGCTTGATAACTTTTGATTGTCTCTTCATACTTACAAATGAAACTATAAAAAGCTGATAGTCCACTGTAGGTAGATTAGATCTTCCACTGGTGGTGTCATTTCAGAGGGTGGAATGGTGATCTGGCTGTTAGGTTATGACACTCTGCAAATGCCAGATTGTCTTTGGGGCTTTACAGTTTCTTTAGGGGAGAAACTTTGGGTTCAATACCTGGGAGAAATTTAGCTGGTGAGTTTTGTCCATTTGGTGTGATGTCAACTCTTTTATATATAAACTTTCAATTTTTCTCCCAGTTTTCAGCCTCCATTCTTACCTTGGCCTCCCTAAGTACTTGATGACATTTCTAAGTGGGAAGCCTCTTAGGATTCTGTAGGGAAAGTGGTTTTTCCTTAACCGTGTGCTTCTGTGAGCACTCTAGGTTATGCTTCTTCTGTCCCCCTTCCTACACCTTCCTCAGTCCTACACTCTACCCACTTCCCATCTTCTGGAGGTTTCTTGGAATCCATTCTCTATCAGTGTTCCTCCCCTACCCCTATTCTTTTCACTTGGTATCTACAACTTTACTCAGTCTTGGGAGAGAAAGGAGATAATGGTGCTCAATCTTGAATCAGATGTGTCCTATTCTAAACATAAAATTTTGGATTTTTCAAAGTTTTGTTTTTGAGCATCAACAATCTACCTGGTATAGCTGAAAGGCTGATTATCATGATGGTATTTAAATATATCCATTCAAAAATTCACAGCGAAAATTTGCAAATTAAAGTTATTGTCTATTAATTTTACATAAAATATATATAAAAATCTACCCTTTATATATAATATTAAAATCATTTGGCATTCTGTGTGGACATTCCCTAAATTTACAACATTGTGGAGCCTGACACATTTTGTGACGTTCTCACTACAGTGTTCTCGTTTGTAAGGGACAGTGTCCTAGGAATGAGATATCTCAATGGGGATCTTTTCACTGTACTCTTTAAGTAATTTGGGCATATTATTCAACATCTCTTAGCTCAATTTCTTGGAGAGGTTGGATTAAATAAGTCATTTTTAAAGTCCTTTTATCACTAAAATTTCATATTTCTGTAATTCAAAGATAGGATACTTAGCATTCTAAAGACCAGTCAAATATCAAGAATTGTGCCAATGTCAGGCACACAATAGGTGTTCAATAATTTTTTATGAATGAAAACAATTGGAATTGGAATTTATATTCACTCATTCAATCATTCAGTGGGCAAGTATTTACAGAGTGCTTCCTAAAGCTGGACACAATTCTCGGTCAGAGGTGAAGCAATGACTAGACAGAACCATAGAGTCTGCCCTCATGTAGCATACATTCTAGTGGGAGAAAACAGATTATAAAAAAGTACGATAATATGTATTCAGAAGAATGGAGATAGGTCCTATAAGGGGACTAACTAAGGTTAAAAAGTCTTGGAAGATGGTTGTGCTATTTGAGGTAGAGTGCTCAGAAAAGGCATCCCTTATGAGGTGATATCTGAACTGAGACTTGAAGGGGGACAATGAGCCTGCTAAAAGTAGAGCTGAGAGGGAATCCTCCAGGGAAAAGAAACAGTGCAAAGGTTGTTTAGCACTGAGACAGTCAATGTAGCTGTGATGAAGAAGTTGTTGGAATGGTAGGCAGGAGACAGAGTATGAAAATCTTCTAAACCAAAGTAAGGATTTTTAGATTTTACTCTAAGTTTAATGTGACTCATTAGAAGGCTTTTAAGATGTGCTAGGATATGAGCTGATTTATACTAAAAGAAATTTTAACCTGTTTACTGTATCAAAAATGGACCTAACTATCCTATTTATATTACAACTTACTTTAAGCTGGCATTTCCCATTGGCTTTGTTTACTTTTTTTCCTTAGTACTTATCATCATCTGACATGCTATTTATATTTACTGTTTGTTTATCACGTGCTGTTCCCACTGGAATGGAAGTCTCATAAGGATTTTTTTTTTTCATTTTTGTAACCTTAGTAGATGGAAAAGTCCCTACCTAGCACATGGTATACTTCTAATAAATATTATCATATTAATCATTGGGTTTTTTTTGAGGGGGTGGGAATAGGGCTTAAGAAGAGTGGTAAGATCAGACAGAAAGTTATAATAAGAATCTGTATGGGATATATATAGTGTTTTAGATAAGAATGTTAAGAATGGAGATGGAGAGAAGTGGAAAAATTCAAACTTCATTTTGGAGATATAATTGATGGTATTTGCTATGGAATTGAATGTGGGGAAAGTGGGAAATATGAGAAAGTAAGAAAGAACGAGAACCTAGAATAGCTTCATAGGTTTTTATTTAGCGACTGCATAAGATTATCTTATCATTCTCTGAAATGGGAAAGGTAAGGGGAAAAGCATGTTATGGGGAAGAAGTTAGTGGGAATCACGATGCTCATTCAATAGCTAAGTGGAAATGTCAACTACACACTTGGCTATATATATCTAGTACTCAGATGAGAGGTCTTTGGGAGATACAAATTTGGTACTCATCAAAATAAAGATGGCATGTAAAGCTACAGTTGTTAATGACATTCTATAGTATAAGGGTATAGCTAAGAAAGGTAGAGAACTCAGGGCCAATAAATGAGTCATTAATATTTAATGGAGAGGCCAAGAAGGGAGATGGAAAAGGATGCCTGGATATAGTGAGATTGGGCAGAGCTAAGTCATAGAAGGAGAGCAAGGAAGGTGAGTTAAGAAAGGCATGAGGGGCGCCTGGGTGGCGCAGTCGGTTAAGCGTCCGACTTCAGCCAGGTCACGATCTTGCGGTCCGTGAGTTCGAGCCCCGCGTCAGGCTCTGGGCTGATGGCTCAGAGCCTGGAGCCTGTTTCCGATTCTGTGTCTCCCTCTCTCTCTGCCCCTCCCCCATTCATGCTCTGTCTCTCTCTGTCCCAAAAAATAAATAAACGTTGAAGAAAGGCATGAATAACTTTGTTGGATGCACCTGAGTGGCAATAAGATGAGAACTTAGATTGTCCACTGGTTCTTGACAAGAGCAAATGAATTGTAGTGCTTTGAATAAAAGCCAGATTAGAAATGGTTGAAAGTGAATCAGAAATGAGGAAGGAAACAACTTTCATTGTGAATAGGAGCAAGAAATATCGCAATAGGTAAAGGGGAGGGATTAGTCCAGGAAAGAGGGGAATAACCATGGGAGTAAATTCTTCAGCTGACAGTGGATGATGGAGAAGGTGCTGAACGGGAATAAAATAATTTGAAGAAGTACTATTTTTATGTGTCCCAGTAATTGCATACATTTCTCAAGATATCTTCAACTTTAGTAGTTCCAATGTCAAAGGGTGATTTGTCTCTACATGCAAATTGAACTGAGGTAATTATCTGAATCTCAGGTATTATGACTTACTGTCACAATGGATCTTTGCCTAGAATCTTGGCTCTTTTTGGTACTTGCCACATGACTCTACGCATCTGTGTTAATTCATCTATTGAGTGGGAACAATTTTATTACTTGGAGATGTTGTGGACATGATGTGAGATAATGTCTGTATAGATTGACTTACTTATGCCTGTACCAAAAGATAAAATGAACATTTGCTGAAATATGTATGACAGTACCTAATTGGTTGTAGTGCAGCTATTATTTTATGCCCTTGAATAGTGCTAGGTAATAAATGCCTTGAGGGAAGAAATTACATTTTACCTGTTTTGTATCCTCATACCCAGCCACAGTTTACTTAACTCAGAGCTGGTATGTAGTGAATATCAAATAAATATAAATAAATAAATAAATAAATAAATAAATAAATAAATAAAAGAAGAAAGAAAGTAAACCCACAATGTAACTTCTTATAAATTATAAAGCAAGACAGGGTTAGGCATGACTGCATTCATTCTGGCTTTGTAATTCTAACTTTGATACAATAGGATGTGGAATAATTTCCTTACAAAAAATCCATTTGGCACTTGAATTAACAGAGATGTTTAGGAACACCCATGTATAGCTATCTTTCATATCTGCTTGGGTTTTAGTTTCTAACGTTAGATAGACAATGTATTGTAATTTTACCTATAATCCTATAATTATGTTTTGATATCAGCATTTCATCAGCGTTTATCACATGTTCTAAATGAATCCATTATGTTCACAGGGATTCCTTAAAGCCCAGGAATTAAAACTATCATGAAGCCCTAGGAAACATGGCCCCAAAAAGTACTTTCCATTGTCTCAACTCCTTGGAATTAGATCTGAAAAATGTTTTCATATTTTGGTCTAGATGTATGTGTTTGTGTGTTCATCTGTCTTATTTTGTCATTAACTCTTCTTTCTTACACCTTCATGCTTCGTGCTGTCTTCATGATTCTCCTATTTGAAGAGTTGGGGTAGTTTAAGAATACAAGATGGAAGTTTCAGCAGACATAATTTCCTCAGTCTGTAGGGACATGTCCTTAGCTCCATTGTGTCCTGAACAGGGAGATATATGGACCTTTATTAACAAATTAGACCTTAAATTAAATTAGTTTAGATGTAAGAGAAAGTCTTTTCATTTGATTGAAAACAATTGAAATGAATGAGATGAAGTATTTAAGTTCAGCATTTATCTTTTGCCCATTGAAACATTTCTGCATCTAATAAATTCAAGTTAAAAAAAAAAACCATGTTCTCTAAGAACCAGAAATAAGACATTTAGTTGCCTTTTAGAGAATACTGACATATCTATAAAAATTATTACAGAATTTAGTGGGGTTAAATTATGTATTAAAAGATGAAAATATAAATCCTGGATCTGTATCAAATCTTGGTGTCAGATCACTGAGGTTCATTAGGTTGGAATTGGTTTTCAGAGAATATTATATACATGGGAGTGGCTATCGCTTTATGTATCAGATTTATGAGGCTGTATAGTAATTGGTAAAATATATTGCTTAATTTCGCTTCTTGGGATAAACCCTAAGTAAAAAACCTGAATTGCCTGCCCAATCTACAAAAACCAATACAAGCAACAAATTCCTCAAATTCCAGAAACATTTAATATAGCATTAACTTAAAATAGTGAAAAATGAAAACAATGTCAATAGTCAAAATAGGGAAGGAGGTAAAATCTTATGTGGTCACTAAGAGATGTCTAATGGGATATTTGTAATGAGCTAGGGGAAAGGCTTACATTGCAGTTTTAGATATGAAAAGCAGTCACACTTTTTATATATTGAAGAGCTAAACTAAGGCATATGCAGAAAAAATAGATCAGAAGGAAATTCGCCAACATTTATCAGTTATTATGCCTGGTGATTTCAATATTTTTCTTTCTAACTTTATGTGCTTGATTTTTTCTACAGTGACAAGTGTTAACTTTTATCATCAGAAAAAAAAAATTGAAATAAAGTTGTGTATAAACAGCTTAGTTTAATAGGGATGACAATTCATCCTCTCCCAGCGGTCACTGGTGACAGCCTCTTGATGTGGTGTCTTCCTGTCTGAAAGTATTTCTTGTGTGCTTTAAACCCTTTGATCCCATTCACTTTGAAAGCAGCATGACCTTGCAAGCCTGGGGTTTGCAGCTTTCTTAGATGAATGATTTTCAGACGTGATTTTGTTTTTAAATCAGGTGAATTTTGTAAAATGCTATTTTCCCTTTGTATCTAGAAATATATTTGTGCTAAAGGTTTAACCACAAGCCAAGTATGAAGTAATTTGGTTTGGCGGTTACTAAGCTATTGATAAATGTCTTACATTATTAAGTTGAATTTGCTTTTTAGTTTCATTCTGAAAATGGCCTAACTTTTCCTGGAAAAGTGAACTTCATCTCTAGCTGAGATTGAGATCATGTATGCTGTGGCAAAATTGTAGTATACCCAGCTACTTCCAAAGAGGATTTGGTACAGAATTGTGGAATATATTACTGAGCTGTCTTCTGGAAGGTCCCATATATATATATATATATATATATATATATATATACACACTTACCTAATGAATCTCTTTTACATAATAATCACTATTTCAGTCTTAAAACTTTGAGACATTTATTCATTCATGCATTCAACAGACATGGACTGAGTACCTGTTATGTGAGAGATGCTGTGGCAGGCACTAGAGCCAACATTTCAACGTATTTAGGTAAAATTAAGGTTCTAATCCATTAGGTGAAAAAGCAAAATGTAAATGAAATATATATTTTGATCATATTTATGCAAATATATTTAGCTATATGAGAGCAGGGATTTTTGTCTGCTTTGTTTTCTCCTAGCAGAACAGTCACTGGTAAATAGCAAATGTTTAGTAAGTATTTGTTACATGGATGAATAAGTGAGGGCACTGATATGGTGCTCTGAGGGGCATATGTATAACAAGAAGAAGACATTTTGTCAAAAGTCCTGGGAATTGGAGATGGGCAAGATGAAGTTGAGAGAGTTACCACTGACTGGCATCTCTCCTCAAGGAGGATGGAGAGCACGACCACTTCTGTCTATGCTGTCATAGTTTTTTTCTCTCCTTGCTTTCCCTCTGTGCACTGCTCCCCCATATCTTCCAGGCTTTATCTGTTGCAGAGGCCCCCCTCCACTAGTGTGGAGAATTCCTTCCACAACTGTATGCACAAACTTCATGCAAAGGGATGTGTCTATTGCTCTTGGTCCCTCCAGAAACTTAGTGTGAAAACATAGTATTTCTATTTCTGCTTACTCACCATTCTCTTTGGGAATTAGACAGAACTGTGTTGTTTTTTTTTTTTTTTTTAATTGGGTCTTAAGTTCCTAAACAGACTGGAAGACAAAGAAGCCTTTTGATGAAGTAAAAACAATGGCATCCAGCAATCCTACTGCCTGGTATTTACCCAAGCGAAATAGAATCATGTTTCCACCAAAAAAATTATAAAAGGATATTCATAGCAGCTTTATTCATAATAGTCAAACGTGAAAACAATCCAAATGTCCTGCAAGAGGAGAATGGATAAGCAAAGTGAGGCATATTCATACATTAGAATATTACACATCAGTAAACAGGAATGAACTACATATATATGGAGCAACGATGTATTTCTTAAAAATATCTGGCAAACAAAAAAAGCAAAAAAGTCCAATGAATACTTTTATAGTATTTGGGACAAAATTATTTCATTTGTATGAAGTTCAAGAATGGGTAAAAATAATGTATGGTGATAGAAATCAGTGCATTACTGTCTGAGCATGGAAGGGGAGGAAAGAAATGACTAGAAATGGGCACATGTGAATTTTCAGAGTTGCTGGAAGTGTTCTATGTCTTGTTTGGGGTGCCGTAGATATATACAATTGCCAACACTTATTGACATAAACACTTGAGATTGGTGTATTTTATTTTATGTAAGTTATACCTTAATTTTATTAAACTTTATTTCTTTTTAGAAAGAGAGAGAGATTGAGTGAGCAAGTGGGGAAGGGGCAGAGAGAGAAGGATAGAGTATCCCAAGCAGGCTCTGTGTTGTCAGTGCACAGCCCAGAGCCTGATGTGGGGCTCGATCTCACAAACCATGAGATGGTGACCTGAACCAAAATCAAGAGTTGGACGCTTAACCGACTGAGCCACCCAAGCACCCCATTTTTACCTTCATTTTAAAAAAATGAGAAAAAACTACTTTGAGAATTAAAATATAAGACAATTCAGCATAAGTAATACTTATTTACTAAGTACTTCTACCTCAGCCAGTGTTCAAGGAGCTAGAAATATAAAACATCTGTGACAAAAAGTACTCTTCCTGATGAATTCACAGTCTAGGAAGGAGAACAGATGTGGAAAAAGACATTGACAAGTCTTTTATTCATACAAAACTTTTCAGAAGTATATTTCCAGAATATACCTAAGCATGAACTGGATTGCATTTTAGAATTGTATAATACAATAATTACCTGAAGTACAGACTATTGTGTGAAAAAATATTCAGTCTACCAAATCTTGTAGTTATGCTGTGATAGACAGCCTCCATCATGGCCCCCAAATGTATACCTATCCTTGTGGTGACCCCTTCTACAATGTACTATGTTTGGTCTCTGTGACCGATAGCATATGGGTAAGTCATTTCCAATATTAAGATATAAAAGGCTGTGGCTTCTTTATAGGGTACTTGCTCCCATATCTCTCTCATCCATCACTTTGGGAAAAGCCAGCTGACATGTGAGACTATGTACTTAGGAGGCCATGGAGAAGCCTGTGGAGAGAAATGGAGTTCTGTGACCTATAGTGAAGAAGTAGAGCCTTCCCAGAACCGCATGAGTTACCCTCATCAGGTCTTAAGATGAAAGTGGCTGCCTTTTTGACTATACCTCTTTAGAGATGTTGAACCAGACCACCTACCTAAGCCACTCCTGAATTCCTAACCCACAGAAATTACAAAGTAATAAGTAATTATTGCTTTAAGCTGCTAAATTTGTTGGTAAATTGTTATATGACAATAAATAACCAATTCATATGATCTTTCTAAAATGTAGAACACATGAGTATGTGGGTTAGTGAATCATTTCTGATTATTAACTGATCACCTCAGCTTTTCAGTTTCACTAAAATATTAATTACCTAATGACTGTTTGGGAGCCAAAAGATTTCTGAAAACTTTGTAGAGTTTAGTTCCCAATTTCTATCCAGAGAACAGTTTACTCACTCAAAAAATCTAGTTTTTGAATAAAAACTTATGGTATGTATCAATCTAGCTACCAACTAAAACATGCAAAATCATAATTTAATAAAATTTAATTGCATCTCAAGTATGAAAGGTCAATTTTGTATTATTGAATTTATTAATGAAAAAGCAAATGAAAATTAAAATGAATTCAAATTAATATTCACAAGTAATCTTCACTTTGAACTTCAAAATATATAATGTAGTTTGAAGTCATTATAGCTTAGAGACCACAACTTAATTAAAAAAAATTTGCAGGGGTGATTTAGTCGATTTTTAAATTAAGGCAACAGAATATGAAATTTTAGAGTAATTGAGATTATTGCCCTGCCATTTTTGAGATGACCAGCCTTTATTCCTTCTTAAATCTTTAGATTTTAAAATTATACCACCCATGACAGATACTATTAAACTTAGTCTGAACTCATTTCTGCATTAAGAAAACAGATCTTGGTGGCTGTCACTGGAAAAGTGTTATATATCTTGAAGCATAAAAAGACCCCCTTTTCCCTCTAGCTAAGCAGAAACTAAGGAGGATGTAAATCCTTGTGGAAGAATTCCTACCAGATCTTCCCCCTAGGGATAGGATAGCTAAAGAAAAAGTTGTAAAGAGTTGAGTAGGTAATGGGATTTTTTCTTACCTTTGAGAGGCTGAAAGTGAGGGATGATGGAAAGCTCTGAGATAATGTGAAGTTTGGTGTTATTCCTCATTTAGTTCCAGACTGGTAATTTGTAAATTTTGGCATGCATCTGAATCTTGTGAATGGCTGGTTAAAACACAAATCACTGAGTCGAATTCCTAGAGGTTCAGATTTAGTAATTCCTGTGTGTGGCATAGGAATTAGTTCCATGGCGATTCTGTTGCTGTAGATCTAGAGATCACATTTCAAACCACGAATAAATTGCATTATTTTTGTCTTTGGGGGAGTTTTTGTGTTTGTAGGGTGGAGAGGAGGGAGTTAAATTACATTTATTGGACATTCTGGTAGTTCAGTAGAAACTTGAAAGTGAATTTTGGCCAATGGAATGTGAATACAATCTTAAATGCCATCTCCATGTCCCACCCTTAAAATGTCCCATGTGATCCTCCATATTCTTGGCCAGCTGAATGCAAAAGATTGAGAAAAGGCTTGAGACAAAAACTTCATGTCATATTCTGCTAACTATTCTCCTTTGAAGAAGACTATTGGACCTTAACTGCCCACTGTGAATGGTGTCATGTTATAATAGAGAAAAAGATAGGATAAAATTTCCCAGAGAGGGAAAGGATAGGACCTGAGGTCCCAAGGTGGGGAAAAACACAAATTTTGGAACAATGCTGGGAGCATCTGACCACAGCAAACCCCCTCAGGTGTAAGGCTCCTCTTAAGAGTGTAACAGACACCACCTACTCCCCCTCAGGTTCCTCTCAGGAATTTGACAAAAGACCTGACTAAAAATAAGTAGTAGACCATAAAACATATGACCCACAAGGAATGGTATGACCCCGCATACAATGGAAACTGTGTCACTGGTTTTATCATTTATCCTTTCGCCCCAAAACACAGGTGGCTTAACAGAGCAGTGGAATGGCCTATTAGATACATAGTTACAAAGCTGCCTGGGTGACAACACTTGTGGATTTGAGGAACTGTCATAAATGATGCAATATATGCTTTAAACCAATGACCATGCAGAATGTTAATACCAGAGTCTAGGAACCAAGGGTTTTAAGTAGAGTAGATTTATTCACTCATCCCAAATAATCCTCTCCAAATTTATTCTTTCTCTTTCTGAATCTTTTTGGTCCTGTTGGTATGAAAACTCTTATTTCCTAAAAGGGAATGATCACAATAGGAGACTAAAACAGAATTCCAATTCATTGGAATCAGAGATTGCCATATGTTACCTTTGTCCTCTTCAGGCCGCTCAACCGAAAAGCAAATAAAGGAATTGCTCTCCTGACTGCAGTGACTGATTCTAGTTATCAAGGTGAAACAGGGTTGCTGCTACACAATTGTGGTAAGGAAGACTGGAACCCAGGGAATTTTAGGTACCTGTTTAGGTACCTCTTGGTACTTGATGGCAAATGGGAAGAGTTCATGGATGGCTATGGTAACTTAATAGTCATGGCCAAAAGATACCAGTGAAAGCTTATCTTTGAGAGCATGGAGTTGGATACTTGGGTATATGTAAAACAAAAGGGGTGGTTAGATGCTTCCTGAATTCACTTTCACCTTTAAGACTAAGCATCTCTCTAACCTACAAGCAAGAGGCTCCTTTATACTTCAGATTCCATTACATCATGGTAGCTGGGATATAAGCTTTCTCTTGAAACTCTGTTCTTTTACTTTTCTTAAGTCTAACAATCAATCACCTAGTTCAAATGGGAATTTCAGATGTAAAAATACATGGGAAAGGTATGAAGATGAATAAGGATCTTTAGTGTTAAAATTTGAAATAGATTACATGGCAAGTGATAGTTGTACTATCTTATCATTTGAATTAACTTGACTTGATTTTGTGTGGTAAGTGATGTCTTAACAGGCTGTACTCTAAATAGATCCTTACTGGGTTTATTAGATTCCTCATTTAACAATCGTGTTTGGGGTCATTAGTCTTTGCTTACTGGTTCTCAGACTAACCCAAGAGTTCGAAGTCAAATCTGCTTTCTTATTACCTGGTTTCTAAAAGATTTACCCAATAGCTACCAAATAAAATCTCTTTACAAACTTAATATGATTTACCTGTACAAAAAAAGGCTTATATGTCCAGCTGACTTGCCTCTGGACAATAACATATATACATATATATATATTTGGTGGGTCCTGTCTGACCTGCCCCAATTATACTGCCCTTGGCTCTTGAGCTCCTTTTTATCTCAGAGTTTTTTTGTTTTCCTTCCTCATTGATCCCAGTGTTTATGGAGCTGAACTTCCTCCTCACTTATTTTATGTCTGGTGAGAAAATCCAGGGAGTCCCAATACAGCCCAGAATAGTTGTGAAAATAATCGTGTTTCTAAAATTAAATTTGTATTATGATTATTTGGCCTGGACCAAAGGTAAATTACATGGTGAAGGAGACATAAACTGTTATAGTTGTGTCAAAGGGAGTCCAATTTGGTCTGATCCTCTCATTTTGTCGGTAAGAATATATGAGGTCCTCAGGATTGCTTAGTGCCTTATTAGGAGCCCAAGTCCAAACATTCCTTCTGATTTTGGTTCAGTGCAAATTCTCCAACATCATGCTGCTGCTCTGATATTATTTTTAGGGTATAGAGCTTGTAATTTTCAGATCTCAAATTTTATTCAGTAACCTTTCATATATGCACAGTATTTTATAGCTGGTAAACAACTTGATAAGTAATACCTACAGGTAAAAGGCAATTATATATTTTTTTCAAACCTTCCACCCTTTTTTAAAGAGCAGGTTTTACTACATTTCTCTTTCCCCTGAACAACTGTCATTAATTAAGATTGTTCTAAGAGACCAAAACACAGGAAATATATAAATTTTAGGTAGAAAAAATCATTTTTGTCTTTAGTTTATTTTACAGATTTTATTTTGTTCCTGCAAAATTTTTTAGGATGCCCTAGAAATTTATAATATATGAACTCAAACAAAGATGTTTTCTGAACATGGCCCATTGTTCTGTTACTCCACATTCAGGCAAATTTTAGATTTACTGATTTAAATTATATGAGGGATAGTTGTCGGACCATACATTGGATTCGTTTTCTTGGTTTTTGATATCTGAGTAAGCCACCCTACTAATAAATGGAGCTTGTCCTGCAGTCTTTTGGCATCTGTGTATCATAGTTGGTTAAACAATGCTGAGGGCTTTCAGTAATGGGTGAAGTTTCAAAAATCTCTGTATGGCTCTGGGGCTATGTACAAAAGCCATATCTGGACATGTAAAGTGGAAAATTGAAATGATTTATGTATCTTGATAATTCAAATGAATGTTCCAACATTCACCTCAATTATCTTGAATCTGCAAGAAAATGTGTTATGTTTGAATTAGTATGAAAACTGCCTCAGTGTTTTATTCCAATTTACATGTCCAGATATAACTTTTGGGTAATAATAATAGTGATGGCCTCCATTATGTTCCAGGTACTATTAGGTGATTTTCATATATTATTTCTAACCCTTATACCAATCCCACAAACTAAGCATCATTATTCCCATTTTACCCATGAGGAAACTAAGCATATAGAGGTTATAGGATTTATGAAGAGCTTGAAGTAGTAATTTGCTTTGAGTAAATTGGCAAAGTGATGAAAGAAAGCAATACATGTTGTTAAATCTCAGGAAATGAATAAATGCTTGCAACATTATTTATCAGTTTGAAAAGACAGGAAGTCCAAAGTCTTTGTGATTCAGGATTAAAGTCTTCCCTCCTTTTGCATGACCAAAGTACGATGGTGATTTTGGTCTCTGCATTCCTTTCTTTGTGACTTTAGATCATTATGCTTGTTTTTTCTTTTATTTTTTAAAGTTTAATTTCATTTTCCAAATCTTCAAGTGCCTAAGTTAAAACTAAAAGACTCAAAGGAAGAAAAAAAGATACTGTGTTCTGTATAAAACAACATATGTCAAAATACCAAGTTACATCCTCCTTTTAAGGCAATAATTTGCACAACCAAGCTATGTTTGAATGCATTAACTTGCTAGAATTTTGACAGAGGCAGTCTGTGTGCACAAATCCCTCGAATACTGATGGGATTGTGATTATGCCCTGAAAAGAGAGGAGCCTGAATACAGATTTTAGAGGACCAGAAAGTGTTTAATGTCTCATTGTTTGCATCGAGATTCTAAATCACATTCAAGTCCTCGACTCTGATCTTCATATCAATGCACAAATGGAACAGAAGAGAAAAGCCAGGAAAGCTGTTTTCTGAGTGAAACACTGATTTTATTCTCATGTTACCAGCAAGAGACCATTTGGGATATTTAAGCCTGAGGTTGAGTGCTCTGCATTTGTTAGAGCTCCTCAATGTTTGAAATGGGTTTTCCCTTTAGGGAGCCCATCCATTTGGACAAGTGCTACATCAGATCAAAAGACATGGGAAGAGGTATTTTGCACACAGATTGAATTTTTTTCTGGCAAAATAACATAGCTTTTTTAGCACAACATTGTCTATTCTCTACCGAGTGTTCCTTTTTTTTCTTTTTTTTTTTTTTTTTAAATAGTTGGAGTCTGTTTTCCAAAAAGTGTCAGGCTTTTCTCATGTGGCGAATTGGCTAGCAGCCACCTGGAGATCATTTGAAATGAAAGCTGGCGTTATGGGATTTAGTTTCTCAGCTCCAGTTGGTATTGTTTTCTAGTTTATTAAATGTTGATCACATTGCTCATTTTATTGAAATTATCAGTCATCTGATTTTTGTATTACTATTTGAGAAACACAAATACTAACTAATACAATCTTTTAAACTTTGGGCTATAATGATATTCTGTTAAAAATGTCATGGAACTAATAAGAAATCATGTCTATGTTTTTTTTTTTTTTTAATTATCTCTTTCAGTTGAAAGAAATGCAGAGTCATTAGCGTCTTAAACCAATCATCACCCTTAAAATGGTTTGAAGGGAGATATGGTAAACCCAAATCACTGTTTTAACTATGATGAAAGGTCAACCCAGCAATGGAAAGCAATGGACACATTTTATTTCCGAATGGTGATGCTGATACATTTCAGGTGAGCATTGTTTACAAGAACCTGGAACACAAATCCTGGGCTGTGTGCTATGGTAAACCAATACCAGGTAGTTGGACACAGCTCCAGAAAGAGTGCCACTGTAGAGGCAGAGTAGGGAATGGAGAAAACGAGGGAAGAAGGGCTTTATCTGCTTTCCTCCGCTGTGCATTTAGGAGAATTCCTGGCATGAATGATACAGTTTTCCTGTTGTCATTAGCAATAGCCGCCAATCATGGTTAATCATCTACTTCCAAAATGAAAAGAGAGTTGGCCAAAGTGCAGTTGGAACCGCTGCTGCCACATCCCTGGGGATGTTACTGGAAACTTTACAAATTCTTGTTTCCAAACCACTGTTTTGATACAACATAATGGGAAATTGGAGCAATTATTCAGATAATATGTGCAAACAGTGCATTTTCACCTTTGGTTTATTGAAGACAAATCTTCATCTTCTTAGTCACAGTTTTTCCTGACTTGTAAGTACTTCTTGCTAGAACCACTAACTTTTCTGAGATTCTACTTCAGTTGTGCTTCACTCCCTCTACATCTTGTCTTGAAAGGTGCCTGGAATCCATTAGTTGCTGGCTAGCTATTCATTGTTTTTAAAGCTAATTATTTTCTTTGTAAATATGAGGCAGTATATACAGCAGTTAGAACATGATCTAGTGTCAGACTGTCTAAATTCACATATTGCCTCCCCCATTCGATGGCTGTATGCAACTCACTCAGCTCTCTGGGCTTTCATTTCTTTGTCTATGAAATGAGGATGATAATATGACCAATCTCGTGAGCTAATATATACCTGTGCAAATTTGTCAGAACACTGAAATGCTTCACATTGATTGATAAATAGCTAAGGCCTCAGGCCCTCAGGATGCCTCTCCTTCTCAATGCAGCTTTGCTCTTCCCTGTGATTCTACTCAGTTGAGGGCCTCTAGGATGCTGTCCCAACACTATGTCCCCTATCTGTCCTCACAAGTCAGTGCCCATGTTGTACCTGTTAATAAATGTTTTTATTTAACATCACCCTATTTATACAGTTGTTGCAAATTTTAGATTATTTCATATATTTCATATATTTAATATTTGATACATTTTAATGATGTTAATATATTTAGAATAGTACATAGTGCCCATTAAGCACTGTCCAAGTTGCTATTATAAATAGATTGTAAGTTTTACAAGGCAAGGGCAGTATCTTCTATGTATTTTGCACATTTTCCTAAGCACAGTGCAGTAGGTAGGCAATCTCTTCATTCTTTTTTTAAATTAAATTAAGTCAAATTAAATTTAACTAAATTCTAACTAAATTAAATTAACCAAATTTAATTTTCTTGTGGTCAGAGCACAACACAAGATCTACTTAGTAAACCTTTAAGTGTACAATACATTATTAACTATAGGCTAATGTTGCACAACAGATCTCTAGGCTCATTCACCTTGCATAACTGAAACTTTATACCATTGAAAAACAACTAACTCCCTAGTTTTCCCTCTCCCCCAGCTCCTGGTAACCACCATTTTACTCTCTGTTGCTATGAGTTTAACGATTCTAGATACCTCATATAAGTGGAATCATTCAGTATTTGTCCTTCTGTAAATGGCTAATTTCACTTAGCATATATGCTCAAGGTTCATCCGTGTTGTCACATATTGCAGAATTTCCTTATTTTTTTGAGGCTGGATAATCTTCCATTGTACAAAAATACCATATTTCTTTGCATTCATCTGTTGATAGACATTTATTTATTTATTAATTTTTTTAAATGTTTATTTATTTTTGAGAGAGAGCATGAGCAGGGGATGGGCAGAGAGAGAGAGAGAGAGAGAGAGACAGAATCTGAATTAGGCTTCAGACTCTGAGCTGTCAGCACATAGTCCAACACAGGGCTTGAGCCCACAAACCACGAGATCATGACCTGAGCCCAAGTCAGATGCCTAATCCACTGAGCCACCCAGCCTCCCCTGTTGATGGGCATTTAGGTTGATTTCACGTCTTGACTACTGTGAATAATGCTGCAATGTACATGGGGACACTAATATCTCTTTGAGATACTGATTTTAATATTTTTGGATAAATACCCAGAAGTGGGATTGCTGGATCATGTAATAGTTCTATTTTTGATTTGTGAAGAAATGTCCGTACTATTTCCATAATGGTGGCACCATTTTGCATTCTGACCAATAGCATGCAAGGGTTCTGATTTCTTCACATCCTTACTAACACTTAATTGTCTTTTTGATTATCTTGACAGATGTGAGGTGGTATCTCATTGTGGTTTTGATTTGTATCTCCCTGGTGATTAGTGATGTTGAATATCTTTTCATATACCTGTTTGTCTTTGGAGGAATGTCTATTCAATGACTTTGTTCATGTAAAAAAGTCAGTTTTTTTGGTTGTTTGTTTGTTTGTTTGTTTGCTATCGAGTTGTAAACGTTCCTTGTATATTTGGAAATGATTTTGCATCTGTGTTCAGCAGAGATATTGGCCTATAGTTTTCTGTGGTGTCTTATCTTTGTCTGGCATTGGTAGCAGGGTAATGTTGGCTTTATAAAATGAATTTAGAAGTGTCTCCTCCTCTTCAATTTTTTTTGTAAGAGTTTGAGAAAGATGCGCATCAGTTCTTCTTTAAATGTTTGATAGAATTCAGCAGTGAAGCCATCTGGTCCTGGGCTTTTCTTTGTTGAGAGTTTTTGATTAATGATTCAGTCTCCGTATTAGTTATAGATCTGTTCAGACTTTCTGTTTCTTCATGATTCAGTCTTGGTAGATTGTATGTCTAAGAATTTATCCATTTCTTCTACATTATCCTTGAAATTCTTGAGTTTGGAGTACAATTTTTCATAGTAGCCTTTTATGATCCTTTTTATTTCTGTGGCATCAATTATAATCTCTTCTCTTTCACTTCTGATTTTATTTATTTTAATTTTCTCTTTTTTTTTCTTAGTAAGTTCAGCTAAAGACTTGTCAATTTGTTTATATTTTCAAAAGACCAACTCTTACTTTTGTCAAAAAATTTCCATTGTTTTCTATTTTCTGTTTTATTTATTTCTGCTCAAATCTTTATTTTTTTCCTTCTGATAGCTTATGGCTTAGTTTGTTCTTCTTTTTATGTTCCTTGAGGTATAACATTGTTTATTTGAGATCTTTCTTCATATTTAATGTAGGCATTTATCACTATAAATTTCCCTCTTAGTACTGCTTTTACTATATCATAAAAGTTTTGGTAAGTTGTGTTTTTGTTTCTATTTGTCTCAAGATATTTGCTAATGTCTCTTTTGACTTCTTCTTTTACTCATTTGTTTTTCAAGATCATATTGTTTAAGTTCCACATATGTGTGAATTTTCCAGTTTTGCTTCCGCTATTGATTTTTAGTTTAATTCCATTGTGGTTGGAAAAACTACTTGGTTTGATTTCAGTCTTCTTAAATGTGTTGAGATTTTTTTGTGAAGTAACATGTGATCTATCCTGGAGCATGTTCTGTGTATACTTAAGAAGAATGAGAATTCTGCTGCTATTAGGTGGAATGTTCTATATATCATTCATTCATTTATACATTTTTTTATTCATTTAGTCAACAAAAAAAATCTGTCAAGTACCTTCTACAAGTACACTGTAGTCAAGTACACTGTTCTCAATATTTGGAAAATGTTAGTGAACAAAACAGACAAAAATCCCTGCCTTCATGGAACACACTTTCTAGGTGGAGGAGACCTAAAATAAGCAATAAATGTGAGAAGTAAGTAATGTACAGTATGTCTGAAGTGATAAATGTGTTGACCCTTGACTACCAAATAATCTGATGAGTAAACAAAATTAAATTTATTTGATCTATTGTAGTAAGGGCAAACACTACCTTGACAGAGGTGTGGTAGTGTCTCAAAGGTGGCAGATTTGTAAAGTGCGTTTATCATGTTTGGGGCCTGAAATCAAGTGGTTTAAGATGCGTCTTTCAGGGTGCCTGGGTGGCTCAGTCAGTTGAGCGTCTGACTCATGATTTTGGCTCAGGTCATGATCTCACATTTCGTGGGATCGAGCCCCATGTTGGGCTCTGTGCTGGCAGCATGGAGCCTGCTTGGGATTCTCTCTCTCTTTCTCTCTCTATACCTATTCCACTTGCATTCTCTCTCTCTCTCTTTCTTTCTCTCTCTCTCCTGTCAAAATAAATAAAGTTAAAAGAAAGATGTGTCTTTCATGGTGGGAAATTTACTGGGATTAGACAGAATTTGTAATATAATAACATCAGTAGAAGGATTCTTGAAAAGTAAACTCTTGTTTGATAAGTGTGAACAGTCTATTGCCTGATAGGAGAGATAATCACCCAGATGAGTACTGTCTGGTTTAATCAGTTTGCATTTCCTGAAGCAAAGAGTGAAGCTGTTTATTGGATTATAGTTTTATCTTCTGGGGTAAAAATGTGGTATGTCATGTTCATATTGGGGCGTCAGGTCTCAGTTTTGATGGGTGAGCTCTGTGGATATAGATAGTCTTAATTTTCAAATGCTATGGAAGAAAGAAAATGGAGAACATCAGATAAAGTGATTGAGATGTCAGAGAGGGGGCACATTATAGCATTAAATTGGGTAGTCACCATTGACCTTGCAGTGAAGGTGAGATTTGAATAAAGACTTGTAGATGGTGAAAGAGTTAGCCAAGTTGGATGTCTAGTTTATTTATCTACTTTATTATATTTCTCTAGATTTAGCCTGGGTCAAAGTTTAACCCAAGCTGAGTTCTATATTTTATAGTAGTCAAAAAATCCTACTTTGTCCTTAATTTTTGCCAATTTTTTTTTCTTTTTTAAAAAAAGTTTTTTAATGTGTATTTATTTATTTTTAAAGAGTGAGAGTATGAGCAGTGGAGGGGCAGCGAGAGAGGGAGAGAGAGGGAGAGAGTCTCAAAAAGACTCTGTGCTGCCAGCACAGGGCCCCATGTGGGGCTCAACCCACTAACGGTGAGATCACGACCTGGGCCTAAGTCAAGAGTTAGACGCTTAACCAACTGAGCTACCCAGGCACCCTGGCAAAATATTTCTAATGGAAAATATATTTTGGGTTTGAATTTCCTAAAAATTCTCTCAGTAGTCAGCTTTATTCCAGTTGGAGAAGGCTGGTTTAAATGTAGGTAAATAAGAAGCTCAAGGAAGGGTGAGGTGTTAAATTTAAACATTTGTCATAAAGTCAATTTAGAAATTCTTTTCTCCTTTAATCTGAATTTCAGTTAACTGAGGTGTGCTCTAAATTTGCAAATGAGACATTTTTTTTCTTTTCCTAACCTGGCTTAATTTCTGTGCATTAACAATATCCGTTCAAATAACTGACTGATAATTTTTGCTTTTGTTTAACAAAGCACTATATTCTCCATTTTTCTTTGTCTCCATAACTTTCTTAGAAATTAGTTTCAATATTTGCATTTTAAGAAATATTATTTCATGCTGTGGGTAATTTTTTTCTTTTTCAATCTTACAATCTTGGTGACAGCTTAGAAAGATTTGCATTGTCCCTAACCATTATCGTGGGAAAATCTACCTTGAAATGGATCCATTTAACTTTATCAATAGCTAATGTAAGCCAGGTGCATACTTTTTGTTCTTTCTATAAGCCACTATATTCAAAAAGGAAATAATTGGGAATGAATTATTCTCTTTTATAATTCAGCAAGAGATTTTTAAAAAAAGTTTTTCTTTCCTTTTCACAATGAAGAGTAGTTGTCACAGCAAAGCTAAAAACCACCACACTGCAGTCCCGTGTTAGATTTATCTTTGGACCATGAATGGACTTTTCATTATTGGGTAGATTACTGAAACATAGATGTACTCTTTGTACTAACCATATGTTATTAAGGCACACTGTATAACCCTGGGATTCCAAATGAAAGAGACAACACATAGGGTAAATTACATCAGATATGGGCTGAAGAAGGGAATTTGTGATTCCATTCTTCCCGTAGGTATAGCTATATAAATTCATCCAAATTCAATAGAAAAAGAATCTTGTTCGTTTCCCAATGGACTATGAGTTAAAATTAGAGCAGGTACTGATCTGCTAATTTGCACTGCTGAACACACAGTGGGTAGTCATTATATATTTGTTGACTGATTAATTGACCTCTATTTTTGCAGTTGGAGAGGCAGATGAGTGATATATCATCCTGATTTTGTCCTTGGCTCTGTTACATGAGTTTATGCCACTTAGTTTTCCATTACCATGAACCTTCTACCCTAATGTATCCTTGTGATTCTGGGCTCAAGATCAGAAGTGAAGGAAATTTCATTCTAACATAGAAACATACATTTCAGACATTTTCAATTCTCATTAACTACTAGTTCTATATCTTATTAATATTATTAAGTCTTTAGATTTGTACTTTTATTCCCTAGTAAAATTTTACCTAAATGTTTTTTTTCCTTTGTGCCACTATCTGTGTTATATTTGTGTAACAACCATTGATTGGAATCTTCTGAAGCATTATTATAGCTCTGTCATTACTTGAAATTTCCAAATAAGGAAGCTGGGGATTAAAGATGGAAAGGAAGTTGTCTAGTTTAATAAACATAGCTATTATTTTTTCAAATACTCTAAATGCCAGAAGACTTACTGATATAATTATCCGTGTTCACCTACTTACCAACCATATTCCTCCAAGTTCCTCAGGGACAGTGAGACAATTCATCTGAATGGGGCTTAGATGTCACTGGAGGACCACTATTTATTTCATTATTCTTTGGTGGCCTAACCTAATTTATCCTTTACAGTCAAGAGGCATATCTTCTATTAGAAACACTATCAATAAACTTCAATATCAAGAGTTTCCTAATATCCTCGAGATTTGTACAACCCACAGCTAGCAGAGAACTCAGAATCTTTAGTGCCTTCTAAGAGATTGTCTGCTGGAATTGAGTATGTACACAGCTAGGCTAGATTACTATGCTTATAGTCAAACATCAGAATAATCTTATTAATCTCACACATGCTTGTCATGGTGTAATCTCTTGGAGACTTTTTCTAAAGGATACAGCAACCCAGTCATTATCCCAGTCAACACCCATTGGTAAAATGATTGGGTAGAATCTGTGACCTGTTGCTAGCTAATTCTATGTAAGCCTTCTGTAGCAAAGAGGCTCAAGTGAAATAATTCATCAGGGTTATCTAAAGAAATAAAGGCATATATTGATTTTATTGCTTGTGTATACCATCAAAAAGGGAACTATTACAAAATTCCATATAATTCAAACTAGTTTTAAATAAAATCTATCATCTTGCAAATTCCTTGGCCAATTATTCCAACAAGTAAAACAATTTTCATGCTTCATGGAAAAGAAGATTAATACTTTTACAAGTCATATTTTCCATATTTACTTGTATTCTATTTTTCCACTGATTTCCTTGTTCAACCTAATTTACCCTTGTGCCCATGGGGTAATTCTAATGTACATTGCTTTGGGAAGCCATCATAAATTTCTCTTGACATTAAAATTGCTTACAAAAATATGATTGCTGTGTATTCAAGTTCAGTATAGCTATGAGTTTGAGGTCAGTAATTACTTCTGCTAGACTTCCTATTAGGAACTTTACAGCGAGAGGTGTTCACTAAAAAGTAAAGTAAACAAAGTACATTTTCATGTCAGAAATGCATTTTATTCTTGTCATGGTTAAGTGATAGTGAATAATAAATAGATGGGCAGAAATAATATTACTTATTTGCATTTAAGAAATCCAATCATTGCCAACTGTGTCCACCCTATTGCAAATTGCTCCTCAAGCTCCCTGAATTTTTCAGGTCATCCAGGCCACCCAGGGCAAAATGGCAAAGGAGGTAAATTTGCCTTGACAAAAAATTCCTCCTTCTCTTGCTTGCAGTTGGGCTTCTGCCTTCATTACTCCTTTAAGTAATAACTCCATTCATTTATTGTCTTTACATTTAGTGTGAATTAAGTTCATATCTACTTTTCCTGGAATATTGTCCTTTTAATTCTGTTCTCTGAATGTGTTATTGGAGACTTTGCCTACAGTTCCAAGAAATACAGGATTCTGATCAGTTTCTGTTACGTAGACTGGATATATGTTAGTATTCATTTCAAAATCTCTCTAATTTCTTTACAAGGAGCATATAATATTAGCTGCAGTTTCTCTCGTAATATCCTCTTTTCATTCCAGAATACACTATGACTAAATGTATATTTATTTGCTTTAAATTAAAAGAATATAGCACCTTTATGTATATTATCCCTTCAGTAATTGTTTTTCATATCTCTCTTCATATTTCACCTCTAAATAAATAAGTTCTTCCTTTTCTAAATTTTACTTGGTCTCCTCTCTGTTACATTTTCACACGTCTATTATTTTAAACATTTTTTGGTGACACACTATGTATTCTAAAGAAAAAACAGCTGTAAGCAGGTGAACTTGAATAATCTCTTATTGGTCAATAACACATTAGAAATAATGATAAAACTCATAATATTTTTATTTTAAATGAAGGACATAATATATCAAAGATAAATATCAGTATATATAAAAATAAAGACAAAATTGGACAAAGAGACAAATTTGAGTTAGGAAAAAAAGCACTGAATTTTAAATGCTTTTCCATCTTCCCAAATGATGATTAACATGGCATTATTGGTTATGAGGGCTCAGCAATTTGGGAAAAAATTGCTCTTCTTTCTCAGTGCTTTAATTAGAAGAGGCAAATAAGACAAGCGCTCCATTGAAATACAATGAAGTTCTCTTCCTTCCGAAATGCTTCTGTGGTGGTGCCCACTTTGATTTCATCTCAGTCTTTCAGGCTCCACCCCCAAGCATGGTTTTGTTGCTCTGGTCATTAATATTGACATAAAACCATCAATACACAGGCTAACTTTTATAAATAGAATTAATGTATTATCAAAAATTCTGGAAGATAAAATGCTACAATGACAGTCTTCAATTTACCCAGCCTTTCTCTGCTTCTCTCTCCACCTTTACATGCGTGTGTGCACACATTTGCACACGTGTGCATGGGCACACACACACACACACACAGCGTCATACATGGAGACCCTGAGAATATGGTATATCTCTAAGTTCACTGTAAGTAATGCAGGTGATTGCTGGAGTTTACCAAGAAGCAGGCTTTGGAGAATTAGTAAATATCCCTAGAAGGGAAGGGACAATACCTACATGCCATAGGTCTTAAGCAAACTTCTGAGAATGTATTCATGCCATGTCCACATACTCATGTCAGAGGTCTGCCTTGACTTATTTTGAGAACCACTGAAGCTCTGGAGCTCTTTTTATTTTCAGGGACTCAGTTTCCTTTGGGTTTTATCCTCCCAACTTGCATGAACACACGTTTCTTTTTTTTTTCTTTTTATTTTTTTTTTACTGTTCAATTAGTTTTATTCTTTTTTTTTAATATATGAAATTTATTGTCAAATTGGTTTCCATACAACACCCAGTGCTCATCCCAAAAGATACCCTCTTCAATACCCATCACCCACCCTCCCCTCCTCCCACCCCCCATCAGCCCTCAGTTTGTTCTCATTTTTTTGAGTCTCTTATGCTTTGGCTCTCTCCCACTCTAACCTCTTTTTTTTTTTTTCCTTCCCCTCCCCCATGGGTTCCTGTTAAGTTTCTCAGGATCCACATAAGAGTGAAAACACATGGTATCTGTCTTTCTCTGAATGACTTATTTCACTTAGCATACAGTCTCCAGTTCCATCCATGTCACTACAAAAGGCCATATTTCATTCTTTCTCATTGCCACATAGTACTCCATTGATGAACACACATTTCTATCCAATGTTCTCAGCTTATGTAGCATATTCCTCACTGTATCTGAACAGTGTGTCTATGTAGTTGTCACACCCTTTATATTGACTCACATCTCAATCCTCTTGTTCCTGCTTGCCTAGCTTGTCCACTGGTGAATTCACTGGATCTCGCCACTTACAGGATTCACTTGCCCCATTTTCTCAGACGGCGCAAACCTAGTTACCATGCCAACCCTCCCAGATAGACCATAGACTCGTTTCTTGATAAACATGTAATTAGGAAAGAATTTAAGAAGCTCCATTCTATCCATTCCAGTTTGGCTGGGAATTTGCTCTGGCGCATCTTCCTTATCTTTTGACTGAGGATACAGTCATTGAACCATTCTTGCTGTGAGATTTATCTGGAACATTTTTTTTTTTTCTGATGACTGGGACTTTCACATAGTTCTTTCATCAAAGTTCTTTCTAACAGAGAATAGGCCTGTTACAACTGATTTCCTGAATCCAGGATCACTTTCTGTGCCTCCATTTATTATACTGAGCTTCTGTATGATTGCTATTTCATGTTTTATACTAAAATCCCTCATCTTCCCTTAAAGACTGGGAGCCTCACTCCTTCCCAAAGATGGAGGACAGCTCCTAACATCCAGCAACTCACCTTGATGTCTATTGTCAATGTGGGTTTTAGAGTATCATTACCACCTGGATACTCTCATCGCTGTTTTTCACCCACCTCTTGGCACATTTCATACTCCTTAGAAATTGAGGGCTTATGAAATGTGCTTGAGACTACATAATCCCTTGGCCACTGTGTCTTGCCTTCCCAGAAACTGTCATTTTCAAAACTTTTTACCATGCCCGCCCAGTTCTATGTCACGCAAATTCGGCCTTAGATATGAGAACATACATCTTACTTCATATGCTGAAACACTGATAATATTTCATAGAGATTTGAAGGTACTACTGATATAGAGACAATCTTCTTTTTTGAAATTTATGACAGAATAGAATCTTCAAGAAAGCTCACTTTGGTCTTCCCTACCACTGTTGTTTCATCTTCTTAGTTCATGCAACTGTACTTTTGCCAAGTCCGCCATCTCTGATAATGCCCATTGTCTGTGTATCAATGGCTATCTTTCTTCACCAAAGTCAGAGATGTGCAATTGCTGGGTAGGCAAGGCCTCATACTATTCTTGGAATGAAACTTGATTCACAAGGATCTTTATCTTTCATTAAGACAGGAGAACTAGACACTTGGTTTGCTTTGATATACATATGTGGAGTGTGTGTATGAGTTTGTGTGTGTATGTGTGTGTGTGCACATATATATGATGGAATATTATTCAGCCATAAAAAAGATAAGATCTTTTTTTACAAAAAAAATTAATGTCTATTTATTTATTTATTTATTTATTTATTTTTTCAATATATGAAGTTTATTGTCAAATTGGTTTCCATACAACACCCAGTGCTCATCCCAAAAGGTGCCCTCCTCAATACCCATCACCCACCCTCCCCTCCCTCCCACCCCCCATCAACCCTCAGTTTGTTCTCAGTTTTTTAGAGTCTCTTATGCTTTGGCTCTCTTCCACTCTAACCTCTTTTTTTTTTTTTCCTTCCTCTCCTCCATGGGTTTCTGTTAAGTTTCTCAGGATCCACATAAGAGTGAAACCATATGGTATCTGTCTTTCTCTGTATGGCTTATTTCACTTAGCATAACACTCTCCAGTTCCATCCATGTTGCTACAAGGGGCCATACTTCATTCTTTCTCATTGCCATGTAGTACTCCATTGTGTATATAAACCACGATTTCTTTATCCATTCATCAGTTGATGGACATTTAGGCTCTTTCCATAATTTGGTTATTGTTGACAATGCTGCTATAAACATTGGGGTACAAGTGCCCCTATGCATCAGTACTCTTGTATCCCTTGGGTAAATTCCTAGCAGTGCTATTGC
This sequence comes from Lynx canadensis, assembly GCF_007474595.2. Taxonomy (NCBI): domain Eukaryota; kingdom Metazoa; phylum Chordata; class Mammalia; order Carnivora; family Felidae; genus Lynx; species Lynx canadensis. The sequence continues at coordinate 109,162,581 of NC_044311.2, read as the reverse complement.
TGGGTCATAGGGTAAGTCTATTTTTAATTTTCTGAGGAACCTCCACACTGTTTTCCAGAGTGGCTGCACCAATTTGCATTCCCACCAACAGTGCAAGAGGGTTCCCGTTTCTCCACATCCTCGCCAGTATCTATAGTCTCCTGATTTGTTCATTTTGGCCACTCTGACTGGAGTGAGGTGATATCTGAGTGTGGTTTTGATTTGTATTTCCCCGATGAGGAGCGACGTTGAACATCTTTTCATGTGCCTGTTGGCCATCCAGATGTCTTCTTTAGAGAAATGTCTATTCATGTTTTCTGCCCATTTCTTCACTGGGTTATTTGTTTTTCGGGTGTGGAGTTTGGTGAGCTCTTTATAGATTTTGGATACTAGCCCTTTGTCCGATATGTCATTTGCAAATATCTTTTCCCATTCCGTTGGTTGCCTTTTAGTTTTGTTGGTTGTTTCCTTTGCTGTGCAGAAGCTTTTTATCTTCGTAAGGTCCCAGTAGTTCATTTTTGCTTTTAATTCCCTTGCCTTTGGGGATGTGTCGAGTAAGAGATTGCTACGGCTGAGGTCAGAGAGGTCTTTTCCTACTTTCTCCTCTAGGGTTTTGATGGTTTCCTGTCTCACATTCAGGTCCTTTATCCATTTTGAGTTTATCTTTGTGAATGGTGTGAGAAAGTGGTCTAGTTTCAATCTTCTGCATGTTGCTGTCCAGTTCTCTCAGCATCATTTGTTAAAGAGACTATCTTTTTTCCATTGGATATTCTTTCCTGCTTTGTCAAAGATTAGTTGGCCATACATTTGTGGGTCTAGTTCTGGGGTTTCTATTCTATTCCATTGGTCTGTGTGTCTGTTTTTGTGCCAATACCATGCTGTCTTGATGATTACAGCTTGGTAGTAGAGGCTAAAGTCTGGGATTGTGATGCCTCCTGCTTTGGTCTTCTTCTTCAAAATTCCTTTGGCTATTTGGGGCCTTTTGTGGTTCCATATGAATTTTAGGATTGCTTGTTGTAGTTTCGAGAAGAATGCTGGTGCAATTTTGATTGGGATTGCATTGAATGTGTAGATAGCTTTGGGTAGTATTGACATTTTGACAATATTTATTCTCCCAATCCATGAGCACGGAATGTCTTTCCATTTCTTTAAATCTTCTTCAATTACCTTCATAAGCTTTCTATAGTTTTCAGCATACAGATCTTTTGCATCTTTGGTTAGATTTATTCCTAGGTATTTTATGCTTCTTGGTGCAATTGTGAATGGGATCAGTTTCTTCATTTGTCTTTCTGTTGCTTCATTATTAGTGTATAAGAATGCAACTGATTTCTGTACATTGATTTTGTATCCTACAACTTTGCTAAATTCATGTATCAGTTCTAGCAGACTTCTGGTGGAGTCTATCGGGTTTTCCATGTATAATATCATGTCATCTGCAAAAAGTGAAAGCTTAACTTCATCTTTGCCAATTTTGATGCCTTTGATTTCCTTTAGTTGTCTGATTGCTGATGCTAGGACTTCCAACACTATGTTAAACAACAGCGGTGAGAATGGACATCCCTGTCGTGTTCCTGATCTCAGGGAAAACGCTCTCAGTTTTTCCCCATTGAGGATGATGTTAGCTGTGGGCTTTTCATAAATGGCTTTTATGATCTTTAAGTATGTTCCTTCTATCCCAACTTTCTCGAGTGTTTTTATCAAGAAATGTTGCTGAATTTTGTCAAAGGCCTTTTCTGCATCGATTGACAGGATCATATGGTTCGTATCTTTTCTTTTATTAATGTGATGTATAACATTGATTGATTTGTGAATGTTGAACCAGCCCTGCATCCCAGGAATGAATCCCACTTGATCATGGTGAATAATTCTTTTTATATGCTGTTGAATTTGATTTGCTAGTATCTTGTTGAGAATTTTTGCATCCATATTCATCAGGGATATTGGCCTGTAGTTCTCTTTTTTTACTGGGTCTCTGTCTGGTTTAGGAATCAAAGTAATACTGGCTTCATAGAATGAGTCTGGAAGTTTTCCTTCCCTTTCTATTTTTTGGAATACCTGGAGAAGGATAGGTATTATCTCTGCTTTAAACATCTGGTAGAACTCCCCTGGGAAGCCATCTGGTCCTGGACTCTTATTTGTTGGGAGATTTTTGATAACCGATTCAATTTCTTCGCTGGTTATGGGTCTGTTCAAGCTTTCTCTTTCCTCCTGATTGAGTTTTGGAAGAGTGTGGGTGTTCAGGAATTTGTCCATTTCTTCCAGGTTGTCCAATTTGTTGGCATATAATTTTTCATAGTATTCCCTGATAATTGTTTGTATCTCTGAGGGATTGGTTGTAATAATTCCATTTTCATTCATGATTTTATCTATTTGGGTCATCTCCCTTTTCTTTTTGAGAAGCCTGGCTAGAGGTTTGTCAATTTTGTTTATTTTTTCAAAAAAACAACTCTTGGTTTCATTGATCTGCTCTACAGTGTTTTTAGATTCTACAGTTTTTTTAGATTCTATATTGTTTATTTCTGCTCTGATCTTTATTAATTCTCTTCTTCTGCTGGATTTAAGGTGTCTTTGCTGTTCTGCTTCTATTTCCTTTAGGTGTGCTGTTAGATTCTCTATTTGGGATTTTTCTTGTTTCTTGAGATAGGCCCGGATTACAATGTATTTTCCTCTCAGGACTGCCTTCGCTGCATCCCAAAGCGTTTGGATTGTTGTATTTTCGTTTTCGTTTGTTTCCATATATTTTTTAATTTCTTCTCTAATTGCCTGGTTGACGCATTCATTCTTTAGTAGGGTGTTCTTTAACCTCCATACTTTTGGAGGTTTTCCAGACTTTTTCCTGTGGTTGATTTCAAGCTTCATAGCACTGTGGTCTGAAAGTGTGCATGGTATGATTTCAATTCTTGTATACTTATGAAGGGCTGTTTTGTGACCCAGTATGTGATCTATCTTGGAGAATGTTCCATGTGCACTGGAGAAGAAAGTATATTCTGTTGCTTTGGGATGCAGAGTTCTAAATATATCTGTCAAGTCCATCTGATCCAATGTGTCATTCAGGGCCCTTGTTTCTTTATTGACTGTGTGTCTAGATGATCTATTCATTTCTGTAAGTGGAGTGTTAAAGTCCCCTGCAATTACCACATTCTTATCAATAAGGTTGCTTATGTTTGTGAGTAACTGTTTTATATATTTGGGGCCTCCTGTATTCGGCACATAGACATTTATAATTGTTAGCTCTTCCTGATGAATAGACCCTATGATTATTATATAATGCCCTTCTTCATCTCTTGTTACAGCCTTTAATTTAAAGTCTAGTTTGCCTGATATAAGTATGGCTACTCCAGCTCTCTTTTGACTTCCCGTAGCATGATAAATAGTTCTCCATCCCCTCACTCTGAATCTGAAGGTGTCCTCAGGTCTAAAATGAGTCTCTTGTAGACAGCAAATAGATGGGTCTTGTTTTTTTATCCATTCTGATACCCTATGTCTTTTGGTTGGCACATTTAGTCCATTTACATTCAGTGTTATTATAGAAAAATATGGGTTTAGAGTCATTGTGATGTCCGTAGGTTTCATGCTTGTAGCACTCTCTCTGGTACTTTGTCTCACAGGATCCCCCTTAGGATCTCTTGTAGGGCTGGTTTAGTGGTGACGAATTCAGTTTTTGTTTGTTTGGGAAGACCTTTATCTCTCCTTCTATTCTAAATGACAGACTTGCTGGATAAAGGATTCTCAACTGCATATTTTTTCTGTTCATCACATTGAAGATCTCCTGCCATTCCTTTCTGGCCTGCCAAGTTTCAGTAGAGAGATCGGTCATGAGTCTTATAGGTCTCCCTTTATATGTTAGAGCACGTTTATCTCTAGCGGCTTTCAGAATTTTCTCTTTATCCTTGTATTTTGCCAGTTTCACTATGATATGTCGTGCAGAAGATCGATTCAAGTTCCGTCTGAAGGGAGTTCTCTGTGCCTCTTGGATTTCAATGCCTTTTTCCTTCCCCAGATCCGGGAAGTTCTCAGCTATTATTTCTTCAAGTATACCTTCAGCACCTTTCCCTCTCTCTTCCTCTTCTGGAATACCAATTATGCATATATTATTTCTCTTCAGTGCATCACTTAGTTCTCTAATTTTCCCCTCATACTCCTGGATTTTTTTTTATCTTTTTCTCAGCTTCTTCTTTTTCCATAATTTTATCTTGTAATTCACCTATTCTCTCCTCTGCCTCTTCAATCCGAGCCGTAGTTGTCTCCATTTTATTTTGCAGTTCATTGATCGCATTTTTTAGCTCCTCCTGGCTGTTCCTTAGTCCCTTGATCTCTGTAGCAAGAGATTCTCTGCTGTCCTTTATACTGTTATCAAACCCAGGGATTAATTTTATGACTATCATTCTAAATTCACTTTCTGTTATATTGTTTAAATCATTTTTGATCAGTTTGTTAGCTGTTGTTATTTCCTGGACGTTTTTCTGAGGGGAATTCTTCCATTTGTCATTTTGGATAGTTCCTGGAGTGGTGCGGGACTGCGGGGCACTTCTGCTGTGCTGTCTTGAATAACTTGCGTTGGTGGGCGGGGCCACAGTCAGACCTGATGTCTGCCTCCAGCCCACCGCTGGGGCCACCATCAGACTGGTGTGTGCCTTCTCTTCCCCCCTCCTAGGGACGGGATTTACTGTGGGGTGTCGTGGCCCCTCTGGGCTACTTGCACACTGCCAGGCTTGTGGTGCTGGGGATCTGGCGTATTAGCTGGGGCGGATCAGCAAGGTGCACATGGGCGAGAGTGGCAGGCTCAGCTCGCTTTTCCTTCAGAGATCCGCTTCTGGAGGGGCCCTGTGGCACCAGGAGGGAGTCAGACCCGCTGGAAGGAAGGATCCGCAGAAGCACAGTGTTGGGTGTTTGTGCGGTGCAAGCAAGTTCCCTGGCAGGAACTGGTTCCCTTTGGGATTTTGGCTGGGGGCTGGGCGACGGAGATGGCGCTGGCGAGCGCCTTTGTTCCCAACCGAGCTGAGCTCTGTCATCCGGGGCTCAACAACTCTCCCTCCCGTTGTCCTCCAGCCCTCCCGCTCTCCGACCAGAGCTGTTAGCTTAAACCTTCCAGATGTCGAGTCCCGCTTACTGTCGGAACACACTCTGTCCAGCCCCTCCGCTTTTGCCAGCCAGACTCGGGGGCTCTGCTTGGCCGGCAGGCTACCCCTCCGCCCCGGCTCCCTTCCGCCAGTCCATATAGCGCGTACCACCTCGCCGCCCTTCTTACCCTCTTCCATGGGACTCTCCTCTGCGCTTGGCTCCAGAGACTCCGTTCTGCTAGTGTTCTGGTGGTTTTCTGGGTTATTTAGGCAGGTGTAGGTGGAATCTAAGAGATCAGAAGGACACGCAGTGAGCCCAGCATCCTCCTACGCCGCCATCCTCCCAGGATCCCTCTAAAAAAGATAAGATCTTGACATTTGTGACAATATGGACGGACCTGGAGGGTATTATACAAAATGAAGTAAATCAGACAGAAAAGATAAATACTATATGATTTCATTCTATGTGAAATGTAAAACAAACAAACAACACAAATGAATAAATAAACAAAAAACATATTCAGATCTGTAAATACAGAGAACAAACTGATGGTTGTCAAAGGGGAGGGAGGTGAGAGATGGGCAAAATGAGTGAAGGAGAATGAGAGATACAAATTTCCAGTTGTAGGATAAATAAGTCATGAGAATAAAAGGTACAACATACAGAATAGAGTCAATAGCACTGTAATAACATTGTATGGTGACAGAAGATAACTACACTTGTGGTGAGCATAGCATAACATGGAGACTTGCCAAATCACTATGCTGTATACCTGAAACTGATGTAACATTGTGTCAACTATACTCAAATAAAAACAAACAAAACAAAACAAATAAACAAAATAGGAGAATTGTCCATCTTCTTGAGCATCATCTCAGACTATCTTGTTACTAAGCTGTCATTCTTTAAATTCAAATCCATAGTCTTACATTTTTAGCTAAGTTGCTACATAATTGGAGAAAAGATACCCCCCCCAAAAGAAAGCTTTCTGGAAGAATATAGCACTCTCCTGTTCAAGAAGCCCTGAGAATATGCTGGAAACAGGGACTGGAATATTAATATATTGACTGCTTCATATTGTACAAAGAATATTATTTTTCACAATTTTGAAAAATGCACTCATGGAAATTACCTACGGTACATGTTTTAGATTGACAAAGTCAGCAATACGTTTCAGTTAGCTCAAGTTATTATACATATGTTATACATATGCATATGACAATCATATTTATTAACATTATTTATAATATCATATGCAAATCTCAATATTACAGAAAGATAAAAATAAGAAAATTTGTAAAACTTGGTATTATTGAAATCTGGTACCTGAAAATATAAAAATATATCTTAAGATGATACAGAAGCAAACTCATATTAGAATTAATATGGAATTAGAAGCTTGATCCTCTGTTTACAATGGCTATGCATGTACTGCCACCATTAATGGGTTCTGAGTTATGGTTGGATTTTACAAAACTGAGCATTTATGATATTCATGTGTTGATAACACATAGACATATCTGTTAATTATATTCTCTTATGAACTATTTCTATTTTCTCCTCCACTAACCTACTATTAGTTATCTTCTAAAAACACATCAAAGAAAATGCAATCTTAATTATTTTTTGTCTAAATTAGGTGACTGTTGAGGAAATGTAATGAATTCATATATCATATACATAATTTATCAATATATTAGTAGTTTTAAAAATAATTATATAGAATTTGTCGATGTATTGATTTATCAGGAGTTGTGAAATTAAAAATATTTACTGTCGGGTACCATTTGTCAAGTGTTTACCATGTGTGAGGTATTTTATCTGTGTGAATTTGATTCATCCCACAACCACACTATGAGGCAGAAAATTATTTTTCAGATGAAGAACCTAAGATTTAGAGAGATTAAAGACCATGACCAGATTACTCAGATAATGAGGAGAGGACATGGGTCTTTACCAGGCTCTCATATTTTTACATGATTTTTTTACATTATTTACATCATTACTCAAACACTCCAGTCAGAGAACCAAGGAATAAGGCTCCTGACAACTTATTGACATTGAGGACATCTGCACATCACCATTTCAGTATGGAAATATGCAAACAAAATCTAATCCTGATTAAGTATTCAATGGAAGTGATTTATAATTCAATGCCAATATCAAGTAGGGGAAATGAGAGTTTGAAGCTACATAAAGATATGAGGCAGAATAGCCAATGACACTCTACATTGGATTTCATACAAGTTTAACTCCAGATCAACATGTTAGCTGAGAATACCTCAGTTCATAGGGAGCTGCTGTGTTAGAAGCAGTAGGGACACACAAGCCATTGGAAGAGAACAGATTTGGAAGCACAGGAATGGGTCTGTTTGTCAGATCACCACACACCTCACCCCAGGGGAGTCTAAGACAAAGACCAGTAAATGGAGGAAACACAGTAACTTCTAATGTCTTCACCATTATCAAGACCATTAAAGAGATGTAAAAAGCACAACAACTAACCACATTCATAAATAGTAAACTAGCCTTGGAGAAGGCAGTAAGAACTCAGTCTCATAAGTAACTAGATGTACGTTAATTTAATTTTATAGGAAGGAGAAGTAGACAAATATAAAACATTAATCACCATCTCAGGAGTGATTTATTTTGCATATATGCCTGCAGAGAGAAGGAAAGCTGTTTGCTTTTGGTAGTCTTCCAGCTCCTGCTTCCTTCTTGATCATCAGGGGGCTGCATTCATACATCTTCCATATGTCAATAGTAGATTAGCTCTGATGTGGCCATCCTCTGCTTTTGTGTGTGCAGCCAGAATCCACTGACGTTCATGGGCAGATGGTGGTGAGTTTGGTATTTGTGCTAAAACTTTATCACAAACAGTGTGATGCTAGGACTATGCCAGATGCCCAAGTTATTATTTCTCCCCTTTTGTGTTTGAATGTTCCCCTTTCTCATTTACTTTCCCCCTACAGCTTTATTGAGGTATAATTGATATAAAATATTACATAAGTTTAAGATGTGCAACATGGTGATCTGCTATACATACATATTATGGATGTTTACCACAATAAGGTTAGTTAACATATCCATTACTCAGCATAGTTGTCATTTTTTTTGTTTTTGTTTGCTTGGTGAGAACTTTTAAGATCTATTCTCTAAGCAACTTTCAAGTATGTAGTACAGTGTTGTTAACTATAGTCACCATGCTGTGCATTATATCCCCAGAATTCATTTTATAACTCCAAGTATGTACCCTTTGACCACCTTCACCCATTTCCCCACCCTCACACCCCTGCCCCTGGCAACCACCAAATCTAAATTTTGTTTCTATGAATTTGATTTTATATCTGTGTGTGTGTGTGTGTGTGTGTGTGTGTGATTTTTTAAGGTTCTACACACAAGTGAGATTCTGCAGTAGTTGTCTTTATCTTACTTTGCATAATGCCCTCTAAGTTCACCCACACTGTTGCAAATGGAAGAATTTTCTTTTCTTTTATTGTTGATTATATATTATACATTATAAATATTATATATAATATATATATATGTATATAATTCACCCAGTGATGGATGTACACCTAGATTGTTTTCATGTCTTGGCTATTATGAATAATGCTGCAATGAACACAGATATCTTTTTAAGATAGTAATTTCATTTCCTTTGGATAACCTAGAAGTGGGATTGCTGGATCATATGGTAATTCTATTTTTATTTTTTTGAGGAACCTTCATACTCGTTTCCATAGTGGCTACACCAATTTACATTCCCACCAAGAGAGCACAAATGTTCTCTTTTCTTCACATCCTTGCCAGCCCTTGTTATCTCTTGTCTTCCTGGTAATAGTCATTCCAACAGATGTGAGGTGGTATCTCATTGTGGTTTTGTTTTGTATTTCTTTCCCTGGTGATTAGTGATGTTGAGCATTTTTTTTCATGTACCTTTGGACATTTGTGTATCTTTTTTCGAATAATGTCTGTTCGAGTCCTTTGTGAATGGACCCATTTCTAGAAAATGTTGCTTTCATCAGAACTATGACTTTCTGAATTTACTGACTGACATAGATCAGTATAAACATTGTTTCCCAGTAGAGGGAATTACTTTCACATTAAAACAGATTGAGAAGTTCATATAATACATTGATAAAACATAAGTTTCATAATTAGCTTGATTTTTAGTCTACTTAAATCTATCTGTATGAAGATTTTTAGAAATAAAAGAAAACTTAAAATTTAACTCAAACTACCCAGGAGATAACAGTTTTATCTATACAAAAACCACCATATGTGGAGAACCCACCAGCAAAACCCCACATACCAAACCTGAATCAAGAAGGGCTGTGGAGAGGAGGGTAGAGTTAGTGGAATGTCACTGGTTTGACTTTTTCTTTTACCAGAAAATACCCAGCCACAAAACCTAACCACAGGAAAAAAGATTTTACAAAGGGCTGATATAAGGTAATTGCCCATTTTTAGAATTATTTGGTCATAATTTTCAAAATGACCCAACTCCAAAATACAATTTCTTGTTTCAGCCTTCAGCCTTGCTGAAATTCATGTTTCTGATAGAAAGTTGTAAATTATATATATTCCATAATGCATATTTTTAAGCTTGGGCAAATGAGAATCTGGCCTCTTAAAATTTATCAGGAGATTATAAGCATTTGTAACTATTTTATTACTTTTCAATACTTTGTTGCAACTCTCATTAGGCATGTCCTTTGAGGGAATTTCCTCCTGAAAAACTTCAGTGAAGCATATTCTTACTTAGATTGGTTCTGTGCTCCTGAAAAGGTCAAAAGTGATTCTGGACTAAACATGATTTTTATATCGAGGATCAGAATGGAGCCATATAATTTATCTTGATGAGTCTGGTATTTTGTATAGTTTGTAGAATACCTCTGGAAAAATTTTCCAAAATTAATTCTAATCAAGTTTTAAGTAATAATCTTCATTGGAATAAGTATTTAGTTCTTAAATACATGAACTTTTGTGAAGGACATTTCTCACTGGGGACCATATTTCAGTGTGTTTGTTAAAAATTCACTTACTTAAAAATCATTCAGTTTAGCAAGAAACCAAAAGCTATGCACTGAGCTGAGAGTATCTAATTTTAACTTTCAAACTTCCCTAGCCTAGAATTAGCCATCTTTTCACAAGGATGGAGTCTGTCTCCTGGATTAGTTTATATTACCCTGGAGACAAGTATTAGAAAGCAATATCTTTTGTGCTTATAGTTGCTAAACCACAACCCAAATTAAAAGTAGTATTATCTGTGTGCCAAAAATGATGCAGGATGGAGAATTGCTACATGACAGTCAACCTTATCTTCTTTACAAATGACACAAAATACTTTTTGCTTCCCAGGAAGGGATGTAAGGTTTATTCTTTATTGAAAGTAAGCGAGAAAAATATTGCTATTTCCAAACTATAGGTAGAATTTGAAACACTTTAATAATACTTTTAAAAATGTTTATCCACTAAAAAATTCTAAAGTGCTTTCCAAAGAGCAAGGGAGTTAGAATACGTTAAAACACACAAATTGAGGGGTAACAACAGCATCAAATAACATATACAAGTCAGTATTTGTGTAGACAAACTAATGCCTGCTTTGCAGAAAGTCTAGAAATGTTCAGATTCTTCACTTAGATGTATTGGGTTTTTTAAGGAGAATGTTTCACATGACCTCTGGTCCCAGCACTCTTGGTCACACTGCAGTACTTGCTCTGGGTTTCCTGTTCAGCTCTGGCTTGTCATGGAGGAGCTCCTGTGGGCTCTCAAGCCAAAAGCAGCATCCAGACTCGTTCACTGTCCATGGTGCCCAGCGTGTCTTAGAGGGATTTGCTGATGCTGACGGTGTTGGCACCTTGAACTTTCTCAAGGAGATGCAACTTGAAGGAACATTTACCTTTTACTTCCCCCAAAGAAATACTGGAGTAAGAACCTGAGCACTGGACTGAAGAGCAATTTGAGAAGATATTTGCAGTACGCAGCATCACCTCACTGTTCTCTTCCTGGCCCAATAGCCTCATACCAAATTTGTGGGCTCAGCTCTCTCTTTTCCAACGATCAGGTCCTTTTTGCCCCCAAAAGTGCTTCTGAGTCCTGTAGGCAAGTAACTGTTGACTTTTAAGTGCCCCTAGTTATTCATAGCAGATTTGCCCAATTGCATAGTGGGTAAAACTCACCCTGTATGTGGTGACACTCCTGATTCAGAGTTTCTGTGAGCTAGCTCTTCAGTTAGCAGGGCTTTGTAACATTGAGGTGGTTGCTGTCTCTTACGACTTTTGCTCTAACCACTTAAGAATACAAATCAGAAGGTTGTAATGAAAATCATAATAACTCTCACAATGGGAAATTGCTAACATTTATTAAGTTCTACTGTATGCCACACATTGTTCTATATAGTATTTTACATTGGTTAACACATTTAATCTCACAATAACCCTTTAAGATAGGTGCAGTTAGGTGTGCCTGGGTGGCTTAGTCGGTTGAGTGTCCCACTTCAGCTTGGGCTTGATCTCATGGGTTCGTGAGTTCAAGCCCCACATGGGACTTGTTGCTGTTAGTGCAAAGCCTGCTTCAGATCCTCTGTCTCCCTCTCTGTCTGCCCCACCCCCACTTGATCTCTCTCTTCAAAAAACAAAACAAAACAAAACAAAACAAGATAGGTGTAAGTATTTCTCCCATTTTCCTGTGAGGACCTTGGGCATATAGAAGTTAAGTAATTTGCCAGAGGCCACACCAACTGAATTCAGAGCCTCAGCATCTGATGACTCACAAGAAAGGGAAAGGAAGTAGAGTGAAATTTTGCCTATGTTATATATTGTTCTCTATTCCTAATTTCAAAAACAATTAAACGGAATTAAAGAATATTTCTCTGACATTCAAAAGTAAGCCCCACCAAGGCAAGACCAACCTTTTTTCTTTCTCCATGGTGTCTCTGGCACCTAGTCTGTGCCTACTGCAAAACAGACAGAAGAATGAAAGGATCTAAAAAACTTGTAATTGGTTTTTCTTATGTGACCTTCATTTTTTTAAAATCTGCTCTTTCCAGTTTTTACGCTTGCTTTTACTTGCACTAAAGAATTACTGAAGTGTCTGGATTAGAGTAATTCAAAACTCCTAATCAGTAATTTGCAGTTTTCTGTTGCCTTTAATTGTTAGCAGAAGAACTGGGACTGGGTTTGGTATAAGAGAGTGTTTAACTTGCAGGATATCATCAACAAGACGTCTCTGAGATGTGTGATAATGACCATACTTAAATACAGAGTCCATGTTTACATGTGTGAGCCACTGCTTCTGCGAGGACCTTTACTGTATACCATTTCATTAATTATTCCTGGCAATAAAAATAATTTCAAAAAATAATCCCTGGTTCTATGGGCCAAAGCTGACAAAACTGATAGTTACGTGTAACATGTTTTAGAAGCCGACTTGCTAAACTACCTGATGAGTAAACACATACATGGAAGACTTATGAGTGTGTGGCTTCTCAATCAAACCATGGCTATGTGGTAGGACTGTATTTTAGTTTTGGTGTTTGTAGTTGTTGAAAGTTGATCTGATGACTAATCCTATAATTCTTCACATTTTCATATATTTGACCATCTTCAACTTCCTGGATCTGAGACATCATGGCTAACCATATTCATTAAAGGAGTAATCAAATAGCTTCATTTCACACTTTGTTTTCCTTTAAATGCTTTGATAGCATCCAGGAATTTAAAAACATCATTCATAAATTATTCTTATGATTGGACCTTGATCAATTCACTTAAACTTAGTGTGTGCCCTTTTCTCCATTTACAAGTGAAAGGATAGTCTTGACCCACTTTTCAGAGGAGCCAATAAAAAATGATTGAGCCTGCCTTATAGAGTATTTTAAATATATAATTGCTCTGTATATGGAAAAAACTAATCACAAATTTTTTAAAATGTTTAAAAACAGCTAGATGAAAAATCTGGAATGCATACAGGAATTACTAATTCTGTATAAGGCAGAAAAACATATTTTTGCCCATCAGCTTTACTAGTTCAAGTAAAGTCTATTTAATTATAAAAATCTACTTAATCAACGATGGAGTCATTTCATTTCAGTGAGTGTCTAATTGTAGGGGAGCTCTGCAGCACAATCATGGCTTTCTGTTGTGCTCGGCTCAAGACCACCTTTAATGAAATGTGACAATGGAGCAGCTCCCTTGACTTTAATAAATAAATAAGTAGCTAGATGAATTTACCAGCTAGGGAGGGAAAGGAACAAATGGAGCTCTAAGTCCTATAAGAATAGTTTTTATCATTTAAAAACTTATGGATTATTTAAATTGTACTTCTCTAATTGCAATGGTTTATAACGTTTCATTTTGTTTAATAGCATTTGCTTTGATTGTATCATTATCATAGCACGTTGCTCTACCATTCACCTTACAGTATCTTTCCAGTAATGTGAAGGATAATTGAAGCTGTGTGAATGTGTTTTCCTCTTCTGTCCCTAGAAAGAGGCCATAATAATCAGAATCTGGAGAAGTTTCATTTGTAGCAAACTTATATTTCAAAGTCCCTTACCAACTTACATTTCAGGCTTATTTGTTAACAGTTTCATTTTCACATTCACTCATTCTGATTGCCTTCTCACAAAGTTTAATAATCACATTCTGTTTGGGCAGGATAAAGGTAAATTGTTCAATTTTTGTTCTTTTCGGATAGATCCACAGCATCGCGGAGAAAATGAGAATGATTTCAGTCTTCTCATATGCCACAGTTGTGGAGAAACCTCTGACATTACCACACAACATGGTCCTCCACCTCTGATTTCAGAGGGCATAAATAGGGGGCTCTTGCCCTCTCTTTTGCTTTGCATGGTCCTCTGGACCTAATGTCCATTTACGCAGCTTTCCTAGGTTGATTTGAGAGTGAATAAAAATGTCATTGTAGCAGGTGTCAGGCAGGGGCTCAGAACCAATTGTGTGAATGTTCTGTTTTTCCTATATCTTGAATCTTTTTGCTCAGTATTGTATAGTGTGTGCATATGACAGAGTGGGAGGGTAGTGAGGGAGAGAGGCGGAGAGAGGGAGAGGGAGAGAGAGAGAGGGAGACACAGGGAGAGAGAGAGAGGGAGAGGGAGAGGGGGAGACGGAGGGAGGGAGGGAGAGAGAGAGAGAGAGAGGGAGAGAATTTACCTACTTTACTAGTAGCATAATCACAAACAGACAAAATATCCTTCATCAATTCTCTGAGAGTAACTGCAGAGAAATGGTGTTGTGGCACCATGGAAAGAATATGGGCTTTGCAGTAAGAAACATCTATGGTTTAAATCCAGCTCTGGATTTACAGAAAATTAGCTTTTATTTGCTTTTCAAATTCATTAAAATCACCTGAATCTGTTTTCTCATCCATAAAATGGGAATAATAACACAAACCTCATAGCATTATTGTATTAAGTAAAGTATGGAAACTATATGGAATATTATGTTTTCAAAAAATGTGTGTTCTCTTCTACTCCTTAGTACTCCACTGAGGTAGGTTAGCAAAGCTCAGAACCATGATAAACACTTGAAGCAAAACTATCAAAATATGAATAATAAAAAGGAAGGTAAATCAATTACGCTAAACAAATGTCTTACGTCATTTATTGTGACTAATTGTAGTACTTACCTTTCAGATTCTTTGATGGATAAGGTGACAAGATAAACACAGTAGCGTATATGATTGCCAATTTTTGAGAAAAGAAAATAAGACTCACCAACTTTTTTCTGCACTAACATTTTTAATATTAAATATTAATTACCTCTACTCTTATTCTGTATCTCAGATTTCATTAAAATTTTAATTAAAAGTTAATTACAAACTCAATGGAGAAGAGGGAGCACATCATCAAAAATGGATGGATATTTCTCTGCTACAGGTATGGCCACCTCTTTCTTAACAGGTAAAGGGACTCTTGTTAGAACATACTTGTGAGGTCTGAACTCGATTATTTTGTTGTAGAAATGGTGGAAAATCTGACTAAGTGAAGCACCAGGAGATAATGGCTGCTACATATATTTTTTTCAGATCTGTGAATTCAGGAGGACTACTGGTATTTTGTTGCCTTAGTTTCTTCATTAGAGACTGCACCCACGTAGACCTTTTCCTGAGTTGTGCAGCTGTTTCCTCCTTGGTCCAAGGCCATAGCTCCATCAATACAACCCTCACCCCCACAGCATACACACATACTTCTCCCAAAGCCCATTGCCCTCATTAGTCAGCAAGTTCTCACTTGAAAGAAATGTAAAGACTTGGTTTTTTAAAACACCCACAATCACTGCTACAATGACTTTTAGCATAAAGGAAATGTGTGACGTTTCTAAATTCCTAACAGATATTAATCTTTGGGGTTTGCCAATGACAGATTGGAATTCTTGGGAATTCTACAAATCGTAAATGATCCTTAAAATATTTCCAACATTGTACATAGTCTTTATGGATATATAAACAAATCATTACAAATACAAATGAAGTAAATTTAAATTTAGTAGCATTTATAAAGCACTTTAGCCTATAGTACATATTCAAACACAGATAAACACCAGTGAAGAATACTGGGTTATATTCAAATAAGGTAACATTCTGAATCCGAGTAAAATGAACATCACTCACTGTAGCATTATGTGCCAAAATTGCCAATGTAAGCATTTATTTTGCTTCTTAAACTTGTTATTTCTTAGGAGATAACTCATATAGGATTTGTTTAAAATGTACTATGCACACAAATTGATTAATATTTACTTTATTTTCAAGCATGGCTCACTGTTAGTAGCTAACAGGGCTATGAACACACACTTACAACATGACCATAGCCATGAACAATACTGCTGGAGTAGATAAGGAAATTCTCTCTTCCTGCTCCTGTTTGGTTCTCAGAAGTGTCAACCTCAACTTTTGAGTCTCCTGTCACTGTTTTCTGCTCCTGCTTTCCACTTGACTAGTAGATTCTTTTGAACCAGTGTGTTTCTATGTTGATTGTTACATTTTGGTTCTTACAAGAGAATTATACTTTTTCCTGTTTTCTCCATTTCTCAACTGATTTTTCTCCTGATTCCAAAGAAACATATAAATTACCCCAGAAATGTTGAGAAGCAATTCCTTATGGAAACACTAAAAAAAAGCCCCCCTTTTTAGGACAGTGGCTCTTAGTCTTGGTGGCATTTTACTTGGATGCTATTTTTAAAACCCTGCACATGGGACCCCAGAGAATTAATTTAATAGGGTATATTTTTTCAAATGCAGGCAATTCTGTTGTATAGCCAAGTTTGAGAACTTATCTCTCAGGAACTACCAAATGGGTTACTCCTCATTCCATAATTCTATGCATACACTTATAAGTATTTCTCATTATTTCATTAGGCGAATTTACTTTTGTTTGTGAAATTCTTGAGGGAAGATACATTTACGGTTTGAAAATTATTTTCGATCAGCAATTTTAGAACCTCAGAGGTTCTGTCTTAGATATTTTAGAAATGTATTAGATAAAATTACGTCTAAAAAATAGTGTGTAGGTCTCAAACCCCCTAGCTAACCTTCAGAAGTAAATGGGTACAAGAGAGATAAATTGAAGCCATAGTATTTAAGAGATTAATATATTAAATGTTAGTACCTTTATTAGTACATTTTGACAGTTACAGGTATTGAATTAATCTTATATTGTTTAGTTGTCAAAGAAATACACACAACTATTTAAAAATAAAGTTATGTAGGAATGCCAAGGGGGCTTAGTTGGTTAAGCATACAACTCTTGGTTTCTGCTCAGGTCATGATCTCACAGTTTTGTGAATTTGAGCCTCGTGTCAGGCTCTACGCTGACAGCTTGGAGCCTGCTTGGGATTTTCTCTCTTCTCCTCTCTCTCTGCCCCTCCCTGACTCGTGCTGCCTCTGTCAAAAATAAACAAACTTTTAAAAAATAAAATAAAAAGTTATGTAGAACTATTTATGATGAAAACAAAGTTTACCTACTACAGTGTTCCTCTCCACAAGTATCCATTTTTAATTCTTTCAGCTCTTAGTCTGAGTTGTCATCTTAACATTTCTAAATCATATGATTACACTATTATTTCTTGATGAATTACTTTTTGACAGCTTCTATTTATTTTCTGCCATGATAGCAAGGATTTAGCTATCCAGTATGCCCCATCAGTGCCTCCATCCTTTCATTAAATTATGTTATTATTTTTCAATCCTTTAGTGGCTACCTTTCTAATCTTAATTTATATATTTGCATCATTTTTTTTCTACATTAACTGTAAACTGTATCTCTTGACTCCATGTTTTGTAAAACGAGGGTATTAGTACCTGTGCCCTTCTCATCCACTCTCCCTCATCTTCCAACTTCTGTCATTTTTACTTTTACAAAATCAAGGTTGATGAAAATGTATTCCATTATATAAAATACATATTTTCTGAATTTGGCCTGTAGATTAGTTTTAAATTTTGATAGCTAATATACATTTTCACATTATTCTGACTATATGAGAATAGTAAATTGAAAAGTCAATCAGGCTTTTGTACATTGAAATTCCCTGTTCCCATCTCTTCACTATTTTCCCTTGTATCCTAACACCACTTAAAAAATATTGTTTATATTACATATTCTTTCTTGACCCCCTTTCTGTGAGGCCACTATCCTTAACCACTAGCTGGTTTTCCTGCTCTAACAATCTAGACTGGCTCTTGATTCAAACTTATAATTTGGGACTTCCCTCTAGGTTAAGAGTCATTTTCTCTCATATTTTGAAAGCACTGCTGTACCACTTTCTAGCATCTAGTATTGATGATAAGTCTTCTGTTTCTCATTTTCCTTCATTTATGGGTAAATTTTAATCCCCCCAGAAGCTTTTTGAATTTTCTATCTTTGGCACTCCAAAATTTCACAACAAAGTGTCCAGATACAGGTATTTTTCCATTTATCATGTTGAGCCCTCAGTCTACTGTTTGAATCCTGAGATCATGTCCTTCAATTCTGAGAAATTCTCACGCATTTTTCCTTTGATGATTTTCATATCTTTGTCTAATCTGGTCTTATCATCTGAACTCTAGTTGGTTAGATATTGGACCTCTTGGATGTTATACTGATGCACTCTTTATATCTTTTATATCTTCTTTCATTTTATGTATTTGTTTTTTATTTTGGGGGTAATATTTTAATATTTTTATCTCTCAATGATTTTTATTAACTTTTAAAAAGATGCTATCTGTTTTTAATTTCAGGAGACATTGGATTGCCCTCTCCTTCTGCCACAGTATCTATCATCTATCATCTTTATTTTTATATACACTAATTTATTTCTGAGGACATTATTTCCATTATTTTAATGCTCTCTTCTACTCCTTAAATTATGCCCGATTCCTCTAGAATAACATTTCTCTCACATTAGTTTAATGTTGCATCTGGCCTCAAAATTTCATACTTTGCTGCCAATTCATATTTAAAAATAAAACAATATAAATTTCAGTTGAGGCTTTAAATTTTTTTTTCTTTTTCTTGACATTTATTTAGTTTTTGAGAGACAGAAAGGGATACAGTGCAAGCGGGGGAAGGGCAGAGAGAGGGAGACACAGAATCCATGGGAACCTGACGGTGGGAGGTGGGTGGGTGGGGGGAGGGGGGCTCAAACTCACCAACTGTGAGATCATGACCTGAGTTGAGGTTGGACTCTTAACTGACTGAGCCACCAAGGTGCCCCATAGGGCTTTTGATAAGTTTACTTTAGTGCAGCTGGGCAGGTATGTGACTGTTACAACTGTAAAAAAAATGTCAGAATTTGAGATATTACCTTCTGGTCTTGGGAAACCCTTTAGAGAAGAGACTTTTAATTTTTTGGTCCAAGGAATAGATATTTTGGTGCCAGATGATGATAGAAAGAGGTGGGATCCTGCCTTTTAATTAACACTCATTTTTTTTAACCCCCATGTCTTATCTTTGTCTTGGTGTTTAGAAATTCCAACCTCCACTTCAGCTGTATCTTTTTCCAACCTTACTTTTCTGAGCAGTTGCTTCTTTTCCCTGCACCATCATTTTGTTGTACTACCTTCCCTTTGTAATTCCTTTTTTTGTTGTGGACAGTCTATACACTCAAATGCCCATATGGCTCAAGAAGGTAATTAAGTAAATGAAGAATGGTCCCTAAGAAATAACAATGGAGCTGGTATGCCCTGGGATTGCCACTACTCAGTTTTAGTTATTATGTTTTATTCCCTTATAATTAATTTAGTAAATTTTTCAGAGACAAAAATAATCAACACATATGGTTGGCTTGTCATCTTGACTCAGAGGTCCTCCCAGGTACTAAATGCTAAAAGAAACATTATTTTTGATTCGGGGGGTGTTAGGTCCTTTTACCTTCCTTCAGACTTCTCCACGCTACCTTAAATGAACATAGTTCTAGGCTAAACCATGTCCTTGCCATTCGCAGGCAACCTTAAGTCATATTGAAAAGGAAATATTATATTTCCTATCCTAAAAATTTCAATGTGAGAGGCCCTGAGTAATCTAAAAGGCAATAATTTTACCTTGGTTTTATATTACGATGGTAGCATGCAATATGTTTTTCTCTCATTTGGACCCTATATATAAATTTAGGGCTGAATATTGAGGCATAACTCAGAGAAAATGATTCTGCATGGGTGTAGGGTAATGTTCATTTATATAGCTTTCTGGCTCTATATCTTGATCCAAAGATAGGATTGAGTTTAATATATGACCTGTGAATTAGATGGACTACATATTCTCAGATGGTCACTTTTAATATCATTTCTCTTGCCAGGCCTTTAGATAATGCAACAAAAAGTTAATGACCATATTCTTGGATAAGATCTTGAGTGTCTTGATTTTCTGATGCTGATTGAAAGAAGAATTATTGAGAATTATTTCCATTATGTGATGATGGTAGGGTTGACAACATATTGGATATTGAAAAAATGTAAATGTATTTTAGACTTCAAGAAGGCCTCTAAAGGGATGTTTGTAAAAGGCCAAAGGGTTAATTTGTCACACCCTTCTTGTTATATTGGCAAATTTATCAATTTTCAGAGTTAATGATGAAAAATGGCAGAATATGCCTACCCAAAATATGGTTCTAGAAGTTCAGGACACACCACCTCCAAATACTCTTTGGTATATTGACTGTTTTTAGCTGCAGGCTCTTGAAAAGCAGCACATACAGGGAGAGGCTGCCCCTGAGCTCCACTTATCTGTCCAAAGACAGATCTTTTCATGGGAACTCAATTGTAATCAATCCCTCCCAGGGAGTTATATCATTCAGGGAGGATTGACTCATCACAGGACAGGAGAATAGAAGTGACATCACACCCAGACAAACTTGGTCATAGACGACCACACCTATTCTTCTAGGGGCTCATTTATCTTTCCTAAAAATCATTTACTATTCCCTCAGAGGCCTACATTCCCCCTCCACTTTTCCTATTAAGATGGTGTTTAAGCCTGAATTCTAAGCCACATCATAGAGTTACTCATTTTTCCCCTGGAGATCTATGTTTACATAAGGTATACATGATAATAAACTTCTGTTTGTTTCTCTCTTGTTAATCTGTCTTTTGTTATAAGGGACCCAGTGAAAATTTAGGAGGGTAGTAGGAAAATTATTTTTTCTCCCTAAAATGCCAAAGCATGACTTGGTGGTAGGGGCACTTAGGTCCCAATACTCTCCAAAGACTTCCCCATGCCTCCCAAATAAACATACAATCTGTATTAAAACCATGTGCCTTTCTCAAAAAGATAATTTTAAGACTTAGCAATAAACACACAATATAAAATGCGTCTGATTTCTTTTCTAAGTAGCTTCAAAGCAAGTTCCCAGCTTGTGTTTCCAATCTGATTTCTACTCTTGAGTCCCTCCTATTTAGAAAATTTGTTAATAGTATCATATTTTCAATCTTCTGAGCTACAGGGAATATGTGTTTTAAAATCTATAAAGTCATCTTAAAAGTTTTAATTTGAAAGGAAGCAAGAATATACAATGAGGAAAAGACAGGCCTTTCAAAAAATGGTGCTGGGAAGACTGGATACCCACATGAAAAAGAATGAACCCAGACCACTTTCTTATAACCACACACAAACTTAAACTCAAAATGGATTAAAGACCTAAATGTGAGACATGTAACCATAAAATTACTAGAAGACATAGGCAGTAATTTATTTGACATCCATTGTAGAAACATTCTTTTAGATATTACTCCTCAGGCAAGGGAAACAAAAACAAGAATAAGCTATTGGCACTACACCAAAACAAAAACAAAAACAAAACAAAACAAAACAAAACAAAAACGTTTGCACAGCAAAGGAAACCATCAACAAAACAAAAACACAACCTACAGAATAGAAGAATGTATTTGCAAATGATATATCCAACAAGGGATTAATCTCCAAAATATATAAAGAAGAAATACAGCTCAATACACACGCACGAACAATCCAATCAACAATTGGCAGAGGACTTGAATCGACATTTTTCCAAAGGATACATACAGATGGCCAAGAGACACATGAAACAATGCTCAACATCATTAATCATCAAGGAAATGCAAATCAAAACCACGATCAATATCACCTTACACCTGTCAGGATAGAATCAAAAAGAGAAGAAATAACAAGTGTTCGTGTGGATGTGGAGAAAAAAGAACTCTTGTGCACTGTTGGCGGGAGTGCAGATGATGCAACCACTGTGGAAAACAGAATGGAGTTACTTTAAAAAAGAAAAAAATATAAATACCATATGATCCAGTGATCCTACTTCTGGCTATCCACCAAAGAATACAAAAACATTAATTCAGAAAGATACATGCACCCTATGTTTATTGCAGCATTATTTACAATAGCCAAAATATGGAAGCAACCTAAGTTGTTCATCAATAGATGAATGGACACTTACTGTGATGAGCACTGAGTAATGTATGGAAATATTGAATCACTATATTATACACTTGAAACTAATATAACATTGTATATTAATTATACTTCAATAACAAAAATTAAAATTTTTAATTCAGTTAAGACTGGCTTGTTCAGATATTTAGAGCAAACATGTTTTTAAGGTGTTTGCATTACCCTAACAATTCAATATGAACAGATGTGTCCATTAAGCCTGTCAGCTTCCCCCTTGAAAAGGAGAAAATCAAATCAAAGCTCAACAAACATGAAGTGCATGGTTTGCTGCTCAATAGATATAGATCTCTAAACAATTGATAAAGTTGTAGTAGTGTAGTGTAGTGTTCTAAATTGATTGCTGAGATGGATAGTGGTGCACACCACAACCTGTCTTTTCCTTGCCACACAGTGCTTAACTGGTCACTCATAGCCATGTGCCCAGATCAATATCCCAACATATAAGGAAATATTGGAATGTTGCAAAGTGAAGCAATTTACAGGTAAGTTTAAGCTACTGAAAGTGAAAAACACCTCAAATAAAAAAGCCTACTAATATCTTAGACTCCCAAGTAAAATGTCCTAAAGAGATCCCATGTCCTTTTTAAGTTACAGACTAAGTAAATTTTTAGCCTCCTCTAGAAACTATCCAGAAGGGGAAAGTATCCACCTAACATATGCTTCTCTTTTGTTTTGCTGATATATCTTGACCTCCTTACCTCATTTTACACAAGTGGAAGAGCTGACTTCTGCCATTTTTTTTTTTTTTTTTTGGTGAAAGAAAGTTATGGAGTCTAGTATCCAAATGTACGTCCTGCAACTGAACATATTAGACGTGTAGAAAATTTTGTGGAGTACTTCAAAGGCTTCTCTAAGAGTATACTATAAAGGCATATTGTATTAACTTAACTCTGCCCCAAATTTCCCTACACCAGAACCAAGGAGAGGAAAACTAATCTGCTTTTAAAATCCTTTTAAAATCTGCTTGGATACCGTGTGATTGCACATTTCCCAAATAGCCACAACAGTTTCTCCCATCTGGCATTCCTTTCTTGATGCTCCTCCTATCAAGAGGTGGGTGTGTGTGTTTGCTCCCTTGACTGGGTGGACTTGTGACTACAACAGAGAAGATGTAGTGAAGCTAGTTGAAAGAAATGATACAGCTTCTGCTTAGTTGTCTTTTGGAACATACCCTCTTAGAGTGCAGTCATCATTCTAGAGGAAACCTAAGCAACTCCATGGAGGACCCCACTGGAAAGGAACTGGTAGCCTGAACCTCTGACCAGGACTGAGTGGGTCATTGTGGAAGCTGCCACTCCAGTCTCAGCTGAGCCCTGCAGCCATGTGGTGCAGTGGTGGCCATCCCCACAGAGCCCAGTACGCACTGCAGATGTGTGAACAAAATAAATAATTGCCATGTGCTTTTGAATTTTGGAGTGCTTTGTTGGGCAGTAAAGGATCGCTGTCTTGCAAGAAGACCCGGTTGACACCTAATTGCCTCCATCGTGACCTCACTCTACTTTCTAACTGTTGAGTTTGTCTTTCCTTCCATCTTATCTCTTAACTCAGGCAAAAGACCCAGTGGGCAAAGCATCCCATGATGGGGACTGAGACTAATCACCACCCTCCAGCACTAATGACTGCCCCATTATCAGGAAGACCCCATGTGACTCACCCCATGACAGTGATCAACCTGACCTTTACTGCCCAGCTGCATGGACCTGCCGACCTTTGTCACACTTTACTTACAGAAACCTAGTATTTTTAGCACTTTGGAGACAGTTTTTGGGACACTAGGCCACTGTCTTCCCAGTGCTGGCCTAACTAAAATAAATTCCTTTCTTGTTTCACTGTGACTCATCTCTCTGCCTCTGGATTTACTAGCATCAAGTTCCCCACCCTGGTCTGTTTGAGATCTCTGGAACCCTGGTGCTGTTTTGACCCAGTTACAGTATTAGGCAATCATACCTAATCTTGTGGGGATGTAAATTTTGTAGGGTTTTCCTTTCCTGTGTAATAGGAGATGGCAAACTATAGTTTCCTGGCTAAATTATGTCCCATAACTAAGAATGGTTCATACTGTATGTATGTATGTATGTATGTATTTATTTATATGTTTATTAGAGAGAGAGAGACAGCACATGTGAATGAGTGGAGGAGGGGCAGAAAGAGAGGAAGAGGGAATCCCAAGCAGGCTCAGCGCTGAGCAGAGCACAGAGCCCAGGTTTCTACATTTTAAAGTGTTATTGAGGGATGCCTGGGTGGCTCAGTTGGTTAAGGATCAGACTCGTGGTTTCACATCACGTCATGATGTCATGGTTCATGAGAGACTGAGGTATGTCAGACTCTGCACTGACAGCACAAAGCCTGCTTGGGATTCTCTCTCTCCTTCTCTCTCTGCTCTGCCCCCACTCAGGCATGCATACTTTTACATGTTCTCTCTGTCTCTCAAAATAAATAAACTTAAAAAAAAGTGTTCTTGGAAAGAAAAACCACAACAAAAATACAAAGAATATGTGACAGAGACTATAAGTGGCTTGCAAAGACTGATATATTTATATCTGAGCTTTTATAGAAAAATTTTGCTGTTCTCTGCTCTAGGATAACCCATCTTCTCTCAGGTGCTTCATGTTAATTAGGGCTACTGGTTTTGTGCTGGAAGAAAAATTGGGCAAAAAGAGGAAATCTCAGAAATCTTTCTTGAAAGACTCTCCCCTGTCTTCCCACAACTAACTTACACTTCAAATGCAGTTGTACATTTTAATGAGTATCCTCATGCAAACCTGTTGATTTCTCCATTAAGATACAGTAGACCATAGAGCAAGAAAATATATTTGGGGTGTCATATACATCAAAATAATAAATTATTGAGCAATGATTTTAGGAAAATATTTGCAAGCATTTGCTTGAGATCTGGAACTAGGCATACTACCCCTTTTCCTCTCCCTTTAAACACATATAGTTAGTATATCTATAATTTCTTATCAGAGGCTGAAATAATAGGAATTTTAGTAGAAGGATATTTGTATATATTTGTATTATGTATCATAATTATATGTCATAACTAAAGGTTTTTAAGATCAAAATTGAACTAAGAAATGTAAACACTTAAGATGAAAAAGTTAGCATTTCTTTCTTAGATTCCTGAATTGATAGATTAAGAGACATTGTCAAAGTCAACTGCCAGCCCAGAACTGTATTAAGCAGCTGTGCTCTTCCATGGGCTCAATGTGCCAGTAAAATCACAGGATCTGGCCAAAAAGTCATTTTCTCGTAGTTGCTCTTATATTGAACAGATATTTTCATCATCTTTATAATTTCGGATTCAACAACCACTAATGGCCAAATTTTTATCAGTGCACTATGAGGAATAAGAGTATTTTAGTATAACAGTGTTTGGATTTAGACAGGAAAATGATGGCAGGTGGAATTTTGAAACTTGCGTACTCTTCTCCATTGGGGTTGGAAGGTGAGGAGCTGCCTGAGGACAAGTAGATGTGGCATAAATCTTTCTTAGCTGACTTGTGAGGAGATGGATTCATACACATTGCATCTGTTTTGTGGGATCTTTTTTTTTAATTTGATAAACTGACTCATGTTTGAAAGCTAGAGTCTTGAATTGGTAAAATTTTTAATTAGAAATACCTTTGGCATTTTAACTGCTATCACTTTGCTATTTGCAAATGAAATGTTTCAATGAAAAATCATGAATATCAAAGAAATCATTTTCATAATTAGCATATCGTTAAGTACTAACTCACTGTCCTTTACCAGGGGTTTTGGTGATTTTAGAGAAAAGAGCATAACGCAGCTCTTACAGGGCTGCATTTAAGCCCTTGATAGGTTGGAAATTGCTGTGGAGCTTTAATTTTTGAAATATGTTTTCAGCACAAGGTAAAATTGATGTGATGGCATAAAGAAGCAAAACAAGTAACAACCTTTCAAAGAGATTCAACATAATTGTTACAAAGTAAAAAACCTTTTAGAACCCCCATACATTTCAGCAAGAATTGTGTTGTTTTCCATTATGGTTTTTATAGAGCTTCTGTAATATTGGTTCATAAAATGTGTGTCTGCAGAAATTATCTACGGAAGTTGGAGGGAGAAAGACCTGCCAGGGCATCTATTTCATTTACAAGCCATCAATAACTAATGCAAGACACGACAATAATGCAACATTAAGGTTATTCATTTAAACACAGGAGTCAGGAAATGCAAAAAACAAGGATCTCATAATAACATCAAACACCCACAGTGAACAGATAAAATATTTTTGATTGCTAATTATACTGTTAAGTGTTATACCTTAAAATGAAGCACATGAAATATGAACAAGCTAATGTTCCCTTGAGATACTTAACTTGCATTTCCTGGCTTTAATGTTTAAATTGGAAACTTTAAAAGTTTCATTGACATAAATTTTTGTTTTTCATTTCCTTTCATTTACTTCTTATTTTTGAAGAAAATGAAAAAAAATGTTCATTGATTACTGATGGTGTTGATGGTGTTAAGAGTTAGCCTCAGTCTCCATAGAGCTTTCTAAAGCGATTTTAAAATTGGACTTAACCAGAATGATGCCCACAGTCCTCAGGATGTGGCCATCCGTGTCTCCAGGCCTAGACCCGGTATTGTGGTTTCACCCTTTCATTTTAAACATGGAGCTGCCTTCTCTAAACAAACCGACTCTGTGCCACATATTTAGATCTCTAAATTTTATGAAGAACAGTTTGAAAGGGAATAGGGGGTAGTGATATATCTACATCTAATAAATTTTGATTTTAGGAAGGCATTTTACGAGTATAGAGTCTCCCTTTCAAAATACTACTCTCAAGAATAATTAAAAGGGAGAGGAGAGGTAAAGACTTACAGACACAGAGCACAGCAGCAGGAAAAATCCCGGGGTCGTGAAATTAAACACTGAATATGAATTTAAAATGACGATAACAGGGGCGCCTGGGTGGCGCAGTCGGTTAAGCGTCCGACTTCAGCCAGGTCACGATCTCGCGGTCCGGGAGTTCGAGCCCCGCGTCGGGCTCTGGGCTGATGGCTCAGAGCCTGGAGCCTGTTTCCGATTCTGTGTCTCCCTCTCTCTCTGTCCCTCCCCCGTTCATGCTCTGTCTCTCTCTGTCCCAAAAATAAAAAAAATAAACGTTGAAAAAAAAAATTAAAAAAAAAAAAACAAACAAACTAATTTCATGAAACTTGGAGGTGGGTACAAAATATAACCATTTGTTTTATCAGTTAACAGTAGATTATCTCAACGCAATTATATATTTTTATCTTTTTTAATATGACAAGTGAACTTGGAGCTCAAGTTTTCCTTACAGTCAGAATCAAATGATTCTTCTGATTTTCTTTAGGCTATTGGAAGTTGTGTAGTTTCATCTTGGCATGTCGCTTTTCATAACTCATGTTCAGTTTCTTTAGAGATAGACATTGCCGTTTCAAGGTGTTTTGTTTGCATTTGCTTCTTGTTAATTCATGGTTCCATTTTTTTTCTTAATTGAATTACATGTTGTTGGAAGTTTAATAGCTTCTCTTAAAAACCTAGTAGAAGCATTTGTCAGGCAGATGTTGGCGCTCCAGTGATAGTCCTTCACGATGTATGAATCAGCCTGCTATGCTTCGCTACCTTTAAAAGTCTTATGATTTATTCTGAAACACTGGCAATGTCTTCTGTCTCTAATTGCATTACCTGGATGCGACAGACAGTCTTCTGCATATTCAAGCTGCCTTATAGCCCTTTTTTGAAGACATTTAAGTGACAATTAGAGATCCATATTTTAGTGAAAATTAAATTGCATGTGATGCTACCAATGCAAAGAACTCAAACAAGTCCATGAACAAACATCTTTTAGGTGCATAGTTTCTTCTATCCAGGAAATAAAACAACTGGGTTGCATCTTACTCCTCTGCCTTTTAGATGAAAAGATTATTTCATATTGACTATATGACACATCTTGATTTTTAGAGACATCAAACTAGAAAAACTTGACCTTTTGGGATCCAGGAAATAAGATAATAATATGAATAATAGCTAATACAACACTGTCCAGATGAGGAAACTGAGGCTGGGGATGAGAAATAATTTCCCCAAGATCACTAGTTGAACAGAAGTAGCATTCAGATGCAGTAGTGCTGGTTATTTCTCTAAAGCCTGGGCATTGAACCACTGCACCCTGTTATCCCATATCTTGTTTCCACAACCATTGAACTTCTTGGTGATCCATGCACATGCTGTTGTCATTCCAGGATTTGAGTGGTTGGGTGTATGCTCATCAGTCCTCCATCTGGCAACCTCTCTAAACAGAATGGTAAAGGAAAATGCTCTAGACTCAAGTGACTACAGTCCTGCCTCCCCTACCTACAAGTTGAGCCTTTGTGGCCTCATTTCTAAAATGCAGATTACTTCGTTCATATCCCATAGATTTGCAGTAAGGATTAAGTAAAATAATACAGGTAAGAGTTTAGCAACAGTAACCGCCACATAAGAAATTATACTTAATGAGGGCGGCCGGGTGGGCTCAGTTGGTTAAGCATCTGACTAAGCTCAGGTCATGATCTTGCAGTTTGTGGGTTTGAGCCCCGTGTTGGGCTCTGTGCTGACAGCTCAGAGCTTGGAGCCTATTTTGGATCCTGTGTCTCCCTTTCTTTCTGCCTCTCCCCAGCTCATGCTCTATCTCTCTCAAAGATGAATAAACATTAAAAAATTAAAAAAAAAAGAAATTATACTTAATGAGAAAAGGAGAAGAGGAAGAAAATAAGAATGATACATATATTACTTTCTTTCCAACAACTTCTACTACTTCTCACAGTGTATTTTTCATACCATTCAATTCAATTAATAGAAAACAATTTTTGACTATCAACTCTGTGCATGCCCAGTCCTAGTTTTATCATCATCAAAAGAATTAATGGTGTTGCAAGAAGTGTAAGGATGCTGTGTAATGTAGACAGCTCCTACATGGTGTCAAAGAGAAACAGAGTTAGACACTAGGTAAATGTGGTAAAAATAGAATTTATTCAGTATTATCAAAATAGGGAAAAGAGGCTTCAGTATGAAACTGCTTTCAACTTCTAATATAACAAGGACAAGTGGGGATTTTATAGCCAAGGAGCAGAGCGAGGGGATTCATAGATGGAGAATTTCTAAGACGAAACATTATGGTAGATGGATTCTTGCTAAACCAACTTAAGATTCTCGCTGAAGGCAACATGATCAGACATCAAATTAGAGGATGAAGAACTTGGTTAGGTATCAAGTGTGATCAGATAGGGTATGGGGATGACTTAGCAGAATTCTTGCTAAAAATGGGTTTGGCAAGGATTGACATGGAAGGTCAGGGTCAAGGCCTTGGTGAGAAGAAGGTTCAGAAGGGCCAATTTACAGTATGGTCGAGGAGAGAGTTTTTGTCAGTGGGAATCAATGGCAAATTGTGAGGGAAAGACCTCTTGACCTGTTCATTATCTCTTTTCTTTCACTGCTTTAGATACTGTAATATTTAATGGCAGACCTTCATTGGGTAGACTTATACAGGCTCTGTTTTTGCAAGTGAGTGTTGCTTGGAGAAGGAAGGTTGACAGGAGAGAGACTCTCCAATTAATGTGTCAGTTAGTGTTACCCTGATACTCAAAAATAGTCTAGGTATTTTTGCCAGTGAGTAGGAGAACTCTGATGAGGTATTTGAAGGATTAAAGTCTCTAATTTTTTAAATATCTTTTTTAAATGTGTATTTATTTTTGAGAGAGGGATGGGGCAGAGAGAGAGATACACAGAGAATCTGAAGCAAGCTCCAGGTTCCGCCAAGCTGTCAGCACAGAGCACGACACTGGGCTCAAACTCATGGACCACAAGATCATGACCTGAGCTGAAGTCGGACGCTTAATTGACTAAGCCGCCCAGGTGCCCCAAAGTCTCTAATCTTTTAAAACATGGATATTTGGTCATTGCTATGTAGGTCCCTTTTATCCTGTCCCAACTGGTACATCTCTAAGTCTGGAGAGGCACAAATGCAGTGTGCTCATGTGAGTTACTACTCCTTATAGTTGAGTGACTCTGGAGGATGACATTATCCATTACCTGTTCTGAATACGACCTCCCTCATATTTCCCTGATCTGAATATGCACTGTATCTCAATGAAATTTTTAGCAACTTCTTACTAAAGAATCTTAAGTGTCGTGGTGCTTTATTTTCATAGGGTAGGCTGTTCCCTTCATTAATCACCATGGCTTTTAAATTCTCACATTTACTGAGTACAATACTTCCTCTGAGGTAATTGTAAAAACCTTTATTTGTTCTAAAGATATAGTAAACTAAATGATAATTTCTCTTTAGAAGCATTTTTCTGCACAGTTAAGTTAATGGTGACAGATTACTTTCACCCTTGAGATGAATGTGTGTGTGAATGCACACACACAAACTCCATAGATACATATACATATAGATTCATTAGGAGCAGAGAGAGGAAAAGTTTAATGCCATTTAAATAAAAGCTTTAATTTTAGAAGAAAATTGGAAATTAGAGAAAAACTCAAAGAAGGGAAAATTTTAGAACTTGGGAGAAACCCTTATTTTCTCTATTCTCTGACCTTTGGCATATTATTTATTTAGTGGGTTTCAGTGAGCTTTAATATTTAGAAAAGGTCACAGGAATAGCCAGATTCATGTGCTGTATTTGAATAATGTAGGCAGCAGGAGTCTAGAGAATTAGTGTCCTCAGACTAGAAAGCCTGATATTCTAGCCCAGTCTCATTTCTGCCCTTGATTTGTTGTTTGACCTGAGGTGAGTCATTCTCTTCTTTGTCTGTCAATGGTGATAATGAGATCTCTTCTTTCCTTTTCTAAAGTAGATGTTGTGAAGAATGCAATAATCTCCTACCTGGCCTTTCCCCTTTATAGACTACCTCCTAAAACTAACTGGATGCTACCTTCCTAAAGCACTGCTTTGCATCCCAGCCTCGTGTTCAAAATTCCTTACGTCTTCCCCATACTGTGATATCCAAGGTCTTCCCCATTTTAATCCCAAGCAATTGCTTCCCATCTCCATTGTGCTATACATTGTCCTGTGTACTTCTAATATTAACTTTTCATCTTCATACCATCAGAGCATAGCTATTTATGTTCATATGCTCTTAAATATAAAGAAAATAGTATCTTTAAAAATGAAAGTATGAAAGCAGGTCTGTTGGATTCTTGGTTTTTGCTCCTTCCACATGCATATTCAAGTGGTTGTTGCTTAGCTCATACCTTCACATGTGGGTGTGTGTGTGCGCGCACACACACACACACACACACACACACACTCTTTTATTTAGAACTTTGTATCTATGCCCCACCTGCTTTCCAAAAAGATGCAAGGTGGAACAATAAGTTTGAAGTTTACAACAATACCACTACATTAAAAATAAAGAAAAATAAGAGCTATGACAAGGAAGAAGAAACGGGCATCTTATTTCTGGAATGTTTCCCAAAACCATTTACTGCATTTGCACTGCTACCACTCAAAATCTCTTGCACGGTCTATTGCAATGGCCACCTATCCTGTACTCCACTCTGCTGTTACCCCAACACAATTCATCTTCCATACTGAGGGTAGAGTGACCATTTTAAAATACAAACCTAGGGTTGCCTGGTTGGTTGGCTCAGTGAGTTGAGCAGCTGACTCCTGAATTCAGCTCTGGTCACAATCCCAGGGTCATGGGATCAAACCCTGTGTTGAAGCAGACATGGAGACTGCTTAAGATTCTCCTTAAGATTCTCTCTCTGTCCCTTTGCCCCTCTCCCCTGCTTGTACTCTCTCTCTGTTCCTAAAAAAAATAAATATATAAAATAAAAATAAAAATGTTTAAAATACTAACCTGGGCATTTGCTTAAAATATTCTACTGCTTCCCATTAGATTTAAGGCACAATGTCACTCTCTACCATGACCTTCAGGCTGTACATGATCTACTTCACGCTCAGATCTCAATCCTTATCTTCTCCCCTTCTTCATCATCTCACTTCAGTCATTGGTAGCCTTCTTAGAACAGTACATCTGGCCTGAGGTGTTTTGCTTTAGTTGTCACCCAGACCTGGCACATTTTAATGCTAGATCTTTGTGTGAGTAGCCAGCCTCTCTTCATTTGGGTATCAGGTTTTGGTTTGCTAGTTCCAGGTCAGTGTATGTAGGCATACTCATACTGTGCCTTTTTTTTTTCTTTAAGACTTAATGTTTATTTATTTTTGAGAGAGAGAGAGAGAGAGGTAGAGTGTGAGCAGGGTATGGGCAGAAAGAGGGAGACAGAGGATCTGAAGCAGGCTCTGTGCGGAGTGTGAAGTCTGATATGGAGCTTGAACTGACGATCTTGAGATTATGACCTGAGCGGAAATCAAGAATCAGCTGCTTAACTGACTGAGCCACCCAGGAGCCCCATACTGTGTTTTTTTTTTTAAGGGATGCATAGTATTTATCATGTGGAGGCACTTTAATTTAGCTAAACTTTCCCTGCCAATATGCATCATGTCCCTTCCCAGTCTTTCACAATTACAAAAAAGAAACAAAACCTGCAATATGAATGATTACATATACATATCAACACACTGAAAAAAGATTATTTATACAAATAATTGCCTGAATTGGAATTACTTTATCAAAGGATATGGGATTATTATTTTTTTTGGTATATTTTTGCCAAGCCAGAGAGTTTAATTTTATTTATTTTTTCAGCTTTATTGAGGTAAAATTGACAGATAAAAATTGTATACACAAAGGTGTATGATGTGATGGTTCGATATATATATGTATGTATATATATATATGTACATATATATACACATATACACACACACACATATATTATGAAACAATCACCTCAGTCAAGTTAATTAACACATCCGTCACCTCACATAGTTACCTTTTTTTTTAGTGT
The DNA here is from genome assembly GCF_007474595.2 of Lynx canadensis. Lineage (NCBI taxonomy): Eukaryota > Metazoa > Chordata > Mammalia > Carnivora > Felidae > Lynx > Lynx canadensis. The sequence continues at coordinate 109,129,719 of NC_044311.2, read as the reverse complement.
GTTAAAAACAGTTAAGATCTACTCTTATAGCACATTTCAAGTATATAATACAGTATTATTAACTACAGTCACCATGCTGTACATTAGATCTCCAAAACTTATTCATCTTATAACTTAAGGTCTGTACCCTTTGACCAACAACTCCCCAGTTTTTTCACCCTTCAGCCCCTTGGTAGTCACTGTTCTACTCAGAGAGTTTAATATTAAAGCATAACTCAGTGAAGGTAGTCATGACATGTAGCTTTATAAAGCTCTAACTTGATCCAAGGATAGAGCTTAGAAGCCTTCAGGAGTGGATGTCTTAAATGGTTTTCCTTGATGTGCACTTTTCTCAGCAGGTTTTTAGATATGAATTTTTTTTTTCCTGAACACAGCCTCCTGCATTCCCTATTGCTAACCAGGGGATGAGCCACAGGCTTATAATACTGGAATAAAAACAGGAGTTGACTTCTTGCTATGCACACTGAAAAGCCTGAGATGTGTTGGTTTTTTTTCCCCTAGACCTAGCTTCGCTATAAGGATGAATCAGGGGGCCCCCTGCTACTGAAAACCCATCTGCTATTTCTCCATGTTCTGAAAGGCTAGCACCAAGGTCACCTCCTCCAGAAGTTTCCCCTGACTATATGACAGAATGCAATTTTTCCATTACTTCTCTCTGTCCACACTTAACTGGCCACACTATTCACTTGGCCCTAAAAATGCTGTACTCTATCATTTATTATTTATCTTTTTTATATGTCTTTCTTGGGGTGTGTGGAGCTCAAGGGCAGACATGTTGCAACACCCCTGTTCTTATCTCTCAACCTAATTTAGCAGCTCATACCTACGAATATAAACATAAGGGGTGCCTACGCTGTTCAGGTGGTTAAGGGTGTAATGCTGGATTTCGGCTCAGGTCATGATCTCACATTTCTTGAGATGGATCCACATATTGGGCTCTGTGCTGACAGCATGGAGCCTGCATGGGATTCTCTCTCCCTCTCTCTGCTCCTCCCCAGCTCGTGTGCATTATCTCTCTCTCACAAAATAAATAAACATTAAAAAAAAAGTAAGAATGATGAGACTGGTTGTCCTCTCTGCTGGTAGGATGTGGACCCTTCCCACTCTTTGAACCAGTCCCCCTTTTGCCTATGATAGTCCAGCAGGAGATTACTGATCCCAAGCAGGAGCTGATCTCAGGTGTGGGATACTTTTCTTCCTACATGGATCTCATATCAGGAAGAGCCTGTGACCTTGACATCATTAGCTGTTTTCTAACCAACCGAACCCATGACTAAACACTTTTTAGGGCAAAATTTCCATTACATTTCATTGTTAAGCTGACTCTAAGAAGAAAACAAACTATAGCCCTGGAGGAAAAAAGCATCAAAAAGTTGCTAGTGAGAGAAAATTGGGGTTATATGGTCAGTCTGCATGCCATGTCAGCTATGCTACACTTCCTCTGTAATGAGCTATGCAGTGATCCATATATATATATATATATATATATATGTATGATCTATATATATAGATCTCAAAAGACTGCTGAAATCAAATTTCTAGATGCAGTTATTATTGATGTTTTTATGTCCCCGCATAGTAACATTTGACAGGCCTGCACAATTTTGCGATTTTGCTGGGGCAAAGCTAAGTGTCTCTGTGACATGAGGAAGCTTATATTCTGATTTTTTTCTGAACGTTTTGCATATTATGGGCACTCACTCCATTTGATTGACAGGTTATCTTCACATAATAAATTAAAAAGGCTGTAGGCACTTCTTTTGTCTTGTTCCTAGGAAGAGAGTTTTGATGCATTAACTATGTCTATTGCTCTTTGAATGAGGTACTGGGGATCTAGGTGCCATGAGTCACGACAGGACCAGAGCCAGGTGTTTTTGCCTAAATTTTTACCTATTAAGTTTGTCCTTTGATGCCGACATCTAGTGACCTGCTACTCTTTGTTATGAAAGGAAAGCTGTTGTGTACATGGTTAGTACAGATTTGACGTAGTCCCTTGTTTAAGAGCAGTTGGGGGGGCACCTGGGTGGCTCAGTCAGTTAAGCAGCCAACTTCAGCTCAGGTCATGATCTCACAGTTTGTGAGTTCGAGCCCCACATTGGGCTCTGTGCTAACAGCTTGGAGCCTGAAGCCTGCTTTGGATTCTGTGTCTCCCTCTTTCTGTTCTTCCCCCACTTGCACTCTGTCTCTGTCTCTGTCTCTCAAAAATAAATAAAGATTAAAAAAAAAGAGCAGTTGGGATTATTTGAGTTCTCACATTGTTGCTATTCAAAATTTGACACACAAGCTGTAGTAAAGGGGTGACAAAAAGTGAAGGTAAAAATAATAAGAAGTAATTATTTGGGTAATTTAGGCTCCATAAACCTTTTTGTCTCATTTTAGGTTTTGAAGTTTAGAGCTTTTGAAAACAATTTTAACCAAACTTAACAAACTAAAGTTATCCCTATAATAAATGTGTTATAGACAAAGACAATTTTTTCCCTAGAGATTTGATCGCTTCTCTTAGCAGCTCTTAAACCAATTGTCCTTTTAAATGTAGAAAGTATTATATATAATTTTTTAAAGCCTCAATATATTGTGGCATTTCTTGGCCCACAATAACTCCAAAAATGCTTTCTAGTGACCTTAATTTTTAAAATCTTTACAAATGTTCTTTTTTTGTTGTTTAAGTATTTAGTGTTTTTCTTTGTTTATGTGCTTGAAGCACATTATAAAATTCTTTTACTAACTTAAGTATCTCTCTTCTATCATTCATTCATTCCATAGACATTTATTGAACACTTATCCTTTCTTGTATAATATGAAAACATGCCTGCATTAAAGCAGTTTTATTTTTGCTTGCAATGATACCAATGTGTGACCATCAAGTAAACATTTTTAGAAAGACTTCAATATCTATGTTTTGGTACTTTAAATGAGATGCTGTGTGATGCTACAAATACTGTGTGATGCTACAAATACATACCAGTATTTTAAATCTGAGAATGTTGGAAATAGTAGAGTAAATAAAGACTAAGTCAGTGGTGAGGGGACTTTGATAAATCTAAATGTACTCAGTCCATTGAAGTCAGTGTAAGGAAATACATACAACCTGCAGACCACTAAGGCCCTAACTATGTAGAGTTGTTCATTTAGTATCCCTGACTTGCTGAGGCAATATAATAATATTTAATGATTATTAACAAGCTTCTTTAATTTCTTATCTTTACTTAAGCAAAGATCCAGAAATTAAAAAATATCAAGCTATTTCCTTCAATGATATGATATCTTCCACCTGCATTGTTAAATGTCAAACACGTGAGTGGATTTTGATCATGATCCACATAGTGATAAAGGTGGTTGTGGGTTGGTGATAAAACTTAAACAATTAGCATTTTTAAGGTTTTATTATGAGATGCTTCAAAACGTACACAAATAAAATAGAATAGTGTAATGAACTCCTATGAACCCATCTCCCAGCTTAAAAAGTCATCAGTATTCAGCCTTTCTTATTTATTTTTACTTTCACCCACTCCCCAAACTTACTTGATCATTATTGTTATTTACAGGTGTGTGTGTGTGTGTGTGTGTGTGTGTGTGTGTATGAGAGAGAGAGAGAGAGAGAGAGAGAGAGAAGTTAAACATATTGAAATGCACAGATCTTAGCTGTACGATTTTCACAAGTACTCCCATGTTACTCCACCTATACCACAATTGGCAGTGGATTTAATAGTTATTATCAAGGGTGCTATAAAGTTTGTAAGTATTCACATGGAAGAGAGGGAAATTCTCCCTCTATCTACAACCTGACGCTCAGGCCTGTAGTTGGGTCTTATACATGTGCTGGAATGACATTAAATGGATAAGCTTTTGCTTTCAAGCTAATAACTCTTGAACATTATTTTCAATTATAGACTCTGAAATATCCTCCCCTCATGCCTCTTCAAGGTTTAAGGAAGAGGAGACAGCTATCATGAATTAGAGGAGAGAGAAGGAAGAAGAATCTCCAAATCTCATGTTAATCCTCAACATCTTTCCTTGGTTAGAAAACTGGAATGAATTGAAGTCAAATGATCTATCTTAGGTTTTTATGGAAATGAGACAATATTTGTTTTTTCTTGATCTGTAATTACTTGTTTTTGAATTATAACTTAGTAGCTTCATCACACCCTTAGATTTCTATAGCCTCCAGGATGTTGATAAAATGTTAGTGTATCCAGGTATGTCTTAACTATGGCTGTTGAAGTTGCACAGTATGGTTGAGTGGAGGCTGAGACATAGTAGAATATCTGGGGTGTTCTGGGGGCTTTGAGCCACAGGCAGTGTGGCTTAAAAAAGTTCTATTTTGCCTACATTTCCTCTTTCTAGCTTTGCTCAGTCCAACCAGTTCAAAATACAGATCACTACTGATAAATAAGCCTTTAATTCTATGGCTCAAAGATACTCATAATATTTCTTTCCCCTGTTGGCATTGAAAGTCACAAACCAACACGGAGATATTTTTTAAATGAAGTCAGATTTTTTCACTTCTTGCCAAGATATTGTTGCTTATTCACAGTCAGTGGCTATTTGCAAGGCTGATCATAATTCTGCAGAAAACTGCCTGTATTCTGGTGTCACTCTTGAATAATCAAAATTCAGAGCTTCAATAAGGGTGCTCCTCATTTACAAGGTTAATTCTTCCAATAATGATGTCTACACTCTTACACACATTTCAGAACTGAGAATTTATTGCACAGGGCACAAACTCATTGGATATGCAGTATAAATAACCTTATTAAGAATGCAGGGAGAGAATATACATTACTGTTCTGTTGGGTCAGAAGGGTAAACACAACAAGAAAATGAGGCATTTACCACTAAGTAGTCCAACTGATTTATTTTACTGTGCCTTTTGCATTTTGAACCTTTCGAAGCGCAGGCTGCCTGCGTACTCTGCCTTCATATAGGCATTCATGTAAAAAATACTAAATTCTAGAGGGCGTGGGAACTGTCCCAGAGTACAACACCAGGGACTATGTGTTAACTGAAGTCAGAATTGATAACAACGTTTCAGGTCAGTGTGAGTTAGTAGTAAATCTGCTTTTGCTTTTGTGCTCCAGGTGTTTCTGTTAGGATTCGATAAAACATATGATGGAGAATTTTTCCCTGCCAGTATAAACAAAACTCAATTGATCTAGATCTAAGCAGTGACACAGCTCTAAGTAGAGACCAGAGCCAAGCAGAACAGGATATACTGACCCTTCAGCTATCTCCTATATATGGTCTGTATTTCTAGTTCAACTCTAAGTGCTTTTTGATAGAAGAAAGTTGCTGCTGTCTACTTCTTTTCTGCCTAAGACATAGTATCCAGTATAGGATGCCAGTGGGAAGAACGCTGTCAGCCAAGTTCTTCAGTGACATGAGGTCACATTTTATATAACACAAAACATCATATCAAAGCTACAATATCCTCAGGGCCCTCCTTCCAAGGCCACTTAGCTTAGTAGTGTATGCTTTTTCTAGTCCTGAAGTAAGGAAGTATTTTTAGGAAGACATCAGTGTCTTTCAAACTTGTAACACTTGCTATAGTATTTCTTTACCTAACGGTGATAATGATTGTAGAATACTATTTATTACTAGAGATTATTACTGTGTTATAAACACTGTAAGCTTGAGTGGACTCATAATAAAAGAATTTGGCTTTATGTTGATCCCAGACTAAGAAACCTACTGAGTGCATTATATAATTTGTACATTTCTCTAGAAAAAATAACTTATTGAGACTTATTCACCATTCTCATTCTCTGAGTTTCAGGGAGAGGATGGAGTATCTCCCTTTCTTTTATCTGGCTATCTGAGGTTCCTTTTTGGCTTACCTTGTTTTGTTCATACTTGTCTAAGGAGAAAGATGGTTTCTCAATTTTCATTGTTCCAAATTCCTGCCTCATGGAAGCAGAAATTTTAATTACTTAAAAGTTAAATTAAATCAGATAGCCATGTTGACCATGAGTAGCAGGAAGCACGGAAAGATAGCTAACAGAAGACTAAGGGTCATGTGGTGAAAGGAGCAGGAACCTAAAATTTTGGAGGAACAAGCACACATCTTTCAGGGGTTTATGGAGTAAAATCAATAAAGGCAAAATATGTCAAATAAAGCCTGAAGAAATTTTCATCAGTATGTCACCTCCTTATTCATTGGAGGACAAGTAATATGATCCACCCTATATGGCTTTGTGGTGCTAAATAATGTTTTAAACTTTTACTGATGTGTCCCATCAAGTCAGCTTCCACTAGACCCCTTTTGGGATATATTCCTTAAAAGTATAAACTATTGGTGAAATGAAATTTCTCTTTCTTTGTCTTGTTCGACTCTTCTAAAGGAGGTACAGGTCAGGAGAGAGAAGGGGTGGGCTCTATTCCTTGCCCTGGTGCTAACCAGCCATTGAGTATTTAGCCCCTTGGGACCTTGGTTTTCTCTGTGTCAGATGAAAGGGTTGGGCTACATAATTTAAGATTCTTTCCATCTTTAAAATTCTTTCTCTACATATTTAAAAACATTTTAATCTTCATTGATTATATAATACCTACTAATGATGATCTATTGTACTCTCACCTTGAAAATACTAGAACTGAGTCCAAGAAATGTAAGTCTTTGTCTTCGCTATAAAGAACAAGCTGATGTTTACAGAGGGGAGGTGGGGGGAGGAGGTTACATAGGTGATGGAGATTAAGGAATGCACTTGTGATGAGCACTAGGTTCTGTATGGAAGTGTTGAATCACTAAATTGTATACATCTGAAACTAATATTACACTTTATGTTAAATAAAAACAAAAAGAAAAATAAAGAAAAGAAAAAAGAAAAAAAAAAAAAAGAAATAGTTGAGGCAAATTAAGCCAGAGCCAGGACCAGAATAGGAGAATAGGAGACTGTTTACTGCTTTAGGAAGGGCCAGGTTCCTGGGCGTGTGAACAGGGCATTCATAAAGGGTCCCATGCTTAAGGTTTGATACAATGTGGTCATCTTGAAATTCTTAATAGTTTTATCTTTAAATTTGTTTTCTGTAGTCAAAACTCATCCTGATGGGATGATGGAGGTATTCACTGACGTGTTGGATCTTCTACTTGCATAGGGTTCTGCCTCCTGTCACCTCCTTATTTCCTCTGATTGCATGCCCGGCCACTTCCTAGCCTCCACCCAGTGACTTCTGCTGCCTTTTGTTCACAGCATGGGCTTAGGAATGGGTGTGGACAGGACACTTGTGAAGGTCTGCACTTGCCCAGCAGGTATCCTCATTCCCAAGGAAGCAGTACCTTCAATGCAAATAAAAATTACCAGGATAGTTTGAGAGACTATAGAAGAACAGAAAAAGCTTTTCCCCTGCTTTTGAACAAGGGGTCAATGTTTTCATTTTGCACTGAGTCCTGCAAATTGTCTGGCCTTCACCTCAGTCCTTCATAAACATATTCTTTGCAAGGATTAGGAATTAGCAAGAGCATCACCCTTTCAATATTATTTTGTATACAGCATAATAGCAAAAGTATATAATGTATAATATAGTGATATTTTTAGCGTCATCATTGCTCCAAATCTTATTTCTCATTTTTGTACATTTAAGAATTTGATTTTTTATTTCTCTCTAAGTATTAGCCTCTGGAGGACTAGTTCATGTCTACCAAACTATAAGAGCCTCATGAATTAATTTATTTTGAATTGATAAATGGTTGGAAATACTGATACTGGGGTATCAACCCATCCTCTTCTCAGGTGAAATGCTATTTGGGAAACCAGATGATTTTAAGAAAACCCAGAGAAAAGGTATTTAGATATATTTAGAAATAATGTTAATAGATTGGTATGTACCTTTCTTTACTGTAGGAATATATGTGCTGAAAAGACTTGAGGTTCGTACTGTCAATCAGGGTACTCTGTTCTATGGATTATGCTAGGGACACAACTACACAATATTAAATTCTTAATTCTTGCTTACCCAAATGTTACCCTTCCAAAGGCATTTGGTGTTACAACGTCCAATCCCATTTGGAGGAACTTTAATAATTATATTTACCCAATATTTATTTATTTTTAATTTTTTTTAATGTTTACTTATTTTTGAGAGAGAGAACAGAGAGAACAGAGAATGAGTGGGAGAGAGGCAGAGAGAGGAGACACAGAATCCGAAGCAGGCTCCAGACTCCCATCTGTCAGCACAGAGCCCAACAGAGGACTTGAAATCACGAACCATGAGGTCATGACCCCAGCAGAAGCTGGATGCTTAACCAACTGAGCCACCCAGGCACCCCATTTACCCAATATTTATGATGTCAGTATATTTGTTTTATTTCTACAATGAGATGATTAGTGTGAGCAAATACTACAAATATTATCAGAAGTAAAAGTTCAATATCAACTCTATCAAAATGAACATGCTTATTTTTTGAAGATGTGTTTCAATATCTAAGTAGACATGATGCTTCACAGGTCTAATCTGTAGGCTCTGTAGAGTGTGTTTTGACAGGAACTCATCCTGAAATGCCATTAAGGTATAATCCTCCTCAAATTATCATCGGTATTTGTATGACAGAGATGGAGAATTACTGAAGTACGCTGTAAAGTTTTCCTGTTAATGTATGTGCAGCACTTTGAGGATTTAATTGTGTTCTTGTTCAGACCTCTGGGAAGAACTGAAACTGCTTTTTTGAGAGAAGTCTTGGTCTTGCCCGATTCAATTGCTCTGCAGCTGGGCAGGGATACAGATAAATTATTCAATGTTACATAAAAATAAAAACCTTGTCAACTACACAGGGAGTAGCTAATATAAAGAAATCAGCCCACTAAAAAAACAAAATGTGTTCATTACAAGCATTTATAAAAACCTTAGATTTCAAATGTATATTACATATGCTATTCTCTAAGAGGTCACCTGAAATGAACATCCATTTTTCTACAATTTTTAATCTCCCTTCTGTTTTTCACTAGAAAGCTACACAATCTAGTACTTAAAATAATGGTCATTTTAGTGATTGATTTATTTATTTACCCAACTGGTGTTTATTGATCCCATACTAGGAGATCTTTTAGGCACTAGTTATAAACATAGCAAAGACTTGTGGACCACCATAGATAGTAGACGTTTGACTTATAATGATATATTTATTAATATTCTCTTGAATGCCAACATGAGGTTTCTGGAGCAGACAGATTTATCATTATTTATTTACAGCAAATAATAATGTCCTTGTTCCCTTGTGTTGCAGTGTCTTCCTTCTGGGACAATGCAGTGAGAGCCAGTTGTCACTCAACACAAAGGTGTCTGTATTGTACGTGAGTACCACCCTCCACCCCTCCCCCAAAATGAACCTGGACATTTATACATGAGGGAGAGGCAGCTGTATTTCCTCCCCTTTTGAGAGAGTTTCTTTGGAAAAGTAATGGGAAGGATCCTGGGTCCTCCTTTTGGAACATGTCCATGGTCCTGGTCTCATCTCCTTTGAAATGTAAACACATTACCTCTGGAGACATAAAGCTCTCTGGAGTTCTTGTTATTTTTTCAGTCCTAAATTACCTTGTAAAGATAGTGTTTTAGCCTAGCTGCCAAATTCCAGTAAAATGTTCTCAGAAGACCATAAGTTTGCAGCAATAAAATAATTTTCTCCATAGCTGCACAAGAGGGTTATGGGATGGAGTGCCTGATGAGTTCCTCTAGATTGAGCTGTCAGCTGTGACCTCTCTGAGGAGGTGATCGAAGTTGCAATCTGAAAGGCAAGAAGGAGTCAGTGTGTGAAAATCTGTGAAAAAGTAACATCTGGCATAGAGATCTTAAGGTAAGAATGAGCTTGGAATGTTTCATTAACCAATGGAAAGCCAGTGTGGCTAAAATGTCATGAGGAAGGTGAGAGGACATGCAGTCAGAGCAGTTCCAGGTTTCCCAGAATGTGGAAGTTATTTGTGTTTTATTCTAAGGGTAATGGGAAACTATGGAAGGGCTTTTAAGTGAGGAGGAAGCTATTGCAATAGTCTAGGTTTAAAAAAAAAAACCCTAGTTGTATAGATGTGATAGTTAGAAGTAGATGTAGAGAGAAGTGGGTATTATACTTATTTGATAATTTATTATTCCCCCGTTTAATAAATGTATCGGGTGCCTACTACATGCTATATAGACATGAGCAAGTTTCTGGGGACATGTGCTTGAAAGTTTGAAATGATCTCTCTCTTCCTGAAATTTATGATGCAGTGAAGGAGAGAAGATTGTGTTTGGGATTGTAGGGGATGCCATGGAAACAAGGAGGAGCAGCTAAACCAGATGGGGCTGAAGTACATACATAAAGGAAGTCTGAGACTGAAGGTTGTATTCAACTGTGTCACAGAAGGCAGTTAAAATGTAATCTTATCTTATCTTATTTTATCTTATCTCATCTCATCTCATCTCATCTCATCTCATTCCAGGACTGTTATGGTAACATGAGGATACTGAGGTCCAGACTCCCCCTGGCTTTCAGCATTGTCATCCTTAATGCAAGGCTGTTCTCATATTTACAACAAAGAGATTGTCTCTCTAGACATCACTTTTCAATCCTAGGAAGGAAGAAAGGGAAAAAGCAAAGAGCAAAAGATGTGTTGAATGGGTTTGCCCATTTTTTTTCATGAAGACAGTAACACTCTGAAAAGCCCAATACTTAACTGCCATTTATACAATATATTCTTTGCCCAGAACCGCATCTCAAGCCCCTCTCTGATTTGTGGGACTGTGGAAAGCTAAGTATTTTTAAGCCAAAACATTACCCACAAAATTAATTTGCATTCTATTAGAAGGGGAGATGGAGTGAATAGATATTAGGAAGGCAATTAAAAACAACTGGCACAGGGATGACTTCTGTAGAAAGTGAGAGCTAAGATTTGCGAGAAAGGAAAATTCTCAGAAGGCCATTGAGAGATTTACAGGAAAGAAAAAATTCCTATCACTTTTTCTTCTCAAATGTTTCTTAGAAGCAGTGATAAGAAACAGTATAAAAAAGAACGTGTTCTTCATTTTCTACAAAGTTGCTGTTGAAGATACTATTCATATTTTACTCAGTGCTCCTTTATAGAGGCTTAAACTACATTCATCTTTGACTGTTTGACTCTTATCCTTTGAAATTTTCATAATAGCTTTGTTATATCTATTCCTCTTACTTATAATATCCCTTAAGTCAGTTTAGAAGTAGTTGGAAACCACCTATTGTAGCCATGACTGAAAATAAACAAATGTAATAATATAGCGAGCCTCAGGAAAAAAATGTGATCTTTAGAAGATTTTCTAAACTAAGTATCTAGTACAATAGACCTTGTGGTCAGTCCTCATTAAACAAAATACATGGCTATTGATAAAAACAGACCCACATGTATCCCTGGCCAGAATATTACCCTTTTAATAAAGGAGTTACACACTATAAAATTAGTTAAAAAATAGGCTTAAACTATCAAAGATATTAATTTTATTCCTTAATTTCAGATTACATGGAGTATTTGCTTCCTGATCCTTCTTAATCTCTCTAGCCTGCATTTCTGAAAACTTGGGGAAGGCATATAAGCTTTGAAAAGACGGAAAATTTCTTAGCATAAATATCAGTAAAACAACTCTTTCCTATGGGATTTTGATGTCTCACTGAAGTAGCAATTAAAACTGGACTCTTTTGAAGTTGTTTATTCCAAGAATGCACCTTCTTGATTTTAAGGTGAGAGCTCAACTGTGGGTCCAAGTCAAATACATTTTTCACAAATAACCTTGCATGATCATGTAGTTCAAATGTGGTTATTCAGCAGCCCCTGCTTCTGAGAGCACAGAATATGCTGGATGATAGTTAGGACCAGAAATCTCTACCAAGATGGCCCTAGGCATGGTTTACACAAACCTGAAAGCATTGATTGGACTTTGCACAATTTGTTCTTAGGAAATTATTATATCTGTATAAAAGTCATTTTCCAGATGACTGATTATGTTTGTAAAAGCAATAGTTTTAATGATTTTGCTCCTGTTTGATAATTTCAAGTTTGATAATTTGGAGAGTCTTCCATTCAATGTGAGTTCTGTTTCCTTTTTCTTCTTGATTATGTATTGATCTGATTGGATATGAGTATGTGGAGCCATTGTTGCAATATGGCTTTTGACATTTATAGATTGGACATTTATAGGTACGTTACCACCCTAAGAACATTTTACTTTTTATATTCAGATAATGAGTAAATATTTCCTTCTAGTGGAGTTGAGTATTAGTATTGGGCAAATACATGAATTCATCTAATTTTCTTTCTCTTTTACTCTACAGACTATTATTGCAATTACAGTAATTTTTATCTCACATTTTGCATTTTAATTTGAAATTTAGAACATCACAGAAAAGTTGTTTTCAAAAAATGAAGAGATGCTCAAAAATGTTTATATGCTTTTAATGTAACAGATTGCTAACTACTCCAATATTTCATACACATGCACACACACACACACACACACACACAATCATTACATCACTCACCTAGTTTCTAAAGCCTGTTAGGCTCCTGACGGTACAAATGAAGTAATCTTTCAGCAACTTAACACTGGACTGCAGAAATGGTGAAATCAGGAAGCCACTTAGAGTTTAATCCCCTCTCTGTTAAGAATTCTTTTGGAGGAACACAGGAGTTGCTGTTTGGCACCTACAAGTGCATAGGAAACCTGTTGAGTGGAAAATGGCCCAAGTACCTAAGTCCTGAATGGATTCCTTGTTTGTGAAAGGCTTACTACACATGCCTGTGTTCAGAAAAAGGGTAGGGGGGATGGGAAGGGTGGTCAGATGAGAATACCAATATATTTCTGTCATATTTTAAAATGTAATAACAGTCACATTCCAAAATATTTATTGGGCAAAATGGAAAATTGTTTGACCTAATAACTGTTTATATAAAGGTTAACAAATGCTTCAGGAAATAATTTTTAAAGGACACCAGATAGTAAGAAAGAATTGTCTGTTTGCAAAATACTTTTTTAGTTTTCTTAATATACCCATCTATGTTTGTTGTGGGGAAGCAATAAAGTGGCTTTCAAATAATGCAAAATGGTTGCAAAAGTTTATTTTACATAAACAAAATATTTAACTGTAGGATGAAAGGATAGGAGCTGGAAGCAAATTGGATTCTGCTTCTCCAAACCTGAGCATATGTAAAAGAAAGCCTTTGCCCAGCAGAATTAGCAGATGGTCTAAATCCCCTTGGAGTACATGGGCTCAGTTCAACACTGATTTGGGATTATTCATTCAAAGTCCTTGGTCTTCTGGAACTTTAATAAGGTAGGTAAGAATAAACCATGTCATTCAATTTGAGCATTGTAATTTGTCTAGTATGATTCAGAGAGTTAGTAAGGTAGCTTTTATGCTTGGGGAAAAAAAAAAAACCAACAACCAGTAACAACGCTCCAACATGCATGTTCACTATGGTTGGTGTAGACCATTTCCTTAGAAAATCAACTAACTTTTCCATTGTTCTGACTTCAAAAACTAACCTTGATGAAGCAAATATGATTCTATCTTCTGTATTTGAGGCAAAGATAGGCAGACAGTGAATACATGGGATACCAGAATCAGGCCTTCAAAAGAATCATTCAGCCAGGAATAATTAATTGATTCTAAGAAGATAAGGCTTATTGTGAATAAATATAAATTTCGTCATTTTGGGCAGAGACAAATAAAAACTGAAAAGAAAAAAAAATCTGTAAAGTTGTTAAGTACGGCATATGGAATTTAGCAGAAACAGCAGCTTGCTGTATTAGTCAGAGTTCTGCAAAGAAACAGAACCAATAGCATACAACTCTCTCCATCTGCCTCCCCCTTTCCCTCTATCTCTGTCATCTATCACATCATTTCTCTCCATCATTTTCTGTCTACATACTCTTATGACTATATTTAATGTTGGTTACATGGAGAGGAGTTAGATGCATTTTTTAAAAATGATGATGATGATGAAGAAAAATTGATTAATATTGTGCCATTCAGGAAGAAATTCAGAGAGTGAATAATTTTCCATAGACATTGCATTTTCATCCATAACATGTTTCTTTTTTTAATTTAAATTTTATTTTATTTTATTTTATTTTATTTTATTTTATTGAGAGAGAGAGAGCTCACACACAAGTAATGGAGGGGCAGAGTGAGAGAGAAAATCTTAAGCAGGCTCCATGCTCAACACAGAGCCTGATGTAGGGCTTGATCCCAAGACCCTGGGATCATGACCTGAGCTTAAATCAAGAGACAGACACTCATCTGACTGAGCCACCCATGCACCACCATAGCATATGTTTCTATAGGTCAAAGCCACAGGTTTGAAAAACTAAATAATATTTTGTTCTTTGTCTCTATTCTCAGTTTTGTTAGAATAATGCTACTGAATACCTTCCTGAATGTGTCAAAAAGTAGTGGTGATGTTATGACCTATCCACTTTGATGTGATTATAGTAAAACTAATATCAAGATGGTACATCTGAACTTAGTATATTACCCCTTCAAGATGTACTTTATTATATGATAAAAATATATAAATTAAACCATGATGTTTTTCTCATGGTTATTTAGTATAATGAATGTATAAACGGGTGCACAAAATTCACTCTGTGACTCAGACAAATGTGAGTACCAGCTAATTGGGTAGTACTATCTAAAAAGAACAAGATCAGAGTGCCTGGGTACAGTCAGTTAAGTGTCCTACTCTTGATTTCAGCTCAGGTCAGGTGAGATCAAGCCTGGCGTTGGGCTCTGTGCTGGGCTCCGTGCTGGACTTGGAACCCACTTTAGATTCTCTTTCTCCCTCCCCCTCTGTCTCTCCCCCTACCTCTCTCTCTCAAAAAAACAAAAAACAAAAAACAAAAAAACAACCAAAAAACCCCAAAAACAAAAAAAAAAACAACCAAACAACAACAACAACAAACACCCACAAAGAATAAATACATATTAAACAAAATCTTAGCAGAAAACTATCTCATTTTTTTCTAATAAGAAAATACCACTGATGTTTCAGACTTCTAGACAAAGTGGCAAACTGGTAGCTCCAAAGTGTAATCCAGTCCAAATATGTGAAAATGATTTAGAAACATGAGGCAGCATGTAAAAGTCAGGTGGTTGCAAATAAAATCCTTGATCTGCTCTTTTCTTGAAAAACTTGAATTTCTCACAATGTTGTAGAATGTATTCCTGGTTGGCAACAATCTCCTGAAAATGTGTAACCATTTTTGCCTTTAGGCAATCTTTGTGCTCTCCAATTGATTCCTTCCTGCCACTATGTGTCCTATGCCCATTCACCAGGGGGCTCACATCACTTAACTTAAATTATCTTCCAGTCTTTGTAGTCCTTGAAATTTTGTTTCCTGTTCTTTAAAAGAGATGATGGCCAATTTAACCAAAGAGTTCATGACAAACTCCCACCATTCTGGAATGTGTAGTGAGACTACTGTGGAATCCTAGGTTTCTAGCTTAGAAAGTTCTTAGATTTTTTTTTTTTTTTTTTTTTTGGTTTTAAAAGGAATGGGCCTGCCTTATTATGACAATAGAGATATGATTAGAATAATTTTTCCTACCATTATCCAGTTTGTGGCTTTCAACAAAGATTTGCTGGAAATATGAACCACAATTTCAGTGCTTTTATTGGCAAATAGGGCCATACTGGTGAACTGATACAGTAATTGCACTTCTGTAGACCTCAGTACTCCAATTTACAATTGTTTTAAATTTAATGCTTTTGATTAGGTATTTCCAGAAATGAGAGTGCTTAAGTAATCCAAGAAACAAGGAAATGCCTTATAAATGTAGGGATGATTTAAAAGCTTTCTTGAAAGTATTCAATATCAGATACCTAGTAAAGCTAGTTCCTGGAATTGATCATCTGTAAATAAATAACTAGCAAGAAATTGTAGTACTATAAATACTGTAATCACCATGAATTCTTCATTGAAAGCATCTAGAATATATCAGTAAATCTTTCATATAGGGGAATTTCTAGAAATACCTGAAAAAACAGAGGTTTTAAGTATCATGTGATATAAGAGCAACAATCTATCAGTATTTCCACTGATGGTCTTAAAGTAATATATTCAAATTCCTTTAATAACATTTTCCCCTTTTGTGGTGCAACAATGCCTACCATACAATAACATATAAACCTTATTGCCACTTGCTAACTTAACAACAAACAGTTTATGCTGATCAAGAGGTAAGGTTAATTTATTCAGGTTTTAGTCTCTTGAGATTAGAAATATTTGGTAAAATTATTTGTTGAACTGGGAAATCAATTGCACTTATGTATAAAGCTTGTGTGGACCCTCTTTCAAATGCGGCTAAATCTGCTTTTATAATTTGTCTACAATTCAGTGTGGACTGAAATCCCACTAGGACATAGGGCCAGTTTATTTGTGTATAAGAGTACATGGTTTACAACTCATTTTATAAGTACCTGAAAAGCCTTTGGCTCCTACAACTCAGCTCTGCAGTGAGAAGCCCATGGGGGTAGAGCTACAAGATGCCCACCTGACAGTAGAAAAATGAACAGTAAATTGGTTGGAGAATCTACAATACCAAAAACTACTTTCTGGCTTCTGCATTAATTGATTATATCAATCAAAGTAAAAACTTAACATATATACATTTATGAGTTCCTTTATGTCATTGAGTTTGGGTCCATTTTATTATTTTTTTATTATTTTTTTAAACAAATTTTTATTCGCTTTTAATTTTGAGTTTCTTAGCTTTCCTTCAAGAAATCCTTACTGAGAACCTATTTTTTTTAATGTTTATTTATTTTTGAGACAGAGAGAGACACAGCATAAGCAGGGAAGGGGCAGAGAGAGAGGGAGACACAGAATGTGAAGCAGGCTCCAGGCTCTGAGCTGTCGGCACAGAGCCCGACGCGGGGTTCGAACTCACGAACTGTGAGATCGTGACCTGAGCCGAAGTCGGACGCTTAACCGACTGAGCCACCCAGGTGCCCCAGAGTTTGGGTCCATTTTAAAACAAAAAGGCATCCTGAAAAAAAAATCTGAGGCTAACATTCGGATGGTAAAAATTTCTTCAAGCATAGAGGTATAAAGTTCTTATATTTATTTTATAATACAATTCTTTAGTGTGAAGCTAGAACTTTGCTTTAATAGAATGCTATGATATAACTGGGTCTTCTTTACCTTTTCCTGTTACCTTGAAAGAAGCATATTTCCCCACTTATAAGTTATAAGAAAGAGTTACAGACATTTTCTGTAATCCTTCACCTTCTTTGCTCATTCATTTATTCAAAATATATTATTGAGTACCACTGATATACTAGGCATTCATTCGCCTGGGTATGAGGCAAACATTAGGGAACAAAGAGAATCCACAACAGGGATTACATTCAGGTATACATCAGGAGGGAGAAGACTTGTAAGTAAGTTAATTATATAGTATGCTTGAAAAGGGTAAGTGCTTTACAGCTGGATGAGATGGAATCATCTGGGAAGCAAGTGTGCATATCGAGGTGAAGAGGGCAAAGACTGAACCCGGGGAGAAATTCCATCACGGAGAGATAACTTTGTGAGAGACAGTGGAAATCAACCTTTATCCCTTGCCCGTGACACAAACTTATGGTCAGTGTCAACTTCATCATTCCAGGTTTGACTCTAGTAACAAAAAACCAAAATCTCACCATTATATAGTGAAAAGATACTTACACTGAATGATAGGCCGGAACTCTCCTGTAAGCAAGATCCTGGCATACTGACTAATTAACTATGTTTTCTTATAGCTCCATGAGACAGGGAGGCCTTTTTACTTTCATTTTCTAGCCTGAGCCGTTTAGTCATTGAGGGTTAGTTAAAAGACTTTTAAAGGAAGTTGGGAGTGAGCCATGTAGTTTGAGGGAATAGTTGGTTACTGGTCAGGGTGCCTTTGCAGTCTGAATTCAACCTTCTCTAGGAACTAAAGGGCATTCATTGGTTGCCTTTCCTCTGATTATGAAACATTAAGTAAATCCTTTTTTTGGACAGGATAACTGCTCAGATTTCCACTTCTGGTGCTATCAAATACTGATGAATATTTTATATAGCTAAAATTATTCCCTGATATAAGCATATGCTGCATGTACAACTAATCAAATATTCAGCCAAGTCGCATAGCTTGTACGACAAGAAATCCCCTAATAAAGGGCTCAGAGTTTTCAGCAAACTGGTAAAATTCTCTCTTAGAAGCTAGTGGAACGTGTGACATTACTGTTCACTACATTTTAATGGCAAAATAATAACAAATAATGTCAGTTACTTTATCTCAACTGTTTTATCTTTTCCTTGCTGAAAGCCTCTAATGGAATTACTGTCTTTTTAGCTAACCAACTTATAGAGAATGTGGGTAGTGGTTTCAATATTTATGAAATGCTCATTTTCTCATAGTGTAGAGGCTACTGATTTTTTTCTGCAAATGACAGAATTTATTAATTGATGCTTGAGCCTGTTGCATGTTCACTTTAACTTTCAAGAAGGCAAAGAACATGGCAGACACATATTCAAAGCAAAACCTGAAACATCGCTTGAAAACATCTAGCTCAAAAACTTCATTATAGAGGAAAACACCCTCTGCACAGCGAAGAAAAGCTTCAGTTCCTGTCAGCATAATTAGGAAGCCCTGAAAGAGATTTCTTAGGATCGTTTTTATGTTTTTAATAAGAGTTCTTAACCAAAAGAATATATAGGGAAATTTATATTAATGGTATTCAAAAAATTGGTAGATTCATGTATCTCATATTTACTCATGAGTAGAATAGAATTATAAGTTTATGGAGCTGACACTTCTCTGAAAAACATGAACCTGATTTGTTTGGTATAAAAAGCACCAACTCTCTCTCAGCACTAAACAGGACATAGAAGGTGATGTGAATAGCCTCCAGCTATTATTTTTTAGTAGTTATGTTAGCTTTAAGTTCACTTACCATTTAGGGAAAGAACTTGGTTCAGGGAATGGACTAGAAATCTTGAAAGGCTGAACTCTTAGATTTTAATCTCAGTTCACAGTAGCCATAGGCAACTAGCCTCTGTCACAGAAGCAATTGAGAACATAAATGTTGTTAAAGTATCTTGAGCCAATTGAATAAGATAAAATTTTATAAAGATATATGCCAGGGTATTACTGATAAAGCAATGTGCTTTTTCAGGATAGCCATTATTATTAAACAGCTGGCGGAGTAATATAAATCCACACAATGGGCTTCAATCTGCCACATGGTCATCCCTAAGCACAGTAGTACATAAAGTAAAGCTTTGCTTTGGTCAGAATATCTTGAAAAGCTTTCCATGGTGCCTGAATCTCAGCTTCCCACTTTCCTTTCCAATGAGAAATCAGAATAGTTACTGGGGTGGAAGGCTTAGATGACGTCCAACTGGGTCCAAAGGCTCCAAAGGCTGGTGGGCTGTATTGTTTGGAGGCCCCTAAACAAAAGCAAGGATTATGAAGCGGGTTCAGTGTCTAACTCCTTTACAATTGGGTCCTGTTGGGTTTTTTGCATTGACAGCCTCTTAGTCATTATTATCCCAATCAAACCAGTTTTCACGATGATATTCCATATCCCATTTTCATCGCTACATGAAATGTAGTATTGAAAGGGCCGGGCATCTTTCACAGAGCATAACAGGACATTGATAACTGTGCAGATTGACTCCCAATGCAATCTCGGGCCTTGTTTCTTACTTTATGATCTTTTTTTTTTTTTTTTTTTTTCTGGACCAGCAGGCTTTCCCTCATCAGGCTGGCGATGGCTCACTTCACACATAACCACTCAAGACTTCTGTGCAGCATAAAATAGAAGATCAAAAGCAGGTAGGAGAAGAGGAATAAAGGAATGAATTGAAAATTGAAAGGGATGTAGTTGGAAGGAAACAAAGGTTTATAAAAGATGAGCTCAAGTTTCATGTTGGTGATGATTAGTCTTGCAAAACCTTCTGAGACCATGGAAGCATTTGCTTGTCGAAAATCCAGGTTTTCTCTCTCTCTCTCTTTTTAAAGGCTTTTCATAATGAGCAACTCTTTTCTCATTTGAAGGGTTGAATCTTTTTTGAAAGAGTTTGGTAACACCAGGCATTTGAACACTCAGTCACATGCAGCAGAACCAGGCACATGGAGAACAGCTGATTCCACAAAACCAAGGGCTTGGGTAAGTGCCTGGCGCTGAAGCCACCTAAAGTGACTGCAAATGCTGTGTTTTTTGTAAGCACAGGAAATTCATTTTAATTTAATAATCTTTTATGATGTAAGGCGATCTCTGGTAAAACTCTTCTGGTAGTGTGGTTCCATTGATGGGTAGGGGTTGGGCTGGGGAGTATCTTAAATATCGCAAAAGGAAACGAAAAACATCTTCCCATATTTGAGGGAAGAAAGCTATAAAGAAAATTTTATGTTGTGAACTGCAGTGTCATCCCGAACATTTGGGTTGGATTTGGAGAAAGGACTTAATCTTTTGGCAGCTTATTCAATTTTGAAGTTAGAGCCTGAGGTCAAAAGTTGTCCATGATTTGCTACACCATTGTATATCAGGCTGCAATTCCATCCGCTGTCCCCTGCCAGTCGGCCACAGTCCACAGATGTTCCATTAATGAGATATCAGGATCCCATCCTACCAGAAAATCTGGTTGAATATGGGTGGCATCATCTCTAATTATGAAGATGATATTATTGAAAATAATTATAGTTTGATTTTCTTTTAAATAAGAATAATTTTAATAATGAGCCTAGTATTACTAGAATTGACATGGGATCTCATGTAACCTGGGAGCTATCATGGCGATTCCCATTTCTTGGGTGACCTCTAAGTCTCCTTCCATTCTAAGTTTGCCTTTGGTAAAACCAGTTGTTTTTGATGTTAGAGAGAAGACCTTACTTCTTAGGTTCATGTATTTGAGATAATAATCTTTTTGGTTCTCAGGAGTATGACATTATTTGTTTTGCTACTGTGAATTGGCTTCTTACAATTCATTTTACAGGCCAAAGAAAAACAATCTAAACTGTCAGTTTAAATAACTTTGGTAGCAATAGCAAAGAGGTTGAATTTAGTTAAAAGTTTAGTATTTAATACATAATAGAATATTTCTTTATTTCATTTTTCAGTCAGTAGCTTTATCTTATGAGACAGATATCAGAGCTATTATTTGAACACTGTTCCTAGTTATACAGTTTTTAATGTTCCTCAGTGATTTTTTTAAGTTTTTCTTTACAGAGTATTATAATACTTGGCTAAATATAAAAATCTATAAATATGCTGTATGTACTTTCATTTTAGGCATTTTCAGCAATGTCCTCAAAATAAAATATAG
This sequence comes from Lynx canadensis, assembly GCF_007474595.2. Classification (NCBI taxonomy): domain Eukaryota; kingdom Metazoa; phylum Chordata; class Mammalia; order Carnivora; family Felidae; genus Lynx; species Lynx canadensis. The sequence continues at coordinate 109,108,440 of NC_044311.2, read as the reverse complement.
TAATGGTTATTGTTAATAGCCACATAATGTAATAACCAGATCATGCTAGATATCGTAACAAATTCTACATTCCTTTCAAGACATTTAAAGCTCCCCCCCGCTTTTAAGAAGGCCTATGATAATGATCCAGAGGATATTAAAAAATCAGAGTTTTCTGCTAGGAAATCTTATTTCAAAGGTAACTTTTGAACCATGAGCAGATGCTCAGACTGTAATCTATTTAGTTATGGCATCAAACAGTGAATTACTGAAGATTATGTTTTTGTAGCTTTTTCAATAGCTTGGATAGCATTAAGATCATTAGTAGAAGATGATAATCTTTTGTATCATTTAAACACCTATTAGCAATGTTTGCCTTCAAGGAATTCAATTTTTTGGTTAATTTACCAAATCTGTGCTCTTTTTTTCTTCTGTATTTAAGCTGGAATTTAAACTGGGTCAAGACCATAAATTAAGCTTGATCTGGTTTGCCGTATTTTGCTTCCATTACAAAATGTTGTAACTAAAAACCAGGCATAACAGCTTTATCAAGACATGATAAAGTAAATGTTAGACTGACCTTTATAGATTCAGAGTCATGGCTGATTGTTACTAAGTATCTAAGTTGATTTTGAGTGGGGAATTACAGGAATTCCAAACTCTCAAGGCTTCAGTGATGTGGAAAAGAAAGGTACACCTCAAAAAAGTAAATGATCGACTTGACCAGTTTGATAATACTTTGCCAAATATGGAATGAATGTCATGGGAAGTGTTTTATTAATAATGACCAGTGGTTTTTACCAGGGCTTACAGAAAAATGTATTAATGAAAAAAATAATAAAATGATATTGGTTGAAAGGAATCTCCTGAGAAATGTATTGTGTCTTGTCCCCCAGACATATGTATTGTGTTATGTAGAGTCATACAGTAATGTTTAAAGCAGGGTTGGCAAGGCCCACAAAGTAAATATGTTTAGTCTTTGTGGGTCTTTGTCAGCACCACTTAAAGCTGCCATTGTAGCTCAAAAGCAGCCCCAGAAAATATGTATACAAATGAGTGTAGCTATGTTCCAATAACATTTCATTAGTAGACACTGAAATAAGAATGTCACATAATGTTCCCTTTTCATGAAATATTATGTTTTTTACTCTTTTTCAAACATTAAAATATGTGAAAACTGCCTTTGTTCATAGTCCATACAAAAGTAGGTGTTGGGTAGAATTAAGCCTGCAGGCCATAGGTCACTGACCCCTTGTTTAAAGTGTTAATTTTCTAGAACTCACAGTAAGGTATAATGGTACACTAAGAAATCTAAAAAAACAAAATTACATGCCTGGATTTTTACGGATTTTTAAAACATAACAAAAACGTTTAGAAACTATTATAGTGCCAAAACTTGAAGAAAAATAAAAAGCTGCTAAGCCTTAAGAACAGCAAAATTAAGTTATATTAATATGGCAATTTTGTTATTTCTATTGCTATGTATGTGAAAGTTCCAGATGCTAAAGACAAAAGGTATTTTTTTAGCTTGTTAAAAGGTGGTGGAAGTTAAATGAAAACATTAATAGCTTTATTTGTTTATAAAGTTCAGATTGTCTGTAAAATGATGTTAATTTCAAATTTTCACTAAGACTATAGTCATTTAATATGAAACTGCATCACTAGAAAGAGTAAGAAAAATGAAGACTGCTTAGTATCATATGTTAGAATTTAAAGTATATTTGCTCAAAAATGCTTAACTAATAAGTAATCAGAGCTCATATAACTACACTGTCTCTCAGTTGAACATACCATCATTAACCCACTGAATATAAACCTGTAAATTACATGAATAGTGCTTTCAAATTAAACCATTTTTTAGGTAAGTTATAATTTGAAATTAGAAAGAACTATGGCTAACTTTCTATTTCAAATGTAATTTATCATAATTTGGATATAAGAAGTTAAAATAATTGAATAATAAAAAACTACTAATCTTTTAGAGACTTAAAATCATTACCATAGGATATACGTTTTAAAAACTTAGGTGTGTTTGTGTATAATGCACATTTGTGCTCATACATGCGAATTCTGGCACAGCAATTCTATTTAGAAACTTATTTTGAATAAGTATTTGAAATTAAAGTAATATATTTCTGGTTTCTAAAAATTCCTTGCTTTCTCAGTTCTATCATAGGAATGTGTGCCATCAATGTTAATGGAATGAAAAGGAGACTTAGCAAGGGATTGTATTAAGTTTGATGCTTTTTAGTTTATAAAAACTGAAAAAAATATTTACAGGGCATTAAAAAGTGCTAGCTGAACATTTTTTTTTAAAAAGTGAAACAATTACTTAAAGCTATTTTGAGAACACTAAAAGTATGAATATTTTTTAAAAAACTGGATCAATTAACTAATTCAAGTAATTTTTAATCCAAGAGTTTTATATATGTGGATATATTCTTAGACCTCAATCTCATTTTATTTTGTTTTAAAATCATATAAAAATAAATATAAATTACCTCTAGTAATGGGTGGGTTTAAAGATTTTAATTTAATTAATGTTAGTTGAAATTGAAAATTTTCATTAATGATATAATCTTTAAAAATTAAAGCATTATCCTGATCAGGACTAGATGTTGGTATACTTGATTTTCTACATTTTGGTAGTATGGTGTTGTCCCTTTTATATCACAAATATGATACTAATTTATTTAACAAACATTTCTTGAGAATCTACAGTGGACATGGCACTTTGTTAGATCCTAAGTACAAAGGTGAGCATAATACTCTTGCTTTTATGAAGCTTACAGGTTTACTAGGGGAAAACAAAGATGTACATCTAGGTCATCTGGGGTAATTTTGAACTTCCTCTCCCACAGAGACATTTGGCAGTATCTGGAGATATTTTTGGGTGTCATGACTTGAGTGGGAGTACTCCTGGCATGGAGTGAGAAGAAGCCAAGGATACTGTTACACATTGTACAATGTTGTTAAAACATCCTATAAAAAACAATGATCTAGTCTAAAATGTCAACAGTGTTGACGCTGATAAGCCTTGACTTCAACGTAGTACATTTTTAGAACTGCTATTATACAATGGCACAGAGACTCTGGCAGAAACAGAATAGCTAGAAGCAGAAAGTGTTGTCTTGTTAGAGGAATATCTGAAAGAAGAGCTATATGTGAACGAACTCTCAAAAAGTTGATTGGAGAGATGTTCCTGATAAGAGGGGGTGGAGTTGGGAAGAGGAGCTTTGCAGACTGAGACAGCAAAATGAGCAAAAGAATGAATGTGTGTGTGAAATAACTTCTCATCTTTGGGAATGATAGGTGTAGAGTGGGTAGAATGGGTATTGGAGAAGAGAGATCTGAGGTTGGGCAGGTAAGTAGCAGTCTTATCTCAGAAGTTTTTTCTTTCTTTTGTTTTGCCACATCATAGAGTTGGGTTTTCCCCTGAAAGGTGTTGAAGATGATGAAGGGTTTCAAGAAAGGACATCACATGGTTGGGCAGTCTATTTGTAGGTTTTATCAGCCGTGGTGTCAAGTGTCATGATTATTTAAGGAAACACATAATACTACATCATTTGATCAGAGAAGAGCCATAGGAAGAAAATGTCTCCCAGTGAGAAAAAAGGATCCCTACTTTTTTTCCTATAAATGTTTTGCTTCTGATTATATACTTTTCACTTTCTTGGTCAGAACCACATGACAGCAATAAAAACTCAACCTACTTTAATTTATGTAGTTTTGTAAATGTATTCTGTTGCTGACTGGCTGAGTCCCACAGGCCTAAGCCACCATGTTGTGGTATTAGGTAGCATTGTCCTTTCTTAGAGGTTCTGTTTTCAAATTTCTGTTATGGAGCCATGATGAATTACAAAAAAAAAAAAAAAAAGAATCTGCTTACTACTAAAAAAAAAAAAAAGACAACTATAAATGAAATCTCAACTATAGCAAGACCTTGTTCTTTTGTCTCAGTGGTTCTCAACTCTGAATGCCCCGTAGAATAAGTGGGGGGAGAGATTTGGGTATCTGTATTTCTTAAAACTCCTCAGGTTAACTAGGAAATATTAACTTCACATTTTTATTTGGGTTTTTAATTTCTTTTTAAATTTTCTCCAATAAATGTATCTTCTTATTTCTATTAAAGATTAAAATGAATTTTAATTGTTTTGGGCATACAACAGCTTTTAAAAAGTGGCTTTCTGACAGTGATACAGAACAAGAGGAAACTAGTGTATGATTTCTTACATGAAATTCACAGGTTGGATGAGTCTCACTCAGGTAGCTAGTTAACTAGAGAGAACTAGGGATTTGAACATGGAATTTTGAACAGTGGTATTTATGCTTTCCAGTGGTCTTATTTTGTACTGCCTAGCTCTCTGATTGCTTGATCAAGGTGACTAATAAGCATGATGCAGTGAAAGAAAGGCTAGGAGTTTGATTTTCCTAGCTATAGATCAGACCTCTCATCCTAGACAGCTGCCTTAAAAATGTGGGGTGTTATTGCTAAAATGCTACAGGAGATTGTACTGTGTTCCTGTGATTGTACCAACAGAATTCATCCTTGCAAAAAAGTAACTAAAAATGCCAGTCCTAATCCTTCATTAACTCAATAAAAGCTACTAATTCCCTGATCTGTGCAAGGAGATGACATTTTTTTTCATCCATCAGGAAACAGAAAGGAAAAGAAGGTTCAGTTCTCATTCCCTAAGGATTATTTATAACATTGTGCCAATGGGCAAAGGAGAAAACACTGTCGTCTATGAGTTGTCTTCTCTACAGCTTCTGGAATATTTTTTTTTTGCATTTCTCTTCTTTGCATCAAAGCATTCCCTCTGTGGAAAAATTTCTTCTATATACTCATTGTCTTCTAGTTTCCTTACTAATTTTCTCCTTCAATTCACAAACTTTCTTTTTTTTTAAAATTTTTTTTTTTTCAATGTTTATTTATTTTTGGGACAGAGAGAGACAGAGCATGAACGGGGGAGGGGCAGAGTGAGAGGGAGACACAGAATCGGAAACAGGCTCCAGGCTCCGAGCCATCAGCCCGGAGCCTGACGCGGGGCTCGAACTCACGGACCGCGAGATCGTGACCTGGCTGAAGTCGGACGCTTAACCGACTGCGCCACCCAGGCGCCCCCACAAACTTTCTTAACCAAGTATCTATTGCCTCTACTTCCTTAATATATATTTATAACAAACATCCTCCTAAGACATAAACAAATAAATAATCAATCCCACTCTACAATCCTACTTCAAGTCCTTACTCAGAGCATGGGAAATACATTTTTTCTCAACATCGTTTTGTGGGGACCTCAGTCTGGGAATGACATTTTACCTTAGCTTGCTTCTTCTGTGTGAAGCCAATCAATGTTTGTAGGTAGGGACATTCAGCCCATGGGGACCATGTTGCTACCTTGTTCTAAACCAGTGAGTTTCAAACTTTCCAATATAACTCACAGTCAGATATTTACATTGTAATCTAGCATACACTCATCCAAACATACATACATACATACATAGTTTGTACATACAAATTTTATAAAAATATTCTATTTGACTCTATTCCATTATTTTCCATCCTATACTATCCCAAACTATTCCATTTCATGAGAAATGTTGTTCTTGACCCACTAAACTAATATCCTAGTACAATAATTATTTAAAAAGATTCTTCTCATCTAAACCCATGATTTTCAACAAGGTCTGAGAAGTGTAGAGATAGTTTGAAACCTCTCACGAGGTGTACAGGTAGTTTGAAAACAAAGCTGTTTTTGTTGTTCAATGAAGACTTGTGTTTAGTGAAGAGGATTATCTTATTTAGATTTTCAAATATCACATGTAGGAGATAATGAGACTGTTTCAAAGACGTCATTTCTATTCTTCTCATTTATAGTTTATCCTTTTTGTGGGTCATCCAAGAATAACTAAATACTTATTGCCATTCATTTGGCAATTAATTATGTATTGCTGGGTGACATCTTTTGTGTAAATCTTTGGGTCAGAGACATTTTTGTCATGATGAGCCTCAGTTTTCAAACTGTTCTTGTTGGAATATTTACCACAATAGTACAAAATAAACTCTCCTAAAGAAGTGGTATCTCCATGTCTGAAGGATTTGGGTTAAATTTTCCAAAGGCCCTGATTTACAGTTATGATACAATATTATCCATAATCTTATCCACCATAATATATCCAACTGCTTACCTCCTTCTTTCTGTTCACCTGCTTCCCTCTCACTTACTGATGAAGATCCACTGTAAGGGCCTTACCTACTGTGGCCTGCAGCTATCTCTACAGCTCTCTTGGGGCTTCAGATCCCAGACACAAATTTTGGTTTATGAGACAGAAGCTGAAATGTTGTAACTAGAGTTATAGCTTATATTCCTAGCACTGGCTATTGCAAGGGCCATGATTTTGTTTGAATTATTTTCATCTCATTGAAGATACAAAAGCTCATAAGTTCACTTCTTAGAAGTGATAACTATCCTCCCTTTCAGAACTTTCATTCTTCAATGTCTTGACATCATTGACTTTGATCCTATAAATAAATTAGGCTTATTTCTGCCTCTTTCCTGTAATGCTACTAGAAAAAGGATAAAATATTTTTTCAAAGGTTCTGTAACCTAGGTATAATTATTTAGTCACTTAGATTGTTCTTATTTTATAGATAACAAGAAAGTCCAAGAGAGGTAAAGTGGGTTACATAAGGTACCGCAGTTAGAATAAGTGAGCTGTAGCTCACTTGATTTTGTTTTTATTATAAATTTCAAAAATATAAGAGATCAAAATAATAGCATAAATTAATGTTTTGCCCTAGCTTCCACATACACACACACCCCCTTTTTCTTGATGTCATTAAATTTTTTAAAAGTTTATTTATTTTTGAAAGAGAGAGAGAGTGTGTGAGCAGGGGAGGGTCAGAGAGAAAGGGAGACAGAATCCAAAAAAGGCTCCGGCCTATGAGCCGTCAGCACGGGGCCTGATGCAGGGCTCAAACTCACAAACCATGAGGTCATGACCTAAGCCAAAGTCGGATGCTTAACCGACTGAGCCACCCACGTGCCCCTTTGATAAGTCATTTTAAAACAGAAATACTGCTGATACTTGAACATCAGGATTAATGGTTAATTCTTTCCTTTTAATTACTGATTTTCAGAGTAAGGATTTGATGTAATGATCACCTCCAGGGATCTATGAGTGGTCTTTCTAATTTGTGATGTAGAAACAATTAATTAACATGGAGCTAACTGAAATGTTGACATATGAGGATTTAAACTTTATGTTCTTCCTGATTTCAACACTGATATTTAAGTAAAGCTTTTGTATATACATACTACTTGATCTGACTGGCTAAAACTTCTGTGGATCTGATTTTATCATGGCCAAAGGTATCATGTTTTGTGTATATAATTGTGTTGTTATCAAACATCTAACTTAGAGATATTAGAATTTATTATTTCAAGAGCTTCTTCTAGTTATCTTCTTGTGTATTATCTATAACAAGCATGCATTACCTAGGAAAACCATTTGGTCACTCGGCACCAGTTCCCACGTCTAAAAAACAAAGGCAGCTCTTTCCTTCAAGGTACTCCTCAGAGTGATGTCATGAAGGTTAATATTACATTCCCCCAAACAGCTCAACAAATAATAAAAAAAATATATATCATGAACGTTAATGAGAACAGGGTTGAATATGTATTTGAGGCAGAACAAAGTGCAATTATAAATTCTCAGCAGCCTAGTTTATTCTGTGATTATTGCTTCCTGAAGGCCTTTGGGACCTTTGAGAAACAAACAAAAATGTAGATGCAATGAGACATAAATAAAAGTATAAAACCAATAGCAACTTATTTATTTTTAAGTGTCATGTTAATTTTACCATTTGTTTGTAGGACAGACATGCCCAAAAGTGGAAGGGTTAATGCTTTCCCTTTATACCATTGAGATTAATCTATGAGGCCCCTTGCTGATTTTTATTTCTTAGAAAACAACAAGAGGTAGATATGAGGATGTTCTAGATGCAGTGTTTGGCCCCTCATCAATTGTTGTGGAGAGAGCAAGAAGGCAGTAGGTCTCTAAAACCTTCTGATATTGTAAAGCCTAAATTCTGATAAGGGAGGAGATTTTAGAAAGAAGGTCTTGAGGAATTTATCACAATTTTCTCCTCCAGTTTTTAAAACATCATGATTTCATTGGCTCTTGATAGCGGGAAGTCATCTTAGTCATCTTCTAGTCAAACATTTCATTGCCCACATGAAGTAACTGAGAGTAAGACACATGATGTGACTTCCCCACGACCACAGACAGTTAGTAATAGAATGAGAACCAGAGCCCAGACTATGGTTATATTTAATCAGAAGTATGCTAGTGTATGCTACATAAGTGTTGCCTTATATGAATTAATAGGCAACATGGTAACAAAAATATCTCAGTGAGCCTTTAGAAGGAAGTTGTGGGTAGGCCCAGCCTATAATTTATGATAGTAAAACAATTTTCTTTTCTTAAGAGATCTTTCATTATCCCAAGGCCATAAAGATATTCTTCTAAATTAACTTCTAGAAGTTTTAATGTTGTTGATGTCATTATTGTGAAGCTTAAGTGTTTCCCCATTGACTAAAAACTTTTTGAGGGCAGAAACATATATTCAGAGGTATATATTCTGTGCATTTAGTGACATCACATCAAACTGGAATTTATCGTCAACAAATTCCACTATATAATCTTGGGGGAAAAAAAGAGAGAGAAATGCAATTAATTTAAATAGTATTTTCAGTCTTCCTATTATTCCAATCAATGAATTGATTGATTACTGTGTAAATATGAGATAGACTACATCAAACTGATATCTTTCAGTCAATCTTAGTTCCCCTGTAATTGTCTGAGGGTGACCATTACAATATGTGGTATATGAATTTACTGTTTAAAGATGTGAATTCTATGCCTAACATGGCTTCTGAAGCAAAACAACTACTTATTCTGTGTTTAGTGTGAGGCTGGTTTTTTTTTCCTGTGTTGAATAATTGAAAAATATATTCTGAAGTGTTTAAAGATTAACATTCAATTAGAATTACAAATGACCAAACCTAGCTTTTCTTGAAGATTTTAAGTTCAAATTCTGACTTTTGTCAGTAAATTCTAGCAGACTTTATCATTTTTAACAAGTCTTTGAGGAATATTTGATTGTGTATGAAAAAGTAGTTAATTGACATTTTGAAAAGGAAATAAAATATATTAAATTTTGATCAGAGGAAGTTTAGTATGTTTGTAGGAGTTAAATTATCTCCTATAAAAATCTTAAGTATTCAACTAATGCTCAAATATAAAAAATAGATTTTAACATGTGCTCAAATTTATATTTTCTTAAATATCTCGATAATATATATAATCTTGGTAGCATGTCAGTTTTACATAACAAGTCTGAATTTACTCAGTTACATATCTTAAATCAGAATAAAAGGGCTGACCTTAGTTAATTAAATAGGTCAAATTCTCTAACACATTAATGACAAAGAATGCCAGTGTATATCAGTTAACACAAGAAATGGTTCTCTAATTTTTGATTATTTTAAATACTTCTATGCCTAAGTATCCCTGGATTTAAGAGATACTAATCTACTTTGAAAGCAATTATCTTTTGAGCTAACATCAATTTCTTATTGGTCACAAGTTTTCACTTGGACAATGGATAGATTCTTATTTGTAACCATCATACTCCATAGCCTTATTTATTGCCTATACAAGGAATTGATAAATTAGAGATTGGTCTTATTGTTGTTATAAGCCACATAACTCATCCAGCCCATATCTCACATTTCTAGTATTCTTTATATTCATGTTACCCATTACCCAATTTTTGTCTCTGCAACCTCTACCATACAGTTTTTTTTTTCTTTTTTTTTTTTTTCAACGTTTATTTATTTTTGGGACAGAGAGAGACAGAGCATAAATGGGGGAGGGGCAGAGAGAGAGGGAAACACAGAATCGGAAACAGGCTCCAGGCTCTGAGCCATCAGCCCAGAGCCCGACGCGGGGCTCGAACTCACGGACCGCGAGATCATGACCTGGCTGAAGTCGGACGCTTAACCGACTGCGCCACCCAGGCGCCCCTCTACCATACAGTTTTAATTTTAGATTAAATTTTGTTTTCCTTTCCTCGTAAAATATTTGAATGATTTATTCAGCTTTAAATATTTCTGATTTTTACAGAATCTTGCATTTTCTGTCATTATTTTAGTCTAGTAGGACCATAAAATTCTTCTGAATATAAAATGATGTCAAGGCAGTGGGATTTCTATATTACAAGAGTCTAAAAGGATGTAACAACCCAAATACAATGCATAAACTTTTGCATTTAGTTATATTATCTGTTTCTTTTCTTTTCTTTTCTTTTCTTTTCTTTTTTTGATCCTGCATTGGGGGAAAAGCAGGTATAAAATACATTTTCAGTGAATTGGGAAAATCTGAATATGGAATTGATATTAAATGCTATTATAATTAATTATAATTGTATTATTTAGTAATGGTGTTGTGGTTATGTGGAAAAAGTCCTTTTTATCCTTATGAAATGTGTGTTGTAATATTAAGAACCAAAATGTCTAAAACTTAATACCAAATGGTATAAAAATCACAATCACCACAACAGTAGATGGATGGATAGATAAAATAAACCAAACATATGAGGAAAATAATATGTGATTGGAATCGAGATTTGATTGGAATCTCAAGGCTGTGTTAGATTCTGTGGTGTCATTGGCTTCTGAGATTGTAGCCTTGATTAACACAGATATCATCTTGAAAGATAGTAATCTATTCAATTGTGAAAAGAAAAACTAGCCATGAAGAACTTATGGATAATATGTATCTCTGTACAGGGTTTTGTACATACAATTAGTTTGTACCTTAGATACATTGAAGTGAATTTTTTGTTATTTCTCTCTAAGTGAACTTAAATCACATAGGAGACCACTATTACCAATGGCAGGAAACATCAAATCTTGCCATGTCAAGACAACTCTAGTTTAAAATTTAGTCACTGCTGGTTTAAAATTTAGTTACTTTGGGGTTAACTATTTAGTCATAGTCAAAATTCTCCTTATCCACTTCTGGCCTCCTCATGTTTTACATGTGTGGAAAGGGGGCTCTAGAGACAGTGTAGTTCAGGTTTAAGAGTATGGCCTCTAGAGCTAGATTACCTGGGTTCAGATGTTATCTCTATCACTTCCTACGTGAGGGACCAAAATCAAGCTACTTAACTTAACCTCTATGTGTTTCAATGTCCTCATCTTTAAAATAGGCACAATCTCATAGGTTGCGGGGAAAACTAAAAGGTAATATTGATAAATAATATTTAATAACTATTAAATTTAAAACTATTAATTACTTTCAATAACTATATAAATAATAATAATTTGTGTAAATAAAATAAATAGTAGTACTTATTATATGCGTTAACTACTTAAAAAAATTCTTAACGTTCCCACAATGGTGAAGCTATTTAGTACATTTATCATCTTGTGGTCCTAACTGGTAAGTCCATGGGGAATTCTCATCTGTTTCATTTTTAGGTATCACCAGTGCTCTTCCTGTATCTACTATAACTTCTGATCTCTTTTTCTCAAAATGGTGAAAGCACAGTGGTTTATCTTCTCTCTTACCAGTGACTTGCATCCCTTCCCTTACACACATAATCTCTTAGTCTACTGGAATTCAGAGCTTCTAGCACATTCCCCAGGTGTCTTCTGGCTTTAGGTCATCCATCTTGTTGCTATCCACCACCTACTGGCTTCCCAGCAAGATATATAACACATCTCCATTTTCAATTTTCTTATCTGTCTCTCGTCAGAGGTTATAGAAGTTTTTTTAAAGATATCTTCATGCTGGTGACAAGACTGTATGGGAAGCTATCTTGAGCCTTCCTTTGTCTAGATCTGTCCCATCACCATTGCCACTCAATTCTGACTTCCTCATGCTGTCATGGGCACTCTGACAGACATTTCACACCAGGTTTTAGATGAAAAGCCAGACATGCCTCCCTTTTGCTTCTGGATCCCATGAATCTGCCTGGGTATCTTTATCTAAAGAGGGGAGCAGAAAGAAAACCCCACATGAGACTCTAAACACTCTTTTGCTTTCCCCACTCCTCTCCTTCATGTGGGGAAGAACATTTCATTGATGACATATCTTATCTCACATCTTCTCAGTATGTAGTACAAACTCTGTTCAGTTCTCCATGCCTGGCTCTTAAAGTTAAAGCCCAGATGTTGGAGAGCCAAAATCTCCTCTGTCTCTAGCAGCCAAGATCCATGGATTTTAATGGATATTTTCTCTACTTTGAGTTTAAAATAGGGCATTTGTCAGTCAGAATTGGGCAATATTTTCCTTTTCACAGAGATTCTATTTTCATCTTCCTCAAAGGGTAGGACAACAGAAATGATCAGAAGGAAACTCACAGAAAATATTCTATTATTCATGAATCCCACATAAAGAAGGGCAGTTTAAGGAATTTCAGGGATATTTTTGACTATATGAGGTGGCCGTGGTTCCCAACTGCTGAATAAGATGCTGTCCTCTGATTGTGTTAACAACGTTTTCCTGTCGGTATATATTGTGTTTATATAAGACCCTCTGTGATAACCAACAGAGGTTTGCTCTTGCAACTTAAAACAAGATTGCTATACTGCACATACTGCTATGTGTTTCATCTCTCATGACATCTAAGATTTGGTTGCAATGAATCTGGCCTAATCCACTGATATCTTGGTTCCTTCTCCATCCTGCTCTCATGCCAATAAGTACCTCTTCCAAATTGTTTTCATCTCAATATATGGAGCTACCATTTACCTGACTGACCAACACACACACTTGAGAGTCATCCCTATTTCTCTCACTTATTCTGCACCTAGCATTTAACATCAAGTCCTATTACTTCCTGCTCAAAATAATATTTTAAATTTGTTTACTTTACTCTAGTCCTGGTATTATAATCCTTGCCCTCATCTCAAAGGCCTTCAATGGCTTTCCATTCCATTTAGGAAAAATCATGTACCATGGTCTCCTTGGCTTACCTTCAGACTTACTTCCTGGCCCTTTTCTCCTTGCTTGGTACCATGGACTTTCCTTCAAATTTCACAAATGTTAACTGTTTACATTTTGAGACTTGTGGTTGTGCAATGAGCTCTGTGAGGAGCTCTTTTCAGACTTCATCTGCCTAAGTCAAATCAATCCTTCAACTCTTTTTTATTTATGTTTATTTATTTTTGAGAGAGAGAGAGAGAGAAAGAGAAAGAGCAGGGGAGGGGCAGAGAGACAAAGAATCCGAGGCAGGCTCCAGGCTCCAAGCTGTCAGCACAGAGCCCGACATGGGCTCAAACCCACGAACCGTGAGATCATGACTTGAGCTGAAGTCAGACACCCAACTGACTGAGCCACCCAGGCACCCCTCAGTCTTTCAACTCTTATCAACTGTGGCACATTGCAGGAAGTCTTGGCACCTCCCATCTCACTTAGGTTCTAGCAGGCACCCTTTCCTTTTCTTTCATAATACTTATGAAATATATTTTGTAAGTATATTTTTATGTTTGCAATTATTACTTTAATGACTATCTCCCTCTCTAGTCCATAAACTCTGTGAGAGTAAGGACCATGTTTGTTTTGCTCACCACTGGATCCCAAAGGCCCTGAGTCTGAAACTTAGAAACTGCTCAATAAAAATTTGTCAAATGAATAAAAAAAAATAAATGAATTAATTAATGGAGCAGTTTCAAATAGTGGGATACTAATAAAAGTGCCCTTTTATTCTTGAGCACCAAGAATGCTCAAGAATAAAAGTGAATGGAAGCAAGTTACCTTTCCACTATCATTATTGGTACCCATGCAAATACTTTTGATTTTTTGGAAAATGTGTTGATATTCAGCCAGAATATGTCAGCATGGTGTCTCTTCTGATTGGCTGATTCTTGTGTCGTGCCTTTTCATCAATATTTTGTATATTATCTCTATTAAGAAAGAAACATTTGGAAATAATCATAATAATTGTCAATTATTTAATTACAGGGAAATGAGCATTTAAAATAAATAATCATTTTATTATTAATTTGTTATCATACTTCATGAAACGTGAGTGGAAGTTGATATACTAACATATCTTCAAAGCTGCCTCAGGAGTATAAAATGTGCACACATCTTGAAAATTAAACTGGTGAATTATTTAAAAAAGGCTTTTAGAATGACTTAGTTCAATCTGCTAGTACCCCCAAAACTAAGGTGTTAGAATAAATGTTTAAGCTAAACATTGTAGATCATTTAAATTCTATAGATTACTCAAGAAAACCCTCCACAGGAAGACAGATGAGAAAGGCAGGCAAAGGGAAATAAATGAACATTCACTTTGTGTCAGAGAAAATCAGAGCTGGTTTTTCTTTTAGGAACAGCCTCTAGCATTTATATTTTTTCATGGTATACATCAGCATCTTTAGTCATAAAATTTCTGAGTGTCTTCTTGATGGCTAAACATGTTTCCGTCTTTGTTTGAGGAATTATTCTGAAAGTACACGTGAGTTGTATTCTTTGTTTAGCAAGACAAGGACACTCTATGTTAAAGAATGTATATGTAGATGATAATGGATATTTCTGATGAAAGTTTTATATTTTAATTTTCCTTTTAATACATACATTGCCTTTAATGTCCAAGTGGAACATGGAAATAAAGAGTACCAAGTTTCAGTCAAGACACCCCAACAGAAAACACGTTTCTTCATTAAATAGTCATGGCTTCCAGCACTTTAAAACTGAGGATTGTGGGGGCACATGGGTAGCTCAGTTGGTTAAGCATAAGCTCTTGAGTTTTGCTCAGGTCATGATCTCATGGTTCATGGGTTTGAGCCCCAGGTCAGGGTCTGCACTGACAGGACAGAGCCTGCTTGGGATTCTCTCTCTGCCTGTCTCTCTGCCCCTCCCCACTCGTGCACATGCTCTCTGTCTTTCAAAACAAATAAATAAACTTAAAAAAATAATAAAACTGATGATTGTGGAGAGTGGACCAATATGTCCTTTTTCTAGAAGCAAGACTGTGTAACACTTTGAGACTTCACTCAGCAGGACAGTTGCCTCCCTGTAAAAATTCAGTGCCTTATTGCCCCACCTCTCACCTGGGTCTTGTGGGTTTCTTGGAAGGACTTTATTCCTTTAACTTAAACTTTGATCTCTGTTAAAATACACATATTTCTTTTCCTTCCCTTTCCTGGGAACTCTAAGCTATTTCCAGTCATTTAAAGTATAATGAACACTTTCTGATCTTTTCTGAGGGGCAGGCTTGGGGGGTGTGACACAGAAGCACCAGGAATGAGGTTATGCCCCCAGTAGAAGTCAGCAAGCCTCTGCAGAGTCGGTGGCCAATAAATTTGGAGGAGGGGTGACAACGAGAGAATTAGGGAAATCATTGATGCGAAAGGCCCATTTTGTATTTTTGTAAATCTGTATGACAAAATGATCAGCTTTAGTTTAGTGAAAAAAATGCATAAATCTTAGCATGATGATTAAACATTTGAAGAGATGTTTGGTTTGAATTTTTTATTTTTCTTCCCAACTAGAACAGTATCTTACAGATGGTCTATATGAAGGCAGTAAAATTAAGGAAGTATGAAACTGATAAATCATTGAACCCATTTGTTTCTGCAAAAGTTACTTCTTGAGAGTAGATAAAAGCACTTTGAACATGTTCACTTTTTCTCAGGTCACAGGGGTGCTATTTAATAAATTACTTTTCTCAGGCACTAAGGGCCACCTTTATTCATTTGAAAAGGTTAATGCAGCTGTTCAAAATGTCCAAGTTTTTCCCAGAGAATAATTTATGCACTGAAAGTCTGTTTTATTTGGGAAATGCCTAAATAGTGTAAAAAAAAAAAGTGAAGTACAAATTAAAAACAAGTGGATCTCGCAGTTCATAACTAAAGTAGTTTTTTTAAAAAATTTATATGTATTGATTATATATCCCTGACCACCCCATTTAAAATTTCAATACTCCCATCCTGCCACCCCAGAACTTCCTATCATTCTTTTTGCTTTATTTTTCTCCAAAGTGCTTATCACAAATATACTCTGTATTTTACCTATAGATTTAGTTTTCTTCTGATTTCCCTTACTAGAATGTAAGTTCTAGGCAGACAAAAATTTTCAGCCCTTCCTCTTTCCCCTGGATAGTTCCAGGTATGTGTAAACATTCAATAATGTTTAATACATGGATGTAGGAATAAATCTATTTTGATCACATTTAGTAAGTAATTGCCATTTTCCCATTTGGGAAGTGTAGGATTACTTTCTAGAAGGAAATGCCACGTGATAGTTGAGGGTGGTTTCTGGAGTTATTGCGCATTGAATCTTGATTTTAACACATTGAATCTTGAGTTTAACCTTGGGCAAATTACTTCACATTTCTCATCCCCATAATAAGATGAATAAATCACCTATCTTATAGTTAGATAATTGTATAAAGTACTTTAAAAAACCCAATCTGGAACACTGTATATCTTTAAAACTCACTAGTACTATCATTAAGACAATTTGTGAAAAGAATATTCTTTATGCACTCATTGCCTGTGTGAAATAGTCATGACAATTATGTAGATGTTAAAAATATTTTGCCTCAATCATAAGATTCGGTTCGAAGCATATGTTAAGCATACATTATTAATGTAATTTACTTTCTGAAAATTATCAGGATATTAGTTTTATTTATTTGACAAACTCCAATTAAGGCAAACAGAATAGTGTAATAATTCCAAAGGTCAAGTTTGTTTTGAATTCTACTCTGTCATTTACTAGATCTGTGACCCTGAGCAAGTTAATAAAAAACTTTAGGCTTTAGTTCCCACATGTGTAACATGGGTAAAAAATAAATCTATGTTAATAGTTGAATATTAAGCAAAAAACAGTGCCTGGGACGTAGCAGATCTCAATAAAAGGAAGGTAAAAAAAAAAGAATCAGGTGTATAAAATTAGAGAACAGTGTTTATGACAGAACTATATCAATTTATACAAAATTGAGTGAAAATTGACAATGAAACTACATTTTTCTGACTCATGCTCAATCTTATGCAAATAAATCAGAATTTGTATTTTAGAAGTGGTCATTTTAAAAAGAAAATTTAACATGAGAAATATTGACATATTTAACAGAAAATCACTTAGCCCATGATTTCCTTTGTATTGCTAAGTATGAAATACAGAGCCTGTTACACTAATTTAAGAGATGCAAGTGTCTCTTTTTAAAATTAATACATCTGAATTCCTTAAAATTCAATGTTGTGTGTATGGTTGTCCTCTCTCTCCTCTATCCCCATCAATTTAAATTCATAAAGATATAAAGCTAAGAAGCATGTGCATGAAGCTTGTGCTCACTAATCATCAAGGTTTTTATTATCTACGAAGTTGCTATTAATGTTTTGTAATATTGGCTGTGTTAGGCAGTCTTTCACACCACAGTTAGCACCAGTCACTGGGGTGTTGGTTGCTGCACCTAGTTATGATGGAAAAGATGGGAAATGCCTTTGCTCAAGCTCCAGTTTGCTGGAGCCACAATGGGACAGCAGCCACTGCACGTCACACAAGAGTGGATGATAGAAATTAGGTTCTACCTTGTGACATGAAACTCAACTGAACTTTTTTAGCCAGACCAGGACTGGATACACATGTCTAGAATTATACTCGCCTAGGAGCTAGGGAGACTGAGCAAACAGGACCTTATGCTTTAATGAATGTAAAGAGTCTCAAAATAGTCCAAATCCCAGGCAATCCCATTTCAGGAAAGAACTTTAGGAGCTACGGCAAGATAGCATTTTCAAGCTTGCCTCTGTGCATTGATGTTTAGGGTTTCTGTGTGCAGGGAAAATGATGAGATAGGTTTGAAGGTGGGAAGTGTACAAGTTAATAGTTCATCATTTTGTTTTAACTTGCAGGTGGAATATAAATGCAGTCTTGAAAATGCCATAATCTCTGCCACTGTTATAGGGATCAAAATGTGGATACTGCCTACACAAGAGATGTGGGTGTCCTTTAAAAATCTCCTGCTTAATGTACCTTAATATTGACACACTGATCAGTACAAATGATATTATAATGTGATTCAACTAATCAGAGTTGTTACTAGCCCATGGGACAGCTTTGTGTTGAGCCATCTAGTTCCAGAGCATGTGTCTTAGCCAAGGGAGCACAAGCCCTGTCACTATCCCTCTTATTGGGTGTACTTGTGCAGGGGACAACTTGCACATCAATACATGGTGACCCTGAAGCTGATATTTCAGTGTCTTCTGTATGTCCAGACTGTGCTATGTTTTTTATGCACTTACAGTTTATAGTCTTGTGATCATCATCTTGATTTTCAAACGAAAAATCTAGAGAATGACTGGGGGAGGATTGAATCCATATCTGCTGATATCAAAATCAGTGTATATTTTGTTGAAATAAGATGCTGTCTACCTCTGTCTTCTTTTCATCAAAAAGTATTTATCAAGGGTTTTAATCTTCACGACAGTTCTGTGAGTCCTGTTCAAAGTGTAAGGGAGGGAAGCATGCCACTTTTGAACAGCCTCAAATCTGATCTAACTTTATAAAGCTAAGACTTTGCCACCACTGTTAGTAGGTTGCTTCAAATAGCATGAGTTTCTCACCCATTTTTGGTAAACCTAGATGTGTCCAGTTTAGTTTATAATGATAATTCTTACAGTTTTCACAATCAGGGCCTTTTCTCCATTTTTTGAAAAGAAATGATTTTTCTCCCTCTTAATGCCCACACTATAAAATACATCTTTTAAGCAGGTTGCATTCACTACATAAGAATTTGCTTATCCATTTTCAGATGAAAATATCTATTAAAGATCTATCACTTCATAAATTTAAAGAAAAGAAACTGATGATAAACATCAGCCAAAATAACACCTTTTTTTAA
Source organism: Lynx canadensis (assembly GCF_007474595.2). NCBI lineage: Eukaryota > Metazoa > Chordata > Mammalia > Carnivora > Felidae > Lynx > Lynx canadensis. Next base: position 109,089,533 of record NC_044311.2, on the reverse strand, counting down.
AAAATAACAGATGATATTTAGGTAGTGTGTATAGCAAATGTTAGCAGAAATACCCGTTGAATTCTGGGTTCCCCAATTGTTTTCCATGGCACTTAACCTCCCTGAGACTTATTCATCTTTCTCTGTACATGGAGTAATAATTCCAATCTCATCCAATATGAATGGGGGACAATAGGCAAGTGACCTGGCACACAGTGCCTTCTTTGTGCATAGTGTCCTCTCAGTAAGTGTTTTTTTTTTCCTCCTGTGGAAGAATATAAAAGCTACACAGCGTTTCAGAATAAAAATAACTCATCAGTGAAAATTCCCCACTCTGTGAATCACTATGCATGGAAGGTATTTCTGGCTTGGAAGACAATGATGTGAGTCTAGAGTCTCCAATGCCTCATGGGAATCAATGGGACCCAGCATGAGAAGGGTATGGCAGAGCATCTACTAGGTGTGTGTGTGGTGGGATGTACTGCTCAGAAACAAGCTGCTCTCTTTCCTACCAGTATTCCAAAATCTCCAAGAGATCAAGACTTTCTTGTTTATTTGAGGTGTCTTGAGGAGCTAGATGATGACATGGTGCAAATATGGCCAGGAGAGCCTGGATTAGATATTTGTGTGAACTTTTTGTTTACTGAATGTCCTAGAGAATCAGAAACAACTAGACATGTGGCTGTTCTCCCAAAAGTCATGAGGTTGGTGCCAGAGTAGCATGTTATAATGCTGAAGGAAAGAAGTTCCTGTTGAATTAATATTTTTCAGTCTATTTTTAAGAGTAAACTCATGCCTTCCTTTCCCACATCCTTACCAAAGTGACTTTGTTCACCATAAACTTGTTATACTAAAATGATGGCTCAAAAGCAAGATGTATTTCCTTCCTTTTGCTAAACACTTGATTAATCATGTAAGGGAAGATCTTTAAGGGCAGCTAAAATACCATAACCCCTTCCCCAAACCCCAAGCTTTTAAAATGCACTAAATTATTTGAGTAAACCATTTACAATTTTATTTTCTTTTTGCTTTTCACACACAGACCAAAACCACCAACCCAAAAGATTTTTTTTTCAGTGCACAAACTATGCTCTGAGAATAAGTTGGGTGCTTCTGGAAGATGGTTTCACTTTATCTGACCAAAAAAGGGTATCCAGGGGATAAAATATTAAACACCAGACTGACTGGAATTTAATTTTCAAAGTCAATTTATATTTATTTGTTCAACACACAATGACAACTTAAAAAATCACTTTCTATTACTTTCTCCTAGGAATTCAAGGTGTTCATTTATATGTATTAGTCCTATTTATTCACCAATGAAGAGTCATTGGATTCATGATGTCAGTCTACACATAGTATTTTTCTGTTCTTCCTTTTGCTTTAGTCCTGTGTTTCCTGAAAAAAAAAAAAAAAAGATACACAAACCACTGATTTTGAGAAGTAGCAATAGTCTGGAATTCCTTTGTTGAGGGGAAATTTTTCCTGACATTATTTAGTCATTAAGAATATTGAGAATCCTCTGAGAATCAAGTACTGAGTGTTGAATCCCTTTTACTTCATGAATATTGGTGTTTTAAAGTATAGAGTTGTCTCTACATTGATTGGTTGTCTAAGTACACTGTTCTAATCTGTGAAATATTTGGTTTGACTTCTTCCTATTTATAATACATTTTCTTTTTCAAACTTTATGACTATCATATATCTTTGTTCTTTCACTACAAAACCCTGGATTTGTCACCCTTAGCAAACTGACGCCAAAGAGTGGAAATAATTTTCAAATATTGTAACCAAAATTTCTGCATTGTTGCTGATAATTATTTCTCAGAATCCTTAGTCCCTAAATGAGCTTTGCCTGTACGTATATAGACTGCCAGCCTATCCAACAGTGAGCTCATATCAGCCTCAATCTTTTCAGTAAGTAAGAGTGAAGGCTGATGATGTCCACATGATAAATAACTCTTTTCCAGGTTTTGCAATGGAACGAATATGGTTGCCGTTGCTTCTAACAAGTAGAGTGCTTCTGGGGTCTGCTCAGTTTAATGGCTACAACTGTGACGCCAACCTCCACAGTAGATTTCCTGGTAAGTCTGAACCTAATCTTTTCTCTAATTATATCTTGAAAGAGTGATTATATTTGAATAGTAAGGTCCTTAAATACATATGGAAAATGGAGGGGGGTGGATATCCATCTACATTAAGTGGATATTAACAAATGGCAAATGACAAAAGACATTTTTCTGGAGTTGTAATTTATATCCACATTAACATACAAAGTGTTCATCATAGTTAATATTATTATAATGGCTGCTCACAAATGTGAAAAATATTGGTTATTGGGTGATAGAATCGGGAGAGGCTAATTTCATCAAAATTTGCCTAATTGATGCCTTTTTCTTCCTTGTAAGTTAATTAAGACTTTCAAAACTGCCCTATATGCTAATAGATTTACTTAGGAATAATACTTAAGAAAATGTGAAATATAGTACATTACTCAAAAATATTATTTCAGTGCAATGATGGTCATTACCAAAATACGCAGGCCAACTTCAGTATGCATAACATAGCAACCATCAATATTGTGACAGATATGAGATTTTTGACTATATTGATGGACATGTCCCACAGGTTTCTAAAATCTACACTCAGTGAGAAGATTACTTACTGAATTATCAGTGTTTCATTTAAGTATTCATCATTTTTATATCAGCTAAAGTTAGAGAATCACAGTTAAACACTTACAAAATAAAGACTAGAGAGTCTGAAATCACTTTTCCAAGTTTGCCATGCAAATTGAAATGCTTTCTGTCATGTTTTATATTTCTCAAACCTGCCAGTACTCCTGTGTTCAGAGCATGCCTGAGCAACACCATACTTGGATAGAGCAATCAGTAGGTAGTTATGTAGTTGACATGGGATTTCTAATTTTTATGAAGAGAGGTAATCTGGATTGCTCTCGAATAAGAGCCAGAGTGTGCAGGAATGTCTTCAGGAGCCCAGACTTAGGATGCAAGTGCTTGGCAGGTTAAGAACGACCTGGAGTTCAGGGTGGGGAATATCTGAAGGCAAGTCTAGCAAGGTATTCTAAGGCAGGGTTGTTAGTGATTTTGAGTACCATACAGGAGGGTTTTTTAAAAAATGTTTTTTTTGTAATGGAAAATTCAAACATATACAAAAGTAAAGATTAGTAAAACAAGTAATTGTACTGATCATCCAATTTCATCAATTATCAACACATAAATTTTGCTTCATCTCTCTCTCCTTCTTACCATTCCCATCCCTGGAATATTTTAAAGTGAATTCATTATTCATGTTTCAGAATGTATATGTGATGGAAAGGAACTCAAACAAAATCTTCACCCTTTTGTATATGTCTAATAAACTTAACGATAATCCCTTAACATATCATCTAATACTCAGCTAAGTTGCCTTTAAAACATCCACACAGTGTATTTGTTGACATGTGTCTTTAGTCTATTTTAATTGATAACAGTTTCTCTCTGTCACTTGCTTTTCTAAAATGCTGCTTATCTCTTCAAGTATTGTGGAATTCTGACTTTGGATCTGGTTGATGCAGCTTCAATGTGTTTGTTATTTAACATTCTCCCCTTTTTCCGTATAGCCTATAAACTAATTACAGCTAGAGATGAGTAAATTCAGGTTCAGTTGTTTGGACAAGAAGACTTTGTGCGTTATTTGTGGACAGTATTTTGTCTTTATTTTCTTGGTGATGAAGACACATTAAGTCCTTTTAAACACATTTTTTTAAGGATCTTACATGGTCATGTTTTGTTTTAGAAAGCCAACCTTGGGAGAAGCAAAAGATAGAATCAAGTTGGAAGAAACTAGAGGCAGAGAGAAATGTCACGAAGGCAGTGTCAGTGGGAACAGCAGCAGGAGACAGCTCTTAAGAGATATTTTTGTGTGGGACTCAACAGAGTTTGAGAACTGGTTCAATTGGGGAGGTGAAAGAGAAGATGATGATGATGTCTTAGATGATGTTATGAACTTGGATAACTGCATGTTGATACCAAAAGTTTAGGGCATTTGCATGTTTTAGAAAGGAAGTTTAGTCTGGGAAATAATGAGTTTGAGGAGCTTCTAGAATTTATAATGACAGCTTCTATCCAATAGTAGAAAATATGGACCTGGGTCTGAGGACAGAGGTTGCTCCCAAAGATAACTGTGTGGTATCTGAGTCCCTGTGCAGTGAGTGAGTAATGAGCGGGAAACAAGAAACTGAAAGGTAGGAAAATAGACTACTCTTTAGGTAACATTGGTGGTGAAGGAAAGAGAGGAGTGATCTGAGCCAGCAGTTTAGGATTTAGGGATTAGAGGACTAGAAGCAATTTAGTATACACAAGTAAAGGGAAAGTATTCAGAGATCAGGATTACCAATAAGAAAATAATTGATGTAATGAGGAAAGAAAATATGGAAAAGAGCAAAGATAGAGGTGGAGGAGTTGACAGTGGGAAACTGGTAATTGTTTCTTTGATTTAGGAGAGAAGGAAAAATAAAAGACATGGGCAGGGAAGTTGAAGAATACTAATTGTGATGTGGAAGGCAGAGGCCTTCAGGAGAGTGAGGGCCCAGAGAGTGAGGTCAGGACCTGGGGAAAGTGGTCAAGCCTTACCCTGTTATGCATGAAAAGAAGGCCAAAAGGTAAAAAGATTTCCAGGCAGAGAGGATCCAGCTGATATTGTACTTAGATACTTGTAAACAAAAGATGTAAATGAGCCAGGAAGTGAGTAGGACAGCATAGGGAAATACAGTACATTTAAAAATGATGTTAAAACATTCAATTACAGTGGTGCCCACTGACCGCCTGCATCGAAATTACCTGGGATGGTTATCAAAAGTGTTTTAGCCCAGGGGCGCCTGGGTGGCGCAGTCGGTTAAGCGTCCGACTTCAGCCAGGTCACGATCTCGCGGTCCGTGAGTTCGAGCCCCGCGTCAGGCTCTGGGCTGATGGCTCAGAGCCTGGAGCCTGTTTCCGATTCTGTGTCTCCCTCTCTCTCTGCCCCTCCCCCGTTCATGCTCTGTCTCTCTCTGTCCCAAAAATAAATAAAAAAACGCTGAAAAAAAAATTAATAAAAAAAAGTGTTTTAGCCCAGAAGTGTTTACTCCACTGTTTTACACCAAATATAGTGTCCAAATCTCTGATTGTGGTGCTGGGAATCTATCTGTATTTTAAACCCTGCAGATGAGTCTAATATGCATTCATGGTTAAAAACAACTGACATAGGGGCGCCTGGGTGGCGCAGTCGGTTAAGCGTCCGACTTCAGCCAGGTCACGATCTCGCGGTCCGTGAGTTCGAGCCCCGCGTCAGGCTCTGGGCTGATGGCTCGGAGCCTGGAGCCTGTTTCTGATTCTGTGTCTCCCTCTCTCTCTGCCCCTCCCCCGTTCATGCTCTGTCTCTCTCTGTCCCAAAAATAAATAAACATTGAAAAAAAAAAAAACTGACATAGTATATACTATTAGTTTCTTTAGTCCATTATTCTAATTAAAAGCACAGGTCTGTGTTAGGAAATAAAATTAAAAATAAAATCTTCCCCCAATCCAGAAATGCTCTCCGCAAGACAGTAGAGATGAAAACACTTATCATTGAGCAAGCATTAACCAGAATGTGATGCTCATTGTAAGCAATCCATCAAGAGATTGCACAGAGAGAAATCTTGGTCTTTTATATAGCCAAGCAGATGCAACCCATTACATATATTTTCAAGATAAACCATAACTAGTCCTCAAATAAGAGGACTTGACAGCACCATTTGTCACATATAGTTCATTCTAAATATACCTGGTGATTGGGATGACCATCTGTGTTAGCATATTGGCTTTATCTAGAGGAAAAGTAAACTTGTATCTTCCCAAAAGGAAGTACTTTTGTAATTTTGAGCCATGCTTCCTCTTGGGTTAGGATCTTGCACTCCCATAGAAACTGTGAGGTAGGAGTGTTATTTTCCTGGATGTTTATATTTTCAAAAGATGGTTCCCAGATCCTTGAAAAAGATTCTCAGGTCATAAAGCTGACAGAGGCCTTTCTAGTCTTCCTAGGATTCAAGGAAAGGTGAAAGTATTTAGAATTATAAGTTGTCTGATGTAAATGGTTTAAGAAAAGGGAGGGAGAAGTTCCTTCCTTTATTTTAAACAGGGAGAATTAAACCTCTTATTTTTAATTTGTATATGACCTTATACATGTTAGCACTTTTAGTACTGTTCCACTTAGACAGCAAATACCCAGACTTACCAAATGCACACGCACATGCATGCATACACACACACACACACACACACACACACGCGCGCGCGTGTGTGCAATTTATTTATTGCAATATAAAATCTGTATTTAAAAAATCTAAGATCCAGATAACTCCAAAGTCGAGGAGAGGCTTTAAGTTTATATGGATATTATTTTCAAGTGAGCCCACTTTTGCAGGTTGTTTGCAGAAGAAGACCAGAATGAGCAAATAAAGTATAAAGGTTAATTGCTCACTCCCCTCTTGACTTGTGGCTTCTCTTCCACATCAGGATCACCCTTGATATCATCAGGAGCTCCACAAGCTGCTCAGATACTAAGCAATGGGATAGAATGAGAATGAGTCTGGCAAAGGAGAGGGGCTATCTAAATGCAAAGTAATGCTAATAATGATGAAAGTAATCATCTCACCCTATCTGACCTTTGCTGTTTTATGACATTAGAACTATTTTCTTTCATTTCCATGGCATTTATCCTTGGGCCAAGGGAACTGCCATGGTCTAATTCATTTTAAATTTAAAGGGATACCATTTTATTTTAAAGGTAGTTAACTCTTGGCTATCTAAGCCAATAGCAGGGAACAGACCTGTACTCCACTGGCATTATGGTAGTGCTCTTCCCAGAATAAAATTCAAACCACAGTTTACTTTTAGAGTACCACAGAATTATTTGGCCTAAATTAAATATATGGATAAATGCATTTGGCCTCTATGACTGACACACACCTTCTGGAACTATCTCCTTTTTTTGGAAGATGGTAGCATATAAGGGTTAGCCTTAGCTTCTAAGAAGTCTTTAATGACCATCAAGGAAAGATTAGGTTTGTGGCACCAGAAATTTGGTGGCCTGACACCATAAGAATGGTGAACTAACCACTCATGGGAAACTGAATATAAGTCAGTGCTACATAACTTGCCATTTTGTATTCTATTTAAACTATTCATATTCTATTTAAACACTAATAAGGAAGAAACAATGGGTTCAATGTATTGAGTGATATACACATTACTAATTCTTTCTTGTATTCCTTAGATAAACCTTTAAAATCTTTTAAAATCATTTTACAATGGGGAAATGGAGGATTAGCGTTTGTTTAATGATGCAAAGCTAGAAATTGACAGAGATGTAAAACTAAGACTCTTGCCATCAAACCATGATGCCTTAAAGTGAATTCTGAATACTAAGTTTAACAGAATCACAATGGGAATTACCACAGTAACGAATCTGAAAAATCATATAGTAGGAGAATTTGTTTAGCCTTTTTAGTACCTACTTGACTAAGGAAATCTTTTTTTTCCCTAATACCTATTAATATTTCAATAAACACCAATGTTCCAAAGGAAATAAAATTAAGCATCACAAATTTCACAGAATTTAGGGGTGGGTCAAACAAAATGAACTCTCTATTCTTGTGTTAGGCTTTGCTTAATTAACCATTGCATTTCTCTGTGCCCAAAGATGAAGTCAGAGTGGATAATGGACTAATTATTCAAGGGAACATGTTTTGGCCTTTCTATGATAAGAAAGACGAATTCTCCTGCCTTTCTACATAGTAGTAGTGTTTTGGTCTCCAAGTTGTCCAGACAATGCCTGCCTTCTGCTTTGCACCTGTGATTGCAGTTACTAGACCAGATGAGGCAGAAGAAGTGATCCAGGCAGGGACCGCTGATCACTTCCTGATTAATCTAAATGATAAAATGCAGTGGCAAGCAAGTTCAGTAACTGAATAATTCAGAGTCCATCCCCTTTTTTATTTCAATAAAGAGGTTTTTTATTCCATGAGTTTTCGCTTCCTCTGCTTGTATAAGTAAAACCCATATGCTTTCTCCTGCCTGAAAAAGATGACCAATCTCTTCTGGTTCCAGAGAATGTAGAGGAGCTAGTGCAAATATAAGCCTGCAAAATTTGCCTCAAACTGCATATGAATTTCCTGAGGCACTAGACATGACAGCTTGTATTTGCTAATGAGAAACAGATGTGAAAAACCAAGGTGGCAAGAAACCCATTCGGTGTAGAGAGGAAACTTGAGTTCCTAATCCACCTTAAATTCTTCATCAGCTGCTGGTATTTTGTGTAGATGAAAATCAATACCCCTTTAGGAGTTCTTGCTCTTTTAGCTCCAAAACCTCAATATCGTATAAACTCTTGTTAAGGGTAAAAGTATCTTTAAAAAATGAGTTAAAACAATGAACATAGCATCTGTTCTCTGAGCAGTTTTAAGTTTATATAGTGCCAAATATTACTCCTCTCATTTTAGAGAGATAGAAGTGGAAATGATATGTAAGTTACTCTTATAATCTGCAAGGATGGTATAAATTAGTTTTGGAATGTCTATTGGAGTTCAGGAAGTAGATTATTTGCAGGTTAGATTTTCTATGGCACTACAAAGCAGTGTACTCTTCAGTATACAGAACAGACTCCTATTACATTGAATAGGTTTTGGTTCATACTGTCAGTTTCAACGCAATGCTACTTTTAAGTGCATATAAACCAGTCCATGAATAGAGATACAATTCTATTCACAGGAGTACCTGCATCTGACCTGCACAGAGCCTCCACCTGCTCACAACAGACCCCCTCCCCCACCCCGTGTGTCCTTCAGTTGTTCTGGCGAGTGCCCACAGCATGGTTGACATTTGAGGTGCTCCTCAAGTTATTAAACTGCTATGGTTTACGGAATGGGGTAGAAGTGGGGGCAGAATACTGATCCTATTCCCAACTTTGTTTCACACACAGCCACCTGAGCACTAAAATAAATTTGTTTGGACTCAGGCTCACAAAGCTTTTTACGAACACTCTTTCACTGAGATTCAAAACCAGTTCGGCAAACCTGGTGGCTCAGTCGGTTAGGTGTCCAACTCTTGATTTCAGCTCAGGTCGTGATCTTGCTGTTCATGAGATTGATCCTCATGTCAGGCTCTGCGCTGCCATGGGATTCTCTCTCTCCTTCTCTCTCTCTGCCCCTCCCCCTCAAAAATAAATAAACTTAACAAAAAAAGTTCCTCACACAAGGAAAGGAATTTTCTCCTTCATGATTCCTCCTCCCCTCTCTCTCCCTTTCTCTCATCCTTTTTCAACCGACCTTCTCCCTCTTGCCAGCATATAAATCATACAAATAGGTATGTGGTGGCAGTGCTTAATCCCACCAGATAGCATCCACCCCAAGGGTTAGCTTCTGCCCAAAGTATATAGATGTGACTAAGCAGTTCAATTGATTAAGAGACTTGAAGCATTGGCATCATCTGGGAGCTTGTGAGAAACACATAAATCAGGTCCCATCTCAGAGCTACTGAATCAGAATCTGCATTTTAATAAAATTCGCTGGTGATATATATGCACAATGTAATAAGTGCTGCTTAGAGCATGGTACTCATGATGTCTTGCTTGCTTTGTGTTGTTACATAACCACACGTGTATATCAGCCCAGGTGGCTGTCATGCCCTTGCTTGCTATTAATGACAATAGGAATCAGCAAATCTATCACTGTTAAAGGAGAATAATTTTAAAAAATCATTAATAATAAGGGAAGATAGTAGGCTACCAAGACTAATTTATTTTAAAAGGTTAAATACCCCCCAAAATAGAAAAAATCTATCAATTTCATAATACTTAATGGGTTGAGTTTTCTCAATTGGAAGTCAGAAAATATTTGACATTAAAGATATTGATGCTTGTCTAAAACTCTAAAAACAGGAATCATCTCAGGCACGTGGCAGAGTACAGATAGGAAATATGAGTTCTGGATGAACAGTAAAGATGAAATCGTATTAATTGCACACATATTTGTGAATCTTAGAACTTATTAAAAGTTAGAAACCATGTGTGCTGTTTGTGAAGGAATTGAATTAAGCAAATTTTAATAGACATTTGTTGAGTATTTGTTAGGCACTCTGGGAAAATCCAGAGCTTTCAATGAGTTCATAATCTACTGGGAAAGCAAATATCCATTCCCAGATATAATATAAGCAGAACAGTAGAGTCACAGTTAAAGGGATGCAAGGTAGAGCCCCAGAGAACTATTACTTTCCATTGGGAAAAGAGGGAAAGTCTCATTAATGGACAATGTATATATTATTTTTCTGTTTTCAGCTTTTATTTCTCCTCTTACTTGAATTCTATCATTGGGTATTTCATCTATTATTATTGTTTATGAGTGATACGTTGAGTATTTGGTATTCTTAAATTTATATTTTTCACTCTTTTCTATTCTCCAAATACTAGACTCCTATTTCTGACTACCTGTTGTACATTTCTGTTGAGTGTCCCACATATACCTCAGCCTCTCAAAAACTGAGATTTTCATTTTTCTTTCCTGCATTCTTTATCTCAGGAAATAATCTAGTCACCCACTAAAGCTAGAAATCTGAGTATCAGTTTGAGATCCATTCATGCCATCATCTAATCATTTTCCTATAGAATTTAGACCATTGGAATTTATTTCTTCTCAACAATCCCTTCCAAGCACTCCTCCCTTTTAGACACATGGTTGTATATAATATGGTATATAAGCCTAATCTTTAGTAAGCTGCATTATAATCGTCTAGTTTTTCTGTCTCCTTGAATTAAACATGAGCATCTTGAAGTAAAGGAGTGTTACTAATGCCTTTATCTTCAGAGTCTAGTACAGAGACTGACATGTAATATGTATACAATAAATGGTTTTTAAAAATACTTTGTTGACATGAACTGGCATGTAGTTTAGGTCTTGAAAATAAATAGGAACAATAGCCTCCAGCTTGTATAAAACTGATGGCACTGATTTTGTGTTTTAAACTCCTGTGTACTTCACCTTTTTTTTTTTTTAAATATTATGCACTGACCCCAGAGTTGCTGATTTTCATGCAGATTTTTACATTTTCAGGTTAGGGGTTAGAACATTTCAGGTTAGAACATTTTGAGCCACTGCTTTGTGGGGCTGAGTACCAGTCTACAGCCCAATTTTTGGGGGTGTTGCCATATTTGTATTGTAGAATATGTGTGTACAAATTATTTGAACAACTGTATTGATCTGTGCTCTGATTATTCGAGGTAACAATTAGAAAATGTTAAAATAAATATTCTGATGCTAGTTAAAGAAATGTAGGTCTCAACAGTATTGAGATGAGATGAAAATCATTCAGTCTATCAAAAGCTGGGGATCTTTAGTCTCATCTATATGCCATTGAAATTAAACTAGTTGCGTATGGAACTGTTGAGGAAAAGAACAAAGTTAGATATACTTGTTAGATATATGAATTATATGCTACAAATATATTGTCAGTGATTGTGCCTAAAGGGAAAGTGTAGTTAGGTTTTCTAGGAATGGAACTTTATTGGGAATGAAGTAGAACGAGATTTTTATTCATATGGATAATTGGATTCATCCTTTCTTTACTCCCATTTATATGGTAACAATGCTCTCTCAACTCCAAATCTGGACACATTTTTTTATGTGGTAAGAGATAGTTGACAGTGACAGGATATTTAAAATTTGCATAATTTTCAAAAATGTGAGATAATCTCATTGCCTGATTGATAGGTGAGAGAAGTGCAGAACACTTCTTTTTTTTTACCTGAATTCGATTCAATACTGCATTTTTTTAGTCTTGTGAAACGCTTAACTTGTTTAAAACATCAGGGGAAAAATAGCCATTCTGGTAGTATAACTGCATATAAGCTCTAAGCCGGCCTGCCATTTTAATAATGCTTTGTATGTTTAAACACAAAACACTAAAAATCAAAAATCTAAAGGTATTTATTTCTTGATATTTTTGTTTTTAACTTGTAATCATTGAGTTGCTTCATACTCAAGTGTTGTTCAAAAGGATATACCAACTCAGTCCAGAGGTTGGACAATAAAAAGGCTCCAAAAAATTTAGTTGTTGAGAACAACTGTTATTCACTAACTCTGAGGAAAAAATTTGTCTTCTTTTGGCAGAAATTGCCCTTCAGCAACTTAAAGTATCTCTTCTCCCTCCTCAAAGCATCACAAATGGAAAAAGTTGTGCTGAATGGATGTCTTTAGTATCTACAACCAGGAAAAAATGTGTTTCTCAGAAGGGACAGTGAAAAGTCTTTAGAAAACTGGGTTAGGATGGATTTGAACAGATCTCTTTTCTTACACTGGGAAAAGCGTTTCTCTTGTTATCATATCTCCTAGTGGGATCAGCTTGTAGCAAATTCAGTTCCATTTCAGGAGTTACAAGCCTTCAGTTAAACACAGAAAACTGAAGAGAGCTCTACATCTGGACAAAGTCATCTTTGCCATTTATGAAGCTATTCTAAGTATCAGTTAATTCCTCTCAAAGGTGAAGAAGCTGAAGTCTTTAGATGGCTTAAATTACAGGGAATGATACTTCCCCTTTGTAACGTATTTAATGATATATATTCACTTCAATACATTTGTGATATTACATGTAATGCAGTGATACTAATTTCCTATCTACTGGACATCAAGAGAGTTCTTAGTGAACTCCCTGGAAGCTAAGATTTGATCGACATTGAGGTAGATATTTTGTTATCTTACAGAAACCATTTTGTATGAAAAGGTTTCCTGTGGTTTTGCCCTTGTGTTTGCCACTTGACCTCATTTTCTACCATTTCCTCCTTTGTATTTTAAATTCTAATGACAACAGAATTGTCCAGCTCTCAACCAGGCTTCAGCATATTTCGCACTTGTATCATTATTCACACTGTCCCCTCTGTGTTATAAAATTTCCACTCCTTTATATCACTAACTCCTATTGGTACTTCAAAACTCAGGTCAATGGCATCTTCTCCAAGAGGCTGTTCCTAACCAGCTGGCCTAGGTGAGGTTCACTTTCTATACTACCCCATAGCTCTCTGCCCAATCTTTCTGTCAAACTGGGTCATGACTATTTCCTCTTATGGACTATGATCTGAGAATAAGTACCACTACTTTGTAAAACCTCAGTGTAGTCTGTTGTTCCAATATTTCATGTGATTAAGTAATTCATTACTCACATCAATGAATATTATAGCTTCCTTCTTTCTGGGACTTTCAGTATATAGAGAAGATAAATATACAAGTACACAAATACATACATGATTTTAAGGCTATATGACAAAATAATGGAGTGACATAATTTAGATTTTGGATCAGGAAAATCTTTGGGGAAAAGACAAATTCAAGACATGAAGAATAAATAGGAGTTAATTACACAAAGACTGGGAGTATGAAGACATCCTAAGCAGAGAAAAGAGAATTAATGGCCTTGTGCAAATATGTACTAGGCTTTTTTAAATGCTCACAGCATTTTGTGGAGGAATAATTTATATAAAATAAGATGCACCAATTTTAAGGGTGCACCTTGCAATTGTTTAACATATGAATGTACTTACATAACTACTAACCAGATCAAGATTGAGAACATTTTTATCACTCCACAAATTTTTCTTGTTTCTCTTATTGTAGACAATTCCACCCCAGGAGGTAACAGCTACTCTGGCTTTCATCACTCATTGTGATGCATTTAAAAAACTGAAAAAAAAATTCAGTGAAACAAATATAGGGAGCAAGGGACTAGTAGGGAGAGAGATGTGAATGCAGAGATAAGAAGATGGCAGATCATGGAGAGTCTTGAGGACTTGGTTGGATTTGGAATTTTGGTCTGAGTGAAATGAATAGCTTTGAAGACTTGAGGAGAGGCAACATGATTAGATTCATGTATTAACAGGTATGCTAATTAGAGAGGGTTAAGAGTGGAAATAAAGGAGCCAGTTAGGAAGCTAATATAATATTCTAGGCCAAGAGATAATGGTGGCATGAGCCAAGGAATAGCATATAGATGGAGAGCAGTCAATTGATATAAGATGTGGGAGCCTGGGTGACTCAGTTGATTAAATGTCCAACTCTTGATTTTGGTTCAGGTCATGGTTCATGAGACTGAGCCCCACATTGAGCTTTGTGCTGACAGCACAGAGCCTGCTTGGGATTCTCTCTCCCCCTCTCTCTCTGCCCCTTCCCAGCTCACATGTGTGTGCACACACTGTCTCTCTCTCAAAATAAATAAATAAACATATATATATATATATATATATACACACACATACATATGTATAGACATATGCATATATGTCTATATATACATATAGACATATATGTATATATGTATATAGACATATATATGTCTATGTGTATATATAGACATATATACATATGTCTATATATATTATATGTCTATATATATTATGTAATATATATGTCTATATATATTATGTAATTTGAAGATTCTAAACACTCAAACATTTATTAAAATGAACTCTATTATTTTAGTAAAGATCATCATTAAAAGTTATGATTGTATTTAAACAGCTAATGTGGCTGAAAACTGATAGACATATTCTCCCAATTTTAAGTAGTACTTATTATTTCCTCTACTGTACTTCATAATGAATTCACCTATGAAGGGAATATTGCTTGAAGTTTTCTATAATAATTAGGCTAATATTTATCTTTTGGCCATGAAAAAGATTTTCCATCTTTCTCTCTACCTTTAACCATGAAAAAGATTTTCTTTCTTTTTGTAATGAGCTTAAAATCATAACCAAACATAGAAATTTTCATTTTTACTTATTCACATTTTCAAAATATGACTCACTTAGCCATCAAAAACCACCATGGAGAATGAATACTCCAAAGAAATATGCTGTTGAACACTTTTACCCTTAGATTAGAATTGTGGTATTTAAGTGAATTAATTCTATGCCAAAAAGTCTTGAATGATATTTGCATATTACTTAGGTGAACATCATCTAATTTAGTAAAATTATCTTTTAGTTTGCTTGTTTTCTTTTTTAAACAGATTTATTTCTCCAAATAGCTTAATCGGTTTTTGTTTTGTTTGTATCCACATATAGAAAATCTGATGCTTATTTTTGATTCTTTAAAAAAATTTTTTTACACTTATTTATTTTTGAGAGACAGAGTGAAACAGTGCACAAGTTGGGGAGGGGCAGAGAGAGAAGGAGACACAGAATCTCAAGGAGGCTTCAGGCTCTGAGCAAGCTGTCAGCACAGAGCCCGATGTGGGGCTCGAACCCATGAACTGTAAGATCATGACCTGAGCTGAAGTCGGACACTCAACCAACTGATCCATCCAGGCACCCCTTGATTCTTTATCTAAGTGGTAAAATGGAGTGTTAAAAAGTGGCAAGCTTACTGCATTAATGTCCTCAGGCTGCCATAACAAAGTGATACAAACAGGGTGACTTCAAACAGAAACTTATTGCCTCATAGTTCTGGAGACTAGAAGTTCAAAATCAAGGTGTCAGCAGGGCCATATTCTCTGATGCTCTGGGTAGAATCCTTCCTTCCCTGTTCCTAGCTTCTGGTCATTTGCTGGCAATCTTTGCATTCTTTGACTATTGATGCATCACTTCAATTCTGTGTCTTCACATGACATCCTTCCTACGTCTCTGTCTTTTCATATGGCATTCCTTTTATAAGGACACAAGTCATTTTGGATTAGAGACCCACCCTATTCCAGTGTAACCTTATCTAAACTAATTACATCTACAATGACCCTGTTTCAAAATAAGGTCACATTCTGAGATACTGGGATTTAGGGCTTCACTGCATCTTTTGGCACATGATTCAACTTGTAACAGATAGCAAAAACAATCAAAGTAAGTTTCTGCCTCTGGGGAATTGCCTAGCAGCCAACCTCTCCATTTGCTGCATATATTTTCTTCATTACATGTAGAAAAATAACTACATAGAGGTATGAAAACTTGTGTGTGTGTGTGTGTGTGTGTGTATGTGTGTGTGTGTATGTGTGTATGCTCACCTGTACGGACCTGATAACTCATAGAATAGTCATGGAAACTGGGAAAATGATGTTTTAAATTTTGATGCATAGTTCATTCCTTTTATTTTGGCATAGTCACTGGCAAAATTTTCTTAAAGCAGGCTATGCATGTTTTTTGTAGTATCAGCACATTTGTTTTCATTCCTTTCTCTCTAGAGTAATTTAATATAGGCAAAATAAAATGGAATTCTGACGGATGGCTTATGTTTCTCCATCCTGGGTAAGATGGCTTACAAAACACCAAAATGCTCAGCAATATGGCTTATGAGGGATTTTAACTGCTTCTTCCTTATACTTGGGAAAACTTACCACTTGCAGTGAGTCTCACTACTCTAGACAGGTTATCTGAATAATTCAGATAATTACTCTGGTTCTGAATTTTCTCTGCAAACCTGATTTTGCCCCTTCAGTTCTCTAATCATTCTGTAACACTCAACTGACATTTAATGCAAATCTACTGTGTATCAAACACAAAGAAACAGAGATGTTTTATAACTCCTAAATAGCTAAATCTAAGACTATTTTCCCTGGCTACTTCTCTTAACAACCTTCACATTGGATCATGGTGTATTCAAACATAGGAATGAGTTAAACAGGCTGAGGGGATGAGTAACTACATTAGGGGATGTTATAGTTATTCTTGTATCCTGCACTGTGCTTTTGTGACTAATATTTGCTTTCTATATATTTTTATTTCAGCTGAAAGAGACATCAATGTCTATTGTGGAGTGCAGGCCATTACAATGAAGATTAATTTTTGCACAGTACTTTTCTCGGGTTATTCTGAAACAGATCTGGCACTGAACGGAAGGCATGGGGATTCCCACTGCAGGGGGTTCATCAATAACAACACCTTTCCCGCGGTGGTCATTTTCATCATCAATCTCAGCACCTTGGAGGGCTGTGGAAACAACTTAGTGGTAAGATGAGTGTAAAATCCTGTGCTAGGTTTGGGGTCACAACAAAAATCTCTCCCCGTTTCATGAAATCATCAGAAGCCCAATCTTTCAGGAAGAAATTCCAATAAAACTGAACAAATCACTTCCGTTGCTTGTGTGAGGCTTTAAACATACAATTTTATTTTCCAGTGATAGTTCCCCTTATTGTAGCTGAGCAGTAGAGGGGCTTGAGATCAGCTACACTACTCTAAACAACATTATTTGTATGAGTGACATTGATAAATATTTCTCTACACTTTATCATTAGCTATGTTTCTCCTGCTTTTTATGGAACTGTCTTATCATGCAGAAATTGTTTGCTTAGTGAGTTGGACAATGGGTCCCTTGGCCTATTGCCTCTTAGTGACCTCATTCAGAAAAAAAAGATGAAATATAGAATGGGAAGACTAGACTCTCCTAGGTTTCATGTTTACCGTGGAATGATCCACACCAGTGTCGTGTGAAAGAGGGCTGTCAGCATTTCCGGTGTGATATTCTCCATTGTGTGGGATTGTCCTTTGAATTTCAAAATGTTTTTCATACTCAGTCTTACTCATGAAATCCCAGTAGATTGTTCAGAAAAGGAAATCTCTCTAGTCATTGTGAAAATCAAATATTTCCATCCCCAAACAGAGTCACTAGTCTATGTGATTCATTATTTATGCTTGCATTGAACACACAGACACACACACACACACACACACACACAGGAATTGAATAAGGAATTGATTCTCCCAAGAATTAAAATTAATTGAAGTATAAATATTGTGATTTGAGGGGTGTTACACTGAAATTCATTGAGCACTATTTTTCATTTTGCTTGTTTAAATATATTCTTATTGGTAAATCTTAGCACAGACAAAAAGGAGATCCAATGAGCGTGACCACTTAGCACAGTGAATAAGGAGAAACTGGCTTTTCCTCTTCATAAATTATTATTTGGGATTAAAGAGGAAAGCTTAATTTCTCTAAGGACAGGGTTTCTAAGACTTGATGGGGGATGGGAGACAGGAAAAAGATTTCTCTGATTTCCTTCTTTATCTTTTCCCAGAGGGTAGTTAGAATATTGTGCCCATGACCATTTCAAGCCTGCAGCTTGAGTATTGTTGACTCTTTTTATTAAAAACATTTATTCATCTCTCTGAGTTGTGCACAGAGAGGTTATGAGGTGGGCCTGAGGGAGTGTGACGCAGGCTGGTTATTATATGTCTGTGTTTCCTTGTGAAAGGAGGAACCCACGTGGAGAGACAGAGTTTCCCTCCTCCCACCATACCCTGGGGTCTTTCCTTCATGGCACTTTCTTCTCTGGATTTAAGTCTTGCCCTGCTACCAAGAAAACAATTCAGGAGAAATGCCAGGCAAAGCATCTGGGTGTGTGTGCACATGTGTGGGCGTGTGTGTGCACACCTGCTGTTTACTTTTTTAAAAAGTTGAGTGATTTAGGTATAAAAGTTGCTACATATGTGTACGTGTGTTTTATTCTGTTTTCAAAGAATTGGTATGTTTAGCTAGCCAGTCAGGCAAATGCGAGAGGAGGGGAAGATTTGCATATATTTTCATTTTTTCATAGACGTCACCAGCTTTGGAGTTTGCTCCAAGGACAATCCTACATGGGAAAAATTAAGTAGACTATTACGTCACTGGATTAGGATAAAAAAATTGTTTCAATTATAGTAATTCTGGCCCTGTTCATGAATTAGCTAGATAATTGCCTCAGCTTTGCCTATGTACTCCAAGTTCACGCATAAAGTTTATTCTCTTGTTGAAAAGTAAGTATTATAGGTTTCCATAATATCTGCTAAAGTATTTATTGAGCATCATACTGTAGTTGATGTAATGGGAGGAGCTGTATTCTATGAAAAGTATAGAGTGTTATTATGAAAGTCGAGAACATTATTATTTCTATAATGGTGGCCAAGAACATTATTATGAAAGTCAAGAGCATTATTGATTATTCCTAAAATGGTGGTTCTTAAATCTTAGTGGGATTGAATAATCCAGTCTCAGGAAAATACACATATGGACAATATTTTAATATAAAGTCTGGGAGTTCATCCCCTTGAAACCTGTCTATGAACTGTTACCCTGGGAGGGGATGAGAATCTCCATGTATGTACCACAAAGGAAGACCCTCAGATGGTCACATCAGAAAAAAAAAAAAAAAATTGTGACCTTAATGCATTTGCTCAAAATTTATCTCAGGGGCCCCAAGCTGCTGGTGTCACTGTGTGTTGCTGACCATGCAAAGGCAAAGGCTAAGGGGATCCCCTACCCACAAAGAGTTCTGATTATGGTGAAGGGGACTGCCAGTTTAAGAGACCGCTCATGCACTGTGACTCCTCCTGCGATGGAGATGAGCATTGCGGTAGGACAGTCAGGAGGTTTCCTAGGGAAGCTGATGAGACCCAGGAAAGAGTAGGATACATCATGGTGAAGCAGGGGAGAAAGGAGGCAGAGAAAGCATGTGCAAAGCCTTAACGAGATCCTTGTGACTGGCTGGAGCATTTTTTTTTTGAAATTTTTAAAAATGTTTTTATTTATTTTGAAACAGAGAGAGAGAGAGAGAGAGAGAGAGAGAGAGAGAGAGAGATGCAGGGGAAGGGCAGAGAGAGAGAGGGGGAGAGAGAAAATCCCAAGCAGGCTACCCCAATTCAGGACTCAAACTCACAGTGAGATCATGACCTGAGCCAAAATTAAGAGTGTGATGCTTAAGGGACTGAGCCACCCAAGCGCCCCTGCATCTGGGACATTGTTAACCAAGTGTGTGATTACAGGGATATGAAGCGAAAGTGGGAATCAAGATAAGGTTAACAGGAATATTTTAAGCCATGCCACAGAATTTGGACTTTACTGGTGAACATTTTGAAATGACTTATTGTAGCACTCTGAACATGTACTGTCTCTCCTTTCTTACTTATGAAATATGAATAAAGTGTCTTTGGTGAATATGAAGTTTCATTTAGTTAAAAGACATATTGATCACTTATAAATAGCATTATGTGCATATAATCTCAAAGCCATGGCATGTTGTAGTTGAAACAGATGCTAGAAATGATCTGGTCTAGGGGCGCCTGGGTGGCTTAGTCGGTTAAGCCTCCTACTTAAGCTTAGGTCATGATCTCATGGTTCATGAGTTTGAGCCCTGTGTTGGGCTCTGTGCTGACAGCTCAGAGCCTGGAGCCTGCTTTGCATTCTGTGTCTCCCTCTCTCTCTGCCCCACCCCACTCACACTCTGTCTCTCTCAAAAGTAAATAAATATTAATTTTTTTAAAAGAAATAAATGATCTAGTCTAATGTTTTATTTTGCATATGAAATGCCTGGATTTATATATAGCTATTTAATCATTGAACTTGATCTACCATTCTAACAGGTATCCACAATTCCTGGAGTCAGTGCTTATGGGAATTCAACTTCAGTACAAATAGGAAATATTTCGGGATACATTGATACTCCAGACCCACCAACAATCATCAGCTATCTACCTGGGCTTCTTTACAAATTTAGTTGTAGTTATCCATTGGAATACCTGGTTAATAATACCCAGCTTGCCTCGTAAGTTCAAGTTCTATTCTTACTTTCACATTCTGTCTTTATATTTGAGTCATTTTTTTTTTTTCCTGAACGGACTTATAAAGATAGCAGGATTTGTTGAGAATAGCCAAACTCAAGGTAATGGAAACTATATTAAGTCCTTATCTATCTATCTATCTATCTATCTATCTAACATTGTTATGACCCATATCAACAGATCAGATGTATATATTTTCCCCCAAATTAAAACTGGCTCCAACTAGTCAAATGACTGCCTGGGGGTTCTCCTCACTCCCTTCAGAATTGCCAAAGACACTAATTGCCCAAGCACTGGAGTGCTTATGCAGTCCAGAAGGTGTACTATTTCCAGTGGATAGAACAGTCACTGCATTGTTGGGTCCTGCTTGGCTTCAGACTCTGCCAAATGCTCTCACTGTGAGACTCTGCTGCCTCAGAATCTGGGGGCTCTGTGCGTCTTGCTGAGGTGTCAGCTGCATAGGTGCTGATGGTCCCCCAAGAAAAGTGGCCTCACTCAGAGCCCAGGAACTTCAGATATGGACTGTTTATAGTCATGTATTGATTCATTTTTCCCAGAGGACATACTCCAAGACAGGGTTATATCCACATTACAACAGAGTCACTGGATTTGTCAAATATTTTTGATAAAGTGGGGTGATTGAGTGAAAACTTTCTCTTCTCAGTTCTAGGGTTTGTTATCACAAGGGTGTAGTTACTGTTTAATCTTAGTCATGAGGGAATGCGGAGGCCACATTCTGTTTCGGTTAAAAAATAGTCACAGCTGGTTTCAGTGGCACAATGATGATAAATATCTTGGTGAAAAGTAAGACTTGGAAAACAAGAAAAGAAAGGCTTTGAGTCAAAAGGATACAGGTGTAAAGGGAAGTGGGCCATGAGGGTGTCACAATCTCACTCTGTTCCACCTTACTTTCCCAGTAAACACATTCCTGAGTTGTGGTGTATATGGAAATTCATTCATTTATTCAATAAATAATTATTATACTTCTACTATGTGCCATGCAATGTTCCAGCAGTGAACAAAGTAAAACAAAATCCTTGATCTTATGAAACTTCTAATGGGATTGATGAAAATGTATTTGTTTCAGATTCAAATTATATTGGAATGACATTTTTCTTTAAAGTCTCATATATATAATGCAAAATGGAAATAATGCCTTTATAAATAAAAAGATCATAAAGAACAGCTTGTCTTTATTTGGTCTCTTTTGCTTTTTGATACGTTCAATGATTTAAATCGTGTGCCTACTCCAGACCTAGGTAAAAGTTTGTCAAGCTTACTCAAGAGTTTTAGTGCCTTAAATCTAATATTAAGGTATTACTGAAACTTTTAATTTAAAATCTATCAATGCTTTCCTTTTTCTAAATCTGTTTTAGGTCCTCAGCTGCTATTTCTGTGAGAGAGAACAATGGTACATTTGTCAGCACTTTGAACCTGCTCCTTTATAATGTAAGTTGATGGGTGACGGATGTTATGTTCTCTTTCATCATACTGAGGAGCCATTTATGTGGATGGATTTTATATCAAAATCTACCAAAGGCCACATTAACCCCGTTATACTTTGGTAACATTTATCCACCTTTACTACCATTTTTATATATCCTAGTGATAAAGGTATACTAAAAACTCCATTGCTTTCTAAAAGTTGATAAATGACTTAGATTTTATTTTGTAAATGTGATTCTACATAGTTATTCCAAGTGTCTATCTACATTTATATGTATATATTTATTTGCATGTGTGTGTGTATGTGTATGTGTGTGTGTTTAGCCATAGTCAGGGTCAAGATGTTAGCAGTAATATTTTTGTGATAAAAAGATAGGAAAAGTCCAAATGCTACTTCTCTTGAGGGCACGCTTGGTGATGAATGTGTTAATATTTTCAAAATGGATTTTGGCTGATGACAATTCTGTCACATTTGAAATAGTTTGGGTTGACTACATAGTATTGTCTAAACTCTTGTCATGTAAATATCGACAGTGGCAGGAAAACGTAAAAAATACATGGATTTCTATTTATAACTCTAACATTAATCCCCCAAATGATATTTTCATGTTGATTAAAAATTTTTATTCATACATTTTAAATGCCTGATTTAAATATCAATTTTTCAATCTATCAACCAACATTTTGGTAAATTATGAATCTGATTTTTACATTATTATTCATGTCATCATGGCACTGAGTTATAATTCATGCAACTGATTTAAAAGTCAGTGCTTTATACTTTGAATATAATGAGCTATAAATATTGTAGTAGGACATTTTCCAAAGGCATTTAAAAGATCATGTTTATAAGTTTGTAGTCTGACACCACTGAGTTCTAAACAACAAATTAAAATGTATTGGAATGAAGATGGCCTTTCTGTCATTTCTAAACTTTCCTCTGCAAGGAGAAACTGCCAACTTACTTGGTTCTATAATGCTCAGCAAATATGTGCCAGTATTCATTCCCAATATGAACAGATATTTATTATTGTTTTGAGCAGTATTTTTAAATTGGGAAGTTCCTATCTGCTGATTTATACATGTAAGCTCCCTGAGGTAGAATTGAGGTGACTGGTTTGGGTTCAGTATTATTGGTTATTTTTGAGTGAAACAAAGATGAAAATTCCTGATTTTAAAAAAGTAAAAAACATGCCCAAATGGTATTTAATGACACCATTATTTTTTGTGTGTAAAATTAAACTATTCCCTTACTGGAAAAGCAGAAAATAAAACTTTAGAAGTGTGGATTTGTTGAGAGCTTTGCTGTGAGGGTCCTTCTTTTATCATTAGAAATAGTATTCCTCTATTGTTAACTAGACATAATCCTTCAAAAACTTTCTAGCATCTTTTTAATAAATTTTTAATGTTTATTTATTTTTGAGAGTGGGGGAGGGGCAGAAAGAGAGGGAGACACGGAATCCGAAGCAGGCTCCGCGCTCTGAGCTGTCAGCACAGAGCCTGACGCGGGGCTCGAACTCACAAATCCTGAGATCATGACCTGAGTCGAAGTCAGATGCTTAACTGTCTGAGCCACCCAGGTGCCCCCAAAACTTTCTAGCTAGCATCTTAATGCTAAATAAAAGCCTATAATTTGGTGATAACCTTAAGATTATAATTCTATGGTAAAAAAGGCAACCAATTGTTTGATATCAGACTATAAATGAACTAGGTAGTGTCAAAACATCTCATTTTTTTTGATGTCTATGCTTTTTATTTGACAAGACTTAACATCTTAAGATCTCTGATGAGAATAGGATGTGGAAAAATATTTCAGAAAACAAAGCAGACACATCTCATTTTTAACCAGTTTGCAATAAAGGTATCATTAATGTTGGAATTAAAAAGTTAAATTGAATTTTAAAAGTTATTTACCAGACAATGAAATAAATAATAAAATTGAACAATTTCTCCACAAATTATGTTTTTTAATTAACAGACCATTTTTTACAGCAGTTTTTGGTTTACAGAAAAACTGATCTGAAAGTAGAGAGTTCCCACAGACTTCTTGTGCCTGTACACAATTTCCTCTATTATTTACACCTTGAATTTGGGGGTATATTTGTTATAATTGATGAACCCATATTGATGCATTAACTGAAATGTATAGTTTACATTGAGTTTCACTCTTCCTGTGTATTTTGTGAGTTTTGACAAATTCATGATGACTTATACCCATCATTACTATAACATATAGAAGAGTTTCACTGCCAAAGACTACTTTGTTTTTAACATGACATGGTCATAATATTTTGTCATGTTACAGGGCACTACCAAACTAGTAATTTATACATGCTTCCAGTTATAAATAAGTGACAAAGATGAAAAATACATTATAGGTAATATAGTCAATTATATTGTAATCATGAGAAAAAAAAGCCCTAGTAATTTACATGAGAAAAAAAAATTTGGTTTACTTTCACTAATTGATCCAAAATCATATTTATTATTTGTTTGAAACACTAACATTTAGCTGTCCAAGTGTAATTTTATTGCAGCGTTTCAAGTTACATATCATTACACAAGCATTTGTGGCCAAATCTTCCTATTTCACATGCAGTTTTTGAATGATGAAAAGTTACATTTAATACCTACTACTCTCATTCTCTGATTAGTTATTTGGAAAGGAAAACTTATATCTAGTTCGGTGCAATTGTTCATATCTATGTATTCTGGCACCCAGTAAATGTACTTAGGAAAATTTTATTTATAAAAAATAATTTTTATATTAATAATTTATAAAATAATTTTATTGACTATTCAGTTTCCATCTATGTGGATTATTTCAAGTTGAACTGTGGCCTTATTTTTGTGTAATATAAATGTATCGGTTTTCTTCTCTGTGGAAAGCAAAGATGACTTTGTGAATTTGAATTGTATCTAAATGTTAGTGTCTTCTGAGAGGATAAAGAAAGAGTAAACCTGAAATAGTGTTACAGTAATATGAATGCCTTTTCAAAGTTGAAGAAAAAAATCTAAAATAAATATAATTGATTTTAGGGACAATATAATAAGAGTAAAAAAAAACTATACAAAATAAAGGAAAAAAAAGTAAGGTAAAAACATTACCTTTTAGAAGCAATTTTAGAAGGAAATATTTGTTGATTCATTTGCAAATGACTTAGCAGTATAATAATTCTAACAAAGTCAACGTTCTTCAAGACACTACTGAGGCAAGTATATAATCTCTGGCGGCCCCTGGCGGACCCAGTCGGTAGAGCATACAACTCTTGCTCTTGGAGTTGTGAGTTCCAGCCCCAAGATGGGTGTAGAGATTACTTAAAAATAAAACCTTTAAAAAATAAAATAAGGATCTATATATTTAATGAGGTGTGGAATACTTGGAGAAGTTTTTAAAGAGAACAGGAAAGATAAATAAAAGTATCTATTGGAAATGGTTAGAGGAGCTATTATCATTTATGATAGAGAGAAGTACGACATATATTCCCTCATTTATCTGGCTGTATTTGGGAATGAGATGTTTCACACGAGTGCAACCTTTTCAAGAGTAAAGCATTCATACTATAATTTTAAAAATTTGTAATTTTAAAAATTCAAAACCTGTTGCTTTCTTCCCAGCCTTCTTAAACAGAATATGCTCTGTATTTTGCCTTTGCTTGATGACTTTGAAATTTCATAATGAACATTAACATTTTTCCTTTGCTGAAAAATAGATTCAAGGTTACTAAATTTGGGAGAAGCAATTTGCTTCCATGCCAATTGATTTTACAGTTTACATTTTTAGAAATTCTTTTCTTTTCGTTTTCTTCTTTGCATCTTACAATTTTTTTCTGTTTTTCTGTATTATCAAATTAAAGCTGTCACATCTCAGTTTCTGACCTATTGCTTTAATACTGTAAATTGGGGCATGGTATAAATAAGCTCTCTAGAATTGCTATACACGAAGAGGAAAAAGATAGAAGTGAAGTCCTGAGACACCTTTCTATAAGTAACTATCAAGGAATTTATGAAGGAAATATTGTGGCATGCATTTTGGCAACTTGGAGGACTCATTGGTCTCTTTTTTGGTTTTCAATTAAATTTTGGTACTTTCCAATTGCCAGATAAGTGATTTGGGGCAAATGAGAGATTATCAAGAGCATAAGGACCTACAACCCCAATGGGAAAGGGCTTAAAGTAGATGAGAAACTGCATAACAGCCACTAATTTAATTTAAATAAATGAAGTATTCATTTAAATAAACTGAATATTAACAACTGATTATTAAACAAATTAAATATTAAACACTGACTATTAATCACTGAATGCGGTTTAAATACACAGAACATTAACCACCATATACGATAAGCTATGGAAACAAAAGGATTTATGTATGGAAATGAATTTGTTACTTGGATGTGGTTTAAGAACAGTTCTGCCAAGAAACTAGAGGATTAACTAGATCATTTTTGGGGTTAATTCTGTAGTTTTATGGTGATTTGCCCCCTTTTTTATATGGTATTATGGTTTTAAGTGGTAAATGTGCTGTTGTTGGGAAGACAATGATGAATTAATTTCTTATTTTTTTCATCATTAGGATTCAACCTACAGTCAGCAGTTAATTATCCCAAGTATAGGATTACCTTTGAAAACCAAAGTGTTTGCAGCTGTACAAGCCACTAATCTGGATGGCAGGTATTTTCAAACTCTTTAGTTGTTGTTGGTTAAAACGTTTTGACTGCACAAAGCCTTATGAATCATAAAGTTAGCTCATTCATTTTTAATTTAAATAATGCTGCCATTGTCACACCATTTAGGAATGCTAATAAATAGAAATAGCAAATTACAAAGATGAATAGGGACACTTATTTTGTGTCATTAATTGGGAAATAACAAGTCTTCCCATAAAGAAGGAGGGGGAGTTACTGGAAGAGGGAATAGGCAGACCTATTGGAATAGGGTAACCTGTGGGATACCACAATGTTCTATTCTTTCATCGGAAAGATGATGGGTCAGATGTAGTCATTTCATGAACACTGGTGATTTATGCGCTTTTCAGTGTGTATGTTACTATTCAATAAAAATGTATTAAAAAACAGAGGAACTCTCCCCATTATGATCTGGGCCAGAATTATATAAAATGATCCTCAGAAACATCTCTGTAAAAAACCCCAAAGCGATCAAGCTTCATATGACCAAGTTTTAGATAAACCAGAATGATCAAAATTGAAAGGGAATTCAAAAGCTGAAGATTCAATCCTACCCTATAATAACATTATCACATGTAACATTATCACATATAATATAAACTTTACATCCTGAAATCATCTTATCAAATTCAGGATTTAAAAAATGATTGGCATTTACTTCCCATAGGCTAGTAATTTTTATAACATCAGAGTTGGAATGAAGTAATGTATAAATCTAGGCACAGTGTAGCCATATGGGGGAAGATTATGTATTTGCCTCATGGTTTTCTTTTACCTACCACAGTGTCATTCATGGACTCCTACTCTCATCCCCACTGATTCTGGCATAATTTTCAGTGTATAATTTATGTACCAAACTCCTTGCTGTATGTGATATTATAATATCCTCTGTCATTTGTTAGGGTTAGTAACTTCCAGAAACAGAATATTGCTGTGTACAGTGAACATAGAAGTATCTATAAAGCTTGCTTTTAGGTTTTGTTTCTTCTCACTTTGACCAGTTGTTTTTTACACAATTTGTGTGTGTGTGTGTGTGTGTGTGTGTGTGTACTGTGGTGTGTGTGTGTGTGTGTGTGATATTAGCCTTAACTTCACTTGATGCAGGATGGCAATTTGCTGCAGATTTTTAAACATCTTGAGCTTAGGAGAATGTTTCAATAAACAAGAAGCCTCTGAAATAACTAACAAAAACATAGTTCTATTTTGTGGGGGTGAGGCATTTGTCAATATTTACTTCCCTAGGATTAGTAACTAATACCCAAAAGGAGATTCTGACTCTATATTATGCTTACTTCTTTCTGCAGATGGAATGTCTTAATGGATTATTGCTACACAACCCCATCAGGGAACCCAAATGATGATGTTCGATATGATCTCTTCCTTAGGTAAGTCTTGTATTGAGAGCAAAGATCCAATTGTAGATAATTGAAATCAAAACTCCAAGTTATATAAACAAATAATTGTAGGGCACTTCTATAGCTTTTAAATGTAAAGTTTTATATTTTGATCTTTTAGTCCTTATAAAGCTGGAAGGATAAAAGTTGAGAAGAGTTTTCAACACAAAATGCTGATAAAGCTATTGTTGAATGAGAATTGCAAGTAAGTTAGGTCCATCAAAGATGTTTTATTCATGTTTAGGACATGTGGGAATATTTCACTGTCTTAGAAAAAGCATGGTTAGGATATTATTGGCAATAAGAGAAAGGCAGTGGGAGGTACTATTTACCCACAGCTAGACTGTCTCATCATATGTCAAAAGAGAGTAAAATTAAAGTAATGGTCCAGATAATTTAGACCCCAAAATGCTTTTCTTCATTTATCAGTATTTAAATGAAAGTATGATATAGCCTACTACTCCTTTTTTTAACAGAGCCAATAACTTCAACTTCATTCTCCAATAGACAATGATAGAGTGAATGTAATCTACATTTGGGGAAAGGGGACATTGATCATAAAAGCATTCAATCATCCCAGTTTCCTTTCAGCATTTTTATCTGACAGCAGAACAGACTTGAGAGTCAAGCAATGGCTTCTAATCATGCTTACAAAATGCAGTTGGCTCAGATCACTGCTGCTTATTAACACATTATGGGAGTAATATGATGGGAACCAAAAGATTATGCTTTATCAGCTAATCAAGGTTAAGATGATGTCCAGAGACTAGGTCAAACTGATACTCTTATATCCTATTGCTGGAACTGTTAATTTAGGCAACATTTTTGGGAAAAACATGTCAGTATATATCAAAACCTTAAAAGATTTTATATTCTTTGATTCTGTATCTACAGGTTTGAAACATACTCTAAAATATTTATGATTTTATGTTTTATCAGTGATATTTAAAATAGTAAAACTCGGGAGCAATGAAGGCTATTCAGCAATGAGGAAAGGAAATGACTAAGTGGATTGTGGAGAACTAGTAATTTGGGAACTCACACAGACATTAATTTATATAAAGTTATTTATAAAACAGAAAAAAAAGATTGGTCCTATTCTATCTCCTCCCTTTCTGTCTTTGTGGTATTTTTATGCGTGGAAATAATGTGGCTCTTTAAATTTTACATGAATTGAAATATGAAGTGAAATAATCAGCATATACAGTTTTATGTACAATGGACCTCATTTGTATAATATATGATAGAAAAGACTGTAAGGGAATCCATCAACAGGCTCCCAGTGGTTATTTATGCATAGGAGGATTGTGAGTCATTTTGTTTTGATGTTTTTCTTATTTTCCAAAATTTCTATAATGATCACATAGTGATAATCTGGAATGTGATCGTCAGACTTCTAGTATGACTATGGCTTCATGCTGAATCTTTTCAGTGTTCTTATTAGAAACTATAGAGAATGAAATAGTTACTAAATGAGTCTCTCAGATGTCAGTTGCAGTGAAACTAGGTGGAAAAGAAAACTAAGAAATCCCCAGATAGGTGTGAGTGATAATAAAAACAATTAAGATCAAGAGCAAATGGTGCAGAGGGAGGCCTGCAGGAAGTTCTGTGGGGAGAGGTGGTGGGAAAAGCGGGGAGGAAAAGTCAGTGTTGAGCGGTCCTGGTAGTGGCAGATTTCAGAAACAGCCAGGAGAAATGTGCAACAGAAGGAGAGGGTACTGCTGGGAGTGGGAGTTGCTAGGAACAGGGTTGAGGCCCAACAAGCCAACAGCCCTGGGGAATATGGAGAATGAAGGGATAGAGAATGACTAGAACCTCAGAAGTGGCGGATCTCAGAAAGTATCAGGAAAAGTACATCTTCTAAAGAGTGGAGGATTCACCTGGGAAGATAAGGGTCTTGGAATAGGCTTGTGAATGAACCTGAAGAACATGGGGCTGATCGTAGAATTCTTGAATATCTTTAAGTTCAGAAAGGCAGAGAAAACTCAACTACACAATTATGCCACATTCAGTGGAAACTTGTTGGCCATTGTAAAACAAAAGTGGGAGAACCTTGCATTGAGGAAATCCATGAGAGAGGTCACTACCATTCCACATTGCCCAAAGAGTCCCGGAAAATGACAAATCTAGGGAAATCCAACACTTTCAAATGTGAGTGGTAAGCAAGTGAAGATACTGCTTACAGTGTTCCAGTATACTACCAGAAAAATGTAAAAAATAGCTGAGAAAAAATTTTAAAGATTAATTAAACTCACTGGAAAGCCATTGCCATGAAAAAGATAAGATTTGCAATTAAACACTGCAACATTATTTTTTTTAATTAAAAGTAACCATAAAGCAACAAAAGCAGAATTGAACAAGTGGGATTACATCAAACTAAGAAGCTTCTGCACAGCAAAGAAAATCATCAACAAAATGAAAAGGCAATCTACTGAATAGGAGAAAATATTTGCAAAACATGTATCTGATGAGGGGCTAATATCTAAAATATATAAAGAACTCATATAACTCAATAGCAAAAAACCAGACAATCTTATTTAAAAATGGGCAGAAGATATGAATAGATATTTTCCAAAGAAGACATAGAGATTATCAACAGGTACCTGAAAATATCTTCAATACCACCAATAATCAAGGAAATGCAAATCAATACTATAATAGAGATATCACCTCATACCTGTGATTTATACACCTCCGTGTTCATTGGAGCATTATTTACAATAGCCAAAACATGGAAACCTGTGTCCAATGATAGATGAATGGATAAAGAAATTGTGAATGGATATCATATGGGAAAAGAACCCTCATGGATATCATAGACACAGGGAACAGATTAGTGGTTGCCAGATGTGGGGACTTGGGGGTGGGAGAAATGGGTGAAGGAAGTCAAAAGTTAGAAAAAAAAGAATAACTGAAATGGGAAAATAGAGAAGGACAAGAAGAGGAGAGAAAGAACAAGGCAAGACAAAAGAGTGGAAGAGTAGATGGTGAAGAGAAGAGACAAGGGCAAGGAAAGGAATGGAAGAAAAGGGAAGGAAAGAGAAGGGAAGTAAACAAGTAAGAAAAAAGAAAAACTTATATTCTCTTTTTTAATAAAAATTCCTGGGAAGATTGAGTAGATATAGTTTTGCCTATTCCTCCTAAGTGTGTGTGTGTGTGTGTGTGTGTGTAAGCTCTGAATATTATATACAAAACAAGTATATATATTTAAACTCTGAATATTATATACAAAACAAGTATAAGAATAATAAAAAAAATATAGAGATAAGGTTAGATCAGCTAGGGACTCTAAGACCTAATGAATTATGGTTTTCTTTTTGCCTTTTATATCCCACACTTAGAGCTGAAGAAGTCAGGAACTCAGATATATCAATGGCTACAGATATAAATAAATGAATGGGTGATAAACCCGTTTGAATGAATGAATGAATGAATGAATGACAAAGCCTGTCCTCTCAATACAAAAGACTAGGAAAGGAGTAGCTTAGTAAGACAGAAAGCTTTTACACAATAATTGTACTATTCTAGTCTAATACCACATCCCCACCCACGCTAGCAAAGACTGAGTGGCGAGCCAAATTTCTACCCTTGTCAGTAACAAGGTGTCCCAATATCCCATATGGGATGATTTCAGAGAAGGTGGAGTGGGGTTTCTGTACTTCTCCCCCCTGGCAATAATGAGATACCCTTACATGTCCTATTGGGTTGACATCAGAGGAATCCTAGTGGAAAGTCAGGCCATTTACTACAATGCCACAGTAACAAGGCCATAGTCCTTGTGGTGTTGGTGGAGGCCACTCCTACCCTATGTAGTCAGGGATATATCAGTGGAGGTCCAGTGGAGAGTAGAAACTCTCACTCTATCCAGAATTAACAGGATCCCTGCTCCTTGGGTGTCAAGAAAGGCCAAGGGGAAGTCTGGAATTCTACTCCTATCTGGTAGTAATGACACAGCATCCCTCCTTCCTTGATGAAGTGTTGGAAAAGGAAGTCAGCTAAAATATAAGGTTTATATAAAATCCTGAGTCTCATAACTAATAGTCCAAACCCCAACGTTCAGTAAAAATCACTTGACACAGCAACAATCAGGAAGACCTCAAAATAAATGGAAAAAGAACAAAAATAAATGTGATGGAGAGTTTAGAATTATCTACAAAAGACTAAAGCAGTCATTATAAAAAGCTTTAACAGACAATAGCAAACATGCTTATAACAAATGGAAAAATAACAATGAAATGGGAAGTCTCTGAACAGAAATGGAAGACATAAGGAAGAGACAAATGGAAAATTTAGAACTTAAAAATACACCAACAAGAAAACTAAATATGCAACCACCCTACAATCTAGCAATTACATTTCTGGACATTTTTCTCAGTGATAATGAAGTTGATGTAAGAGGCTCACACATACAAAAATGTGTGCACAAATATTAATAGCAGCTTTATTTTCATTAGCCAAAAACTGGAAGAAAATAATATTCTTCAATGAGTAAATAATTAACTGTGGTGCATCAATGTCATGAAATGCTACTTCTAAATGAAAAAGAATGGATTATAGGTATATATAACATAGGTGTATCGCTAGATAATTACAGTAAGTAAAAAATCAAATCACAAAAGGTTACATAGGGCATGATTCCACTTATAAAACACTTTGAAAAGACAAAATTTTTATTAGGCAGGATATTCCAATGGCTAAATAAAGGGTGTAGCCCTAACAGATATTATACTTAATAATAGCTCTAAAATTATTAAAGGAATGTGATATTATGCAAGATTAGTCACGTACACAAAAATTAGAATATTTTATTGAGTTCAGAAATAGATCCAAAACATATGGGAGTTTACAATATGATAGACTGTGATATCACAAATCAGTGAGATAAAAAGATTTTAAAAACAGTGCTGCAAAGTGGGTAACCATGAAGAAAATATTGCATTGGATCTATAGTTCACTCAATACACCACAAAGACTTTAAATAGATTATTAATTTGAATGTAAAAAATACAGTTTTAAAAGTGGTAGAAAAAAACCATATTAACATAAGAAATATTTTTAAAACTTTGATGGAGGGAGATGGATGGGACATGGGCTAGATGGGTGATGGGTATTAAGGAGTGCACTTGTGATGAGCACTGGGTGTTGTATGTAAGTGATGAATCACTGAATTCTGGAACCAATATTGCACTGTATGTTACTAACTAAAATTTAAACAAACAAAGAAACAAACAAAACAACTTTGGTGTAAGGAAAATCTATATGTGGCCCAAATACAGATATACCTTGGAGATGTTGAGGGTTTGGTTCCAGATCACCCAGTGAAATAAATATTGGTAATGAATTTTTTGATTTCCCAGTGAATATAAAGTTATGTTTATACTATACTACAGTCTTTTAGGTATGCAATATCATTATACCCAAAACAGTGTACAAATTTACAATGTAAAGTTAAAATATACTTTATTGCTAAAAAAGGCCAATCATCATCTGAGCTTTCAGTGAGTTGTAATCTTTTCGCTGGTGAAAGGTCTTACCTCGATGTTGACGTCTGCTGACTAACCAGGGTGGTGGTTGCCGAAGGCTGGGATGGCTGCGGCAATTTCTTAAAATAAGACAACAATGAAATTTACCACGGTGATTGAATGTTCCTTTCATAAATGATTTCTCTGTAGCATGCCATACTGTTTGATTTTGTCCGCATTTTACCCACAGTAGAAATTCTCTGCTGCTGTTTTATCAACTGACTTTATGGAAAATCCTTTGTTGTCATTTCAATAATCTTCACAGCATCTTCAGCAGGAGTAGTATCCATCTCAAGAAACCACTTTCTTTGCTCATCCATAATAAGCAACTCCCCATCCATTCGGGTTTTATCATGAGCTTGCGGCAATTCAGTCACATCTTGAGGCTCCACTTCTAATTCTAGTTCTCTTGCTATTTCCACAACATCTGTAGTCACTTCCTCTGTGGATGTCTTGAACCCCTCAAAGTCATCCATGAGGGTTGGAATCAATTTCTTCCAAATTCTGTCATGTTTCTATTTTGACCTCTTCTTAATGGCATCTAGAATGGTGAACCCTTTCCAGGATTTCAATTTACTTTGACCAGATCCATCAGAGGAATTACTATCTACGGCACCTCTAGCCTTGCAAAATGTATTTCTTAAATAATGAAACTTGAAAGTCAAAATTATTCCTTGATTCATGGGCTGCAGCATGGATGTTGTGTTAACTTCTGGATAACTTGCTGCAGTTTCTGTGTCAGCAGTTGCTGATTTATCTTTTATGTTATGGAGTCAGCTTCTTTCTTTAAACCTCATGAACCAACCTCTGTGAATTTCAAACTTTTCTTCATCTTCTTTACCTCTTTCAGCCTTCACAGAATTGTAGAGGGGGCCTTGTTCTGGATTAGCTTTTGGCTTAAAGGAATGTTGTGGCTGGTTAGATCTTCTCTCCAGACCACTAAAACTTTCTTCATATCAGCAGTAAGACTGCTTCACTTTCCTATTATTCATGTGTTCACTGGGTTAGCACTTTTAATTTCCTTCAAGAACTTTTCCTTTGCTTTCACAACTTGGCTGTTTGTCACAGAGGCCTAGCTTTCAGTCTGTCTAGGCTTTCATCATGACTTCCTCATTAAGCTAAATCATTTCTGGCTTTTGATTTAAAATGAGAGATGTGTGACTCTTCTTTTCACTTGAATAATTAGAGGTCATTGTAGGGTTATTAAGTGGCCTAATTTCAACATTATTGTGTCTCAGGGAATACGGAGGCCTGAGGAGAAGGAGAGAGACAAGGAGGAGGGGGAAGTTGGGGAACAACCAGTGGGTGAACAGTCAGAGCACACACTTACCAGTTAAGTTCACTGTCTTAAAGGGACACAGTTTGGGGGGGCCCCAAAACAATTACAATAGTAACATCACAGATCAGCATAACAAATATAATAACAATGAAAAAGTTTGAAATAGTGTGAGAATTACCAAAATGTGACATGGAGACATAAAGTGAGCAAATGCTATTGCAAAAATGGCACCGACAGACCTGCTTGGTGCGGGGTTGGCACCAACCTTTAACTCGTAAGAACCACGGTCTCTGCAAGCACAATAAAGTGAGCACAATAAGGTAAGATATGCCTTACTAAAAGCCATACAATAAAATGTTGAAAATTTAACACAAAAACAAAGCTTCTGTGTGTGTATGAACACACACACACACACACACACACACACACGGGCTAAGCAACAAAGTAAAACAATTGCAACTTAGATAACCAGCCGGGAGCTAGTCTTCCTCACACATAAAGAACTTAGAAGAATCAGGAAGAAAAGACCAACAACAAAATAGAAATTTGGGCAAAGGACATAAACAATTTTCAGATAAAGAAATGTAGTTGGCTCTAATATGTATGAAAGGATGCGCATAGTCATTTCCACTGGCAAAGATGCAAATGAAAATTATATGGTGATAGTGTCTTTTTCTTACCCAAGAGCAAATAATCCAGAAATTTTTACATATACTTTGTTGATATAGTTCTGGGGAAATAAGGAGTTTCTTTATATATTACTTGGGAAGTACAAAATACAACAATATTTATAGAGGGCAATGTGGCAGCATCTATTAAATGGCCCTATAGATACATTGTACAGATAACCTGCTTATGTTCAAAATACTGTATTATATTTCACTCTTATTTGGATCCTGAGAAACTTAACAGAAGACCATGGGGGAGGGGAAGGGAAAAAATAGGTTATAGAGGGAGGGAGCCAAACCATAAGAGACTCTTGAAAACTGAGAACAAACTGAGGGTTGATGGGGGGGTGGGAGGGAGGGGAGGGTGGGTGATGGGAATTGAGGAGGGCACCTGTTGGGATGAGCTCTGGGTGTTGTATGGAAAGCAATTTGACAACAAATTTCATATTTAAAAAAACCCAAAAAACAAAATACTGTATTATAAGGCTATGCATTATTACTTTGTAAAAAGCAAAAGATTCAAAACAATGCAAAGGTACTTAAATAGGTACCTGATTAAATAAATGCTGGTACATGTGTGTGATGGAATACTACACAGTGTGCAAAAAGAATGAGGTAGCTTGCTAAATATTCATATTTATAAATGTGCATTTACATTTTATACATTCATAATGTCTAAAATACTGTGCTAAATTTTTAAAAAGGGAAGGTACAAAACAATGTGGATAGTGTGCTTCTGTTTTTTGTAAGAAGGAGGAAACAATAAGAATTCATTACTTTAGCTTTAAATGTATATACCCTGGGAGGATGCAGTAACAAGTGAGATCACCTCTGGCAGATTCGAATATGTGTGTGGAATGGTGTGGACAAGGGCAATCATGGGAGGGAGACTTTTCACTATATACCTTTTATTCTGTTTGGATTTTTGAAACTTATGAAAGTATAATCCCTCTAAAATTTGATGGTACTATTATAATCAGAAATTGATCTGTTTAAATTTTCTGATCTAGGTCACTCTTGGCATATTTGTTGAGTTAGCTTATGCTCTTATTAAATATCTGTTACATGGCATGATTTTGTTAGCTCTTAATACTGCAGAAATTAATTTATAATTTTCAGCGGGCTGGTAATTTCCAGTAATATCCTGTTTTCACATTCCCTAAAATATAGCTGCGACAAAGATCCTCAGACCACTGTCATTGAAAATGGCAGAAGCCAGCAAGGCCGGTTTTCCTTTGAAGTGTTCCGATTTGTGAAACACAAGAATCAGAAAATGTCCACCGTCTTCCTGCACTGTGTTACCAAGCTCTGCAGAGCTGATGACTGCCCCTTCCTTATGCCAGTATGTTTTTAGCAACTTTATTCTAAATTGTCAAATTGATCTAAGCTGAAGGGTTATCAAATGTTAAGAACTAATTTCTATATGGAAAGCGGATATGCATTGGGTCAAACAGTTTGAAGTAGGATTTATTTACTTATTCATCCAGTAAAGATCTACTGAATGCCTATTTTGGGTCAGTTTGAAGTAGGATTTATTTATTTATTCATCCAGTAAAGATCTATTGAATGCCTACTTTGTGCCACACATAATACTGGGAATACAGCCATGTGTGCATGATTTTCTGAACTCATTTAGCTTATCTTTGAGGACCAGGAGACAGTAGTGGAAGAAAATAAGACAAAAATGTTATGGTGCAAAGGCAGATTGTACATATAGGTTGTAGTAGGAGACAGTATTTGCTTTTGTGAGAGAGATAGAACAGGACAGATTGGGAAGTCTGATGGAAGATATAAAACCCAAAGTGTGATTTGAAGATGGATGAATCACAAAGGGGCAAAATCAAGAGTGAGAGACCCTCCATGCCAAAGATTGACCAAAGTCACAGACATATAAGACAGAGTAATCAGGGAACTACCAGGCCTTCAGTAAAGTCATGGAGCAGAATAGAGGATGATTGGAAAACCTGGGAAGGTGCACAGGGCTAGCACTGGAAAGGTAGATTTGGCCCTGATGGCCAGAAATCCCTTGGATTACAAGTTAGAAGTTCTAAAAGGTGAGGATCTTAATTGCATACAGCCATCATTAAAATACAGATCCATTTACTAGTGAATTAAAAAAAAAAATCTATTTCTGGCAGGCCCCCTGAGGTCACATCAATATTAACCTGAAAAAATGCAAGCACATTTTTTATTTGAAATAGCTTTAATATGTTTTTATTTATGCTCAAATTCAGGCATTTCTTCACAATTGATTGCTTTCATCCTAACTAGCAATATCAGATGGGGTTAAATGGAGAATCCACATTATCTTGTCTCTGTGCTGACCAACAATTCAGGGAAAGATTTATTAAAGGCTTGAGAGATATAAAAGTACAAAACTTTGATAAACACAGCTCTTTTTCAGGAGAACCATTGAGCTATGTAAATTAATGAGGCAAAGCACAATTATAACAGGAGGAAATAAGAAATGTGGCCCAAGCCAGAAAAAGAAACATTGTAGCAGTTATATGCAAAGTAATTAAATAAATGCACAGAAGTAAATGAATAAAATTAAACATGTGGTATCTCTTCCAAAAGAATCTGCTTTCCAAATGGCCATAAAGAACCAATTTTGTGCCGGTGTGGAATTTCATTTGTTTTCATTAACACCTCAGATTTGCGGCCACAGAGAAAGGAGGGATGCAGGGAGGAGGACCACTTGGAGCCCCCAGAGCACGTCTGGAAATGCAGTCCTTTCTGCTGGTCCCATCATTACTCGGAGTGGTAAGAACGCTCCTGCTTTTGTGTATAATAATAGACTGTTCCAAAATGGCTTATTACTTGGCTTCTAAGGAGAACTCAGAGTGGTTTCTAAACAGCACTAATTAACTGTGAAATAAGATAAACTGCTAAGCAACTTCAATTTCACAGTAGTTTCCTGTTTACTCAACTTTCACACAAAGGGCAATATTGGCTTTACAATATTGGCCTTTTTACACATGCGCATGCACGCGCTAGCGTGCGCGCGCGCGCGCACACACACACACACACACACACACACACACACAAGTATACAAGTATACGATGCTGGACATTTTTCATTCTCCCTACCCCTGAAGACTGGCCTGCGTGAATTGCACTCATCTGCTGTTTTGCCATCCAGTCTTTGGTTGGGCTTGGCTAGTAGGTAGTGCTATCAGCAGATGGAAGTGTCTGCATAACTCCTCCCAGCCAACTTTTCTACAGAACTAGAAACCCTCCCTTTAACCCATAGGCCAGGGAACTTCTTGACTTTCTCTTGTGAATTTCCTACATCTGTATAAATAGTCCCATTAATCTTTTCTTAAAATGCCCAATTTTAGTACCATTTGTTTCTTCCCAGATCCTGAATATTACACATCCCTTCTAGTGCACTCTGCCATGGTCATGAATCTAATAGCCACAACTGTTTATACACATATATTCTCATGTATACAAGTATTTGTGTACACACTCTCCAGAGGAATACTGCTTTAAGTCAGCGTGAACCCAGGGACATTTGGAATCAATTGGATAAAACAGACATGCAGTGTAAACAACACAAACTTAAGTCAGAAAAACTGGTTCTAGCTCCAGCTTTTGTCTAAACAAGCTATGTGATGTGGAATTGTATGCCATTTCTTGGGGCAAGTGTTTTTTCATCTTTAAAATGAGGGGTTTGAAGAAGTTGCCTTTAAATTTCTAACTCTATAGCTCTAAATTTGTCTTTAAAAAAAGAAGAATTCTGGTTTGGATTATATTCTAGTCATTGTTTCTCAATTTTATATAAGCCATAAGGCTATTACTGTATTTCAGTTAGATTATTTTTACTTTTTCTCCCATGCATCCTGTTCCACAGTGAAAAGAAAGTTTTGTGTGAAATAGGTAATTAAGGAAAATAAGGTTTTGGCCTAAAAAGTTTAGACAATTTCTTGAATTATTTACTCCTCTGGTTTGTGAAGAGCATTATTTAAAAACAAGCTAATAGGTTTTTAAAAATAATACAGAAATTTATTAAATATGAAATTTCAAACTTGGTCTACACTCTCTGAGGTTTGGTATGTGTTTTCAATGGTTTGAAAATGACTGGTTTGTGGTTTATGAAAGGCCCAATTCTTATCTAGCTGTCAGAAATAGTTCATAGAATTACACTACATGGAAACTCAACTCTTGTTGCCAATAATTAGGAATGCTTTTGGGAAGGCACAATAAGAAATGTTTTTATTTCTATGGAACATATCTAGTGTTAGTTTTGTAGAAGAAAAAAAAATCTTGAAAGCGACATTTCTCTGCCCATGTTGAGTAAATGGCTTTTCCTCTTTATTAGCCTCCTTGCTTCCTTCTTACCTGGGCCAAAACAAATTTAAATATTACAAAGTTTAAATAATTTGTTAGTGTAAGATACGTTCTTATAAAGACGAATGTTTCTAAGGCTCCCAAGTCCCAGTAAAGATTACCGAGTAGAAGTGTCTAATTCTACCATAGCTAACAGCTAGACAGGTTTGGTAGGTTTCACCTAAACCATATTCAGTTGCCCAAACTATCTATGATAAAACCTCAAAGAGTTAATGCCTTGATCACAATGTCTCTGATATCGTGTCTGGATTTCTTCTCTTCCAATTTCAACCTATTTCCACCTTAAGGATAATATTCATTTTCTCACAGAATAGTTTTGTCTTAGTCACCCTGGTCTCTTCATTGGCAAAGCCCCCAAAGGATCATGTTCAAACCTGCCAGATGCCCTTCATTCCTCTGTCACTCTCTGTGGATTTATTTTTTATAATTTTGATAAATGGCCGTAGGACGGT
The DNA here is from genome assembly GCF_007474595.2 of Lynx canadensis. NCBI lineage: Eukaryota > Metazoa > Chordata > Mammalia > Carnivora > Felidae > Lynx > Lynx canadensis. Next base: position 109,049,175 of record NC_044311.2, on the reverse strand, counting down.
GCTCATTTGAGGGCAATCGTGGTGGCCTCACTGTCTAGAGGGCCATATATGACCGTGTTCACATTATGATACTTATGGTATCCAAGCAAAAAATATTATTTTAAATTCTATATAAACACAGAACTCAGAAATCAAGCCATATTCATCCACAGGAAAATCCTATGTGAACTTCATGTCTAGCTTAATGACCAGGGCTACCTTCTTTTCTCAGTTTCACCTCATTTTTAACTTAGGTCAGCTAGAATTTATCTCTCTAGATCCTGTGGCGGGTTTTATATAGACAAGTCCAATTTCAGGCTTGATTTGCTCTCTTCAAAGCTCTCTGGTACTTGGGGATTTTTGCTTTGTTTACTCATTGAACCACTCCTTTCCCCTAGACAACTGACTTATGTCAGGTTTAATAAGTTGTTAAAGCACAATACTTTTGTTTTAATGAATCAGACATTCTGCTTATACTTACTTAACATTGTTAATCCTTTTGTTGGTTGATTTAGGAAAATATTCACATCTTTTCAAAGTTTAAAATCTTCAAAATTCCTGAAGTGTCCTTATTTTACATCCCCATGTGCTAAAATTATTCGGTAGGGAAATGCTTATCATGGGGAACAATTCTGGAAATTCACAAGTGCAAGCACTGGAACACAGTAGTACCTAATTGTTTTATTACATAAATTCTGATGGGGAAGTCCAAGCCAAGCTATTCAACTTGTGTCATTGAGTTTTATGGGGAGTTAATAATTCATTCAAGCCTCCACATGGGACAGGCACTCTGCTAGGAACTGGGAATACCCCCAGAGAACAGGCCACAGTCTTTGCTCTCAGGTATCTTAGCATTCAAAGGTAGAGATAGACTATTAACAAACATAACACAATGGAAGGTACAAAATTTGGAGGTTCTAAATTTGAAATATGTGGTCCACTTTACCACAAAGGTAGTTGAAGATTAAAAAAATAGTTTGCTTGTGCTAAGAAAGGAAAAATATTTATTCTGTATATATCTTACACTGATATTTACTTTTTCCATTTATTTCTACTACTTATATGAGAGAAAAGCAGAGAAAAACAATTTATCTTCCACTTCTGGCTTTCAAACAGCTGTGGTATTGCTGCCCTCACTTTCTTCCTGTGGGTCCTCAGCTAGCTGTATGTTTTTTGAAGAGTCCACCAAGTTTAGTACTCCAATCTGTTTTAACTCCAGGATGTTTCTTTTAGCATATATGTATATGGTAAGACCAAATGGGTGTGAGAGAAAAAAAAAACAGAGTTTGTGTTGAAAAAAAATCTCCTGGAAAATGTCTACCTCCATTTTGGAGCTAGATCAAACTTCAGTAGATGGGAAATTGATGGATAGTGGAAACAGCAACCAGATAGCTTTATCCACTATTGAATACAATTCCGAATAATATTCAAATATTACATGCTTTGATTTTAGTCATCTGCCAGAGGTAGGATGCTTTTGGTTTTTCAGCATCTTGGAACCTGTAGCTGGTAGGACTCATTTGACATTTTGTCTCAGGTGAAGATTTTGTCCACAGCCCAGTCCTCACGAGTGGCACCTGGGATATTTATTATTCTTCCGGAAGTGTTGGTGGTAATGTGGGAGAGAAGGAGGATATCCTGACTTCTTTTATTAACTTCAGGATGCAGAAAATAGTAGGGGCATCCAGTCCTAGGATCACCTAACTTGGTCACCTAACTTGGGACACATAGGAGGATGGAGCTCTCTATTCTTTAAAAAAAAATTAAAAGCAAGTAAGTGTGATTTATAAACAATGAATATCTTTGAAAAAGGAATTTTAGATCATTATATATTCTCTTCCATGTTTCAGTGAGGCAGCTTGTCTTGGAAAGGGAGCATGCATATATTTTGGGAGAATTGTTCACAATTCATTCATTTTATCCATTTCCATGAGAAACAATGTCTTTATAAAGTAGTGTGGGTTGGAGATTAGGGTTTTCCTAGTTTTCCTAAGGGTGTCCCTATTATGAAAATTTATGCTGCCCCCCCCTTTTGTCCTATAGTGGTACACTGCACCATTCTAAAGAATGCTATAAATGAGAATTCTATTAATTCAGGGCATTGCACTTCAGACTCAACAGCAGAATCATCATTTATGCCAAGACTCATATGTCTTAAAAGAAATGGCTTCAGATAGCTTATAAATATCACACCAGGTTCTTTCAATCAATTGTTTCAAATACTAATCTTGGGGTTTCATATGGCCTGAGTTATTCATCTTTATAACTAAAAATATTCTCCATACTTGGCTACTTTATATGATTTTAGGAAAAGGATTCTGAAATTGAAATTTTATTTAAACATATGCTTACCTTATCACAGAGGCTGTGACAGATGGAAGATTCTTCTTCTGTAAAATGGGGGCAGCAATAATATCTAAACCATATGGCTGTTATGAGGACAAAATGTGATGACATATGAAACAGCACTTTGTAAACTTTCTGGAATTACACACATGTTCATTGTAATAATATTTATCCTCCAAAATCAAACCGGCAACGGCACACATTTTATGGTTCAAATAACGGACACCCACAGACACATACGCACCCAAATGTTTAAGGACAGAAATGAAATCCACTACATTGTACAGGATCAGGGGTTAATGGCTATATGATTACAAAATGGGTAACACAAGTTGGGAAGCCAGGTGAATGCATTCATTCCATCTATTATTATGTTTGCCAGAGATGAGTAAAAAATCAACAGCTTTGATCTTTTACATAACAGATACAAAAAAAAAAAAACCCTACAACTCAAGGTTAGGAGTCATGTTTTCCTTTCATTTAGTTATCAAGTGTGAATTTATCTTCTTGGAACTTAAAATGATGTTTTTGCAGATTATGGTGGGCAAATTGGCAATGCTTAAAATAAAGTGGCACTAAATAATGAATACTTCTGTAGAACAGAATAACAAATGGCAAGTTATAGGGCTATAAAAATTGTAATAGCTGTTAACAATTACTGCCCCCACTAACCTGACTAAAGAGATAATGATGAAGCAAAGTTGGCAAGAAAAAATATAGTACAGTATATTTTGTGATTCTCCTTGTATGCCCCGGGGCAGTGGCAGGGTGTGGGCCTGGGGAATGGATAGATAATAAAATCTTGGACACGTGAAACAGAAAATGTGAAAACAGAATTGTTTCGGAAGATTCTCATTATTGCCTTACCCATGAGGCTTGTGGGTGAAGGGAAGGGCACATGTAGGTAAAAAGTAATCACATAATTATAATAAACCTAGGTAAATATTTAAAGATACAATATTGCTTTCCTTTTTCTTTTCTCCTCCAGATGAGACTCCAACCAACAATTCACAGCTTGGTAAGATAACAAACATATATTGAAAATAAAAGTATGATTTTAAAAATTTTTAAGTATTTTTTGATGATCAGTTGCACAACTCTAAACGATGAAATGTATTGAGTTCTGGTTTTACAAGTTTTTATATTTTAAATAATAGTTCACTGAGGATTTCTGGACTCATATGTGACCTGTTGGTCAATTTTTATAGCATTTTATAGATGATTTTGTTTTTGACTGCTCAGGGGATACCTGACTTCTAACCCATATATTGGATTGAATTATAGTCAAATAGATTGTAGCATGAATCATTGTCATGCTGTTACTTTGCAAGATCGTAATGACAGATGTTTTGCAGGTATAAATTGGGATGAAGTGAGATAAATCTGACAGTGGACCTTCCCACTGTTTGTGTTGTGCTTGCAGGTTCTCCAAGGGAACCTCCCTTCCAGCTGAATGCCATCACCAGTGCACTGATATCAGGAATGGTCATCCTGGGAGTGATGAGCTTTTCCCTTCTCCTGTGCTCACTGGCCCTTCTATACAGGAAGGCACCCACCAGTTTGGTGTTGAATGGCATAAGAAACCCAGTCTTTGACTGACTTTAACAGGTCCCTTCTCTCAGGAGGACTCACTGACTATACCCTGTGTTACTGCAGTCAGTGTTTTCATCCAAATTGAATGCCAGCCAGCATTTGATATTTGTAGGTTTGATAGATTTCACAGTGTAGTTCGTCAGCATGACGATAGTGAAAGAATTTGGGTGGTATTGTTCTCGTCGCGTAAGTATGTGGTCAGCCCTATTTGTATGGCACCAATGGGTAGAATGACAACAAGCCAACCATATTCAGGACTCAGATCTTACAGGATCAGTCATATTTCATTTTATTTCAATTTTCTTTTGATAATTCATTGTTATAGAGATAAAAGGTGGGCATAGAAAAAATATACATTTGTTACATTTTTCCCCCTAAGCATTTATACCCAGTGTGCTGGCATTTAGATTGTTTATGTGGTCCTAAATTGAAAGTTACTTTTTTTATTTGTTTTTTTTATTCCAGATAATTCCAGCTTGGGGATATGTTTTAATTGGACTGGTCGATTTGGACACCTGAGATTTAATTACTCTTTCTGTGACCTGAGTTTTTGGCTGATTTCCATGTCTGATGACATTCATTTAAAAAACAAACAAACAAACAAACAAACTCAGGAAATGTGTCTTAACCTGGAGCACCTATTTGTGTAGCAGAATGTAAAAATAGTTGTTAACCTCTAAAGGAAACCAAGTGACCCTAGGTCATTATTCATTTACATGGGAGTGGCTGTGCTCAGTTTTCTCCTGGTTCACTGAGAACGTCAGCACAAGTTCACTTTCCTCCCAGGTAAACAAGTCAGCTGCATTTGCAGCTGTGCTTCCAGCAGTGAGGCAGCTGCAGAGATCATTCTTCATTCAAGAGCCATTGCATGGGAAAACAAACCATAGTTGTGGGAGTGGACATTGTCCCCACACATAAGCATAATGTTCCCATGGGGTTTTTAGCAACCTAGTTTCCTTTTGTCCCTATGACAAAGAGTAAACAGGGTAAGTGTGTTTTGCAGAACATTGTTGAGTCTGTATGAAAAAAAAATGTCCCTTTCCCACAAATTTCTGATGCTAGCAAAGCAAATAATCTGGAAGAGCCCTACTTTTTAGGTGTCTTCTTGAACGTGTCATGATGGCCATGGAATAAACAGTATTTTCCTGTAATAGTAAACTGCAAGAGGTTGTGATCCTTTGTCAGTTTTTCAAAAAAATGTTTAAAAGCCACGTATTAAGCAGCCTCTGTTCTTAGCAAAAAATCATCCTTTTCTTTGTTTGGTCTATTCACACAACTGAATAGAACAATTCAGTGACGGGCATCAAAACCTCGCATGTGTGGGGGCGCCTGGGTGGCTCAGTCAGGTGAGCATCCAACTTCGGCTCAGGTCATGATCTCGCAGTCTGTGAGTTCGAGCCCCACGTTGGGCTCTGTGCGGACAACTCAGAGCCTGGGGACTGCTTCAGATTCTGTGTCTCCCTCTCTCTCTGCCCCTCCCCCGCTTGTGTTCTGTCTCTCTCTCAAAAATAAATAAACATTAAAAAAATAATAATTTAAAAACCTAGCATGTGTGGCTACTACAAGTGCTATGTTAACCATAACAACTGCTGTAGAGACTAATTTCTGTTCAACATTTGTGACCCATTATTCACGACTTAATTTACTATATTATATGCAAATCACTATACAATTTTAAATTTGTTTCAAATGAAGTACCTATGCTCTAAAATTAGTAATTAAATCAATCATCAAATCAAAATACATCTTGTCTCCAATTGCCTCAACAGACCAGAAGTGTTTATATTATAATAATTAGTTATCAGATTGCCTCAACTTTCTCTTTCAAGGTATAGACACAAAGTGAAATGGGATCTGGAAAGTCTTCAGATAATTTAATCAATATGAAAAGGTCTAACACTTAAAAAAGCAATCTCCTCTTCCCTTTGTTTCTTCAAGATCACTTTGAAGTGACCATTCTGAACTTTGATCTGTGTAAAAATTTATTTTCTACTTTAAAGGGAAAACTCCTACAGAAAAAAATGTATGGACCATGCATGCTACTTATGTGACCTTATATGTGTACATGAGTAGTGCTAAAATAGTCTAGTAAATCTATTTCAGATACTGTAAGTGAATTGCCATTAATCTGAGTATTAAATCCTGTGCACAGAATACTATCATTGAAACCAGTTTGTCAGTTTGATTTTTGTGCTTTAGGGATGGCTGCTGTTTCAGGTGTTGCCCTTTTACATTCCATACACCACTTTTAAAAACTCAATAATGGACACATCATTTTGCAAGCAACTTACATCTCACATTACTTTTTTTGCCATCCTTTCATCATAAATGGGAGGCTCAGAGCTATAATGAGACGAACTGGGTTTGTTTTATACAGCTTTGTTCTTCTCAACCTGCTGTTATGTGTAGTATTTAGTTACATTGAATATTTTGGTTACTATAGTGTGAAAACCTTACGAAATATGTGCAAATGTTCCTTCAGTTTTAATACCTCAAACTGTTTTTTTGCACTTCAGGGGTAAGGTCTGATGACATGTAAAAGGTGATTGTTTAATAAAATGATTGTAAATGAATATCTTTAAAATAGTCACCTGGTTTTTTTAAAGATATTTCTCTTTCCTACCCTCAACATTCTCTTCCTGCTTTCAAAAACATTAAGAAATATTGAACTTAAGCCACCTAACGCAACAGGGAAGGGCGTTGATCTCCGAAGCTAGATGAAGCTTGCTCTCTCCATATTGAGCTCCCTGGTTACGGCTCTGTCTCCATCTCAGGAGACATATCCCAGAGATCAGCTGACGGTAAAAAAGTGTTCTTTACCTTGCATGTGAACACTGACTAAAACTGAGCCTATAATTTTTAAAACTTTGAGGGGAGAGTAAGGACTGGAAGGACAAGGATTCATCTGCCCAGAGTTTCACAGGCTGTCATGACAGCTCCATCAGGGCCTGGCTGTCGTCCCTTGTTTGGGAAAGTGACACAGAGTTGAAAAGAGCTTTTCCTGACTCAGAATCTAATCTTACAGAAGTGAGTGCTACTCTGGGGCCTTGAGTGCTGGCACTTAACTTTGGGAGCGTCGCAGAAATGGTGGTTCATGAAGGGACATTGTCAGCTGTGGAAAATATAAGATAGTAAACTTCTAGAAGTGAGAAAAGAGCAGGAGAAGTCCATGGGAGACAATTGTTTGTGAACATATATGAGGCATAGTTTCAGGGATTTCTAGAGAACTTGGCAGGAGAGAATTATAACATGGTGGAGAGCCTTCTATTATGACTGTGGAGGCTGTTAGGCTAGCACACATTGGCTTTCATTCCATATTTATAAGGAAAAAAGCAAGCTGATCACAGATCAATTGCTTTTGAGATGAGGTTCATCAATTATTTACAAGTGAGAGACATTTAATATAAAACAATCCAAATATGTAATTTAGAAAAGATTGTAGTTGGGTAGTAAACAAAACAAATATCAGGGTTACCTATGGTATTAGGGTTTTCCAGAGAAAAGGAACTAATGGGCTATATGTACTGTATATGAAGAGGTTTATTTTAAGGAAGTAGTGTGCACAATTCGGGAGGCTGACAAGTCTCAAGATTTGCAGGCAGCAAGGCCCAGTGGAGCTGGAGGTGTAGTTCCAGCCTGGGTCCAGGGGCTTGAGAATGAGGAGCTGATGGTGTATTTCCAGTCTGAAAGCTGGCAAGCTTAAGACCCAAGAAGAGCTATTATTTCAGTTTAATTCCAAAGCCAGGAATGAACCAGTGTCCCAGGTTGAAAGCAGTTAGGTTGGAAGGAATCCTCTCCTGGTCACAGGAGGTCTTTTCAGCTTTTTTGTTCTAGCCAGACTTTCAAATGACTACATGCGAATCACCCACATCAGGGAGGGCAATCTGCTTTGCTCATTTATTCAAACGTTAGTGTCATCCAGAAACACATCATAGACACACCCAGAATAATGTTTGACCTAATGTCTGGCAACCTGTGACCCAGTCAAGTTGACACAAAATGAACATCACAGATGGTAAACTTGTAAACACACCATCAGTATGTCTCACGCTGCTGAAAACCAGAAGTCCTAACCAATCTAATAGCAGTAAGGGAATGAATAAACAAAAATGTTACAACAATTTGGCAATCTACGACTGAAATGATTTTGAAACACTTAATGTCTAGAGGTGGAAACTTATGAGCAGAGAGGTCCTCTTTTATAGTAGCTAACAATATGGATCAAATAGAGAAAAGATAGGGCCGTGAGTAGGTGGGCAGTGATGAACTCCTCATGCCAAATTATCATATACATCAGGAGAAACAGGGCAGGAGAGGCTTGGCATCAAAGCACTGATGGAACCACATCCCGCAGGGCTGGCCCTGGTGCAGAGTGGGTGACGACATCAGCAGTGACAATAGGCCAGAAGCCCTGAAGAACATAAAACTGCAAAGCAGAGATATTGGGGGCAAATGCAACAAAGGAAGTGCTGGATGCTGGGAGGAGAGGCACCTTCTTAGTGGGAAGGAATTCACTAATAGGAGACCAAAGGAGAATGTTTGGTAGATGTTACCCACATTTGTCAGGATGGTGGTCCATTTCCTCCAGAGGCTCAGAGGAAGTGGAAACTGGATCAACATGTTACATTTTTGTGTTTGTGAGACTATCTTGCCTGATTGCTTGTTGGTAAACAGCATCAGTCTCTACAAATTTGAATTAACACAGGAGAACTCAAAAAAAAAAATAGCCTTGGTTAATGCCAGTTTTTGCTGAGATAGCAGGGAGTGAATTGGTTTGGGGACTTCTAGACATGAGATTTTGGAAATCTCTGGTCAGGAAACTTTATTTTCTTTGTGTTCTTGAAAAAATGAAATTGAGAGCTCAGATTATCTACATAGTTCAAAGCTCCAATTCCCTTTGCTCAAGTATCTGGATATTTTCTGTTTTATTTAAATTGCCAACATAATTACCTCAATTTTCCGTTTCCCTTTTTACGTTGAAAAGCGAAGCGTCATCATTATATGTTTAGTGAAAGTCAATGTGGCCCAAATTTTGAGGTTAGTTTCCGTCAAGGGTATAGCTCTATTAGCATTGCCCAAAGCAGAATCCATTACTGAATAGTCCTGCTGGTTTGGCTAATCAACTAACACTGGAAGATCCTGGGAGAGTTGTGGTTTGACAATTTCATGCAACTTTGCCTCAAAGTTATACAGGTCCTTAAGCTATTTCTCCTCTTGTATGTAGTTTGTAACTTTTTTTTTTTTTTACAGTAGTGAACTATTGACTAAAATGAAAAATAACTCGAGAGAGAATATAGTACTTTTTAGAAATTATTTACCACTTGGGAATTGGAAATGATCTGCTCTTTAAAAACATATTGTTTTGCTAACATATATTTTGCTGTTGCCAAAATGAGATGGCAGAGAATAATGCAGAGTGCTCTCTCTGGGCACCGGGAGAGAAAGAGAACCCAGGAATCTCCCTTAAATCCTATAGGGATAAATCATGATATTTTGGGGGGCATCACCCTCACTCTCAAAATAGAATAATAGGGAACAAAGGTGACTCACTATCTCTCATCAAAAGATTTATCAAAACTGTAATGCTTTTTTCCAGTTTGTCAATGGATATGTAATGAGAATTTGTCTCATTTCACTCTCCACCATTCTTGACTGTAGCCCTTATCCCATGATCCAAAATGGAGAAACGGCCAAAAATAGAAGCAAAGGGCATATAGCATCAGTAGTGTAAAGAAGTCTCCTGGAAGCTGCCACAGGACACTTTCTTATTCCACCAGCCAGAACTCAGTCACATAGTCACAGTACTAGCAAGGGTGCCTGGGAAATGTATCGTGGGTCTCCACGTGCCCAGAGTTATCAGAGGATCTGACTTAAACCTATGTTACTCAAATAATGTCATTATTTACTCACAGTCTTAAAATATTAATTACATTGATTTATGTACAGGGATATTTATCACTGTTATTTTTAATAAAAAAGTATTATATGTTACTTAAGTGATCCCACATGCAGAAATCTTAGATGTATTGTGGTACTTTTCTGTGATATAAGGATATGTAGACACTGAAAATTAGTTATAAAAAACCTTTACCAAATAAGAAAATGCTATAATATGAAAAAAAAACCCAAAAACAGAGTACAGGACCATATCTATAATATGAGCTCACACAGAAAAAAGACAGGAAGGAAATTGATAGAAATGTTAACTAAGGCCAGTAAGAAAAAATAATTGGTTTTGTTACGAGTCTTCTTATGAGACTATCATGTTTTCTTCAACTATCCACATCATTTAAACCAAAAGTAATTTTGGTTGTCTAATAATTTAAAAGGTAAGGAAAGTGAGTATATTATTGAGATAATTGCATCAATTCTCAACTTTATTTAGTTTCAGCTACTGAAAAAAAAAATCTTTGTACCTAATTTAATAAGCAGACACATGAAGAAAAAAGCCCAAAACTTTCTGAGAGATAGTGAGAATGTAACTGCCTTGCTTATGCCTAACATTTTATTCAATTGTTAATTTTAACATTTTACTCAATATGCAAATGGTCTGCAATGCACTTTAGATTATACAAAGGCAGATACTAAGCAGATTTGGGGGAACTCTGGCTTCTATTGACAGCAATGAATGAACTATCTAACTCATTGTTTTTCATTTGTGCATTTGTTTTTCCCACATCACTAGCATCCGTTATGGTTAGCCGGGCTCACACTGAAAATGAGTTTATGCTCTGGGAAATGGTTGAAAAGCATCATCATCTTCATTATGTCAACAATGAAAATTATGTTTGTCCATGCTGTCTGGAGTTGATGGCTGGAATGTTTGAAAACAAGATCCAGGCATTTTCCCTCTCACCCTGAGGAAAAAAAAATATCCATGCCAGTGTTATGTTTTTATTTTACAAATAATCTGTTTTCCCCTTGCCCTTTAGATCTGAGAAAAGCTGCATGTAGTGAATGCTATTTGAACATAGAGGCAATTTCCAGAATGAGTATAACGCCACTGCCTGTCGATTCTTGAGAGAAATGGCATATGAAAAACATACAGAAATTCTCAGGATAACCCCCTTCAGCTGAACACTACCCCATATTTTGAAGTAAACAAATAACTATTCTCTATGCATTTTCACCTCACCCCATTTCCCCTTCAGAACAGTGATAATTGCTTTGTCGACACTTCATATTTCTTCCATTGCCTATTAAGTATTCCTGAGAATGGGTGGACAGAAATTCATTACAAATATAAAGCCTGAATTCCTACAGATCTGAGGAAAAAGGTTGCAGTGGCTTTCCTCCATTAACTTATTAACTCTTTAAGTTAAATTTTTTTCTCAACAGTGGATCTTTGCTCAAATGGCACCCAGTGAAACTAACTTTATACATACCCAGAGGTTTTGAAATAATGGCTTAAAGACTGTGTGGTTTTTCCTAAATTGTCAACTGTACTGTTCAAAAGATGTCATATTTTGCCTCAACTTAAAATCAACATTTTTCTTTCTTCAGATGGGATTAAGGGAATAACAGAGCCAAGGATAGCACATAAATGTGTATCTTTTGCTCTTCAGCCTAAATTACTTCCCCCAATATCTAAACTCCTTGCTAACTCTAAATGGAAGGCAAGAAGTAAAGAATAATGTGCTATCTTAAATGTAGATAGAAGATAAGATGTTGAGACTAAATTTTAAAAACCACACCAGGATATATTCATTCCACTCTCACATTTAAATAATACTTACATTAAATAATTGCTCCAAAGGAACTGTCAAAATGAAACAGTCATAGCTTTCCCTAGCTGAGCTCTGATAACTATAAAAGTCTAATGTTCACAGTGAAGCTATGAAAATTATTAAAAAAATCATCTGCAAAACATGAGCAAAACCTTATTTCTATCTGATTATTGACAGAAAAATGAACAAGTCCAAAAATATTGTTAAGGTGAAACTTTCCAGATTATATTGATTATCAGGGCTAACCCAAGGAATCTAAACCTTGTAGGAAAAAATAGAGTTTTGTTTGTTTGTTTTGTTTTGTTTTTGTTTTTAAGTAGGCTTCACACCCAGCATGGAGCTTGAACTCATGACCCTGAGCTGAGATCAAGAGTAGGATGGTAAACCGTCTGAACCACCCAGGCACGCTGACAAAATAGAGTTTTGAGGACCTATACATAAGCTGCAAAGGTACAAGCATTATTTTTTTTTTAACTTTGATCTGAATTGTCATCTATATATGTGCTTTCTGTGTTCAGGGAAAATGTGAAGCTCAGTATGAAATGCAGAAGCTCTACAAATCAGTACTGAAAGCTTCCTGGGGTCCTTAGAGTCAAGGAATTGAACCCTTTGCTTTTTAAGTAGATTGCTCATTCCTGGTATCATGTTATGGCCAACATTGGTCTGGATTAAAGATAAATGAATTAGAAACTAATAGTCCTTAAAGTATGGTCTCCAACTAGAATCATCAGTCTTACCTGGGAAGTTGTTGCAAATGCAGCTTCTCAGGACCCAATCTAGACCGACTCAAGCAGAAACTCTGGGGGTGGAGCCCCATATTTTCTGCTTAGGAAGCTCTCCAGTTGATTCTGCTGCATGCTGAAGTTTGGGAACCATGCCTCTAGAATAAGACTGAAGGCAATTCCAGAGAGCTGAAAAGAGATCACCGTAGATATGTGGCATCGTGTGCATATTATAGAAAGGAGTCATGCTACTTTAGTGTCTAGAACTGGAAATATAATTGATTACACTTTCACTTACTGATCACCAGGGCTGATTCAGATGACCTGGACAGGTGTGTACTTTCTCTTTCATACTTCCTTGTATATTCTCTGGAGGCAGTCATTTATATGCTTAGATATAGGGGATGAACTTTCCAATTAGAGAAAGACTGTTCTTTGATCAAAGATACATGAGTACTAGAATTCTTCTGCTGTCTGTTCCACATCTCTTAGAGACAGAGACTGCTCCTGTACATGGAAAATATCTGTTATCTAGACTGTATAAATTTGGTCTCTGGCAATATTGTGTAATAGAAAAAAAATGTGCTTGGGGATCAGACCTGATTTGAATTATAGGTCTATCAGTTGTTAGCTGCATGACTTTGTGGAAGTCATTTGGCTTCTTTGAACTTCACCTTCCTTATCTATGAAGAGAAGATACTCACATCAACTTTTGGGGATGTTAAAAGATACAGTGAGGCATGTTAAAAATTTTAAGAGTTTATTTCAGCTTGAGTCATTTGAATCGGGCAATACCAAACTGGAAGTGGTTGGAACATTTTGCCAACAGGAGCCAGGGGAAAGACTTCTGTAAAGAAAAGGCAGAAGCAAAGAAAGGAAATGATTTCTTGGCTGTAGCTTGAAGCCTAGCTGGCTGTTTGTGACTGGTTGTCCTCAGCATTTCGATTTCATTACCTTGACGCATTTACCGAGTTGGATTTTGGTTCTCTCAGTTTGGCCTCCAGCGCAATAGAGCCACCTCAGTCTAATGGCCTCATTCTTTAATTAATTTAATAAGGTTAATTTGAGGACTGGGGACAATCTGTGTAAAGGCCTGGCACTCAGTAGATATTAGACCTTCCACCTTGCCTGATTTCTCCTGACTATTGCTTCTGCTCTTTGCCATTGTTATGACTTCTAACTTCTTTGTTTGTTTCTGTATCTGTATAGTGGTGGGAGGTTAAAAGTATGGCTTGCGAATCAACCTACCTGGGTTTGAGTCTTTTCCCTGAAACATACCTTGTAGTTTCCTCACGTGTACAGTGTGAAACATAATTCTACTTACCTTCACAAGTAGTTCTGAAGAATACATGAGTTTAAGTTGCTTATTCAGCGACTGACATATAGCAAGCATGCTGTTACCATTAGCCTCACTCCTCCCTGTGTGTCTTCACTTTTCTTCCTTATCCTGCTTCCACCCAAAAACATAGTACTTTGATGGAAAAAAAATCATCTACTAATGAATTCATTTAGTAAATCTTCCTGAGGATCTACTATGTGAAAGGATTTGAGCACAGATAAATCCCTGCCTTGAGTTTTTAAAGTGTGGATTTGCATTTACCACTTACTGCTTCTCCAAGTTAGTTTTCTAATCTGTAAAATGGGGATAATAATAATTCCCTCTGTATTTATGTTAAAGTGTTGCAAATAAAGTAATAAATGCGATTCCAAAAATTGAAATGAAAACTTTCAAACGCATACAAATATAATCAAACCATAAACACTTCTCTGGATAGCATAGCATCAAGGCAGAGGAGTACAGATCTTGTTCCTCCTTTCCATGTATATCCCCCAGCTTCCTATTTGTATTTTCTTGGGCAGCCTCAGTGCTTTTATTAGAATGAGACAAGGGAGAAGAGCAAATTATTTAACAAGTAAGAAATAAATAAAAGGACCAAATTCACAAGGTTTGGCTTTTTTCAAAAGCTTAAACTAAAGCTACAGATATTACTTTAAATATATTGTATATTACCAAGGTAATTTTTTGGAAAAAATGTTTAGCTACTATCAAGACTCTGGAAACAAAAACATGATTTATGAGCATCAGGCTAGAGGTCGCTGAATGACATTTGAGTGCCTGTGTGTTGGGGGAGGTGCAGGTCTCTGCTTGCTCCAGGCTGCTGAAATGCAGGTTATGGTAGATACAGACTAGAGCTGAGGAAGAGAAATGTGATGGTATAGGGGTCCCTTCTCCATCCTGGGTGATGGTCTTAAGTTTGTCTCGCTTCTTGTAAGACCCATTGCCATTGGATCTCTTGGAATTCTCCAGTCATCTGTGTGCCCATCAGGCTGCACTCTTTCCTGATACTTGTCACCTCTTGTAACTGGACTTCAGTTCTAATCTCTGACTCATTCTGTACTTTTCTGACAACCTGCGTAGCACTTTTCTCTGCCTCTCTTCCTATCAACTGCTGCCTGGGTGTCGTCCTGCTAGAATCATGAGCCACTGAGCTCCTTGACCAAGCCCCAGTATTAGAAGATTCTTCTTTCAGGTCTTCTCCTCTATCACTTCTGCCCCTTGGAATTTATACAAGCCGAGATCATGTCTAAGTCCTCTGAGGTTTGATTTTGAATTTTAGATGGCGGGACAACCCCCCAGGATCCTGGTCATGTGGATTCGTATTCATGCTTATTCTCAGCTAACTTCTCTCATGCTGTATTCAGCGCAGTCTCAGAATCTCTTACAGCCTAGATCCTGTGGGTCAAGAGGGAGAATCTTTCGAAGAGAAAAAGTCATTTCAGACTTCCCTAAGCACCAGTTTCAGAGACCCAGGCCATTCATATATAACATTTCTAAGAAGGCAAGAAAAAATATTATTAATTAAATGTTTAATCCTTATTAAAGCTAGCATATTAATTTTAAGTAGCTTTAATTTATAGTATAGCACAATATTATTTATGGGCAGCATGTATACTTTATAGCATAGAGTGCCCTCTTATATAATCGATGTGTATAGGATATTTTTGCTCATTTTATTGGACTCTGAGCATAATTTTACTATTAAATATATGGAAGAATTTTATGTTTATTTTTATGACATCGTTGGCCTAAGCTAGGCTTACTTTTATGCCAAATCTCTTGTCAAGAACACAGCTCTCAATTTCAATATGGTTTCTATGGGAAAATACATAAATACATAGCCTTTCATGAACATCTGCTTATCTATAATTTTAATAAAGCTAATGGAGTGAGACCTGGGTTTTCTTATTTCTGTTGAAACATTTTTCCTCCTTGTGTTTCCCTTTCCCTCTTGGGATAATGATTCCCCTTGAGGTTATGTTGTTATGTTATATGGTGGTCAAGTCTTCTACTATGAATGAAACACTCATTTCCTTGAGATACAAAATTCTCAGGAAACTAAAGTTTTTAAAAATGCGTGCATGTGTGTATAGACATGGGGGTTGTATGTCTAAATGTATCACAATCAACAAAATCCTTAATTCAAAAAATTTCAATTAGGCGCTTTTATTGTTGGTGCTTTAACTATTCTTCTATCAGCGTATTTCACTTCATAGCCTTGTTCAGAGATCTAGATTTTATTGGTCAGTGAGGCCTGAAAGCCATTCCCCTGGTTACCTGGAACAAGATGGAGTCTGACAGATGTAAATGTGGTGGAATTACAAGTCATTTGTGGTCAGTAATAAAAGTAACCTATACCATGGGTTTTAGGTTGTATGCAAAGTGGGAGGAATTAGTGATATGTTAGAAAAAATATTGAGTGAAACTCTTGGATACCTATGTTCACTTTGGTAAATCATAATGTCTCTAAATTTCCATTGGATTCCTTATTGTTATATGCTTTATTAATTTCCTATAAGAAATGCAAAAACCACATTTCTTCTACTTCATAGGTCAAACTACTTCAATATATTAACATCTTAACAAAAGTAGTATAATTACATGTGGAAACATATGCATTGTAACTTTAAGTTTTCCACACTTGAGGAGAGAATATCTGTTGAGCCTAACCATGTAGCCTTAGGTTAAACCAGAAATAAGTGTAATTTGATAATTTGAAATTCCCATCTTAGACTTTATATAATAAACCAAACATACTAAAATGATAAGATCTCTTAAACAGCAAATACATAATCATCTTTTGTTTGTTATTGAAAGCCTTTAATTTTATGCCAGTTGTTCTTTGTCATTATATATTTTAAGATGCAAATCCTCACAACCATGTTTTTATACTAATGAAAAGTCATATAAATTTAGACACTATTTCATTGCATCCATGCAATGTTCATTTCAATCCGGAGTAAGCAAATATTTCACATGCACACAGTGAATCTCTTATAGTCCCATTTTAAGCTTGTCAAGTATTCTGATTTCAATCCTATTTGACCAATTTAAATTGCAATTTAAATGGTTAGATTCTACCATTAGATTTTAATTACCTTCAATTCTATCAGAGTGGGTTCCAACCCTTTGTAGCAAATTCATTTCCTGCTTAACCAAAGAGACAATACACTTTAAATAGACTACCCCCTCCCCCATCAGTGCTTTCTCTGGAAAGGGTTTTAACATAGACTTGTCTATTTCCTCTCTTACTACAGGAAAAACTTATGAATAAAATAAGTGACACACCTATACAAAGGAAAGACAAGATGACAAACATGATAATATTTACTCTATGGAAAAAGATGCTCATCACTTCTTT
Organism: Lynx canadensis; assembly: GCF_007474595.2. Classification (NCBI taxonomy): domain Eukaryota; kingdom Metazoa; phylum Chordata; class Mammalia; order Carnivora; family Felidae; genus Lynx; species Lynx canadensis. The sequence goes on along the minus strand of NC_044311.2, from coordinate 109,032,108 downwards.
AACATTTTGTGGCTGAGTGGCTTTATCTTTTTAACTAGAGACCCTAAATGCTGGTAAAAGTATGATTCTGCACCTTTAAGCCTTTCTTTGTTTAGGATATTTTCAAATACAACCTCTCTGTAGAGAATGTGAGTGACTAATTAAAGTACATAGAGAAAAAGAAACTGTCACTAGGCAGCCTGTGATTTTAAACATAGCATAGATAAAAATCATAGTCAATCTGACGTGTACACATTTACACTTACATAAAAATACACTGTAGAAGATGAAGCAATAGAAAGCCTCATTCTTATTCTTGATTTAAGCTATAACCAAGCATTTCTGGACAAGTCATTAATTGTTTCATGTCACCAGGGGTCCACTTAGTGCACTGAAGCAGTAACTTCTAAGTGGTCCCACTGGTCACAAAGATTTAAGGTAGGATCCAGAAGAAACCCATAATAGTTTATACGAGACTGCTGGAAGTCAGGCATGTTGGAAATGACTTTGTGACTGCAAATGGTGATGTTGGCAATGCAAATATTGTCACATGTGACTAGGTGGTAAAGGAAAATTATTTTCTTCACTTAAGGCTTAAGGAGTTTTGATGTGACCCACGTTTGAGAGTAAAGGTGACTCTATTATATGCTACAGCATCTTGGCAGAAAAGCTTCCCATTATTTGTACACCATTTTAATCAAAATCTAGTTTGGCGAGAGACTGCCAAGTTTCTTTAAGTGGGATCTGTTGCCATTATAATAAAATCTGACAGGCTCCTGGCTCATACTTTAAAGGAAAGTACTATTTATCCTTGAATCAAATAATGAATAGCCTAAAAAAAAGGTCAAATTAAATTTTTATAAGATCTGCATATCTTCCATAAAACATGCAGATATAAACAGCGTTTGCTTTTATGGTTGTCACACAGACCAGTATAATGGAAGGTGTTACAGGCTAAAGTAGTTGACCTCTTCAGATTCAGACAAGTGTGAGCTTTGTCACTTGCTAGCTGTCTGATCTTGGACATGTTTTTTAATATCTGCTAAGCCTTGGTCTTCTCATCTGTGATCTAGGATGAACAACATAGAGTTATTGTAAAGCCTAAATGAGATCGCCTAGTATAAATTTTTAGCACAGGCCCTAACACCTCATTTGTCCTCAACGTGTTGTTGCTGGTGATGGTGATGATGATGGGTGACTCTCAACTCAGACTGAAGTCCTAGGCCAGTTTTCTCAACATCCATTCAAGTCAGAGTCTTCAGTTCAGCCTCCAGAGTGTCTCACATCTGTGCTTTATATTCAGTCCTGTCCTTTTACCTTATAACAGGTTGTATTCAAATGAGAAAATTCCTGTGAAGGAACTTTGTACATCCTAACACACTGAAGAATTATTAGTTACATTAAACATTTTATTGAAATTCACCAACACTTTAGTAATTAATTCAATGGTATCTTTGCCGCTCCACGTTCCAATCTATTCTTAAGTGTGCTGCCAGATGTACCTTTTAAAGTGTATCGGGGCGCCTGGGTGGCACAGTCGGTTAAGCGTCCGACTTCGGCTCAGGTCGTGATCTCACAACTCGTGAGTTCAAGCCCCGCATTGGGCTCTGTGCTGACAGCTCAGAGCCTGGAGCCTGCTTTGGATTCTGTGTCACCCTCTCTTCTCTGACCCTCCCCTGTTCATGCTCTGTCTCTCTCTGTCTCAAAAATAAATAAACATTAAAAAAAAAAAGTGTATCTTTTTTTTAATGTTTGTTTATTTTTGAGACAGCGCAAGTGGGGGAGGGGCAGAGAGAGGGGAACAGAAGATTCGAATCGGGCTCTGCGCTGGCAGCAGCAAGCCCGATGTGGGGCTCGAACTCAGGAACTGCGAGATCATGACCCGAGCTGAAGTCAGACACTCAACCGACTGAGCCACCCAGGTGCCCCTAAAATATATCTTTTTACATTACTTCCCTCCTTAGATACTTTCCATGGCCCTTCAGAATGATGGACAGCACTCTACTGAAGTGGGCCATTGTCTCTCTTTACATCTTTATCATCCAATATTTCCCCTTACATCACACCAACACTGTGCTCTTCAGCACTTCAGAAAGATGCCCTCCTCTAAATTTGTTCTAACTTTGCCTCATTTTAGTAGTCAACTCTTTAATTGGGTAAATACTGATTGCACATTTTTCCATGTTTTCTCTCTGTACCAAATTGTCTATTTCTCTTTCCACTGTTCAAATTTCTATCCTCCAAGCCCCTACTTAAAATTTTGTTTTTTTCTACGTAGCTTTTTGGATCTCCCAGGTAGGAATCACTCTCTCCCTTACCTGCTCTCCATTTTCTACACTATATCCATATTCACCCTTTTTTCTATGTTAGTTTGCCATTTACAACAGTCTGAGAAGTCTGGAAGTTAAGGACTACGTCACCATTCCCCCAGCCCCCAATTCTATAATTCTCAGGGGAACATCCTTCGCAAGGAGGGTGCTAAATCAGAAGAGATATTAAGTCTTTATTTACAGGTATCTTTGTTAATACTAAACTGTACTAAGTGAATAGAAGTGGCTGGCTTAAAAACAAATCCCCCAACTCAGAGGGGATAGAGGTTGGCTTTGATGTTGTCTTCTTTTTTTCACGTACTACTCTTATGCTGTACATTCTTTTGATATTTATTTTAGCTAGAATTCACTAGGATAAAAATGTTAGGTGAAAGCCCTAGATAAAAGAGGGAGAAACTACCAAAAGTGTCATCTGTGGACCCAAGTCTTTGTTCTGAAGTGTTTTACTAACACCTATGAAAAATCCCCACTGTCATATAGCAACAACAAAAAGCACATCTATAACTCCCTGAATTTTGTTTGCCATTTGATGACAACTTGTATTAACCTGACCTGGTCAGCTGGGTATTCAGAGTAAGGTGAAAATTCATCACAGAAAAGAAATGGCATTTTATCAATGGCCATTCTCCTCATTTTCTTCATCCTACCTTACCCCAATATTTTATGGTTCTCTTTTAGCCCTAAATTGCCTTTCTGGGTGAGATGTTGAAGATTGAAAGGCAGGGTTAGAAAATACTTTTCTGTCCTTCACCACCACCAAGGTGCAAGATTATCAATGTTTACCACATCTATTAATCAGGTAACATTGCAAGGATGACTTCAGGCTTCTCAAATCTTATTTCATTCTTCATGTAAATCACAGGACACTACTGTGAACTGTGTGTAAATGTAATGGGAAGAGTTATTTGGGGACCACAGTATTGATGGCTGTGGGCAAGGTACTGTTATAAGTTTTGCCATATCTTTGATGGAGTAATTAACTGGATAAAGAACATTGTCCCTTTACGGATTTTCAAATCCAGCCAGAGACGTTCATTTTTCTAAATAAATGAATGAAATTGGTCAGCAGCTACAGTTGCATATTACCCAGCCTTATGGTCAATGAAAACTAATCATCTTCCACTATGAGGAATGAATGATCTTAATCCCGACTGTTTTTGAATACCGATTTAAACATAAGACTAGATAGACTAAAGTTAAAAAGAAAATATACTCATCCTCAAATTAGCAATTATGTTGGGCAAAACAAATAAGTTTGTTGTTGGCTCATTGCCTGACTGACAAACTAAATCAGACTGGAGAAAGCATTGTCTTTTTTCCCATGTGTCAAAATGTTGTTCTGGGCTCCTTGGTTCCTGAAATGGCCCTACAATAATGCTTTTCATTCTCCTGACATCCCATGGGTTTTACTTTGCATCAGATCAAGGTGAGAGATGTATTGAGTGCTTTTGTTTCTGTGATCAACTCCTCTCCTTTCATTTAAAGGTGCATTAAACACGGTTTACAAGGATATTCAAATCACACAGGTTTTCCTTTTAAAGTTTTCCACTTCATAGAACAGAGCAACCATATCATAGCTACATTGCTATTTGTATTGAATCCACTGTTTCAGAAAGATATTGCCTTCTAAACTGCTGCTAGCCATAAAATGAATAAAATATCAATGCTGAGCTACAAGGTACACACCAGATGTAACCATGCTTTTCTGGAAACTATGCCCACCAACAGGAACTATGTGAGAAATTCGCCCTGAGCATTTTCAGCCTCATAAACAGGACTCTAATTAGCACTCTGATAAATACTTCAACAACTAGCAGACAGAGTAAGCATTCTGTGGTCTAATTTATACAATTCTTTTGACATTCTCTGGTAAAGAATGATAAGCCATACTGCTGATACCAGGGATTCATGAAAGCAATAATAACATTAACCCAACTCTATTTACAAAATAATTTCATTACACCTCAATTGTGAACATCTCTGCAAATGATGAATAGGGATATCAGGGATAAATCCAACTTATGGATACTTACGTAAACTTTTAGCTTTTAGCTTTAGATTCCTTTACCTCTTATTCTTTTATTAAAACTCCTTACTATAAATGCAAATGTACACTGATGTGCACTGTCACTCCCTTCTGTCTATCCTTGCTGAGGTACACTAGGCTTTTGCATATTCAGGAACCAATCCATTTGGACCAGATAGAACAAGTTGATTTTATTGAAGCTAACCTATGTTAGACTCGGGTTACAATGAGAAGTTATACATACAGAAAGGTATGCACCTTTTGGTCAGAATTCACACAGAGGAGTCAGGAAGTACTGAGCAAAGTCTCAACAGCTACATACTCAGGCCTCATGGAGAACTAGAACTCAGTAAAAATTCTATCTGCTCTAGTGGTTCAACAACAATTCTGGTAATGAATTATTCCTCAACTCAGTTTATCTCTGTGATTCTTTCTGTACTTCTGTTTCTGCTTTTGATTGAGGTCAGGCCTACCTCCTGCTTTACTCATGGTTAAGATTGTCTAATGGCTCCTCTCTATTACAACCTATCTTTCTTCTTCTGTGCTACTATATCTTCTGAGTCTCTCTATACATTGTATTCACGTTTCTCAGGAAAATGATCTAATCGAGACAGATAAGCATGGTCCCACACAGAGCAAGTATGATAGATATTTAACTCTAGGGCACACATCATAGGCTGTGTAAGCCATTGTAGGGTTGAGTGACTTTGCTGTAGGGGTTCTTCAACTATAACAAAGGTGTTGGGTGAAATTGTCCAAAACATGGTGACATGTGCATTGGAATCGAGCATCTTTGATTGTGGAGAAGACACTCATTTCATTTGTGAGCATTGAATTGTGAGCAGACAATTCCAAGAAATTGATGAAAAGTGATACGAAAGAAATGTAATGTCTAAGGGAGAGAAAGAGGAGCAAGTGGCTTGGGAAAAGTATATAAAATTAATACTTGATACTCTTTTTATGTTCCATTTCAAACTGATAGTAAGTATAACTTTCTAGGAAGAACTCTTTTTTAGTTCTTGAAGAAACTTAGATATTAAAGAAATTGCCACCCAAATTGTCCACCAAAAATACATCATCTGTTAAATTAGAGCTGTGTTTGCATGAGTTTGAGAATGAACTTGGGCCTATTTGGTGGTCCTGCCACTCTAGAGAATGTCAAGAAGTACCTTAGAATCCCCTAAGGTAATAGTTGTAAGGGAATAAAAGATCATCGTCACCAAACCTCTTATTTTACAGTTGAAGAGTAAGTCTAAGTGAATAGTCCAAGATCTCACAGCTAATTATTTCCTAGGTGCTGCATCACATTATAAAGGACAGGTTCAGTGGTCTAGGAAAACATTTTCCCCTTAGATTCTGTGTTGCAGCCAGACCACTGTGAGCAGCACTTCTGAAAAGAAGCCTACCAGTTTCAAGTGATTACTCCATCACTTAAAACTCCCAATCAACAGACCAAAGAAAGGCCACAGAATTTATTTGAATTACTGACAGATGTCTGAGATAGCTACTTTCCCCCAGCTTTGAATGTTCAAATTCATTTAATTCCTCATGTTGTTTCTATAACACTAAAGAAACGTTAAGTTATAATGCCATTTGTCATTTGTCAAAGGATGTGATCTTACTGTTAATCATGGCATCAATAGAATGCATAATTATTATTTGTTTCTGGCTTATATCACAAGCCACATTTGAAGCTTTACAAAGATACATGCAAGGCCTTAGGCCAGGAATCAGAAGCTTTGGGTGAGGATTTCATATCTTCTGATTATCTTTTATTATGACATTATTTGTATTCACCCAATTACAATCCTGTAATTTTGCCTTCCATAAGGAATATGTCATACTAAGTCAGACATTTAGAGAACAAGAAATTAAATCAAAGTGAGAAATCCTGGGGTATAAACTATGTTCATTTAGACACTTTACAGGTACCCAATGTAAGCGATAGATGTCTTACTCTCTCAGGTTCACCTTTCCTTATCCCTATGGCAGCTCAGCTTTTTATTAGATTCTTGGTCCTTGACAAAACAAAGCCAAAGCCGCTGTTTCATTCTGGAGGCACATTCCTAGAGAGAAGATAAAATCACTTTCTGTATCACTTCCTAACACCCCAAACTGGGCAGAGAAGAACAGGGTTTTCAGGGTAGAAAAGCAATAGTGGAATCTTGTTGCCAAGGAAAGAAAAACATATAAACCTGTTGGAAAATAAAACAAAAACCTCTCACCCATCAAATGACCACTCTAGCCAGCAATAGAGCTTAAAGTGCTTCATAGAGCCATACTAAGTTGGCAACAGTAAATTACTGGATTCAAATATATTGTTGGTATTCAGAGTCTCAGAACAATCCCCCTGTCTCAGTTTTGCTCCACTTATGCTCATATTTTCAGTAAGTTATGGCCAACAATCATCTAATATGTTTTGACTGTCAAACTTTTATGCAATTGGTAATGATCCTTCCAAAATGGTTTCTGTGGCCAATGAAGCCTTCACCCATAAACCATAGACTCAGGAAGGAAATAGGGAATGACCAAAGCATTTTGTGTTTGCATTTGTATTCATTTGTATACAGGCCCATAATTCCTAATGGTGCATCCTTTCATTTTCTAAATATCACTCTTAAATGCTACAGTAATGTATATGGTTCTAAATAACACCAAGCTTTTAAATATAAACTCTTGTCCTTGTCATATCTTGGAGTATGATGATACCAGCTGTAGCCAGTTAAGAATAAAGACATGGGGTTAGAAAGTCTCAAACCTAGGGACTATTGCTATTCTTAATCTGATGGTAAAAAGACTAATATACAGCAATATATTAGTATACCCATCAGTGGGTAGTTTATTCAGTAAAGCAGTTCTTAGCAGAAAAGTCCAAGATGTGATAATGATCAGGTATACCCCAATTATGGGGAATCTGGAAGGCTGGGAAGGCAAGGAGTTGCCACTGATTGCTTGAATCTTAGGTAAGAAGGGATTGCATACAAGCCACAGTTCAAAACAGGAATTCAGTCTCAGGAAGATGGGGCTTAGCTGTCAGGATTGTTCAAAGTGGATGGAGGCTGAAGAGAGGATTAGTGTAGTGGTTAATATAGTAATGACACCTATGACAGTGATAGCTGGCATATTTAAAGCTCTTACTGTATACCAGGTTCTTGGCTAACCACTCTTCCATGAACCAGCTTATTTATTATTGTAATTCTGTAGCTATCATTATTCCCATTCTAAAAATAAGAAACTAAGGTTAGAAAAGGAACTTGACTAAAGTTCCACTGCTTGGTTGCATTTTTATCTACTATTTTAGCTGTCCCTTATTCCCTTGGATTCTTCTCCACCTTGCTCTTTAAGAGGCTGACAGAAGGAAATGAAAGGGAGAGTAGAGAGAAGAAGGGAGGAAATTTAGGTCAAAGTATTTACTCTCCCAGGTTCCTCCCTATAGGATCATGTCAGGCTGCCTGTGTCGCTTGTCTCAGAGAGTATCTAGTATTGGAGCACATGATGGAGTGTGGTCTCTAGGCAATGTGAGATCCCCAGTTGTCATACTCTAGCAAGAGTTCAGAGAGAGCCGAACAACAAGGGTTGCAGAAACCCAGAATGTGGGACAAGTACTTAGATCTCCTTTCCTCTGATCACAGACCTGGGCTAGATCTACACTATAGGTGGGGTCAATTGGCTTCATCTGAGAAGCCAGGAGAGTACCAAGGATTTAGGTAAGGCTCGACAGCAATTATGCTTCTCTTGATGTTGTGAGAGCCTCTCTACTCAGTAAATTCCACTGGGAAACAATTTTGTTGTTGCTGTTAATTGTTCTTTTATCCAATTTCTGTTGGGACTTCAGGATATAGTGGGGCTTCCTCTAAGAACTTAAAAAAATGTGTTTATTTAAATTCAAGTTAGTTAACATACAGTGTAGTATTGGTTTCAAGAGTAGAACCTAGTGATTCATCACTTACACATAACATCCACTGCTGATCTCAACAAGTGCTCTCCTGAATGCCCATCACCCACTTAGCCCATCCTTCCACCCAACACCCCTCCATCAACCCTCAGTTTAAGAGTATTTAAGTATTTAAAAGTCTCTTATGGTTTGCCTCTCTCTCTGTTTTTATCTTATTTTTTTCCTCCCTTCCCTTATATTCATCTGTTGTGTTTCTTGAGCTCTAGGAACTTTGAAATGAGAAAAATCTCATTGCCTTCCCTGCTCTAAGATTAAAATTTTAATGTCAACACAGCTGAGAAATGCACTAAACTGCCATAGAGGCAGACTAGCTCTCAGGCCTGCAAGACTTGATGGTAACTAAGGGAATATATTAACACACGTATATTAACATGTATATATTAACACGGATTTTTTAAATGAATAAATCCATTAAAAGAGAGCACTATCAGCTTCCAGGACAAAGAAAATGGAGAATTAGGGAGGTAAATGGGTAAATGCTAGCATAATTTGATGAGTGAACAAAGATCTCTGGTCAATGAATTTGACTCTCCCTGCTTTTGTCAAGAACATCTCTGCCCTTTTGTCAAGATGTTGGCTTTATATGATTATTCAAGTTTTCAACTGTATTCTCATTTAGGAAACTGGATTATGATTGGACTTTTCATATATTGTCTTTAGGGAGATAATATGTCAGAACTGAGAAATTAAATCAAGTAGATTTTACACTAAGATAAATCTGTGGTCACTCTAGTTTTATTTATAAGTTTTGTGAGTTAAGTTAATGTGAGTATGCATCTGAGAGAGGACCATTCTATGTGTGCTTGCAAATAAAGCATCACCTTCTTCAAGACCTAGGACCAGATGCTGTACCATGGGAAAGTTATCGAGTTGATCTCATCCTGCAAAGCATTTTGGGAGGAGAACAAGCTGGCCAATCACAGAGGACCCCTTCCCCTCTACAGTAATCTGGGCTTTTGGTTATTTATTTATTTTTAAAGTTGTTAAGTATCCCTTAAGTGTAAGGCACTTTGTTTTGTACTGGTGGTGTAATGATAATCAAGACACAGTCCTGCCTTTGAAAGATCTAGAGTCCCATAAGGTAACAAGCAAATAATGCCTTTTCTGTCCTTCTCCATGAGCTTGAAAACACTGAGGGCAATCTAGATGTATTACATACTCTTGGGCACTGTGTGGATAAATTAAAGCAGGAGGAACATCTCTTGATTCAATAAAAAACCTCCCTTGACAAGTTTCTGTTATGACTACAGTATGTACAGTTTTGTAAGATCCAGTATTCACCCCTGGCTGCTCCCATAGACTTGCATTTTCAGAACTTTCCAGCTTCCTGGACAAACCTCACCTGAGACTACATTTCCACATTGCTCTTTGCTACCTCTGAGCATTAGCCCTGGCTTTTCCTATATTCAGGCTAAGGTAAATCCACAGATACTCCTTTTCTAGGAGCGGAGGCCAGATAATATTTTAAGCATATTGTCAACTATTATCCCATGATGGTTGTTATGTGAACATTTAAAAATATATATATTATTTCCCTTAGTTAATGATTCCACTCATTAGTTACTCCATTTGTTCAATCAGTGCTCTTTGAACAAGTGTTATATGCAGGCTCAGTGGTCCTTTCCCTTTACTGTTTTGTTCAAGAGAAAGAAATGAGCCACATATTATAAATTATCTGCAACATATTCATACATTCCTTATGGGAATGTTGGGGCATTAGGGACTTTGTGTAGCAGGTGGTACAGAGACAGATCTTGAAGGATAGAATATGCTTTCACTGGCAATGACTACAAGGACTCAGGAAAAGTCAACTGGAATGATGGTGAAGAGGAAAGAAGGCTGGTTTTGAAAATCCAAATTACCTTCTATCCCAATTATTATGTATGTGACCTTGGAAAAATCAATGTATCTTTTTTAAACTTCCATTTTCCTCATGAGAAAAATGGGATGAAAATACCTGCCATCCCAGGATTGTGGGTATTATGTGTGATAATATATGTTAAGGTTTCCCGTAAACTCTAAATGCTATGTAGTAGTGGGATCTTGTTCAGACACAGCTAACAAAAGGAGAACTCAGAGTCATCCAGTTAATCCAAGAAAGTGCAGGTGTTTTGGCCATGAATTCTGTGTAGGTATTTCTGCTCTTTCTTATTTGAGTGACCTTAGATAAATAACTTATCCTTTTTTTTTTTTTCAATTACTCAGTTGAAAAATGAGAATGCTATTTTCCACTGTGATTACTAAAAGTAGAATACACTATAAAATGCAATGGGCATTTGGAAGTGAAGGGCTTATGTAAATAATCTCAACTGAGGACACGTTTCAGCAAAGAAATATCATTCTAAAGAGGTATCCTTTAATGTGCTACTGCTCTGCTTTTACTGGGAAAATGGGAAATGTTTGACGAAGCTCTTGAAATGGTGGCAAACTAAGTAAATGCATTAAAATTTGATCCATACTAGGTGATTGTCTCCTTTTAAAAATTAACTATCAGTTTGGTTTTTAAAAATTGCAATGTTCTAGTACTTGATTTTGGTTAATTACCATCAGAGCCATTTGGGGGCACAGGCATTAATTTCATTTTAATAAACACCATCAGCCTAATTTGGGAATGACTTTTATTTCAAAACTGAATTCCTAATGTAAATGTCTGAAAGAAGCCTCTATAAAACCCAACAGCATACACGAGAGTTATGTCTTCATAATGTAAACACAGCCGAAAAGTGCAATAAAGATATAAACACAAGAATTTGGGAACAGTCATTTATAAATGATTGCATAATTCCTAATACTTCATCCTTTGTTTTCCCAACCCTGCCTTTAAACTGCTTAATCTGTTTCCCTGACAGTTGGGGGTGTTGTGTGACACCTACAGAAGAAGTATTTTCTTCAATATTGCTACTATGAGCAACATCTTAGTATATAAAAAATGCCATGAGCAATGCTAATTTGAATGGCTTCTGAGCCAACATCAACATCGCCGACACTATGGTGTTATGTATACCAAACCTAATCACTCTAGTAATATGATGCCTCAGTAAATCTGTGAACATTACCATGCAGTCACATCAACTTAGCAAGGCCTCATGCTGCAGTATATTGACACAGAAGCACGCCGGTTTAGGAGCAGAACAGTTCAAGCAGAAGTACATAGTATGCATTTGTAATGTATTTATAATTTGTAATGTGGCTGGCTATCAGTCATAAACTCTGCTAATTTGATGGCACTCTTTTTCAGTCTTACTTATTGCAAAGATCTTGCAAATGCTACTTCAAAATCAGATATGTCCATTTTGAAAGAGGCGATTTGTCATCTTTATGATATGATATGCCTTATTTTTTTTAATTTTATGTTTATTTAAGTGTTTGATTTTTTATTTATTTTGAGGGAGACAGCACACGAGAGCATGAGCAGGGGAGGGGCAGAGAGAGAGAAAGAGGGAGAGAGAGAATCTTAAGCAGGCTCTGTGCTCTCAGTGATTGTTCCTACAACCATGAAACCTTGATCTGAGCTGAAATCAAGAGTTGGGCACTTAACTGACTGACCCAAGCGCTTGATATGCTTTATTTTAGGAAACATTATCAATTCAGTTTCAAATTTATAAAACATACTGAGTGGTAATTATTCCCTTCCTAGAATGATTACTTTCATGCAGAAGGAAATACCTGTAGAACTCAAGTTTCCTTTGGAGCCATATAGGAAACACGATTCCTATAAGATAAGACTCATGAGTGTTCACAAATCTAAAAATATTTATACCAGCAATCTTCTAACCAGTGTGGTGTCAGTAAATGGCATGCAATATACCCACTTAGAATTCTTGCATATCTAAAATAATTCATCTTTGTTTTGCTCAAGTTGTCATGGATAAAAAGACACACATGTACTAGCATAGAAAATAGATGACCATAATAACACAAAAGATGATTAAGTCACAACTGTGGAGCTGGCAAAGGATTTGCTAACAGTATTCTGGTCCTTGGATCAAAAGGGCAACTAAATAAAAACTACCTGAGCACATGTTTCTCTAGCGTAATCAACCTTATTAAAGAATATAATGGGATAGAGTTCACTAAATGTATTTTGGGGATAAAGCTATCTTTTAAGGGATTTTTCTTCGTGTTTTATGACTGTCCACTGATGTAGTAAGTCAGTATTACTTTGATGGTAAAACATTGGTAGTTCAGGATTTTTCTGTCTTTGTTTTGGGGGTAACCAGAGTGTAACTTTTATCATTGAAGGCTTGGTCATGAGTAATTCTTGGAGTCAAGTCTTGAAAAGAAACTAACCTGAGCTTTGCTGACCTTTTTCAAAACCACATGATACAATGTTTAGGACTGTTCCTCTGAACAGAATGTATGGTGCAGTGAGTAGAAATATCTGGAAAGAGTCTCCAAGGGTTCAGTAAGGGTTATGTGGACTATAAGGCAGCAGGGGCAGCAGGGGGCTTCTTTCCCTTCTTCTAGCAGAAGGGGTTGCATCTAAACTCAGCTTCCCACAGGATAAGTGGTTTCTTTACTCTGCCAGCCTCCTGTGGCCATGAGGTTACCCAGTGTTGGATAGCTAGCTTTCTCAGACAGCTTCTGTAAACAACTGACATACAAATCCTAACTCTTGGTACAAAGCAATTGTGTATTCCTGCTCTGGCAAGACTACTTTCTCATTCTTAACCTATAAGAAGGGAGATGCCTCTTCATAGGGGAGCAACTCCACATTGTAACACAGGTTCGATTAAGAAATGTACCCTTGGGGAGCCTGGGTGGCTCAGTCGGTTAAGCGTCCGACTTCAGCTCAGGTCATGATCTCACAGTCTGTGAGTTCAAGCCCCGTGTCAGGCTCTGGGCTGACAGCTCGGAGCCTGGAGCCTGCTTCAGATTCTGTGTCTCCCTCTCTCTCTGCCCCTCCCCTACTCATGCTCTGTCTCTCTCTGTCTCAAAAATAAAAATAAAAAAAGTAAAAACATTAAAAAAAAAAAAGAAATATACCCTAATACTGGGCACAATTAGCAGCCCTGAAGGCATTCTTCTGGCATGACATGATACATTTGGTTAAGTCTCTAGGTGGTTCTATTTACAAAACATTTGATGCATAAAGATCATTGGATTACCAAAGCATTCAATTGTGCTATAAAAGATACAACATCCACCATATTACATTGGTTGCAGATTAAGCTACTTTGGTGATTATATACTGGGGGAAAAAAAAAACCCTTCACTTTACTATAAGCAACATACAATTAGGTAATGTTATATTCAGTCTAGTAATAAGGAACTCTCTCTCAAATGGAGAAGAAGAATAGGGATGGAGAGGGCTTTCTCATATGCCCATCAAGCCCCTGCAGTCACAAACCATATACAATTCCAGTTTTACTAGCCATCAGAACCAGGGACAGATTAGAGGGGTGAAGAAGATGTTTATAAAGATTGGCAACTGGAAAGATTGGCTCAACAGTACAGAACAACCCTTTAGCACTCAGTGTGGTGATTTTTATCATCATGGCAAAGGATGGATTTCAGATTCTGGTAGTTTGTCATTTTAAAAAGCATGCTCTGGGGTAGAATTTTCTTCTGAAATACATGCATGATTCCCACTGATATGCTCTTGCAATATGTTCCCTCTAGTTAGGAAATTCTTCTGAAGTAATGGCCAGTATAATCCAGTTATAGAGAAGTAAAAACTACTGTGTGATATACCCATTAATATGCCAATGAATGTTTATTTTCTTTGAAACTAAGAATTCAGGGACTCCAAGAATTGAGTCCTTTTCTCTGAAGGTCATTACTGCCACTCTTAGTGCTTGAATAATTATATCAGTGATGACTCATCCCCTTTATGTGATGATGGTAAAGTTGGAGCAGGCCAGGAGACACAATTCAAAGATGTATTGATTTCAACAGTATGCAAATGATTTTATATACAATGGACTCTCTCTATATTATACCTTTTTTCTCCCTACTCCATGTTTTTCTGTTTATAATGGAAAAGTAAAATAATGGGAACAGTAAATATTGAATAAATTTGACCATTATAAAATTAAATCACTCAAAGTAGGAAATAAAAATGAAAATGTCTGAGGCTTTTTCTTACATATTTGGTGAAATTGTGTAAATAGGGAGGGAACTCCTGCCTAATTGAAAGGGTATGAGTTATATTGGAGGATTTTACAATCATCCCTTGAAATTGCTTTGAGACAGTTAACATAGTTCAGACTAAAGTATCCACCTTTATCTCTCATGGACAATAAATGCTAAATGGTCCAAAGTCCAAATTGATCTTTTTCACAATCCAAATCCACTGAAATATTTAATTACTAATGCTTAATTTTCTGTTGGCAGGAGAAAGAAGAGGAAGATGAAGCTCTTCGGAACAAAAATCCATCTGCCACCAATAAGAGCCTTTGTACTGAAAAAGCAGTCGGTGATAACATGACTTTTCTTTCTCTGTCCTAGTTTTGTATTTTAGTTCTTTGGGAAGAAAGACATTTAAAAAAATTGACAGGCTATCAAAAAATGATGCAATAAAAATTAAATTGCATAGACTTTGTCAGGAAATAAAGGGAATATGTATGTTTGATGTAGGGACTCCGAACCTTGAGCACATCCTGTGTGTCAAATGGGAATGAATGAATTTTGGTGATATTTAGCTTTGTAGTAATAATGACCAGAAATGTTAGCATCAACATCAATAACTTATTACTTCATAAGCCACATTTGAAAAAAAAAATTCCCTGAGACAATATTACTTTGGCCGTTATTCAAATGAGCAGGAACAAATGAGGCATTTATACAGTTTTTTTTTTCTTACTCAAATCAACCTAAATTTCACTAAGAAATGAATCCACCAAAAAGAGCTTTGCAATTAAAAACAACTTAGATTAGAGACAATCTATTTTACAAAAGAATATGTTCTATTTGTACTTATTTATTGTATAAAACAAAAATCAATTTTCTGTTAAGGGTCCTTCATTCATAATTGAAGCAGGTTAGATCTAATTAATGGAAACATTTTTTTTTCTGCCAAGAAGTTCTATCATCAAATAAGGAAGCAGACCAGTGAAACCTAAGTCCATATGATTTTTAAAAATGCCTCCTCTTTATATGATGCTCATTCCACATATGTATTTATATATATATATATATATATATATATATATATATATATATACTGTTGGGGCGCCTGGGTGGCTCAGTCGGTTAAGTATCTGACCGGCTCAGGTCGTGATCTCGCGGTTCGTGAGTTCGAGCCCCACGTCGGGTGCTGTGCTGACAGCTCAGAGCCTGGAGCCTGCTTCGGATTCTGTGACCCCCTCTCTCTGTCCCTCCCCTGCTCACACTCTTTCTCTCTCTCTCAAAAATAAATAAAACATTAAAAACATAAAAAAATAAAAAATAAAAAATATAACTGCAATGTAGCTGCCAATTATCTACAAGTCAGTTAGAAAAAAGCCTTAATATGCTACTTTAAGTCAAACACAGGGATAGAGTGACTCAGTGCATTGAATCAAGTACAGGAAGCTGGGCAAATGCAGAACTAAGCTGAGCTTTGCCCAATTATCTGTGACTTCTTGGCCAGTCATATTGGTCCTCAAGGCGGAATCCGTGGGTCCGTGAGAAGTCTTTCTACCTGCCACCTCTAGCTGCTGCTGCTGCTGCTTGGAAAACGATGAATGTCCTTTCCCCAAAAAGAATATCTTAATTTTATTAAATCAGGTTGGCACCTTTGTTGAAATCAATCGGTTTATATGTGTAGGTCTATTTTGGGACTCAGTCCTCTCTCTATCGATCTATATGCTTACCTTTATGCTAATTCCACAGTCTTAATTTCTGTAGCTTTAAAGGGAATCCAATAAGTCGTCTCACTGTTCTTATCTAAAATTGTTTTGCCTATTCTAGATCTCCACACTTCTCTATAAATTTTAGAAGCAACTTGTCAGAGTCTGCAAAAAAAGGATGTTCAGACTGTATTAGAGATTGTGCCGAATCCATAGATCAATTATAGGGAAAGGACATTCAAACAATATTGACTAATTCATGAACGTATTTCTCTTACCGTATTCAGGGCTTCTTTACTTTCTCTAAGAAATGTTTTGAAGTTATCATTGTAGAGGTTTTAAATATCTTTCATTAAACTGGTCCCAAATATTTCAAATTTTTGATGATTTAGATTTTTTATTTTATTTGATTATTATTTTTTAAATATAATTTATTGTTAAGTTAACTAACAGTGTATACAGTGTGCTCTTGGCTTTGGGAGTAGATTCCCATGATTCATCACTTACATACAACACCCAGTGCTCATCCCAATAAGTGCCTCCCTCAATGCCCATCACCCATTTTCCCCTCTCCCCTGCTCCTCCACCAACCCTCAGTTTGTTCTCCATAAGAGTCTCTTATGGTTTTCCTCTCTCTCTTCCCCTTCCTTTCCCCCATGGTCTTCTGTTAAGTTTCTCAAATTCCACATATGAGTGAAAACATATATTTGTCTTTCTCTGACTGATTTATTTCACTTAGTATAAAACCCTCCAGTTCCATCCACATCGTTGCAAATGGTAAGATTTCATTCTTTCTCATTGCCAAGTAGTATTTCATTGTATATATAAACCACCTCTTTTTTATCCATTCATCAGTTGATGGACATTTGGGCTCTTTCCACAATTTGGCTATTGTTGAAAGTGCTGTTATAAACATTGGGGTACATGTGCCTCTACAAAAACTAGTAGAATAGTACTCTCAATATCCTTCATGACATAGACACAAAATCTTCAAAAATATTAATCCTTTACATATATTGCAAATTTTGATTTTCTAATATTTTTGAAGATTTTGTGTCTATGTCATGAAGGATATTGGGAGCAGTTTTCTTTTCTTGTAATATCTCTCTGGCTTTGGTATCAAGATTATTCTGGCTTCACAGTCTTGGGATATTTTTTCTCTGCCTTACTTTTAAACAAAAATTTGGAGAAATTAGTATTTTTTTCCTGTTTGATAAATTTTATCAGTGAAACCAAATTGGTCTAAAGTTTTATTTGAGGGAAGATTTATTTTATTATAAATTTCATTTGTAAAAAATTTAAAAATTTTTTAATTAAAAAAATTTTTAATTTAAATTTTAAAAAATTGGAAAGTTGTGTTTTCAAGTAATTTTCTATTTAGTACGTTGTCATAAAATTATTCATCATATTCACAACTATTTAATGCCTATAAAACTTAAAGTGATATCCCTGTTTTTATTCTTTATATTGATACTTTTTGGGTTTTTTTCAAAACTAATCTTGTAAAGAGTTTATCAATTTTATTAATATTTGCTAAAAGCCAACTTTTTACTTGTTACATATTCTTTTTTGTTTGTTTTCTACTTGAGTTCTGTTCTTATATTTACATCTTTCCTCTTTTGTGATTGATTTCAATTTGGATTTGTTTCTAGCTTTTTAATGTGAATATTAGATTATTTTAAAGCTTTCTTTTCTAATAGAGGCATTTCAAACTACAATTCCTTCTAAATACTTCTTCAGTTGACATGTTGTTTTTATTATCCTTCAATTTGAAATTTTCTTTAATTTCCTTTGTTATTTCTGCTTTGATTTAAATGTTATTTAGAAGCATACTGATTAAGTTCCAAATAAATTGTGGGTAGATTTCTAGTTTTCTATATATTTCATTGATTTGATTAAGCATCTCATTGTAATGGTCAGAGAACATACTCTACAAGTTATGTAGTTTGAAATCTATTGAGACTTATTGCCCAGCATACAGACAATCTTGTTGGATGTTCCATGAGCACTATGTATTCTGGAGATATCGAATGTAGTGTTCTATAAATGTCAATTAGGACAGGTTGAGAGATAACCTTGTTCAGGCTGTCTAAATATTTAATAATTTAATTTTGTTGTTTACTTTTTATATATATTACCAAGAGGTTGTATGAAAATTTCCAGCTATGTTGTGGATTTTGTTTACTTTTTTCTTTAGTTTTGCCATTGGTTTTGAAATTCTTTTGCTAGATCAATATGTATTTAGGACTTCTGTCTTCCTTGTAAGGAATTTATCATTATCAAATATCCCTCTTTCTTTCTTGTAATACTCTTTGACTATTATTAATATGGTCATTTCAGCTTTCTTAAGCTTAGTGTTTTCATCCTCTAACTTCAAGTCTATATGTCTTTTTATATACAGCACATCATTTGGAGCCATTGTTCAGCTGGGTCTTGCTCTTTATCCAGACTGACACCTCCACCTCTTTTTGTTTTTGTTTTTTATGTTTATGTATTTGTTTTTGAGAGAGAGAGACAGAGAGAGAGAGAGAGAGAGCAGAGAGAGACAGGGAATCCCAAGCAGACTCTGCACTGACAGAGGGCTCTACATGTGGGACCCTGACCCACAAACCATGAGATCCTGACCTGAGCAGAAACCAAGAGTTGGATGCTCAACCGACTGAGCCATCCAGGTGCCCCCCACTTCCATCTCTCAATTGGAGTGTTTAGCCAATTTAAGATTAATATGGTTGGGTTTATGTCTACCATTTTGCCATTTCTTCTCCATTTGTTTCTTTTGCTTCCTTCCCCCTCCCTTTATTCCTTTCCTGCCTTCTTTGAGGTTATTTCAATACTTTTAGTATTGAGTATTATTGTATCTATTCCTATTCTTTTTTTAACTATATATCTTTAGTCTTGTTGTTTTTCTTGCTCTAGGCCTACCATATGCAACTTAACTTACCAAAATCTATGTAGAGTTAATATTGCATGACTTCCCCCTTTTTACTTCATGCCTGACACTTCCTACTTCCATTTTCTACTTGATAAATGTAATAAACTTATAACAGTACAATTTCATTTACCCATCTCCCTTTTTAGTAGTATTATTTTCACATTGTTTTTTTCAACAAATGTTTTAAACACCACCTTACAAATGTTATTTTTGCCTTAGAGACAGTTGTCTTTTACGGAATTACTGACCAAAAAAAGTAGTATTTTGTATTTGCCCCTATATCCTCCATTTCCAAAGGTCTGTCTTCCTTCCAGTAGACCTGAGTTTCCACCTGCCATTATTTTCCTTCACTCAGAACAACATCCTTTTACATTTCTTGTAGTGAAGTCCTGCTGGTAATGAATTCCATCAGTTATTTGAACATGTCTTTATTTCATTCTTGTTTCTGAAACATATTTTAACTGGATACAGAATTTTGGGTTGACAATTTTTTTTTCTTTTAGCACTTTAAAATTTTCTTCTGTTTCATTATTTCTCATGAGTAATTAACTATAATTTGTGTGATTATTTTCTCCCTGCATGTAATGTGTCTCTTTTCTCTATTTTTCAAGTTTCTTTTTATATTTGCTTTTTAGCAGTTCAACCCTGATGTACTTAGATATTTTCTTTGTATTTATCCTATTTGCCATTTGCTGAATTTACAGGTTTATAAGTAATGTTTTTCATCAAAAGTGAGAAAAAATTGGCCATAATTTCCTCAAATACTTCTTTGCTACATTCACTATGTCGTCTACTTCTAGGACTCAAATTACATACACGTGAAGACCATTTTCCTGTCATCCTATATTTATAATAGTATATTGAATATCTTAGTTTGCTAAAGTTGACATTAAGGCTATCACAGGGCTGGTTTCTATTGGCCACTGTCTTCCAGCTCACTGTGCCAAGGTCAGGAAACATCTTCAGGCTGCGGACTGGGGTGATCATGGGGCTCATCTCATGAACTTTCCCTTCCCTCAAGGTTTGTAGTATTGCACTCCTTGTTATCTAATTCCTAAAAGTAGTGGCCTCATACATTTTGTCCAGTTTTATAATTATTTATGACATAAAGGAGTGATTAGTATAACTGACTTCATCATATCTGGAAGCAAAAGTCCTCTCTACTTAGATTGAATATTTTTACATGTCTCCAAGGATATATTTAAAAATCCTGTTTTCCTTCCTCTATTAACTGTTCTTAACTGTGGTCAAGTTATTCTCTTTCTTGAGTTTGTCTTTCCTCTCTCATGGCATTGCTGTTTCTTAAATGTATGGTGATTCTTGATTGCATAAACATACAAAGCATACATCAGTCAAGCTCACAATAGGAACATATAGCACAGTTGAAATAGGACAATCAGAGGAGTGTTAATTTACAAAGGTGTGGGCATAGGGGCACCTCAGGAACTTTTAGTCTTAGGTAGAACAAGTCAGTCTGTATAATGGTACTTGTAAGATATTAAACATGGGAATTGTTGGTATCTATGATTTCTGCCATGCACCGTGAGGAAGAAGAATAATTAAGCCAGCATTCATAAACTTGGGGAGAGGGAGAGGAAGATGGAGAGGAAGAGAGAGAGAAATTCCTTATTGTGGTCAACAATCTGATTTTAACTGTTCCAGTGTCTGTATGTGTCAGTGGTCTGTTAGTTAAGTGCCATTGCCAGAGTTGACCAACAAATGCTCTTGATATTCTTGGAGTTAGTTTAGCCTGATTCTATCACTTGTCACAAGAAGAATCTAATACTGAAAATAAAGGATAAGAGTGGAGGGAAATGAAGAAGACTGGTTTAAGATAATTTATTCAATATGAAGAGGGCAACCTAAATTTTGTTGGTTTAATTTTTTAAAGGAATTTAGGCCCTGGCACCTGCTGTTTTGCTTAAGATAAAAAGATTGAGTAAGTGTATCTTTTTAATTTTTTTTCATTCTTTCCCATATCCATTAAAAGGGAAATGACATCTGAAAGTTTATATAATATAGTCCCTATCATTTTGTTTTTGCTTACTTCAAATTTCTCAGATTTTCGTTAATCAACTAAATAGGAATGGAATGTATCATTAAGTGTGCTGGTTCATCAACTAAGATTTCATCAATGTTTCATATACTATGCACTTTGGTCCAGAGCTTTGCTTGATTAACATCTGAAACACTCCACACATTTTAAATGCTTATCCTAAAAATGAATTCACTCATAATCTTAGGCAAAATGTCGATGTCTTAGTTCTTAAAAGAATACTAGTTTTATCATTCCTTATGGAACAAAGAGTTAAGGTGGTTAATGATTGCTGAATGTATCACTACTAATGGAACAAAGCACTTGTTATTTCCTGTTCAGGAGTTGAAGGTGGTTAATTATTATATTACCTATCTTCACACAGAATAATTAAAACTTAAGATAGAAGCTGTCACATAAACTATTTACCTACTGTACAAAGTTATAAAAGGAATTATGTTTGCAAACATAAGAAAAGCATAGCATATTCATTTAATACTTATTAATTGGCTATGTTTAAATAAAAACTTATACAAGTTTAAGCCATGAATATAATGCTCCCTTCTTTTTAAATTTTTATTTATATTGTTTATATGAACAGGATATGGTAATGAGATGAGGGGATGCATTAAACAAGACAGAGCCAAATTTTATAGCTTGGTTAGGGGAAGGAAAACACTAGAGCTTTTAAAATAAGACTTACAATGAATGTTTATGGAAGTAGATGCAGGCAGGGCTGTTAAGTAACTGTATGCCTTTAATTCACCAAAGGAAAATAAATAATTTTATCCATCCTGGTGAAAAACTAGCCAATCCAAATGTATATTCAAATTATTTATTACTCATGAATTTAATCAGAAAATTAGTATATATTGAGGATTCTGGCATCTAATTTATGTCTTGGTTTGGTGAGTATGCAGGGAATTGGAGACGATGTCAGGTGGAAAACAAGTATGGTTTCTAGTGAGGTTTGGGGGTTATGCAAGATGTGCACTGATCTATCCACATTTTCCAGCACTGTGTCTTCGCTCTGTAAACCATTTTTATCTGTTCCTGTTTTTCCCTTTATTATTGAACAATGAGAACAAAAGCATGTATCTGAAAATATACATTTTGGAAAAGTCTACATAAGGCAAGTTCATCCAAGCATACTGTGTTCTTTGCTCCTAAGACATTTTTTTTCTACTTTGTTTTGATCATCTTGTCTTAGCTTGCTGCCAGCCTCAGGGCTAAGTTTTTGGTTCTTTTGTGCAAATCTCGGTGTGTGTGTGTGTGTATGTGTATGTGTGTGATGGGGTGTGGGGGAGGGTGATGTTGAAGAAGAGACTAGTTACAGGATGATATTGAAGAGGTACAGAATGCCAAGTCATAGGGTAATTCCATAGTTGCCAGCACCCTCTACAGTAGGGTCATGTCTGACCCAAAGCAGAAAATTTTCCTCCTTGAAAATACTCCGTCTCACACTCGCAATCCCTAAACTGTCCCATCATTTACCATAGTCACTGGTACCTGAACCCTGTCAGTCCTTACCTGAATGTGGGTCCACTAGGTCTACAAATCCTCCTTCTACATTTGCCCTTCTTTGGGGATCACCTTTGGGAATAGGATTCAGATTAAACCTCAGCTCCCCACAGTGTGAGTCAGATCCAGGCAGGTTCTTCATCTCCAACCTTTCTCCATTGTTAGAATTTGGCTTCCGGGAATTTTCTATAATAAACCTCAGAGGTTTATAACGAGTTGGGCAAATACTTTTATTATTTTTTTAAATATAATTTATTGTCATATTGGTTTCCATACAATACCCAGTGCTTATCCCAACAAGTGCTCTCCTCCCCGCCCATCACCCACTTTCCCCTCTCCCCCACTTCCCATCTACCCTTAGTTTGTTCTCAGTCCTTAAGAGTCTCTTATGGTTTGCCTCCCTCCCTCTCTGTAACTTTTTTTTTTTTTTACCTTCCCCTCCCTCATGGCCTTCTGTTAAGTTTCTCTAGATCCACATATGAGTGAAAACATATGGTACTTGTCTTTCTCTGTCTGGCTTATTTCACTTAGCATAACACCCTCCAGTTCTATTCACGTTGCTGCAAATGGCCAGATTTCGTTCCTTCTCATTGCCAAGTAGTATTCCATTGTATATATAAACCACATCTTCTTTATCCTTTTATCAGTTGATGGACATTTAGGCTCTTTCCATAATTTGGCTATTGTTGAAAGTGCTGTTATAAGCATTCCTAAGGGGGATTCAGTGAGTGAAATGTTGCAAGGACCACAAAGTACCAGAGACATCACTACAAGCATGAAACCTACAGATAACACAATGACTCTAAACCCATATCTTTCAATAACAACACTGAATGTAAATGGACTAAATGCTCCAATCAAAAGACATAGGGTATCAGAATGGATTAAAAACAAGACCCAACTATTTGCTGTCTACAAAAGTCTCATTTTAGACCTGAGGACACCTTCAGATTGAAAGTGAGGGGGTGGAGAAGTATCTATCATGCTACTGGAAGTCAAAAGAAAGCTGGAGTAGCTATACTTATATCAGACAAACTAGACTTTAAATTAAAGGCAGTAACAAGAGATGATGATGCAAATACTTTTATAAATAGTGCTCTTTAGAGGCATTGAAACTTCAAGTGATTTTTTGTGGAGCATTCCTATAAACAAGTACTGGATGGACTTCCATCCCTATCAGGAATTGGAAGAAATGAAAAAAAAAAAAAAAACCTCATTAAATGACTTAACAAGCCATTGAGTTTGAGCTCAAAAGGCTATACTGTGACTTTTGCCAAAATAGGAGGTGAACACCAGGCTTAGGCCAATAGTTAAAACTTTAAAGTATAAGGCCATGGCAAGGACAGAAGGGAGACTGAAATAGAGGAAAATGCTCAAAAAATTTAAATCACACTAGATCTGAATTTTATTACTGGCACTCTTGAGAAAGAGGCCTCTGTTGTTCTTACACTTCTTTACTGTGAATCAATTATGGGATGATCTTGTTAGTAAAACATAATTATGCATTCTCCTTCCTTGGTTGTCCTTCCTAACTGCATTCCAACAATGAAGCCATGGCCACTCTTCTCTGCTTGTGTTCATGTTGTTTACATGAGAGTTATCTAAAAGACCAGGCCACAGTTTAATTCCCCATACAACACAAGGTTAAGTAGAGCCATTTTTTTGGGCTCAGCAGTTCTCTCTTCAAAAAGATTTTGAATGCACCTCAATTTAACAGCTTCTCTCTCTCTCTCTCTCTCTCTCTCTCTCTGAAGTGTAGTTACTTATAATTGTCCACAGCAGTAAGCTCTTCTATGTGCCTGGCCCTAAGCTATGGCATGGGGATATATAAGTGAGGAAGATGCAGGAACTTTTTACCCCTATTTTGACCACTTAACCTGCTTTCTCATTAGTACAGTCAATCTGCCCTAGGTACTTACAAAGGAAAATATTTTCCTTCATTCTATTTTCACACTCCTACAAGCTCCCATCTGACTCATTAAAGCCCTGATTCTTTGTCTGGTTTTCAGTATCCATGGCTGCCACCCAACTTTTGTTTACCCAAATTTTCCAACTTCCTCTTTTGCCCTATAAACCACGCTCTGCAAACTCTTTTGATTATGGCATTATTGGTAATTTCTAGGTAAAGCAATCTTCCCTGAAGGGGAATCCACAGAACTCTTACCTGAAGGGAGAGAAAATGAAGAATTAATATTTGTAGCTCAGGAGAAAGAGAAGGAACTAAAATTTGCAATTATTGTGTGCCAAACACAGAGATAAGTATCTCATTTACATTATTTTATTTAATTTAGTAGCAGAAATACATACAATATACTATGTGAAGTGAAAGAAGTATAAATAGCACAAAGGGATCACATCATAGGGAGAGTGATTTACCCAACTGAGCACTAGGGCATGGCTGGATGTTTTTCATACATGAGGTGAGTATTTTGGTGACACATGAAGATGGTGCTGGCCCAGTTCTGGGTAGTCCATAGCATGCCAATTTTCCTTCTAGCTTCTCCTATTTCTGTCCTCTGATTCATTCCATTCACAGGAGCTAGAGAGTACAAACCCACTAGAGTGATTTCCCACTGGGTTGAACCCTTAAATCTCTTCAGCAGTGGACAAGGACGTAGATCTGACTTACCTTTTCAAATTCACTCTAGTCACTCTTCATTCACTCACTTCACTTCAGCCACCTTGACGTACTGGGTTCTTAAAAGTACCAGGTATTTTTCAGCCTGGAAGACTTTTCACATGCACTCTGTATGGCATGTCCTCCCTGACCCTCCCTTAGAAGGTGGATGCACTCTTGGACTAGAGCTTGTGCATTTGGCTGATTGTAGGATTGGAGGCATTTCAAACAAGTTGTGTTTACCAAGCACAAGAAATTCTTATCTCACAACCTGGTTTGGTAAGCAATTTCATTTCCCAAAGGCTTATTTGTTAAATTGAGAGCTTCTGTTTCCCTCAGAAACATTAGCAATGAGAGGGTTGAGTTTACCTAGGGAGTGGGTTTGCTTATGGCTGTGGATGTGAGTTTTGGTGTTTAGCTTATCTTTGATACTGAGACCTGAAAATTTCCTTACCCACGTCATGAATGTTATATGTGTAGCTGGTTATGGACTTTGAATTTCTGATATCTGGCTACTATTGCCATATTTTATGTGATTATTAGCTGTTATCAAATAAATAAACAATGAGTTAATCACATTTACTGTAACAGAAATTAATATAGGGCTACCGCCTGTCTATTTCCCTGGATGGCCTGAATTTTATAGATCATTTTACTATTGGGAAACTCTTAAGCTGTCCAGGAGAACTTGGTTTAGTTGTGGCTATTTCTCATGTGTTGTGTACTTTTTTTTTCTACTCCTGCTTGAAAAAAAAAAAACATTGACTTTTATCTAGTAAATGCACATCTTGGGGTGGAGGTTGGGATAGAAAGGGGATGATTAACATAGCAGGTGATTTTAATAGAGCGGGAGAAATCTGATGGGCAAAGTGAATGGTTACCTGGTGGCTTCTGTGGGAGTTTGGGATTCGTCAGAGCTGATCTCAGGGGCTCAGTGATGGTAAGAAGAGGTGAGCTGAGCCAGGTGATAGAACAGAAACAGAAGGTCCTGTAGGGCAGGATGGGTGGGAATACCCAGTTGAATCAGAGTCAAAGCATCTTAGGATTCAGAACCCCTCATTACAAACTCTCACCCCTGTCTCTCTCCTTTGTCCCAATGAAATATTAAAAGCAATCATAAGCTCATCAAAGGAGGAAGACTTTTAAGGATTTAGGGCTTTGTTTGTGCGTGGGGTGGGAGGTGAGGTAAGGGTGGGAGAGGAGGGTCCTAATTCTTTTGCAAGTAATCATAAAACAAGACACCTGTTATTGAATTATTGTGCATTGATATCTTCTAATAAGACCAGGAAAAGTCATTATCTGATAATTAGCAAAGAATACTTAGGCCCACTGTGCAGCATTAAAAAAAAAATGATTGCAGTGTATTTAAAAGAGTGGCTGAGAACAACAATCTTCACTGGGTGATTCCTGATGGGGAAGATGGACTAATGGGAAATACAAATGTTTTGACATCTGTTATGAAATAGACTGGAAAGTGCATTGAAGGAGCAAGGAAAAACCATTCTCACATAGACCAGAAATGAGCTTTGGTAGAAAGTAATATACCAAAAATATTGTTATCCAGTGAGACTAGATCTTAGGAAAACAAAGTCATCATGACTTGAATTCATTTCTCACAATGTCCACTTCCACATTCATATTTCTTATTTGTCAAGAAATCTTTTCCGTGTCTGGTGCATCTGATAGAAACATAAACTACTTAGAATCAACTTGTACAAATTTATACTCACTCAGTGGAGATCAGCAGTACTGACCCATTGAACACCTCAGAAGCATGCAAATATAGTGGAAATATAGCAGAGTGACTGCATTTTGAATGGCTGTTAAATTAAGTAATAGTAGACCATTTAAGCACTGCATTTTCCAGAAATCAACACTCTGAATTTTCTGTTTGAACTGAAGGTATGAATGGCAAATGGAGACCAAGGAAGGAAGTTGCTGAGAAAGGAATTAGTATTGATATCTGATAAATACAAATGACATGAGCCCTTTGTTCTTTGGTTGACTGAAGACATTTACTTTGTAAATAACTTTACAAATAATTGTAATTATTGGAAAAAATATGTCAGCTTCCCACAAGTCTTAAATCTAATGCCACTCTATTCCATTTGAGCTTTCTTAAAAAAAAGACCTTTGTTTTTTTTTGTTTGTTTTGTTTTGTTTTGTTTTGTTGGTAACTGGCTTTGTACTATGAAATCATGCTTCTCAGAATCACAAGATATAAAGTCATGAAAGAATATTAGAAATTATCGAGTCTACAAGTTGTTAAATTTGACTTGTTAAAAACGATACATGACAAATCTACTGAATTAGGCTCTGGGAATGGAACAATGCCAGATATTTTTAAACACTTCTGAAGGTGATTTTGATGCAAACAGTGAAAATCCTTGACCATTCCACAGAGAGGTATTTCAGTTCTAGAGGTATTCAACAACTAGCCAAAGTCACAGAGTTGGTTTGGATGAGCATGAACTAAAATCTGAACTTTGGACTCTCAGGTCAGTGAGTTCTTTCTAAAACATCAATAAGCTACATAATTTAAAATATAATTTTGTCCTCATTGTGAATGTACTAAATCCAACTGACTTTTATACCTTAAAGTGGTTAGTTTTATGTTATGTGAATTTCACCTAACGAAAACAATATTAAAAAGTACTGATTTTGTTTTATCATCACGTAAGCAAGTTAATTAATTTTCTAGGTATCACCTAGAATGGGAACCACATGTTATATCTGGGTAGTGCTATAGATAACAGGGAAAAACTATTGATATGTATCATTCAAGGTACAATCAGCTTTCTGGTCTGTAAGATGAGAGAATGGGGATGATAGTGTCTTTGCTGCTGAATTAATGTAAAGCTATGAAAGAGGCTGTATGTAGTGTGCCTGGAACATAGTAGGTGATCACGACTAGATACGCTTAAGGACATACCACATGTCATGTGGCTCTTATGATTTTCTCATCTTGCCTACCACGATGTCTTATACATAGTAGGTAATTAATAATTTATTTGAATAATAGAGAAATCACCATAGCCTCTTGCTGGGTGGAAATAACTTTCTTTGAAATCTCACTTTGAGAGAGAGCTCAGCAAATTCCATTTACTCCATATGTGAGTGTTCTGCTTTCCTGAGTCTGATTAGGTTACAAGTTGTAAGGGCAGGGCTCATTTTGGGGTAATTACAGCATTAAATGCACCCAGAAGGCTATTATACACTGGCCATATCCAATGCATATAATAAATAATTAATTGGACAAATAAATAAATAAAAATTACAGCTCATAAAAGTGCCTCATTAACTTGCCCAATACTAGTCTGGCTTTTGCAATTAATTTTAAACTCTCTTGTTTCTCCTTTATTAAGTAAGCTGAAATAAAATAGAAATGATATAATTGTTTTTGCTTTCTCATTTGGAGAAATACTCATGCAGGCTTAGTTCTCACAGCACACAGAAAATGAGACTAGATGAGTCCCATTCAATACACAAATAACAGAATTCTCAACAATGATGGGATCACCCTTATTTTTCCACCCTTGTTCTCTATATATTCCAACGTAGAGGATATGATTCCCATGAATTTAGGACAATAAAAATACTTATTTTGTCATTACTGAATCATTCTAGGGGAAAACTTAGAATTCATCCTCTTTTGTGACTATTGTTTTGTGAGCCTTCCTTGTTTTTTAAGCCCATCTTCTCTCTTTGAGTAGGGAAAATGCACAATGACACGCCTGCTATGGATTCATCTCTTGACTTGTATCTTTCAGCCCCAAAGTCCTGGTGTTATATGGTCAGAGGATACATTATGAGAACCCAGAGATAAAGTTCGTCAATACATCTTCCAGTACTATGTTCCAAGCACACTACAAATAGCCTCTTTCATAGCTTTACATCAATTCAACAAAATTTCTGTTTTATGAAAACCAACTCATAGCACCTTTAGAAAAGTAGACGTGGGGGTGACAGAGTGGCTCAGTCAGTTAAGCATCCGACTTTTGGTTTTGGCTCAGGTCATGATCTTGCAGTCTGTGAGTTCGAACCCTACACTGGGCTCCATACAAGTGGCATGGAGCCTGCTTGGGATTCTCTCTCTGCCCCTCCCCCATTGGCATGCAATCTCTCTCAAAATAAACAAATAAACATTTGAAAAAAAGAAAAGGGGACATGATGTGATCTGTTTGGGGAATTTTACAGATCTTAAGAGTGTGCGGTGGTCGAACTTGACAGTGTTTGAGAGAGACCACTCTCCTTAGTACTACTTTTATAAAATCTAGAGAAAGTTATGGGTACTCAGGCAGAGGACACACTCTACTCAACCCTGACATTGTTGATAGATCACTGATTACCTGCGCAGGAATGACTCTTCCAAGCACAGTGTTTTGGGCTCCTGCTTCAAATACAATTGAATAATTATTATTTTTGTAATAAAAAAGTCAGTATAGTGAACAAT
Source organism: Lynx canadensis (assembly GCF_007474595.2). Taxonomy (NCBI): domain Eukaryota; kingdom Metazoa; phylum Chordata; class Mammalia; order Carnivora; family Felidae; genus Lynx; species Lynx canadensis. The sequence continues at coordinate 109,002,488 of NC_044311.2, read as the reverse complement.
GTCCCACATAATCCATCTGAAGGGACCTTGACTTGATTGAAAGGAACAACCTAGCCTCATACAAATGCCTTGCACATAATTTCATTCCAAATTGGCAGTGTGGCATAGTGCAAAGACAACTGAACTAGAAACCAGGAATGCTGATCAAGGCTGGAATATTTTCCAGTGAGCTGTGTGTGATGTTTAATCTAATGTGTCAACTTGACTGGACCACAGAGCACCAAGATATATTGTGAAACATTATTTCTTGGTGTGCCTGTGAGGGTGTTTCTAAAAAAGATTAGTCATTTGGAAGAATAGATTGAGTCAAATGGGTGGGCCCCATCTAATCAGTTGAAGGCCTGAGTAGAAAAAAAGGCTGAGCCTACTTCAAGTAGGACAGAATTTCCTCTTGCCTGAGGAGGGACTAGAACAGGGTTTTTCTCCTGCCTTCAATCTTGAACAGAAACATCAGTTCTTCCTGGTTGAGCCAACCAGCATTCACACTGGAAATATACCATTTGCTCTGCTTGTCTCTCCAGTTTACCAACCACAGATCTTGGGATTGATCAGTCTCCAGAATTGCACGTGCCAATTACCTATATTAAATCTCTCTATCTCTATCTGCAGCTCTATCTCCCTTGTAATAATACATATTTCTATTTATCTATCATTTATTTATCTGTCTATCTGTATGTCCTGTTGGTTCTGTTTTCCTGGAGAACCTTGGATAATACACTGTAACCTTGGTCAAATTCACACAGCTTTCTGTACCCATTTTTTTTTTTTTTGGCTTATAAACAGCAGAACTTTTTTTTTCATTTTTTATTTTTTATTTATTTTTTCAATATATGAAATTTATTGTCAAATTGGTTTCCATACAACACCCAGTGTTCATCCCAACAGGTGCCTCCTCAATACCCATCACCCACCCTCCCCTCCCTCCCACCCCCCCCATCAACCTGAACCCATTTTCTTTAGTTGCGTACTGAGAGAATTGGCCAGCATAGGTCCATTGTAACTCTAAGATCCAACCAACTCTCTCTTTTATTTAGTATTTATTTATTTTTGAGAGAGAGACAGAGACAGAGCATGAGTGGTGGAGGGGCAGAGAGAGAGGGAGACAAAGAATATGAAACAGACTCCAGGACCTGAGCTGTCAGCACAGAGCCCCACCGAGCTTGAACCCATCAACTGTGAGATCATGACCTGAGCCCAAGTTGGACGCTTAACCAATTGAGCCACCCAGGAAACCCTAAAAAAATTTTTTTAAGGATTATTTTTGAGAGAGAGAGAGAGAGAGAGAGAGAGAGAGAGAGACATAGACAGAGCACAAGTGGAGGAGGGGCAGAGAGAGAGGGAGACAAAGAATTCAAAGCAGGCTCCAGGCTTCAAGCTGTCAGCACAGAGCCTGATGCAGGGCTCAAGGTCATGAACTGTGAGATCATGGCCTGAGCATTATTCGGACTCTTAACCGACTGAGCCACCCAGGCACCCCTCCAACCAACTCTTAAATTTGTAACTTATATGATATTTCCAGGCTCCCTCAGAAGAGATATTTTTGCCTCATTATCCCTGGGAAGAAAACAGGATACTTTTTTTTTCCCCATCTCCCCATTTGTGAGAGTCTTTTTAAAAAATCCTGTCTCCTCCTTCTTGATGTTCTGTTCTAATCTAAGCCACCCTATGAACAGAACAACATTATCAGTCAGGCTAACATGATTGGCTATAATCACCCTCTCTCTAAACTTGTTTGCTAAAGGATTGGCTTTCTTGCAAATAGAATAGCTAGCAATATGTTAGGTCTACTGGCAAAAACAGCAAGTTTAACATGGATGGAACTAGAGTATATTATGCTAAGAGAAATAAGTCAGTCAGAGAAAGAAAAATATCATATGATTTCACTCATATGTGGAATTTAAGTTACAAAACGGATTAACATAAGGGAAGGGAAGAAAAATAATACAGAAATGGAGAGGGAGACAAACCATAAGAGACTCCTAAATACAGAGAACAAGATGAGGGTTGCTTGCAGGGCGTTGGGTAGGGGGAAGGGCTGAAGAGGTGAGGGGCATTAAGGAGGACACTGGTTGGGATGAGCACTGGGTGTTATATGTAAGTGATGAAACACTAAAGTCTAGTCTTGAAAAAAATATATATATGTATACATTTTACTTAAAAATTAAAAAGAGAAAAACCAGCAAGTTTATACAAATGTCACGGTGTTCAGTGAAGGAATCACTGAAGAAGCGCTGTGCTGTGGGTGGGTGCATCTCCTGATACCACTTGCATAGCTCTGCACAAACGCTCCCTTGTGTGGCCTGCTCCAGCCAACCTGACGTTGTGTCTCCTCATGTCTGGCAGTTGTAGAGCACCCTGGAACAATCAGTTCCTTGGTTATCCTCCAAGGTGAGCAAGGTGAGTTTTAAACAGCTTTGCTGTCAGGCAGCTTCATATTTTACTCTAGTCTCCCGACCTCACTAATCTTGAGGCTGGCACTGAAGTCAATGAGTCCTCTGCAGCCCGATGCCCCCCAATGGCTTCTCTCCTCATACAGACAATGCCTCATCATGGCTCTGCCAACCCACACAGGTTTTCAGGGAGCAAAACTGCAATTAGTCAGTGCAGCCATAATCCAACCTTCATACCGTATTTGCTTTCACCAAGCATCCTTGTCAGCAGTCCAAAATTAAGCACCCAATGAAGGAAAACTGCCCTTGGAGGTCTGGCCCTCCATACCAAATCACAGAGTCGACTTCGAGCTTTGTCAAATGATCATCATAGGAGAATGTGGGATTACACAGTCATTGGCTTATTAGCATGTCATTTAAGACTTTTCCAAGTCGAATTGACTTCATTCTCCTCAGTGGATAAATATTGAAATTTTCTAAACTCCCATTATATTCCTGGCCAGCATTTTATTCTTCCGGCCAGGAAAAAAAAAAATGAACATGATCCACAGAAGTGTTAATCTTACTTAAAGGAAGGAGAAGCTTGATGAGAAATGGTTCATGATATGACAGATGTCCTAGGAAGGAAATATCTGGAAATAAGACTATTTAAGCTCCTGTGTTCTTAAGTAACTGTGATGGTCCCAACTAAAATTATATCTAGCATTTTATTTCAAGTAAATGAGCTAAATAATGATGTTGTTTGCAGATAGATGCAGATAGAAGTGTGTAATAAGCTACTTGACGATGTTTACTACTCTTTTCGGGTTGCCCTGTTGAGCAGATCCTAGTTTGCTACCCACAGGTCACTGACATCTTTAGGTCACCAGCAGGAAATGTGTCACTCCATGGAAACAATCCTGGGAAAGTAATGAAAAGATCTGCTTTCTACTTCTGCTTTAGAATTGTGGACCAGCAGAGCTCTAAGGGACCTGTTTGTATGGTTGGGATATTGCATGGGCCAGCTTAGAAGATTAACTCCAAGATTGTTCCAAATGGTAGTTCCAAATGAAACGGTGGCCAGAGTTTGGATCAGAAGGATGAGGTAAGAAATGTGCTTGTCCAGTTCTTGATTTGCCTGGCCAGGTATGTCCATCCTCTTACGGTTAACACCTACATCAGTAGTGCGTAGCAGCTAGAAGTTAAAGACTTAAGAAGAAAACACTTTATAACCGATGAAATATCTAACATTCTTAGATAGATGAGGCAGGTGGCATTCCATATCTAATGCTATGCGTTATTTTCCTGTTTCCCTTTTGCATATGGCAGCAATATAATAAAGAGAACAGAGTCCTGAGGAATTATGAATATAACAATGCTTGTCTTTGGTTTCTCTGTCAGGAAAGAATACAGAGAGTTCAGGTTATTGTGCTGTATTAAAGTTTATCTGGGCACTAATGAATGGGGAGAGAAATGCCCTAGGAAATCTCTTAACTTTTCCAGACCTCAGGGTCCTCATCGAGAAGGTAGGGATTATGATGGCTAGCTTATAAGGTGCTTATTTTTGTTAATGCATTCTCACCACCACTTTATTGGCCTAGACCTTTGTCTTGTCATGCATGAAATTATTGCCTTGCTTTTCTATCTCATTTCTGGGCTTATCTGTTTCCCTTTCTAATCCCTCCCACTCTCATTGCCAGGCTGATCTTCCCCAAACTGCTCTTTGACAGCCGTGCTCTGATACTTCCAGAAATGCCATCTGTTTGCTGCCCTATCAAATCTAATGTTAGTGGGTAAATCATACGAATTTATCGTGGTAGCATTTTCTGGCATATAATCCCTGGGCCAGGAGGCTGATATTTTCTCAGGATAACTAAAAGTACCAAGAGAAAGAGGAGGCTTTTCAATGCCCCCCATTCCCAAATGAGTTATTTCCCACCTTGGCCCTGGATATCAGAAATGGATATTAGAAAATAATAGGAACTACGGGGTACCTGGGTGGCTCAGTTAAGTATCTGATTTTGGCTCAGGCCATGATCTCGCGGTTCATGAGTTTGAGCCCCGCGTTGGGCTCTGTGCTGACAGCTTGGAGCCTGGAGCCTGCTTCGGATTCTGTGTCTCTTTCTCTCTGCCCCTCCCTCACAAACACTCTCTCTGTTTCTCTCTCTCTCTCTCAAAAATAAACACTAAGAAATTAAAAAAAAGAAAATAATAGGAACTAATGTTTTTATATTTTTTAGCTGCTTATGAGGCACTTTCACTGATATTTACTTATTGAGAATTTTATAAGTTCTTCCAGAATTGCTATGCACTTTGGGGCTGGAGGTACAATGCATGAAGATAGGATAAGCAGAGGAAGCAGGGGTGAGGAATTTGTATTTACAGAAATATTTATTTGATAGTGAATTGCTTTTTTTTTTTTATTGGCCATAAGGAGACCTATCTCTTGAAGTGTTGAGAAATGTATATATGAGGAAGAGAGTTTACTTCTATAATATCTCAGCAAGAAAGAGAATTCCAGATATACAGATATATAAGGAATAAATATGAATTTTAATCAGCCCTCAGGAACAAGTAACAGCAAAACACTGAAGATCCTGTATTCAGATCATACCATAGAAGGATTTTGAACTTTTCTACCTCAAAGCAGGTTATAATAGTTTAATAGTTTTTCAGATGACACAAAATTTCAGTGAAAGACAGAAATGCTGAAAGCAAGAGAAAAGTAACATTGGAAATGAAAATAGCATCAGTGAAAATACGGAGAGCTGCAATATTTGCACCACCACGTGAATGCTTATTTCTAAGATTACATCGCCACCTAGTAAATCAGTGTAGAAATGCATGCACAGCCAAGGACAGCTGCAGTCAGGTACTGAGCTCTAAGCTTCTGGTTACAATTCCTGTGGGCAACTTACTCCGAGGATCTGCACACAAAAAGCAAGCAAGTGACCTCTACTAGCCTCCCCAGTTCTCAATGCCCAATCCCAGCTCACATTCTCCTATTCATATAGGGCTATGAAATGCAGAAGACAGCAGCACACATATTAGATAGGAAGATGTGTCAAGAATTTCTCTCCATCTCTGTTATCTACCCATGGAAAACAATTAGTTAAAACTATGCCTATTATCATTTGCCGTTCTAAATAATTTAACTCCAGGCTGTTCATTACTGAAAATACTTTTCATTTTGTACTGTCATCTCTGTCTAGTAAAAGAAGTGGTCTGGACATGGTCTTTGTGAGGAAGCACTCAAATCCTGGAATTCGAAACACTAAACTGGTAATCTTACTTTTTTTTTTTTTTAAGCCCATGTCTTGAGTTTACTGTTATTTTAAACAATCTTTGTTTCTTCTGCAGTGGTTGTTGGCACAGAATGCTCGATCACCTCCTCTGTTTTTTTGTTTTGTTTTGTTTTTAGTAAAGAGATTGCTTGCTAATAAAAATACTGCACAGGGTTTTAACTATAGGGAGTTGATAATATGGCTATATATACCCTTACTGGTCCCAATTTTTTTTAATCTGTGAGATGGAGATAACAATGGTACATAATCACTGGAATTTTAGGAGAGATGAGTTAAGCAGAAGTGCTAAAAATGTTAGTATTATTATTAACAACAAAAATACAAAACAAATGCACTACAACAGAAATTGATTAAGAGATGGTAGAAACAAAGAATAGAAACTAATCTCATTGTGCCACCCACAATAGATCAAAATGCTTTAGCCAAACAAATCGATGTAGAGGAGGAATCATATATTCCGAGACCAGGAAGCCATCTATTTTTAAAATGTCAAGTGATTATATTTTTAAAAAATTATTAAATCTTAATAATTATAAAATTGATTAAATTTAAGTGCTTAAAAAACCTGAAAATACACCTCCATTCTTTTTTGTATACTTTCTTCCTTCCTTTTAGAAACCTATCCTCGCTTCGGCTCTCAAAATAACATCTCTATTTTATTTCAAGCACTACTTACAATATTTTGGCTAAAGGGATTAACCAAGAGTTTAGAGCAGAAAATAGGGGAGAGGGCATTTTTGTTGTGGGAACCTTGGCATAGAGGCTGTCAGTCATGTGATCATCAATTTCACTTCAACCAGACAGGCCAGAGCCTGCCATTTGTCCCTCAAATGCCATTTTTCCTTTTTCCTTAAAGGTAATAGAACCTTTGGCTAGCACGTAACTCTATGACTAAATATGTCCTAGTTGCTCTCTAAAGTTAAGTGTGTCCTTTGGACTTACGATGTGTGTAACGTTTGGGTCATGCCCTTATGGTGAACACGTGTGCCATCCTCCCCTTACCTTTTTCTGCTTTTATGTTGTCTGAGATGTAGATATGGTGGGAAAAGAGCAGCCATAATGGGCCAAGAAGTGGAAGCTAAGTTCTCAAGAGGAGTAGAGCAATAAGATAAAATCAGCCTGGTTTCCCAGCACCACTGATGTTTCCTAACAGCCATGAAATGTCTAAGCAGACCTTAGATGAGGGGGAAGCCAATTCCTATCTTACTTTAGCTTATATAGTTTTGAGTCTCTTTGTTACAGCCATCTAGGCTGCATTACATGAATTCTAACAGTTTCATAGAGTCACAAGCCCTAGAAATATGAATGTAAATTACAGATTTTAAGTATGAAGAATGTGCCTTCAAAGTACTAGTTCCCAAAGACTGGTCCTTTAAGGATGCTGAAAAACCAAAGATTTGTTATGTATGCAAGGAAAGACTTCTCTTCTTAATGGTAGGGTAATTCTACTGTGTGTTGTTGGGGAGGAGGAATCCTGCTTTCCTAAAAAGAATCTGTGAAGAAATTAACTCAGGGTAGAAGGATGGCTTGGCTGGCACCCATGTTTTATGCAGTGCAAAGAAACAACTCTACATAAAAAGAAAGGGAAAAGATCAAGGGCTATATCTGAGTACTGTGTATAGAAATAATCATGGAAAAAAGCTATAGTGGACAAACCAAAGAAGGCCTTTAGGAGATAATAAAATATTAACTGAGGTTTATTAAGATATTTACTGCCTAGATAAATGTAATTATCTATCTCCTCTAATAAGAGCTAATCATAGGACTCTTCCTATGTTCCAGGCATTGTTCTAAGGGTTTTACATTTATAACACACGTAATCCTTATAGAATTTTCTGAGGCAGGTGCTGTTATTATTATATTATATATTATATACTATATATTATATTTTGGTTTTCCAGATAAACTGAAGCATAGGTATGTGAAATTACTTGGCAAAGTCATGCCTGATAATAACATTTGACATTTGAATACAAGCACTTTGTTCTAACTAACATGTTCTACTGTCTTTATTAAATACTCACTAAATTCTCCATTGCTAACTATTATTTTCAGATAAGTAGAATTTAGACACATTGTTATATTTAGTTAACCCATACCCATTAGTATACTGAGGACTTCCCAGTAAATAAATCCACTTAATTCTGTTTAACTCAGAGTGTCCCAAGTGTAGTTGATCATAGAACCAATGTATTAAGCATAGTCTATTAACACCCAAGAATCTAGTGTTTCATTGAACATATTTTTTGAAATTCTAGGGGAGAAAAATATACTGACTTCAGGGTCATGAGGTACACAATATGGTCCTGGGACCATTTGGTACTTATTTCATCATGTGTCTTTGAGCAAGCCATTGCAGATTTCTGGGCTTAAATTTCTTGATCTAAGAAAATAGTGGTCTTGGACTTGATGAAGAAATGGTGAGTGACATCTGTGTTTAAGAACCAGGTTTGTACTTAGGAGAAGCAAAACTAGAAATACATCTATGAAAAGCTGAGTAACTAAGTCCAGTTTTAAGTGGAAAGGGTGAAAGTAGAACCAGGGAGATTCTGTAATAAGAGGCTTTTTCTTAGGCATTTGAGCACTGGCATATAAGAATCTCTCTCTCTCTCTCTCTCTCTCTCTCTTTCTCTCCCTCTCTCTCTCTATATATATATGGCAGATGCCCCATAAATACTTGGGTTCTACAACTAGATTTCATAATCATGGTAAGTCACTGATTTCCATATTACTTCAAATCCACTACATTTTCCATCAATATCTTTCTCCAGCTTGTGACCCAGGACATCCAACCAGCTATTTTACACTTATCTTGTTCATGTAGTGCCTTGACAAAACTTTTATAAAGGAAGACTCAAATAAAATTGACAGTTGATCCTTGGCCAGATATATCAGATAGAGTAAAACATTCTAGGCAGAGGAAGTAGCATGTGCAAAGGCGTGAAGTAAGAAAAGGTGGGGTAAGTTCAGTAATCTATGAGTAATACAGTGTCAGAGTTTATGGGATTGTAGGTGTGGGGGTTGGTAAAGAAGTAGAGTCACAGGGAGAAGTGGCTGGATATACAAGATGGATCTGAGTAGTGGAGTTTGTTCTGTGTGGCATTAAGGCTGCCTCTCCCTTCATAGATTCAAGATTTAGATTCATTTCAGTAGGAGTGTCTAACAATAAAACACAAAATAGAACTCCCTTCATTCTGATCAGATTTCATGCCTTTTTGTTTCATCTTTTTCAGAAAAAATTAACATATAAGTATCCAATTTGGTTTTAATAAAATAATCCAATCATTATGATGCTGTGATAGAACAGATCATGGTTTCTCAAATATATGGTTATTTACATAGAAATAATAAATATTTCTGTAGTATGATAACTTCTACATATTACTTCTGATGTGGGCTGTCTTTTAGATAAGTCTACTCTATATGATAAGGTTCTTTGGGAACTTTTGGAACTAAATTCATCTCTGGGTGAGACCAGAATGAAAGAGAAATTTGTGTATTAAATATAATTGATGTTATTGCTGGAGACCACTGGTTAAAACAGATCTAGTGAATACAGAGGAAACCTTTACTTATACAACACAGAACACACTCCTCTACCTGGTCTGAGCTACCAATTCAGTCTCATTGATCTCCAGCCACTCCTTATTACCACACAGTCCCACTCTCTGGTCATTCCAGATTCCCTACTACTCCCCTAACATCCCTGTATTTTCTTGTAAAGCTTCTGAACATGCTCTTTTCTTGCTCTGGTCCAGGAAGAGATTTACCTTTGGCTGTTATAATAATGTTTTGACATAATTAAATTAATTTTGACATCAATCCCTTACTGTCACTTGGGTCAGTTATTAATTACAGCGATTACAGCTATTATTAATCTTGAAGTTTGATTGATGGAGGAAAAGGAATTGATAGAAAGGAAAAAAAAACGTGGGTATCGAGAAAGGAGACTTCTCCAACTTTTTTCTGTTTAGAGATAACCACATTCACACCTAGAAATTTAGAGGAGAAATAATCCTTCACTGAGATCCAGTTGAGGGGAAGGAAGGAAGGAAGAGAGGAAGAGGGAAGAAGGAAGGGAAGAATGAAGGAAAGAAGGACGGGAAGAAGGAAGGAATGGAAGAAGGAAGAATGGGAGGAAGGAAGGGAGGGAGGTAAAGGGGAGTGGGGAAAAGAAGCAAGGAGAAAAGAATCTCCTTTATTTCAGGTACTCTTCTTCCTAAATCAGCATACATGATTTTATTTTATTTTATCTGAATAGGTTCACAATCCTGTGAGGTTGGAATCACTATTTCCATTTTACTTTGAAGCATTGAAGACTCAGAAAGTAAATAATACTTCTGAGGCTTTGTAGCTAATAATATAACAGAGCTAGAGTTTGAACCCAAATTTTTAATATATAAAGTTTACCCCTCTTTCCATTTCATCAACGACTAGCTCTGTTTAATGCCTTCTTATAGGTAAGAAGTTAGTGAGGTGGTAATTTTGGTCTCTCAATTTACAGTCTGGTGTTCCAGCCCTGTTCCATTTGAATTACTGTATTTTAGATGGGAAGATACATTCTGTCCTATACATTTTGCTTGTGGCCATTAACATTAACCATTGACTGAATGGCCATCTGTTGGATTAATTTGGCACACTACTCTTATTTTTTCTCGGAAATTATTGGAAAGGTTAAATAATTTTGACTAACAGGTATAGACCAAACAACATGTATTGCATATTGTTTGGTAATTCTGGATTTTAAAATTATTCTTGGTTGCATGCTTTCCTTTTTAGAATGTATTGAACTAGACATGGGTTAAGCTAGACGTTAGAATAGGAATTTGATAAGCTGCATTCTAAAAGCCCTTGAGGCTCTGGGTTTTGGTTATCATATTTAGAATTACTATGATAATGTATTACAAAATAAGGATAACGAGGAGGGACAAAAGGGGAAGGAAGAGACTTTTATAATGTTGAAGTGGTTTCAAGCACAGTGAAGAGTAAGAATAAGCTTGGTTGTCCTATAGCATCAGGCAATGACAGTGTAAAAAAAGAACACTGTAATAGCAACACTAAATGAGAAAATAGCTTTGCTTTGTCTCACCCTGGTCCATATAAGATGTTTTATCTTTCCAGTTGACTGGATATATAGGTTGTTAATAGAATCCTCAATAGCAACTACAACAGCAACGGAAATAGAAATAAGTAGGATATAAATGCTTTTAAATCCAATGAAATTCAAGTGGGGTATGTGATGTGTAAGGGTTAAATTCTTGCCTTTAAATTTTCTAATAAACTTGGTAACAGGCTGTTAAAAGTTTATTAGCTTGATGTTGGTTAATCATCCTTATTGTTTCTATTCTGGGCCACAGTAAAGGCACACAAACCAAATTAACCAGCACACGTGCCCTCTATAAGAATCTCTTTAAAATAATTTATTTAGCTAATTCATTCCTAGATTTTGGAGTTCTCTGAATTATAGAATTCCTCAAATGAACCAGTACCCCAAGTTGTTTGCCAAATATAAAGATGAAAAGAAAAATGAGCTCTCTGAAAATACCCTCTGGGACTAATTACCCTGATCTGACTAGACTGGTTGTTACATCTGAATTATAGTCATGAATAAGTTAGATCTTAATTAAAGTCATGTATGGGGTCCAAGAGGCAATGTCATACAGGCAAAAAAGCTGTTTTGTAATAAGTGGAAATTAGTACCATAATGCTTTATGAGAAATTGGGCTCATGGTTAGAAACCTATCTGCTGAGATGTGTAAGAAATTTCAGACTTAAAAAACTTGAACCACCTTCTTTCACATGTATGGATCTTTTCTAAATTTTTAGTCCTGAGACATATTAGTTGTTGGGTTTTCAATAACACAAATAATAGATTTTCAAATTAGTCTTATTTTTCATTTATTTTCTTTCACCTGCAAATTTTTTGCAGCTTTTATTTAAAGTTTTAAACTTTCCTAATAGTTCCCATCATCTTATATGGATGGGAGACAGAGAAGCAAGAAAGATTCTGGTTAGGTTAGACAATATAGGAGAGAATCTCCTGGTAGTAGAAGGTATTAAACATTAGAAAATAGCCCTGGAGTAGATAATGGCATTTTCTTCTCCAGAGCCCTTTAAATTTAAAGAAGTTTCCTTTGGAAGGCAAGGGAATGAACTCTCTCTATGTTTCTTGTCTATTCCTTTCACTGAACAATGAAAATGTTCTAAAAGTTTGTCACCAGCCATCAGAAGGAAGTGAGATATCGAATGTGTACAATAAACCCACCATCCAGGCAACCCCCTTGTTAGGCCTAAGCTGAGTATCACAGCGTATGCACATTTGAAAGAAGCTCACATTGAGTGCTGGTTTCAATATAAGCTAATAGGCTTCTAGAAATGATGACAGACTCTAGCCTGCTGTATAGAAGTAGCCTGACAACAAGCCATGCATGGAAGAAGTTTCCAGAGGGAAGCATATTTTTCTGAAATTTTTCATTTAAGTTGGGTTCCTAATATTTCCTGGGAGAAGTAATTTCCTGGGGAAGAGGTGCAGAGTAGTTTTAATTTTTCCTCACATTTGACAAGGATTTCTGATTGTGTTTACAAAATGCTCTCACATCTACGGTGAGTTGTTAGATGAATAGAAGTGGTTATTCCAATTTTATAACTGGAGGAAATTAAGACTTGGAGAAATTCTGTGACTTGCTCAAGGCCATAGGAGCTGGAAAATGGCAGAGATAGATCTCAAATGCAAGTGTCCTGACTATTAGTATTTTTCATACATATCTTGACATTTTAAAAATGGATTCAGTCCTATGTTGCTGGAATTGAGGTAGTAAAGGAAGCTCAATAATTTTCTTTCTTAAGGGAAATTCTAAAAATTGTCAGAGTAAGGCTTTTAGCTGTTGATTTGGAGACTTAAGGTCTCGATTTCAACTACCCCATCTACAAAGCCCGGCATATAATCTTATACTGATATGCAGTTTGAATGTACTTGTATAGAATGGGTCAGAGGCTCTTATGTCCTTTTTCAATATATTGGTTCATAAATTCATATACTGTAAGAGTCAGATAGGATCTTAAATATCATTTAATCTAGTGTTTTGATTTACACATGAGGAAACTGGAATAAAGGGGCTAATTCTATGCTTGTTAGATATATGCTACAAATGAGAAATCTCAGTGAAAATGTCTTTTTTTAAAGAAAAATTCCAAAACAGAATAAATGCCACAAAAACCCTGAGCAGTGTTCTTTAATAAAAGTTCAGAAAGAAATTAGTAGCTTTGTATTAATCAAATTTTAACATTAAGTTTGTATTAAAAATATTAGTGTAATCACGACACATCCATGAACTGTTACACAAGGGAGTGAGAGATGGTGGATACAGATGATCTGTGGTCTGAGGTTGACTAGCCCATGAAAACACAACAATTTTGTAGTTAGCAGATTTCCTGATTTTTGTAGTATTTTGATGAGGGCTCAGTCATCTTAAAGAGTACAGCAATTTGAAGATGAGTCTGCATTTCCATATATATCCTTAGGCTGTGTGCCAAGGGAAGCAGTGAATTTAAAAATGTATGTGCTTGTCTTCTGCTGTCTTTTTCTGAATCATTCGTGTATTTGTGTTTGGCCTACAGTGTGCTTCTTTCTTATCCGAATCCATCCTTAAACAAAGTCATCTGCTAATAATGAATGTTCATTAATGCCTTGAATGACTCATATATGCAGCATAATTGCACTTTTCTCAGAGATTGGATTATAGAATAAGTGAAAATCATATATATAGTAGAGTTGCTCTTAAAATGTCCCATAAGGTGTAGTATCAGAGTAACCCGAATGAGTTTTATATAGCTAATTTTCTTTCTTATTTCTTTTTTTTTTTAAACTTTTTTTTTCAACGTTTATTTATTTTTGGGACAGAGAGAGACAGAACATGAACGGCGGAGGGGCAGAGAGAGAGGGAGACACAGAATCGGAAACAGGCTCCAGGCTCTGAGCCATCAGCCCAGAGCCTGACGCGGGGCTCGAACTCACGGACCGCGAGATCGTGACCTGGCTGAAGTCGGAGGCCTAACCGACTGCGCCACCCAGGCGCCCCTTCTTTCTTATTTCTTGAAGTGAGCTCCAGATGAAGCATCTGGCTTACTTTTAGGGGCCATATGATACAAAACAAACAAATAAGCAAAAACATATAGCAGCTTTAAACACTAGAATTGTAGTAGGCACCCAGGACATGTGTGCATGGAATGGGCTAGCTCGTGGAAACCAGGCCCAGTGGGCAAGAGCAGGTCCCTCTCATTTCATGATTATTCTAGGCTATTCACAGCTGAGTAAAATGGTAACAAGATTCACATGAATTATTTAAATTGTTATCTCTCCTTCCCTCTTTTGTTTCTATGTGTGTGGAATTGAATTAGCCAAGTTAAATGCCTCAATATGTGTCTTCGTAGCACTGCCTTCCCCAACTCTTTACGTCAACAAGTACGAAGTGTAAAATAAATAAGAATACTGATTATGTATGATATTTGAAGGCAGCTGCCATGGTCTGAAGGTGGTGTCCCCCCTGAAATGCATATATTGAAATCCTAACTCCCAAAGATGATGGTTTTAGGAGATGAGGCTTTGGGGAGGGCCAAGAGGGTGGAGCCCTCTTGAATGGGATTGGTGCCCTTATAAAAGAGTCTCCACAGACCTGTCTAGTCCCTTCTGCCTGTGAGTATGCTGCTACAGGTATATGACCAGGAGAGTCGTCACTCGGCCATGCTGGCACCCTGGCATCAGACTTTCAGCCTCCAGAACTGTGAGAAATAAGTCTCTCTTGTTTATAAGCCACCCCACCTGTGCTATTTTGATATAGCAGCCTGAACAGACTAAGACAACAGCATTTGAGTTTGGACTATAGAATGTCTCTTTCTTATCCCCATCCATCCTTAAACAGAATCTTCTGAGTACTTTGATGAATTGGCTATGACTTCACTGAATATCACAGTTGATTTAAAAACTATTCTTGCATTCTGGATATTCAACAGCCTTATCACAAAAAATATTCCTCTCATGATAGGTGGTTCTTTGAATGGAATTAACTCAAGAGTGGTAGGGAAATTTAATGCAAATGCTAACAGACATGCTTTGTGAATTTTAGGACCTAAAGACTCCTTCCCAGAAGAATATACACTTACATCAGGATTTTCAGCTTGAGCCTGGGCTATATCCAAGGCTGGGAATTGGGCAGGTCTAGGCAGAGCCTATTAGCAAAGGAAATAGAAAGGCTCTGAGGAGACAGGTCTGTGCAAGAGAAGTGGCCAGGTCTGTGAAGCTGAACAATAGTCCTTTTTTTTTTTTTTTCATCCCAAACCCAAAGAGTTCTGAAAACAACTCCCGGTCCTAAGTTTCCTGCAAAGGTATTTGGTGGGAAAACCTGAAGTGAACTGATGCATATATCCTGAGCCTCTATTTGAGCCTCTTTAATGTTCCTTAATTTCACTGCAGATTGTTGGAGTGTTTGATTACAGGTATTGCACCACAACCTGCTGGGGGTTTTATGAAATACGCAGTGTGGACACTATGCTATCTTTTTCAAACTGGAAAGTTTCTGAATTCTAAAACTCATTTGCCTTGCAGGGAAGGAATCGTGGACTTGTGATATTGTACTGTACAGAGTTTCCACGTTTTTGTACTAAATTTACTTTAGGCTCCAGGTTCCTACTTTGGAAACTGCTTACTGTCTTATCTTTTATGTGACCTCTTCATTTATGCTTAACTCTGTGATTATTGAGAAGGCTAAGTGAGGCTATGTATCCTTCACATTTCTTCTCGCTGTATAAAATTCTTTAATCTTTTTGATTAAAGAAAATTTCTGGTTACTGTTTTTTGAGTCCTTTGGTGCCTTAAGTTTGAAACAGCATTAAAAACAACCCACTCAGTCAGAAAAAGCAAAATCACAAGAATGATGGGTATGTCTGGAGAACTCAGTGTTACTTCAGGTGTGGAATCACCATAGAGTGCATGAGGCTAATGGTCTCTCCATCGCGGAGATTGTTGTCCTGGGTGTAACTCATTGAGAAGCAACGAGACCCCCCCCCCCCACCTGCTGTCCAGTATTTCAAAGCCCTTTATTGCTTTATTTTTTCAGAGGTGCATCAGGTAAATGGAGTGCTTATAATTGTAGGTGTAGTACCAGCCATTAAAGCAAATATATTTACAGCCCCTGTAATTATATTTTGGTAAAAGTTGTTCTGGATGGCTCAGCAGGCCTCCTCCCTAGGTAATATGTTTACTTCGATATTTTCTCCAATGATGCAGAACGGCTTATAGTCCAAACATTTTCTCCTGATGATACTTTTATTTCTGGCATGACCTTCTTCTCTTTCAAATCTGAAAGAAAAAAAAAACAATTTATAGAAACATATAGAGTGACAGATGGATGTAATGCACTCCATGAACTTATTGATTTATTGACCGATAGTCACATTAAAAAAAATCTATAATCCAGAGGCTAATGAAAGAAGGAAAGCACAGTAATCATGATGTTAAAAAAAGTGTATGTTCAGGCATGATGTTTGAATTCTTACTTTGATGTCCTTTTTCATAGATATTCTTGCACAGATTTTTCTACTGCGTAGGTATTTGTGCAGAAAACAGGGCAATAGATACTGTTTAATAGAAATACTGTATCACAGCTTTCTATTCAGCGGCAATATGAGCCTTCTCTTGGGAGTGTTTTAAAGCTTACTTAATTAGGTCACCTTTGGGCAAATTGGGTTTTGGGCAAATTGAAAGGTATCTAAATTCCTTAAGATCACCTCAGTACCATTTAGTGTCCTGGTGTGTTAATTTGCTAAATGGAACCCCAGGGAAGGGAAATAATTAAGCCCATAAATAAAGAAAATAAGTAAATGCTTACTTATACATGAGACTATTGTATATTTTTATAAGACTTTTGACTTTTATTGTGGAGTATAATACAAAATATTTGATGAAAGGAGTTTTTATTATAATTATATAACTTTTTAAAAATCTTTTTCAAAACGCATTTCCATGTTTTTTTCCACAACGGCTTTATAGGCTATAAGGTCATTGGAAGAATTATTTTCTTTCTTTTACAACTTTGTAATGCTTAATATGGTGCTTTGAATACATAGTGGCTATGTGTATTATGTTGGAATTAGAGACATCTATTCTTTATTTAAATTTTTATTTAAATTCTATGGGGCTCCTGGGTGGCTCAATCGGTTGAGTATCCTACTTCAGCTCAGGTCATGATGTCAATGGTTCATGGGTTCGAGCCCTGCATCAAGGTCTGCACTGAAAGTTGAGAGCTTGGAGCCTGCTTTGAATTCTGTGTCTCCCTCCCTCTCTCTCTGCCCCTTCCCTGCTTGTGCTCTCTCTCTCAAAAATAAATTTAAAAGTGTTTCATTTAAATTCTGGTTGGTTAACATAAAGTGAAATATTGGTTTCAGTAGTAGAATTCAGTGATTCATCACTTACATAAAACACCCAGTACTCAACACATGTGTCTTCCTGAATACCCATCACTCATCTCGCCCATCCCCCACCCACCCTTCTCCATCAACCCTCAGTTTGTTCTCTATTATTAAGAGTTTGTTATGGTTTGTTTCCCTGTCTTTTTTTCTTTTTGTCTCCCTTCCCATATGTTTATCTGTTTTGTTTCCTAAATTCCATATATGAGTGAAATCAAATGGTATTTGTCTTTCACTGACTAATTTCGTTTACATAATATATTCTAGCTCCATCAATGTGGTTACAGATGGCAAGATTCCATTCTTTTCAATGGCTGAGTTACATTTCATTGTATATGTATATATATACATACGTATATACATATATATACCACATCTTCTTTATCCCTTCATCAATTGATGAACATTGGGCTGTCTCCATGTTTTGGCTATTTTTGATAATGCTGCTATAAATAGTAGGGTACATGTACCCTTTGAAGTCTATATTTTTATATCCTTTGGGTAAATACCTAGAAGTACAACTGCTTGGTCGTAAGATAGTTCTATTTAAAACTTTTTGAGGAACCTCCAAACTGTTTTCCAGAATGGCTGCACCAGTTTGCATTCCCACCAGCAGTGCAAAAGCGTTCTCCTTTCTCCACATCCTTGCCAACATTTGTTGTTTCCTGTGTTAATTTTAGCCATTCTGACAGGTGTAGGTGGTATTTCAGTGTGGTTTTGACTTGCATTTCCTTTTTTTTTTAATATATGAAGTTTATTGTCAAATTGGTTTCCATACAACACCCAGTGCTCATCCCAAAAGGTGCCCTCCTCAGTACCCATCACTCACCCTCCCCTCCCTCCCACCCCCCATCAACCCTCAGTTTGTTCTCAGTTTTTAAGAGTCTCTTATGCTTTGGCTCTCTCCCACTCTAACCTCCTTTTTTTTTTTTCCTTCCCCTCCCCCATGGGTTTCTGTTAAGTTTCTCAGGATCCACGTAAGAGTGAAAACATATGGTATCTGTCTTTCTCTGTATGGCTTATTTCACTTAGCATAACACTCTCCAGTTCCATCCATGTTGCTACAAAGAGCCATATTTCATTCTTTCTCATTCCCACGTAGTACTCTGTTGTGTATATAAACCACAATTTCTTGGGGCGCCTGGGTGGCGCAGTCGGTTAAGCGTCCGACTTCAGCCAGGTCACGATCTCGCGGTCCGTGAGTTCGAGCCCCGCGTCGGGCTCTGGGCTGACGGCTCAGAGCCTGGAGCCTGTTTCCGATTGTGTCTCCCTCTCTCTCTCTGCCCCTCCCCCGTTCATGCTCTGTCTCTCTCTGTCCCAAAAATAAATAAACGTTGAAAAAAAAAATTTTAAACCACAATTTCTTTATCCATTCATCAGTTGATGGACATTTAGGCTCTTTCCATAATTTGGCTCTTGTTGAGAGTGCTGCTATGAACATTGGGGTACAAGTGCCCTTATGCATCAGTACTCCTGTATCCCTTGGGTAAATTCCTAGCAGTGCTATTGCTGGGTCATAGGGTAGGTCTATTTTTAATTTTTTGAGGAACCTCCACACTGTTTTCCAGAGTGGCTGCACCAATTTGCATTCCTACCAACAGTGCAAGAGGGTTCCCGTTTCTCCACATCCTCTCCAGCATCTATAGTCTCCTGATTTGTTCATTTTGGCCACTCTGACTGGAGTGAGGTGATATGTGAGTGTGGTTTTGATTTGTATTTCCCTGATGAGGAGCGACATTGAGCATCTTTTCATGTGTCTGTGAGCCATCTGGATGTCTTCTTGGAAAAGTGCCTATTCATGTCTTCTGCCCATTTCTTAACTGGATTGTTTGTTTTATGGGTGTTGAATTTGATAAGTTCTTTATAGATTTTGGAATACTAACCTTTTATCTGGTAGGTGTTTTGCAAATATATTTTCCCATTCTGTAGGCTGCTTTTTGGTTCTGTTGAATATTTCCTTTGTTGTGCAGAAGCTTTTAATCTTGATGAGGACCCAATAGTTGAGTTTTGCTTTTGTTTCCCTTGCCTCTGGCTACATGTCTAGTAAGAAGTTGCTGTGGCCAAGGTCAAAGTTGCTGCCTATGTTCCCCTCTAGGACTTTGATAGTTTCCTGTCTCACAGTTAGGTCATTCATCCATTTTCAGTTTATTTTCGTGTGTGGTGTCAGAAAGTGGTCCAGTTCCATTCTTCATGTTGCTGTCCAGTTTTCCCAATATCATTTGTTGAAGAAACTGTGTTTTTTTCCGTTGGATATTATTTTCTGCTTTGTTGAATGAAGATTAGTTGACCGGATAGTTGTGGGTCCATTTCTGGGTTTTCTATTATGTTCCACTGATTTATGAATCTATTTTTGTGCCCGTACCATACTGTCTTAATGACTACAGCTTTGTATGTAGCTTGTCAGCTTGTCAGCTTGTAGCTTGTCAGCTTGTCAGCATGTCAGCTTGTAGATGTCTCCAGTTTTGTTTTTTGTTTTCAGGATTGCTTTGGCTATTCAGGGTCTTTTGTGGTTCAATACTGGAAGCATCTATTCTTATAAAACCCAGGATTCTGGAGTCAAATGAGGAAAAAAATGTAAATTAATATGCCTCATGGAAATTTTTAGTCACTTAACGCAGCATAGATCTATGGTTTTGGCCTTTCCAATACCTTTTCTCCAATGGGTGATGGGCCCATTTTTAAACATGTAATACAACGTCTGTTAATCAGTGTCTCATCTAGTTCTTGACAACAGGAATTGTGCACTAGGATACTCTAAATATGGGTTTCTTGTCCCATTACCAGTACACTAGTCCTATTTTTAACAGGGTCAATGAAAACATTTGCATGGCATTTTATACATGCATGTTAGGAGAGAGAAACACGTCCTTTCAGATTGTGAGCTGTTAAAATAGAGAGACCAGACAACATCCTTTATTTCCATATAGAAAGTCAGTTTGTTGAAGGAGAGAATGGAGCCAATATACAAAGAGCAGCAAGAAAAACAGCCAAAATATGGATAAGAGAGTCATTTAATGCCTTAATCTAGCCACACCTGAATTTTATTTTTGGGCTTCCTAGTTATGAAGCTCATTTCCCCTTCACCTAAGTTGGTTTCAGCTAGGTTTAATTCATATGAAACTCGAAGTATCCTAATAAATTTGGCACCTTTGGAAAGGAATAATGGCTCACTACAAATAGCTTCTTTTTTTTTCTCCCTAGAAATCTTGTCTGCTTTTTCAGAAGCTGCTATTAGGTAAAGGCTGATATTTGGATGTCAATGCATAGATTACTCAATATAACTGAGGAGTGAAATCCAATGTTTTAGTTATGTTTATTAAAAGCATAATTAGCAAAATAGCAGTAGAAAATTTATTCTTTTACAATGATAAAGGATTCAGAGTGAAGCAAATATTAAAGAACAGCTAAATACAATGATGGCATATTCACCCACTGAATATGGAGTTATCATTAATTGCTTAGCTAAATATTGACTTTTATTCTTACACGTAAGAATAATTTTTACTTTTCTCACCAATTTAATTTTATGTCTGCACAAATGCCACTTTCCTCTGCCTTTTGCTTCTCATCCTTTGCAATAAGTCTTGCTACAGGTGTTGCAGCTACTTCGGATTTCAGGATAGATTCAAAATTTTTTCAGCTGTCTAGCTTCTGAGGGATGATTTTGATTTGCTTTTTGCTTCTAGAAACACCCTACAAGGGAAACCGAGGCTACTGCCTAAGGTTTGTTCTAGTCTGTGTCTTGGACAGCTTTCTTTTCCTTCCTTGCTGCCTTCTCCCTCCCTCTTGCTCTTTTCTCTCCCTCCCACTCCTTTTTCTTGCCCCTATGCATAGTCAAAGCAAAATGGAAAATGAGCTTTATTGTAGATGGAATGTCTTGGGTATATCAAACCCTGTGAAAGATTATGTCTCCAAACATGTCAGTCATTCCCTTTCCTTCCTTGAAACTGGGACATGCTCACCCCCTTTCCATTTTATATTATTTTAACACATTTTATTGTTTTAAAGTTTATTTACTTTGATAGAGAAAGAGAGCATGAGTGGGGGTGGGGTGGGGGGAGGAAAGGCAGAGAGAGAGGGAAAGAGAATCCTGAGCAGGTTCAGCCCTGTCAGCGTGGAGCCCTACACGGGGCTCAAATTCAAAAACCGCGAGATCATGACCTGAGCTGAAATCCATAGTTGGACGTTTGACTGAGCCACCCAGGCACCCCTTAAAACATATTTTAAATAAAGATGCGCAATTTAAAAAACCAGATACATGTTGGTTTTTCATATATAGTGAGTTAGGTAAATATTTGTAAACAAAATGTTTCTAAATTCAAAGTGACTTTTAGGACCCTAAATTTCTCTACAATTGTTATCAATTGTTATTGTCAAAGTATTTTATAAATTCCCCGGGTAGAATTAGTTTTGATGAACGCAGTGTGATTTGGAGTACCCTCAATACATAGTCATTTGACAATTGTTGTTTTAAGCACTGGCAAGCCTGCAGCAAATTTTAAAATATATTAAAAGGTGTTTATCATACCCAGTATCTAATAGATGTAATCACACAAAAGGTTTTCAAGACAACTCAGAAGATTCATTTTATAGGCACAATATTATGGCAATTTATCATTAATGTTATCTTCTGGATGCTGTAGTTTTGGCTGAGGTAAAGATCTGCTGTTGCACATCTCACTGTCCATGGTCAGTGTTCATGTAAAAGCTAGCATCCTATCTAGGCTTAGATTTATGCATTCGTTTTTGGTTCAAGGTTTCTTGCTCCCGCTGGCAAACACAGATGGTCCTTAACTCCTCTCCACCTGAATGTGCACAGAATACAATTATGATGGGAACTAACATTACCTGAAATACATTTCTGTTTATGCTTGTAGACCAAGGTCAGAGCAATTAATCTGAAAGATGGGAGCACCGCGGATTATGCCAAACAATATTTCCCACAGGAATGTGATACCATATATCACAAATAGGCAAAATATTCATGCAAATCCTCTGCTGGCCTCTCTGTCAACCCAGGTTTACTGTCACTAAATATGAAGTTTACAAAATAGACTGCAGGGAATGCAGATGTTTCTAGTGGTGTGTGTTTCATGCACATGTTGCAGTAATATTGTGGTGATTAATTTTTCCAGCTTGATTGAGATATAATTGATATACAACATTGTGTAAATTTGAGGTGTACAGCATGGTAATTTGATAGACCTATACTGTGAAATGATTACCACAATAAGATTAGTTAACACATTGTGATGTTTATTTTTATGTTGACTTTGACTAGACTATGGGTGCCCAAATATTTGGTCAGACATTCTATGTGTTTTGGGATGAGATTAAATCAGTAGACTGAGAAAAGCAGATTACCCTCCCTAACGTGGGTGGGCCCCATCCAATCAGTCAAAGGCCTGTATAGAACAAAAAGTCTGACCCCACTCCCCACCCTGGAGTGAATGAGGATTCCTGCTACTTGACTAGGATATCATTTTTTTCCCCCTGCCTTTGGGCCCAAACTGAAACATCAATTCTTCCTGGGTCTCAAGCTTGCCAGGCTTTGGTTTGAAATTACACTGTTGGCTTTGCTGGTTCTAAGGTCTTTGGGCTTGGACTAAACTCAACCATCAGCTATCCTGGATCTCCTTATTTATCCATTTTCTCATTCTCTCTCCCTTTCCTCCTTTCTCTCTGTCTCTGTCTCATCTATCTATACCTATATAGATAGATGCATCCTATTGGTTCTGTTTTCTAAAGAACCCTGACTAATACAAATATTATGTTGATGATCTAGAAAATAGAGATAGTAATCTTTGCCTATATGACAAAGACTCTGGGGAAATTCCAAATTCATTGAAAACATCCAGAATGGCTGGTATGATGCTGCTGAATAATATCAGGTTTAGTGCTCC
The DNA here is from genome assembly GCF_007474595.2 of Lynx canadensis. Taxonomy (NCBI): domain Eukaryota; kingdom Metazoa; phylum Chordata; class Mammalia; order Carnivora; family Felidae; genus Lynx; species Lynx canadensis. The sequence continues at coordinate 108,979,451 of NC_044311.2, read as the reverse complement.
CTCCCCTCAGATGCCCAGAGCAATTTGTGATATTAACACAGTTGACCTAGGTACAGTCTCACCCTTTGGGGTGGTAAAGGCATAACAGCTTAGGTCACTAGGATCCTGGCACCAAATCATTTCCAAAAGAAATCCTGTGACTCTAGTATCAGATGATAATTGGCCTGTTCTTAAAAAAAAAAAAAAAAGAAAGAAAAATCATGATTAATTTATTTGAAGCACTAAACTAGAATTTTTGCAACTAAATCAATATTTGAAAAACAGTTTTCCTTTGGCCTTGAGCTTTCTGGGAACCAGGTAGAACAACAACAAAACTGTGGCAAAGACCTAGTAATTGGTCATTAACTGGCACGTTTCACTGCTGCTCTGGTTGGAGACGTTAATTGGTAATTAACTGGCACGTTTCACTGCTGCTCTGGCTGGAAATCTCTCCCACCTCCAACCCCCCAGTCATGTCTTCCCTACAAAGAAAAATGGTCCATTGTCCGCCCTCCTCTAGATATGGGAAGTTGCGGTTTGCCTTTGCATTAGAATCCTCTACAACTTTTCAACTGGCTCTAATTCGGGACTAAAACCAATTAATAAATCAAATGAGCAAGATAATAATCATTTGACAGAATTGGAAGCCAATTCCTTAAACTGTCTTTGATTTGACAAATTCATAGAATCAATCAGTGCCCAAAGAGGCCAGTCTTGTGACACCATGAACCTTCCACTATTGCCATTCCCTATCACTCCTGGCATCAATTACTTCATCTTACAGGGCATAGAAGTCAGAGCTGTAGAGAGATAGAAGCAAAGTCTGGTGACCTATTGACTTGACCTTGACAGCAGACTGCAACTGCATTTTTTAAAACTAATCAGGCCTATATAAATTGTTCTTTTGTATAGATGTGATCTAAAACACAAATTATTCTGGGGCTTGAAAACACTTTATACCAGGCTGAAAACCATGGTCTTTTAAATTGATTTTAAAAACTGTGGCCTTATATAGGCTGCATTCTGGGATTTGAGTTTTATTTTCAACTTTATATCTTTATTAAAAAACAAGTGTATCATAAGAGAAAAAGAAAGTCTGTATCTGAGAGCAAAGGAATTTGATCCTGTGAGTGATTGTTGCTAAGGGACCATTTCATGCAAATTAATCTGTAAACATTTAGCTGCTAGATACCTGATGGGAGGGGGGAAGAGAGGAGAAAATTAGTCAGTTGGAGAGCAGGAAAATTACTCCCATCTGATTAGAAAAAGATAATCATGGTGTTTTCATGCAGACCAGCACCATTGTGATGTTTCTTTAATTTCTCTTTTGTTTTTGCTTGCCTTGGGGTGAGGATAAGGAGTCCTGAGGAATGCACGTGGGAGGGATACCTGGTGCTCAAAAGGTTACCTGGAAAAGTACGGCAACTGCATACATTTTGTGTTAAGACAGCTCTTCAGGTATCTCATGAAAGAAACGATCAAATCTAAAAATAAACTTGTCAGATACTTTCCTCCAAAGCTC